>NC_140165.1:163080588-163723088 GCF_963971535.1 Notolepis coatsorum | reverse complement strand
GACCGTGGAGCAAGTGTCTGTCTTTCAATTAAAAAAGTACACAACGCATTGGTTATAATGGTGCCGCGACCGTGCTTCTGGAATCGTCATCGAGGGATTCGCCACGTTCCAGAAGATTCCTACTGGTGTTGCAGCTGAGTGAGTCCGCCTGACTCGCGCTATATGAACAGTCCGACCGCAGTGTTGCAGCTGAGTGAGTCCCTGTGACTCGCGCTATATGAACATGCTGATCAAACAATAGTGCAGTGTTGCACATTCGACGCAAGGTGGCAGCATCGGATCATTTATAAGATTGAAAACGAGTTAGAGTTTTGCCTCAGGTAGCAGAGCGCAGTATTGCACATACGCCACAAGGTGGAAATGTTGATCTATTTATCAGAACGAACACATCATTGTGTTCTGATTTGAGTGGAGCAGGGATTTAGGATTTTTTTTATTCAACTACTCTAGTTATCTGTAGCCTACTGTGGTTTTTGGTGATTCCTAATACACTTTCACACAGGTTTCTAAAATATAAGAGGTTCTCTTTTTGGTATTATAGGTGATTTTACATAACATTCTGTGTTTTCTTGTACTGATAGTGTGATCAGCTTGCTGATTTTATTTTTATTTTCTTTCATTGATACTAGTATGGTGTCGTTCAAGATAGGTTGACTATTTGGTGGACAAGAGTACTGGTAAAGTCTGATTATTTTTATTTTTATTTTTTTATTGTATACTGGATACTTCTGCAGATGGAGGGTGGTGAATACTCTGGAGTTGGGAGGGGGGCAATGAGGTACACTCCGATTCCATCAGTTGGGAGGCCTAGCACCAGTTTTCAGCATTCACCTCTCACATCTACACCTATGCCTAATCTTGGAGAGTTATCAGATGCCAATGACAGTTACTCTGGTCCGCCACAACTGAGTGCAGTTAAATCGGAAGTACCTGACACAAATATTGGAGATCCTTCAGTGGAGATGGTAGCAGGCATAGCGAAGCAGATTGGGATCTCCATAGGGGAGAGTATTGCCGCATGCCTAGAGTCAAAGGGGAGCAGTGGGATGGGGTACAATGTTGCAGCAAGCACATTCAACTCAGGCGGGACGGTCCCTTCCCTGGTAAACATGGTGGTGAAGTCTGAGATTAGGGAGCCAGTGTGCTTTAGAGGTGATGGCTCTGATACATGCACAGTGAATGAATGGGAGTCAGTAGTCAGGATATACTTGCGAAAAAGGGGGATCACAGTGGCAGAGCAGGCTGAGGAGGTCATGAGTAGGCTCATGGGGAGGGCATGGGAGGTGGTGAGAGTAAGCATACGCAGTAACCCCTCTTTTGATCTGTCTAGTGGCCCAGGTCCTATTTTTGATATGCTAAAACAGCACTTTAGTGACACTGCTTTCTCCATCATGCCGTTAGTTGACTTTTATTCCACCATCCCATTCTCTGGTGAGCAACCTTTTGATTATTGGCTCAGACTAAACAGGGCTATGGACGTGACCGAGGACTGTCTAAAGAGACAGAGTAAGACAATTGACGATCCATCTTGTGAGCTCACAGCCATGTTTATTAGACATTGCCCTGACCCTGAACTGTCGCTCATATTCAAGTGCAAGCCTTTACCACAGTGGACAGCTGCAGATGTCCATGAGAGGCTGGTTGAACACAGAAGGAATCCGAGACAATCCTCCTGGTCAAAGGTAACCCCTGCCATCACTACGCTGCGACAGGAAGTCGGTGCAGCTGGTCATCCCACATCACCTGTTGCTAAGCCTACTATTGAGCCTGCTCCAATGCCTACAACTCAGGCTTCCCAGGGGCTCACGGACCAATTGGAGCTTATCATCGGTATGCTGGAGCGTGTTCTTGAGCAAAGGCCTCAGCAGCGCCAGTTTCAGGGTAGGACGGACCGTCAGTATGCAAGAGGCCAAAATAACAGAGGCAGGCCCCCGGTGGCCTGTGAGGTGTGCGGGGATGTTGGTCATACCACAAGTTCCCATTGTATCGCCAAGCACCTCTGCTTTCTCTGCTATGCATCTGGCCATGCCCGTGCGGAATGCCCCAAGTCTACAGCCTTGCAACCATCTGGTGTGGTGTCTTCAGAACCCACCTCTTGGCAACAGGGAAACTAGAGGGCCAGCATTTGGGGGGGGGTGGGTGTTGGGCCTTCTATCGATACCCCAGTAATGAGAGATGATGATTTAGAGTCCATTTACAAGAGTGTGTGTAGTGAAATGAGACAAGTGACTGAAGTTGTAATGCAGAATACACAGAAGCTTTCCCCTTATGACGATCTGTTTCATGCAAAAGTATTGCTTGGCGGCAAAGTTGAGGTGAGGACCATGCTCGACAGTGGGTCGATGGCTTGTTCGTTGAGTGCAAAGATTTTGCCACAACTCTGCATTGAGCCCAACAGACGCGATTCTTGTGGGATGCGGTGGATCAAAGACTACACCCTTAGGAGTGTGTGAGCTGGAGATGGAGGTGTTTGGCTGTCGTGTGACTGTCCCAACATTCGTGGTTGAAAATCAGGGAGATGACCTCATCGCTGGCAGTAACCTCCTAAAGTACTTGATTCGTCAGCTAAAGATATCAGGGGACTTATTGAACAAGGGGCCCACATCTGAACACGGTGAAGCTGAACACCACAAGTTATTGAGTTTGATGGCCAATGTGGAGATGTGGACAGGAAATGACATCCCTGACAAAGTGGGGACCGTGAAAATAAAAAGAGCCGTGACTCTAGAGCCCTTCAGTGAACATTTGGTATGGGGCAGGTTACAGAGTGTGAACAACATCTCAGCTGGTAGTGCTGTCATTCTGGAGCCCAGCTGTGTGAAGTCAAGACCGGGATCAGTCCTGATTGGGAAGACAGTGGCCCTGCTGAGGAATGATGGATGGCTGCTAATGAAGGTGATAAATCCCTCTGGTAGATCAGTGACCCGCCAAGCTTGCTGACGTTTATCCATGCATGGCCTTGGAGGATTTTGACTGCTCTGAGGTGGATGACGATTCACCACCCCTTTTGCAGCAACAGGTGCAGAGGGCAGATGAAAACCACCGTGATGAATTGAGTCTGACTGATGATACATCCACCTTATCGGACAGATGTGACAGAGAAGAGGAACCTGGTGGATGTGATGGCAGTCCTGGTTCAGTCTTACGTGGTTTAGGGTTGCCTGACATAGATCTTGATTCCTGTGATGTGTCCTCTTCGGGTAAAGAAAAACTTGTGCATCTGATAGCTCAGTACCAGTCTATATTTTCCAGGCATAAGTTAGACTGTGGAAGGGCTACAGGCTGTCTTCACCGGATTCGACTCAGTGATGAGAAACCCTTTCGCTTGCCATACAGACGAGTTCCACCTAATCAGTATGAGAAGCTCAGGCTGGTGTTGAGTGAGATGGAAGAACAAGAGATCATAAGGAATTCAAATAGTGAGTTTGCTTCACCTTTGGTCATTGTTTGGAAGAAGTCGGGAGACCTGAGACTCTGTAATGACTTCCGAAGGATTAACGCACGCACCATCAAGGACGCCCATCCTCTTCCACAACAGGCTTATGCTCTAGCAGCATTGTGTGGCAACACCTACTTCTCCACCATGGACCTCACCTCCGGCTACTACAATGTTGAAATGCACGAGGATGACCGGAAGTATACAGCCTTTACATCGCCATTCGGACTATACGAATACAACCGCATGCCACAGGGTCTGTGCAACAGCCCTGCCACCTTGCTTAACATCTTTGGGGATCAGAACTTCCTCAGTCTACTGTGCTATCTGGACGATGTCCTGGTGTTCGCGCCTACAGAAAACCTGGCCTTGGAGCGCCTGGAAATGGTCTTCGAACTACTTAACCTTAAATTGGCTCTGAAGAAATGTAATTTCTTGCAGAGCTCTCTGAGGTTCCTGGGACATGTCGTTAGTTCTGATGGCATCGCTACGGATTCTGACAAGGTAAAAGCCATCACTGCGCTGACAGAAGCTGGCCTCATGGAAGAAGGTACAGAGATTCCATCACAGCGGAAGATCCGGTCATTTCTGGGAATGGTGGTATACTACCAGCAATTCATTGAGGGCTGTTCCGCCATAGCCAAACCACTGTTTAGACTTACGACTGGGAACAAGGCTCCTCGTTGGAAAGGGAAGAAACGCCAGCCTCCTCGACAGACAATGACTGCGGCAGATTGGACAGATGAGTGCCGGGATGCTTTCCATCAGCTGAAGCAGGCCTTACTGGACCGGGTCGTTTTGGCCCATCCCGATTTCAGTGAATCTTTCCTGCTCTCAGTGGATGCCTCCAGTAATGGCCTTGGTACAGTTTTGTCACAGGTGCCTGTGGGTGGGACAACAGCAAGACCAATTGCTTTCGCAAGCAAGTCGCTCACCTATGCACAGTCGAAGTATCCTGCGCAGACTGGAATTTTTTGCTATGAAATGGGCAGTCTGTGACAAGTTCCACCATTGGTTGAGGGGACACCAGTTCACAGTATGGACTGACAACAACCCGTTAACGTACATCTTGTCCAAGGCAAAACTGGATGCGTGTGAACAGAGATGGGTTGCTAAGCTAGCCCCATACCAGTTTGACATCAAATACATCCCTGGTCCAAAAGATATTGTTGCAGATGCCCTGAGCAGAGAGCCTTTCATCCGGGCTAGTGCACTCCATCGTCTGACAAGGGTTGCGTACAAGGCATTGCTGGGTAAAGCTGACGCTGTGCGCACAGAACAGGTTCAGGATGTGTTCCGTTGGTCTAATCATCCATTCGACGTGACCTCCGATGTTGAGCCTGCGGTGGCATGCCAGTGTGTGACTGTTTCCCAACCTGGTGCCCTTTCGAGACAGGAAGTAGCAGCTGTTTTTGAGTCACACAAACTGCAAAACAGTGATATGGGGCCCCATGCGCTGCTGCTGCCACAGCTTCCTCAGATAGTTATGCCATCAGAAGAGATGGGTGGAGAGGTGCTGTCACATGATCAACTCATGAATAAGCAAAAAGATGACCATGTGTTAAACTAAGTGATTTCCTTTGTGGAAAGAGGACGAAGACCTTCAAGAAGAGAGCGTGCTCAGGAGTCTGTTGATGTCCTTCGGTCACTGAGGGGCTGGGATAAGCTAACAATGAGGAGGGGTGTGCTGTATCACCTGTCAAGGAACACAGTTACAAAGAAGAAGATGTATCTGTATGTGGTCCCCGCTTCGCTGCAAGCCATGGTGTTGAAAGGTGTCCATGACAAGGATGGTCACCAGGGCCAACAGCGGACTTTGTACCTTACCAGAGAGCGGTTCTACTGGCAAGGCCTGGAGAAAGATGTGAGGGAGTATGTGAGGTGCTGTCGACGATGCGTGATGAGCAAGACTCCTGAGCCTGAAGCCAGAGCACCATTGGAGAACATCATAACGACTGAGCCCCTTGAACTTGTGAGCATAGACTTCTGGTGTGCTGAGGATTCTGCAAACAAGTCCTTGGATGTGCTTGTCGCTACGGACCACTTCACCAAGATGGCACATGCCTTTTTGTGCCCAAATCAAACTGCTAAGGCTGTGGCTCATCAGTTGTGGCATAACTATTTCTGCGTGTATGGCTTTCCGAGACGCATTCACTCCGATAGGGGAGCCAATTTTGAGAGTGCTTTGATCGCTGAGCTCTTGAATGTTGCTGGTGTTCAAAAGTCCCACACCACACCTTATCATCCAATGGGCAATGGATCATGTGAGAGGATGAATAGGACTCTGGGAAACATGATAAGGGCTCTGCCTCCAAAGGCAAAGCACAGATGGCCGCAGGCACTCAAGTCTCTCACATTCGCCTACAATTGCACTATCCATGAGACCATCGGATATGCACCATTCTTGCTAATGTTTGGCAGAATACCGAGACTGCCTGTTGACATGGTCTTCAGTACGGTTCTGGACAACCCTGAGGTTGTGAACTATGATAAGTACATCCAGCTCTTGCGGAAGGATCTGAAGGAAGCTATGGGAATAGCACAAGCCATGGCAGTCAAGCAGTTGAGGAGGCATGGTGACATATACAACCGAAAAGTTCGGGGAGCACCTGTTGAAGTTGGTGACCGGGTATTGTTGGCCAACAAGGGAGAGCGTGGTAAACGGAAGCTTGCTGATCGGTGGGGGAACACCATCTACCATGTTGTTGGGATGAATGTTGACAGTCACACTTTCAAGATTCAGCATGGCTCCACTGGCCAAGTGAAAACAGTGCATAGGAATCTGATAACACCAGTCAACTTCCTCCCAATCTCTGATGCTGCTTCTGAGGAGGAGATGGATATATCTGACATGTCTGAGTCTGAAGATCTCAGTGAGCGGTGTAACCATGAAGATGAGGTTGGAGCTTCATCGGTTTCTGCTGAGAACCAGTGTCTGGGTGTCAGAATTGCCTGCAGAGGGGACTAGTGTCATGGGCCAGGAGGATGATGGTGCCCAGGACCCTCCAAGTCTTGATCCAGCTCTGGGGTCATCACAGCCTGACTACCCTGCTCTACTTGATCCAGCTCTGGGATCATCACAGCCTGACTACCCTGCTCTACTTGATCCGGCTCTGGGATCATCACAGCCTGACTACCCTGCTCTACTTGATCCATCTCTGGGATCATCACAGCCTGACTACCCTGCTCTACTTGATCCGGCTCTGGGATCATCACAGCCTGACTACCCTGCTCTACTTGGCAATATCCTTGGGGCACTGGTATCTCAAGATTCAATTGAGCCTGAGAGTGCACATGTGAATGATGGACTGTCTGATGATAACAGGTCTCATACTGACCGCACATGTACTTCCATGTCTGACATGAATGACAAAGATGCACCTATCACCACACAACACGATACTGCCATTTCAGTTGTAGTTGGAAGGTCATTGAGTCATGTTAGAACGAGAGCAGGCAGGTTATTTAAGCCTGTGTCATGGTTAATTGAGATGATGGATCATAGATATGAGATAGTTTGAATTTTTCACCCAGTTGGGGTTCAGGGTATTTCTGTTTTATTTGTTATCATCTTTATTCTAGTCAGAGGAAAGAGATGAGATATTTTTTTTTTACCGTGCCTTTTGTGAGGGAGTCTCACATGGTGTTGATGGGAGGCTGGGTTCTGGGGAGGGATCCGGTCTCTGGACGTTTTGGGTTTAGTTTGAGCTGTTAACAGTCATAATGTATATTTAACATGTAACAGGCATGTTTCGCCTATGAGAAGTAAGGGGTTTGGCCAACCAATTGCTTTATTAACGTGTGACTGTTTTATTGCAGGGTCTGCATCTTCATCTTATTATGCTGTAGTGTTTTGTGCCTGGTTTGGATACTTTTTTTGTTTTCTTTCCTTTTCTGTTGGGAGTGTGTGGGCAAGTGGAAGTCAGCAGGGGGGAATGTAACAGAGTTTATTGTGATTCCACTTGTCAAGGTAACTAAGACCCAATAGCATGGCACTTAATTGTTCTAGGGATTCTTATTGGTTGGTGGGCGTTTCCTTGTGGGCTTCAACCCAAGTGTTCACGTTAGCGTGGTACCATTACATGAGGAAGGAGCCCGTGGTACGTTCACAGACAGTACACCCAGAATGAACATAACATTCCTAAATGTTTAATTCTCACTACTAGTTGGAAGTATTAATGTAGGCATGTTGACAATAAATTGTAGAAGGTAGCGACTGTATGGTAAATGTGTTAAAATAATAATTAAGTGAGATTGTGTCGAAAATGTATATAACTAGCCCACATGCTAGTTTAGGCTAATTATTCCTAATTCTCCTGTAGTGAGCCGTGTTCGAGGTGTCTGATGAGCCGACCACATAACCTGTCTAACCAGGATCTTTTGTGTGTTACCAGGTACTAAATATTGTCATTTGATTGTACATTGTTTATTTCATGTTATTATATTAACCATTACATGAGGAAGGAGCCCGTGTGAGAGGTGTTCGAGGTGTCTGATGAGCCGACCACATAACCTGTCTAACCAGGATCTTTTGTGTGTTACCAGGTACTAAATATTGTCATTTGATTGTACATTGTTTATTTCATGTTATTATATTAACCATTACATGAGGAAGGAGCCCGTGTGAGAGGTGTTCGAGGTGTCTGATGAGCCGACCACATACCGTCTAACCAGGATCTTTTGTGTGTTACCAGAATAAACCACCCAAGACCGTGGAGCAAGTGTCTGTCTTTCAATTAAAAAAGTACACAAGGCATTGGTTATATATGCAGTGGGCTTGGACTTGGCAGAATGTATTGTTGAAAGTGAAAGACGAGGTGGAGAAGAAGGGGAGCCTACTCAGCCCGGGGAGAAATGTGTGAAACCTGTCACAGGTCTGTTGTTGTGTTGTGGGGTGGAAAGAGGAAGAAGGTGAATAAAACCATTATGTTGATCACCAAACTCAAGTCAAGAACCGTTTCCACTTCTTACTGTCCAACGGTGAATGCTGTCTAACTATATTTTGAAACGAACTGTTACGTTACTGTTAGCATTAGCAACTAGCTAGCTGGCAAATCATAATTCATTCTCGCATTCCCTTTACTTCTCATGCTGGACGCTAATGCAGGAAACAATCCCACCGCTGCCACCAATGTAACAGAGGAATAGTCTGCCTATACTTTCAAATAGTCTGCCTATACTTTCAATAACGGTTTTATTCACCTTCTTCCTCTTTCCACTCCACAACACAACAACGGACCTGTCACAGCACCCTGCAACCAATGTTCCCTCTAATTTTTTTTCGGTCTGAGCAAACACTCAAACCTCCTGAGCAGACATCAGCAACTACTGAGCAACATACATCACCTGCCGATTAACCGGTTAGTTGATAAGCGGCGGTTTGTAAAAAATCTGAGAATCTTAATTTCCCTCAATGTCTAACATAAAAATATACAAATTTTGCTGATACACCGAGAAATAATACAAAAAGGCATATTATATTCCTTAATCAAATATTTATTTTACCATTGATTGACGATACAGAGCAAAGTCCTTACTTTGGCGGCGGCGGTGTGAGTCGTGTCACTAACTTTTGTCTTTTTAGGAGGCTGACTCGTCATTATTTTATTAAGTGAATTATAATGCGACTTCAAGGGTGACCATATTGTGATTTCTTTTAAAGAGGACACTGCCTTCAGCCTCAAGATACTTAATGATACACAAAGTTTACTCAAAGATGCCTTATCATTATAATATATTTAAAGTATGCCTCCTCTGTATGGATATAAAATTATTGTTTATATTATTTTATATAACAAAATAATATCTCTCTATAACCAAAGTTACTCAACATGCTGTATTATGCCTAAAGTAATCTATCTGACAAATCTCAAGAAAATAACAATCAACCTATGACAAAATAATATATATTTTCAAGTCTTACTGGACAAAATAAATAACAAGAAAAATATGAAGTAATGTTCTAAATAATACCTCTTCTGTATTAGAAAATCCAGCTTAAAAAATATATCTTTGTATCTTTTCAATGTAATGTAAATTATAAAACAGTAACCTCACAAAGATACTAATTTAAAAGTGCACTATGCAGTTTCAGATTTGTTGCAATTAGTGTACTAAACTAATTTATTACACACATAATCCTTAGAATGATTGTATCATAACAAGCATCTTATCAAACCAAAACATCATTTGAGGCATCAAAATAGTTTTAAATTATTTTCTTTCTCTCTGTATAGCTGCATGCTTCAATCAATTCGGTCAACTTTGCCATCAAACTCTTGCCTCGCACTGCTTTGTTTGTAATGTTTTTCTGTGTCCATGTGAGCTTTGAGATCGCCACCACTTTTATTAGACACAGAAACATATGGTCAACCTTTGCATGCGTTGCACTCCGCTTCCAATTAGTCTTGACCGGGACGATAAATTGGGAATTTTCTCAGCAGTTAATCTGTAATGTATATTTTCGTGAGGAGCCAGCGATGCTGGTCTGATCTGTCCGCTTCCTGCTCTGTTGTGTGTGTCTGTGTGAGCGTGCAGTAGCGCCGCCCACAAAGCACTGAAAGCGAGGCTTCTCTTGGTAACGTCACATGCAACAGGTTACCGTAGTATTCGGTGCAACGCACCAGTCAATTTAACTACATGCATATTTTACACAAACGTTTCTGTGCGCGACAGATTTCAGATGTGCGCGGGAGCGTTTTGCCATGTGCGCACGCACGCACGGGCGCACCTTAGGGGGAACATTGCCTGCAACGCCACCTAATAACATCAGCATCAATAATAATATAGAACACATTAAATAGCTTACATAAGTCTAACCAGCTAGCACTAACATTAGCTTGTTTTTTTTTAGAAAAAGCTCACGCCAATTTATGAGGCTGTAACTGAGTGGCGAGACTAAACAAAAAAGGCTAAATCGAGACTAAATGAAAAATACCAAAACTAAAATGCTCAGACCTGTAGTTGACTAAAACTTGACTAAACGAAAAATAGATAAAGGTGATTAAATATAATAATTTTTTTTATAAAAGTATGATCTCGACCACTGTGTGTCGACTTGTAACTGTCTTAGTAGATTTGTAGTGTTTATTCTTATTTATTGTGCCTACTGTATATGAAATTGCTGATAAACTATGGGTGCTTTCACACCTAGCTTGGTTGGAGCTGTTGTTTCGAAACCTGAATGTTTCCCCCCCATGCTTCGGTTTGTGTTCACACGGCTTGTAAACAAAATGTTCTCTCATTGGTCAGATTTTTCTGGGAATTTCGACGGTCTTCCCTCAGATTTTTCTTCCCTCGCAAAATACACAATACACAAATCACAAAAACAGTATTGAAAATGGAGCATCAGCAGCGTGTGTGGATAATTGTTTTACTTGGAATTGATATACCAGTGTTCAGTCTATGAACAAAATGTTCCGTTTCAGCGAGCATCAAGGCTATGACTCTAATACAATGTATTGATGCATCTGATTAGAAGACGCACTGCCTCACGTCGACACCTTTGTAGGAGAAGACGCACTCTGATGAACGCATACAATGACATATTCACCCAACTATTTATCTTCCAAAGACACACCAGGTAAGCTTGGTTAGGTGAAATTTAAGCCTAGGCATGTTTATAATTGTAAGCTATTTCTCACAAGCCATAGGACAATTCCAACTAACGTAAGCCTAACATTATCTAGCTGGCTATGCATAGCCTGTCTGTGTGTGTGTGTCTTCCTTTTGTCACGTCGTGTTATTTGTTATTTTATTTTGATACAAATTTTCCATCGTGCAACGCGTATACAGTACAGCAAGTGAGTTGTTTCGGTTTGTTGAGTCGATTGCATTCTCACTGCAAACTAACCACTCCAGGGTTTGGAAGCATGCTTGCCGAGATCACCCTCTCTAGGTGGTCTCGGCCGGATTGTTTTGTTCTGCACCCGAGTGCAATTGCTGTGTTCACATAATGCCCAAACAAACCGATCTTGGGGGGGAAATGCTCCAGGTTTCGAAACAACAGCTCCAAACGAGCTAAAGCACCCTTAATGAAGTAGGGTTAGGGCCCTTGCACAGCACATGGGGCCCTAAACAACTTATAGGGCAGACTGATCGAGGCTACAATAACAATAAGTCAATAAGTAGCATGCTGACTTAAATGCTACATCACAGTATGACCATTACTTAATCATTCCCATGTAGCCTGGAAAAGGTCATGTCAGAGTGGCAGCAACACATTGTTTGTTTCAAGGTATAGGCAAATTTAGCCTGACGATTGCATTCTGAACGTAAATTAGTCACTATTCTGGAACTATTAAATGGTAGCAGTTGCACAAGTCTGGCCTCTTTTGAAAGGAAACATTCAGAATTTTCTTCCACAACAGGAAGAGTAATTCTGAGTGCTACTGTACTGTCCATACAAGTATGGATTTTGGAAGATTTGAAGAAATAGAGCATACTCATTCACTTGATTTATAGAGTGCAAAAATATAGGGGACTAAACCCTATTGTAATTGATTTTTTATTATTATTATTCAGCAGCTTCCACCACATGTACCTCAACGCATGCATCACTTTTATGAAATTCTGCATGCTGATAGAACAAAAAGAACAAATCTCATAGTATAACAAGCGTAGAATGGCCATAATGTCATGCACCTTTGTTTACACTGTTTATTTTTCTCACATTTTTATATTCAGAGTTAATTATATTGGTTTACACTATTTATTTTGTCTCATATTTGTATATAATTAGATACATTTGTATTGCCTATTTATGTCTTTCTACTATTACATTGCCCATACCTGTACCTCCCTCCCCCCTCCTGCTATGATGCCCAAATCTCCCCAAGGGGACCAATAAAGGAATATATTATCTTATTTCCTCACAAAGAACAATTTTGACCTATAAAGTCAACCATATTGGATTTTCCGCAATTTAGAATTAAATTCCCTAAGGCTTTTTTGTTCCTGCACCAATTTGAACCAAACTTGCAGCATATCTTTAGGGGGCATAATCATGCTTTTCCCCCCGCAACCCAGTATGTGGAAATGGTGAGAAATACATGCACAACACATAAACATCAAAAGTTGCTTGCATGTGCTAGGTCCATATCTGTACATACCTGCATATAATCCCTTTTACATACCTGTAGATAGTTATACCGCTGGCCAGTATGACTTACTACCATAGTATCTTTATAATAATAATTCCCAGAGAGCAGTCGCATTTATTATCTCTCCTCCCTGCCCTCCAAGGCCTTCTCTACCCTCCCCCCTGCAGCCGTTTTCATCTCTGTACGCCAGCTCTGCCATCTGCCTCTCTCTAACGGTGTGGATTCTAAACTGCAATTAATAACGGTGTGGATCTCTACTTCCTTGACGGTGTGGACATTCTACTTTTCTTCAATATACCTGACTCCCTACTCAATCAATGGATCAACTAGTAAGCTGGGGATTTGCTGCAGTTGATCGAATTTTCTCTTCAAGAAAACAAAGTGCGACTGAACCGCTGTGTCCGATAGGGACATTCCAGGCGGGGTTTGCAATTGACAGTTGGAATAATTGGCGATCAATATGCCTATATTCTATTGAGATTGAAGATGTTGAGGATTTGTATATCCTCGTCATCCTTCTGTTCGGTTTGGGAGCGATCGCAATTTGGATTTGGATTTGCTGCCATCAGGTAGTGGCAAGATTTGAAATCGCCCACATTGAACTCGCAAAGAGGCTCGCACAACACGCAGCGGACAAACAATTAAGGGCTCAAGTCATGTTGGGGGTCGCGCAGGACATTAGGACCGCGACAAAGAAGACTGATCTGGAGTAAATTGATGCAATTCAGGAATCATTGTAGCCTGATGCAACACCCCCCCCGCCACACTCTAAACTCAAGTCTGTGGAAGAAACGGAAGAATGTTCGAGGTCAATGAAAGAGGCCGCGCTGGAGAAGAAGTCAAGATAAGATCTGGTTTATGACGTCCGTACTCATTGCAACCAAGGACGGGACAGAATCAAACTGTCTGAAGATAAGATAGATTTAGGGTTGTGCCATTATTACTATGCAAAGATAATAATTGTGATTAATTTTGTAATGAGTTGTATGTGTCTGTTTCTAGCATCCTTGACATCCAAGGACAACGATGGAAATAAGGCACTGCGCCTTTTCGTTCCTATCCTTGACAAAAGTGTAAATGGAGTAAAATCTGTATATGTTTTGTGTCAAAATAAAAACCTAAACCTAAACCTAAACCTCCATTCGTGAGAATCTCAGAGTGCTACAGGAGATATAGACAAAAGTTAAATGAATAAAACAATTTAAAATGAATAAAAACAATTAAAAAGACTAACAACCAGTGAAATGGAAGAACCTAAGAGTAAAATAAAATAAAAATAATAGTAAAATGAATAGAAGTAAAAATAAAAGTAAAAGAAAATTCAGGCAAAAGCCTTGTTAAAAAGAAATGTTTTTAGGCCCCTTTTAAAAACTTCGACGGATTGTGGTGCTCTCAGGTGGATGGGGAGAGCATTCCAAAGTCTGGGTGCGGCAGAGCAGAAGGCGCGATCGCCCATGGAGTGCAGCTTAGTCCTGGGGGCTTTGAGGACGTAGGCTGTGCCGGAGCGGAGGGAACGTGAGGAGGACTGGGGGGTGAGGAGTTCCTTGAGATAGGCAGGGGCACCACCGTGTACGCACTGGTGAGTGAGAAGGGACACCTTGTACTCAATTCTGTGTTCCACGGGGAGCCAGTGAAGGGATCTGATGGTGGGGGTGATGTGATCATATTTGCGCACCCTCATCAGGATCCTAGCAGTGACATTCTGGATGGTTTGCAGTTTTTTAATGCTTTTACTAGGGATCCCGATGAGGAGTGCATTGCAATAGTCCAGCCTGGAGGAAACAAAAGCGTGGACGAGTTTCTCGGAATCTGCCAGGGTGAGTGAGGGGCGGAGTTTAGTGATGTTTCGGAGGTGAAAGAAAGAGGTCTTGCAGAGGTGTTTGATGTGTGTATCGTGAGGTGGGGGTCCATTTTCACGCCCAAGTTGGTGACAAGGGTGGAAAGGGGAATGTCCTGACCGGAGAAGGAGATGGTGGTGATGGTGGTTGACCGGACCTGGTGTGGGGTACCGATCAGCATGGCTTGTGTTTTGGAACTGTTGACCTGGAGAAACCTGTTGTTCATCCACGCCTTAGTCTCCTCCAGGCAAGCGGTCAGTGTGGGGGGTGATGAAGGTGATGATGGTGTGATCTGGATATATAACTGGGTGTCGTCAGCGTAGCAGTGGAACGACACACCGTGTCGGCCGATGATGCAGCAGATGGGGAGCATGTACAGGGTGAACAGCAGGGGGCCGAGGACGGATCCCTAGGGGACACCGCAGGTGACAGGGTGGTTGGAGGATGTTGCGCCTCCGAGGGAGACACACTCAGTCCGCCCAGCCAAGAGGGACTGGAATAAGCCAAGGGCTAGGTTGCGGAGTCCGACATTGGAGTGGAGACAGTCCAGTAGAATGGGATGATCCACCGTGTCGAAGGCTGCTGATAGGTCGAGAAGGACCAGAATGGATGGGGTTCCAGCATCCGCCGCCATCAGTAGATCGTTGGTTACCCTGACCAGGGCTGTCTCTGTACTGTGCGCAAAGCGGAAACCAGACTGGAACTTCTTACGCCCCGGGCTCACTGCTAATGAATGAATTTCACGCGCGGCTCCCTCGCGGGATCGCGCGCCTGGTCAGGCACACTGGACCTACGACTTGAGCGCGCGGAAGCGCACAGAGGAAGGCACATTTACATTGGGAAAGCTGTAAATGCCTAGTCTATATGCGAAGTCAGTCATTTTAGAATGATGATCAGTGTGTGACTGTACTCGAAAGAGCAGCGTGGAGCCCCAGCAGCATCAAGAGCTCTCTCTCTCTCCCTCTCTCTCTCCCCCCTCTCTCTCTCTCTCTCTCCCTCTCTCTCCCCCCTCTCTCTCTCTCTCTCCCTCTCGCTCTCTCTCTCTCTCGCTCTCTCTCTATTCCCCCCCTCTCTATCTGTCTCTGTCGGGACATACAGGCAACGAGATATAGACAGATAGACAAACAAACAAACAAACAAACAAACAAACAAACAAACAAACAAACAAACAAACAAACAAACAAACAAACAAACAAACAAACAAACAAACAAACAGACAGCCAGCCAGACAGCCAGACAGACAGGCAACCAGATATGACAGATAGACAAACAAACAGACAGACAGGGCGGGGTACTAACTATAGTAATATTGTTTATTTGCATTGGGAAAGATAGACACATTAGCTGGCTGAACAACATCTATTGAAAGATAGAGAGAAAAAGAGAGAGAAAGAGAGAAAGAAAGAGCTGTACTGTATTGTATACCCATTCTGCAATCTGTTAATAAAATATACACTGATATAAGCCTACTGGTTGCTGTTCAATCATAATAATAATAATCATAATTAGCTGTCAGGAAACAAATAAAACGTTTGTCATTATAGGTGACAAGGTGGATTGACTTAATGACTGCTATGTCCTGCTATTATTATTATTATTATTATTATTATTATTATTATTATTATTATTATTATTATTATTATTATTATTATTATTATTATTATTATTATTATTATTATTATTATTATGCAACATTGTAATAGTTATAGGTATAAACAAACATACAGACAGGGGGGGGGGGTGGGTGTTTATTTGCAGATACAGACACAGCTGGTTGAACAACATCTATATCTGTGGTAATAATGCAGATATTCAATTGTATTTCTGTGACAATGCGCGTGGCAAGCCGCCTAAAATAGGATCGAGGCGAAAAAATTGCTTGCCGCTCGCGAGCCGCTCGCGAGCCGCTCGCGAGGCGCGCTCCCGCTCGCGGCCAGTGTGCCTACTATCGTCCGTTAACATGGGAGCGGAAGTGAAGAGGCAGCCGCCCGTCCGTCCGTCCGTGTTCATTCGTCAGCAGTGAGCCCGGGGCATTATACCTTCATCACTGTAAATAATAATACTATAACACAGTACATACATCTGATTAGCACTATACTCCACATCTCACATGGGGGTCCACATCTCAGAGGACCTGACATGGACAACACACATCGACTCAGTCGTAAAAAAGGCGAAGCAGCGCCTCTACCACCTGAGACAGTTAACACTATGATCGCCGCGGACGAGTTTTCACGTCATTCCGAGCCATGCTCATTCTGCCGAAGACGCCGTAACTCGTCTTTGATGTCAATATTTAAAAAATCTGTCATCGAAATCATATTTCCTTTCCGGAGCCCTGAGACACACTGCTGATCTCATCTCAACTCTCTAGCGGTTCAAGAGCGCCATCTGGTGGCCGATCGGCAGATCGCCAACCGGATATTAACCTTTGAACCGGTAGTACTCATCCATATGTGGTCCGGCCACTCGCTATAGCTCCCGCGACTCCATCTTGAAACACTGGATAATAGATCGTTCGCCATAACTCAATAAACAACGTTATTTGGACGTATATACTATTATACAACCTGGAAATGGATCGGGCATTTCTACATCCCATAATAGAAAAAAATCTGTTCCACGCTCATCTGCCAGCGGCGCGAGGAAGCCACGGTAAGATTCGGTGTTATTTTCTAATGTATTCTATACTAACTGATCTGATGAACATATGACCCACTCTGGATGAATCATCTAACGCTGCCCACGGAATTATAAACGATCCCCCGCCCATCCGGTCAACATCAGATGATGCGTAGAAACTTCTAGAAGTACGTCCAGTTGAAACTTTTTATCTCGCACAGATTCCTACCAAACTGTATTTGATTATCAATATAATGCATTTAGGGCTATAAATCACGTTCTGAAGAAAGCTGCAGAAAATGATAAAAACATACTTATACTTCAGACCATATTTTAGTATGAATATGTGAATTAAAAAGTGTAACGTTGCTACACCCTGAACAATACATATAGGACATTGAATGGGCCATAATAATGGCAATTTAGCAATAGAATTTAAAAAGTTATAGCCCTGCAAAGAAGGGGAACTTCTCCATAGACAAATAGAGCTGGCGAGGGATGGTAAATTATGAATTTAACCCATGGCGATTAAAGTGTTAAGGAAGTTCAGAGTATCTGGGAAGATACTCCAGTCCTTCTACTCCGGAGCTGTAGAGAGCATCTTGACTGGAAACATCACTGCCTGGTATGGCAACAGCACGGCACAGGACAAGAAGGCCCTACAGAGAGTGGTGCGCTCAGCCGAGCGTACCACGGGTATTGCACTACCAACCCTGCAGGTCCTATACAACAAGAGGTGCAAATCCAGAGCCTGCAGGATAATGAAAGACCCTCACCACCCCAACAACAGCCTGTTCATGCTGCTGCGGTCAGGCAAACGCCTGTGAGCACCAGTAACGAGGACAGAGAGACTTAGGCTCAGCTTCTTCCCCCAGGCCATCAGAGCCTTGAACACTGAACTCTCCACGCACAAGCACACATGAGCACACACACAACACACACACTGTACACTCTCACACACTAGCAGCCAATTTTACATGAGCACACACACACTCATGCTGCACTATGGACACTTTACAGAAGGAAAGGTCACTTTAAGAATAGTATAGCTTGAGATTGTATAATATAGCATTGTATAGCAGTGTACATAAAGACCCAATGCCTCATCCGTAGCTAACAGTGTACTGCACTGTCACAGGACCTAGCATGTCCTACCATGCTCTGTAAATAGCTCATGTACAGATACCGATATGCCTACTTTGTTTACTTGTTTATTGACTATGTCGCTCTATTGGTTGGACTCTTATTATTATTACTTGTACTATGCACATCGTTGCGGGCGAGAACCCCCGCATTTCACTGTATACCTGTATGCCGTGACAAATAAAACTCTTGTATCTTGTATCTACTCAGTAGTACTCATTCATATATTTTATATCCAGTTTAATCACCTGTACATTGTATTACTATTGCACGTTACCGCTACATTGCACACTGGTTGGATGACAAACTTATTTTCGTTGTATTGTACTTGTGCTGTATATTAATGACAATAAGTTTGAATCTAATCGAATTACTTTCTGATACAGATGCTGTTTGTTAAAGTCTGTCGATTGCAATGACACCAACAGTGTGCAGATCAGTTCAGAAATGCCAGAGATACAGCCATTTAAATGTTCACATGAATCGACCATAGAGTTCCATTCGTTTATGGCCATCTTTTCACAAGTTCTTCTGTTCACGAATCATAACATGACATCAATATAAGTGATTTGGTTTGCACCCTATAGGCTGTGTGTGTGTGAATCATGAATACTCACGGCTTAGAACACTCGACCAATCACAATGCGTGGTCGGACCTACCTGTTGTATAATAATGTATATTAGCATTACTAATAAGTATACAGTGTCTTAGCTTCCATAAGCAGTCACTCTCTGTGTGTGTGTGTGTGTGTGTGTGTGTGTGTGTGTGCGTGCGTATGTGCGTGCGTGCGTGTGTGTGCGTGTGTGTGTGTGTGTGTGTGTGTGTGTGTGTGTGTGTGTAAATGTTATTGTAAATAGTGTTGAGCAAGTTTGTAGGCTATGTCTGGTTTGTCTATAATTCACTATTCATACATCACAATAATTCAGCGCTACATTAATTTCAAACCTTAAAACAGTAACTGGACACGTCCTGTTTGTCAACCAAGCCTTGATTTAAAACCAAGTGTGTTCATGGTGAGATTTATTTGCATAGTACCTGTCAAGGGATGTGTTTGTAACTTGCTTTTTATGGACATTAAAGATATAATGTTTTTTTTGTAGGAATGCTTCGCATGGTGTTATAACGCCTTTCAGTGCACAAGGTATGGCCAGCCTTGTCACAATATATATATATATATATATATATATATATATATATATATATATATATATATATATATATATATATATATATATATATATATATGTCCATGTTTGTTGTGTCCACAGTTATATTGTAATGGTGTAGTCATTGTAGTGGGTAATATGCCACAATCTAATTGTTTAATGGGTTTGTTTCCTTCGTAGTCTGGTTCTTAACAGCAATTTTCATCTTCTCTGATCTTCATTTAAGCTTTAATAATGTAATAATATATTCATATGATTGCAGTGCGAGCCGTTCCCATGCATCTCCTACATTATTCAGTGTTGTTTCAGGTGGTTGTTTTCCTGGGATGAGAAATGTTTTGAGCTAATTAATTACGTCTTAAGGCGTGAAGGGAAACTCACTTTGACACAGCCAAAGTAATGTTGTTGTTTAATGTATATAGGCTAAAGATATACAGTATCCCTCCAGACATTGGATAATGAGCAAAAGTAATGGATTGCAAAGCAGCACGATTTAAGGCCCGGCTATATTGATCCATTAAAAAACAGAGATAAAACAAACAGATGGTATTACTGTCTGTTGGTTTGTTTTTAAATTTGAACCAAACATAATCGTGCCTTTTGCAGAAACGACAGCTTTGCTAACGGAGGGTGACGTATCTGTCGCTTCCAAAAGTTCATCCTCTCTGAACTGTTCTGTCAAAATGGACAGAAAGATGAGCGGAGATGAACACAACATCAGCCCTGTCGAACAAATGCATACTCCTAATTGAAAACGAATAAAAAACGCACAAATATATGGACAGACGAAACGGATCAACACAGCTGTGCCCTAACACTGCAGGACAAGCGTGCAGGACAAGCGTGCATGCCGTGTGGCGACAGTGGGTCAGGAGGTCGAGCGGTCGCCTGGTAATCTGAAGGTCCCCGGTTAAATTCCTCCTCCCGGCAGCTTGTCGAAGTGAGACACTTAACCCCTAATGGTTCGTTCTCACCTAAAGCAGCCAAGTCTGGTTTAGTGAGGCTGCTTTCAATACATTTTCGATGTAGCGGAGCATATGCAGCCATGAGGTACAGTACACGCGAGTTACTGCATACCGGTATGCTCCTCTACCTTGGAAATTAATTGACTGCAGACTTGGCCGGAGGCAGTCGGAGTGGCCCTTCTCTGCTCCTGATGAGCAGGTCGGCACCCTGCATGGTCGCCTCCACTGTAATGTCAACACTTTAGAGGAAATCACATTCATTGTACATAGTCACGTCAGTATGACTACTACCATAGTATATTTATACCTGTATCACTGTACATTAATATTACAACTCTGTACATACATCTGATAACACTATACTCAGTAGTACTAATTTATCTATTTTATACCCAGTTTAATCACCTGTATATTGTATATTACTACTGCACTTTACTGTTCACTTTGGTTGGATGCCAAACTTATTTTCGTTGTACTGTACTTGTGATGTATAATGACAATATATTTTAATCTAATTTAAATTAAAAGGAGTCTTAAGCCAGGCCACAGATCAAAGCAATAACTAGGTTTCAATTGGGCAGTTGCTCTTCCTCAAAAAGCTAATTTCTTCTCAGGAACGTTTGAGTGAGTACCAGTCTCTGTGATCATCACGCAGCGGCTTGAGAGGAAACCTGTTTTTGCTTTTTTATGGCAAGACCGTGACTTTCATACAGTACAGGCTACATGTGTAGTACTGGCCTGGGGTGGTGTTTTCCTGTTAATAGCATTCTCTTCTAATAGCTATGCTCTCTAACCCTAAGGCGTTAGGCGGTACCTTATCCGATTTCTCTCTCGGTTTATTATTTCTGCTCTCTGATTTCCCTATGGATTCAATTAATTCAGTATACAGTAGGCCTATGTACTGCAGTGATATGATGGATCAAAATACAAATAAGACAAATGCATTACTTTGAGATGTTAATTTCTGATTCCTCCTATCGAGTCCTAAATAGTTATTTTTAAGTATGTGAGATGTAATAAAACCTATGCAAGATCCAATTGCAAATTTGTTCACCTTTACAAACCAGATATTCATATTTGTACATGTACATGTGATACGCTATATGCATATAATAAATACATACATAAAAAATATGAAATTAAATGCAAATGAGATTACATAACTATCGACATAACATTATGTGTGTTGAATATACTGAGTATCAGTTGAGAAGAGAAGGTTGGCAGGACTTAATAGGCCTCCCTCCATGAAGCCCCATGACCTTTCCCTCGAAAGTGCTGCATTACAATTCACAGAAGCACATAACAGAGGGTTCCATCGTTTACCTTTGTGATACAGAGATGGTCTTGTTCGCCCGCTGCACTGACTCACTGCTGATGTCTAGTCTCAGCCCACCTACCAACTGCCCACCAAGTATTTTAGTCAATACTAAATCATGAATAAATGATTAACTCCAGGACATAATCAATGAATAACATCTATAATAAGAACTTCTACATCTACAGTAGAATAGATGTAATGATTAGTAATAGGGATTGGTAAACCTGATGTGAATATTACAAGCTTTTTTTCACTTATATCATGTGCACCTCTAGTGCACTGTGTAACAGATTGTCATGCCAAGCCACCTTTTTAAGGATACATTTAATTGATTAATGCAAATCTTACCTTTGAGCAGTGTTACTGAAGCGGTACTATTTTAACATTGCATTCTTGCCATCTCACAATAACAAAGATGATCATATTCATTTGAGAACTAACTTGTAGTGCTAATTTGCGTGTAATTAATACATTTACATTTAGTAATTTAGCTGACTCTTTTACCCATCGTGAGTTACAAGTTCTGTACAACAAGTCAACAATAATGTGCAATATGTCTATTTTGATCATTATCAGTAAGTAAACAATATATGATTAGCAACTACTGTACCAAGAGCCATGAGTGTATGATCTACTCTATAGAGCCAGGAAGTCACATGACCACCTTCCCGTCTACATTCATGGCAGCTGGGTTTATACAGTTCCACTTATTCAATAGATTTTTACGGGGCAGAGTTGAGCATACTACCTCTTAACCTGCAAGGGCCCAGATGTGGGCCCTTTTGAGGACAATTTGCCCACCGGCACTTTGGCGACCTCTAGTGGCTCGGGTGTGCATATTTCTTTATAGAATATATATATCGAATTAAAGCCCCATTTGTTGCCTGTCGATAGCCCCTTCAGGTGACAAAATCCGTTCAGCGGTTCTCAAGGTGCATGCCGATATTTGAGGCTTGCGCAAAGTTCACGGTATTGCGCAAATACTACTCCAGACTCATGGGGCTCTAGTTCCGTCAATCATTTGGCAATCTCGAAAATGATTGGACAGGGTTGTTGCCAATGAGTGTGGCTTTCCAATGATACCCCACCTGGGGATGTACAAATCTAGGTGAAAAACTCACGAGGTAAAACAGGAAGAGAAAAAACGCTGAATTAATTGAAGTCTATGAGAAAACTGAGCTTTTCTTTTGTACACAGTTTACCAAAATCACTCATAATCACTCATTTCTGAATGGATCTTTATGAAATTTTGACATGTACTACATAAGGCCACACACATTTCTGGGGGAATACTACTTCTGGACTACAAACTACAACAGAAAAACTTGAGTAACAAGTTTTTCTACAACTCAAGTTCAGACCTATGTTACTCTATTTCATTAGCACTAAAAGTGAGTGAGTGCTATAAGTATAAAGTATAGTATTTTGGTTTGCAAAAAAGGTATGCAGTCCTCAAAAATGAAAACAAAAATGGACACTTTTTCTGCCCGCATGTTAGGCTAAATATGATTTGCATTGGAGAAAAAAAAGTCTGAGTACCTACTGTAATGGCGCCAAATGCACAAATACTACTATTTCTGTCATACGTTCCATATGTCTCGAGGCTGTGCAGCTGAGAACAATATTTTACTGAACTAAACTCATGATTACCTGACTTAGATTGTTTGCTCTTCAACACTGTAGTTTACGTCTTTTGGATGTGAATGTTCATAGCCGGCAAAGACGGTGGTAAATGGCGTGATAGCAAATTGTTGCTGACGAAAACAACACTTGTCTTTTCAGGAATTCAATGATTCACAGCCTAATTTTCAGATAGAAATGTTTTTCACAAGTTCAGTCTTCTGTGATCAATAAATGTTTGGGGTGTCATAGAATGTCTAGAAGGATGGTTTGGTGAACTCATGGCTGAAGTTCTAGAATGTCTAGAAGGATGGTTTGGTGAACTCATGGTTGAAGTTCTAGAATGTCTAGAAGGATGGTTTGGTGAACTCATGGCTGAAGTTCTAGAATGTCTAGGAGGATGGTTTGGTGAACTCATTGCTGAAGTTCTAGAATGTCTAGGAGGATGGTTTGGTGAACTCATTGCTGAAGTTCTAGAATGTCTAGAACAGTGGTTCTCAAAATCTGATCGAGTTTTCCACCCGGCAGCTGTGTGTATAAATGTCTCGCCCGACAGCGTGTATGCCTTCGACGACGGAACTGCATTTCCGCGTTCGAGTTTTGCGCTCTGATTGGCCAGGTCATGTGACATGTGCGCCAATCGTGGGACAGCAAGTTCTGCGCCTATTTCCGGGTCTAACAGCCTGCAAACTACCTGCCGTTCTATCGCCATGCTCTAAGACAAACTCTAACCTTAACCAACTTCGAAAGAGTGCCTAAGCTTAACCGTCGGAATCAGGGCAGGCGTTCTATCGCCATGCTCTAAGACAAACTCTAACCTTAACCTACTTCGAAAGAGCGCCTAAGCTTAACCGTCGGAATCAGGGCAGGCGTTCTATCGCCATGCTCTAAGACAAACTCTAACCTTAACCTACTTCGAAAGAGCGCCTAAGCTTAACCATTGTAGAAACTTGCGGCCCCACGATTGGGCGTGCATGTCACATGACCAGAAATGACCTGGCCAATCAGAGACGCGGAAATGCACACAGTATTCCAATACACATCTCACTACATCCTGCACATGTATAATCGGGAGGGGGCCGGGGGTCTGGTCTTTTGTGTGTAACCTGGACTGGCAATGGATAGGTTTGTTGTCAGAAGCGGTGCCGGTTGGATTTCCGGTTTACGTTCAGATCGGATGGCGAGCTCCGTGACCACTTCACTTTAATTTTGATTATGACGTTAATTTCACAACATACACTCACATCATACTTCATAGATATGGCGAAACAAATACAGAACAAGATTGGGACATTAAATGAGATCGACGTTGAATGTATCAGGTCTTTGTTCCGTGCTGAGCTCGATGCTAGCATGGTGCAGCTAACCAACAGACTGGACTCGCTACAGGAGGATGTAGTTAGCGCGACCATGCGGCTCTCTAGGGTGGAAGAGGGGATGGCAGAGGTGGCAGTCGTAGTGGAAACAAACTCCACCGAGATCTCGGCGATTGAAGACAAGTTCCTCTTTTACGAAAATCAGATCGCTGACCGTCCTAGAGGACCGGAATAGAAGGTGCAACGTTAGAATATACGGCTTGCCGGAGAACATTGAAAATGATGCGCCGATTCAGTATCTCGAAAAGATGATTCCACAGTGGTTCCCGGCCCTCTCTAACCAGAGATTGAGCGGGCGCATAGAATATTTAGGAACTGTCCCCTGGAGAAGGGCGGACGTCCACAAGCCTTTATATTTTGCTGCCTGCGGTTCCCTATACGTCAGGCTATTCTCCAAGAGGCCAGGAAACACCCTCCAAAAGTGGATAATTATACCCTCAGATTCGCTGCGGATTTCAGCGACCACACCGCCCGACGTCACAGGGCCTTCTCTAAGGCTATGGGAGTTGCTCGCGAGAGGGGCATAGAAGCCTACCTACTATACCCTGCGACTCTGAAGATCAAGATGGGCCACGGAGTTGTCTCCTGCAACCACCTGTTCATGTCGCCGTCCGAGGCGGAGAGATTCCTTCGAAACGGCACGGCGTCCCCTCCGGCCCAGGATGATGAGCCTGCCCCGGCGGAGCAGGCAACGGGCACCGGGGAATGACAGGCCTCGGAGCCTTGGTATGCTAAGCGCAAGCTATGCTAACTTTCCGGCTCTCCAAGCTAACGCTAACGTTACCAATCGCCTACCGCAGCCTTTCGGTCCAGCAGAACGGTAACACTCAAGGTTTATCTAGGCTGTATATTTCCAGAAATGGGTATGCACACTGACTATTTTTAAATATAATTCAGACGACTTGTGCTTTTTAACGCATTTGCCTTTTTATTGTATGAACATTGAACTTCGCACTGATCTTCGCATTGACTGTTATGCATATTGTTTTTTTTTTCAAGTTTGCACTTGGACGAACATTGCTTCACAGGTTTCACTAAAATGAACTATGTTCTAGCGTATCTGTCGGTCGAGGGGGATGGTCCTCTCTCGGCGGAGCTACCTACGTGAATCAGGATATAACAGGCCTTGAGCCCGATTAAGCTAAGCCCGGGGCGTGCTGGTTGTCCAGCTCTCCTCACTAACATTACCGTTGCCACTAGGGGTGTAACGGTACGTGTATTCGTCCCGCAAATTTACGGTACGGCCATCACGGTGCGGTACGCGCACCCATGCAATGAATACGCCCCACATCGCAAACACACCCACATCTCCGTGCGAGAACAGCTGGATTACGAAACTCTGTTAGTGACACTCCAGGTTAATCAGCGGAGATTTGGGGGTAATTCGTCTTTCGTGTGATGAGCTACTGAAAGTCAAGTTCACTGGACAGGCCCTGCAAAGTTCTGGATATCAATACTGCGTTGAGAAAGCTTGTCCCCTTCTCATCAACATACCCCAAAAAAGCAGATCATTGTGCATCAATGCCTGCATCACACACACCACACACACACACACACCATTGCACATCAAAGCCATGGACACTCCCCCCCCCCCCCCCCCCCTTTGAACTTCCCAGCACATGGTGGTGAATCAACGAGGCCTATATGCATATCCAATAATGTAGCTTAGCCTGTATCGATTTGAACCTGCATGAATAAAATAATGGCAATAACCTCCAAATAAAATAAGCAGATCATTGTGCATCAATCCCTGCATCACACACACCACACACACACACACACACACACACACACCATTGCACATCAAAGCCATGGACACTCCCCCCCCCCCCCCTTTGAACTTCTCAGCACATGGTGGTGAATCAACGAGGCCTATATGCATATCCAATAATGTAGCTTAGCCTGTATCGATTTGAACCTGCATGAATAAAATAATGGCAATATAACCTCCAAATAAAAGAAGCAGATCATTGTGCATCAATGCCTGCATTACACACACCACACACACACACACACACATGTACATGCTTTGATGTACAATGGCCGCTGATTTATTTTGTGTTCATTACAGGATCCGACACCGAGTCCGGCGGTGGTACACCAACATACTTGGGTATGTACTAACTACATTCATGTATGTAAATGTATTACTATTGTGTTTTATGAGACTTACTTACTGAATGAATTTAATCCAATTCAGATTCTGGCGCAGACTCCGCAGAGAGTGACACAGAGACTGGCAACGACATAGCATCACAGTCTACTCCTGCAGGTGATTGTACATAAAATATAACACATAATGCTATATATATATATATATATATATATCATGTAAATAAAATGACAATACGTTGCCCTAGTGTAATGTATTACATCCTGTGATTCTAGAACTGGATGCTAGTCGGGACATGCCGGAACCCGTTGTAGGGCGGAAACGCACATCTAAGCGCGGTAAGTTGGCCTCACTCTGCACACCACTTCCAGCTCTGACCTCTGACCCCCACACCATGTCCAGCTCTGACATCTGAACCCCACACACACTCACTCATTCACTCACACACAGTTTGTAACTACGTGGCATATGAATGTTTGTCTACAGTAGGGGTGTTATAGTATATTTGTATAATTGACAGGTCGTGGCGTGCGACACGGAGGAGCGAAGAGCAGGTCTGCGAGGCGTCAGGACCAGGAGAATGCCTGGTCTCGTGAGGGCTGGGTGCCTCATAGGATCCCATTCACAGCCCAACCGGGGTTGCTCCAGGACGCCGCGGCACTGAATTCGTACCGGCCTGCAAAATGGCTAGATCTGTTCCTGACAGATGATTTTCTCAATGCCATTGTTGCCCAGACCAACCTCTACGCTGATCAGTGCATTGCCCGGCTGGACCCCACGCTAACCAGTAGCAGGGCACTGAATTGGCCGGCCCTCACATTGAAGGAGCTGAAGAAGTTCCTTGGACTCAATTTCCTGAGCAGTATCCTTTGGAAGCCTCGCATGGACATGATGTGGACCACTGATGATATGATGTTCACACCGTACTACTCAGCCACCATGCCACGCAACCGGTATGAGTTGATCTGGCGATTCCTCCACTTTGCGGACAACACATCCCTAGATGTTAGAGACAAACTGTGTAAGGTACGCCCTGTAGTCGACCATGTCAACATGAGGTGCAAGGAACTGTACCAGCCCGAACGTGAGCTCGCCATTGACGAGGGGATGATGGCATGGCGAGGCCGCCTGACTTTCCGTGTCTACAACCCCAACAAGCCAACCCGGTATGGCATCAAGTCGTACTTCCTGTGTGAATCACGCACAGGATATTGCTTCGCATATAAGCCATATTGCCGGGATGGCGCGAACCTGGGGGACACGGTCGTCGGTCTGCTTGGACGTTTGTCTGGGGCCGGTTATACGCTGTTTATGGATAATTTTTACAACAGTGTAAACATGTCCACCAGGCTCCGACAGTTGAGGACCAACGTCTGTGGTACCCTCAGGAAGCACCGGGGGGAGCCAGCGATCATAAAGAACCTGACCAAAGCTCACATCGGTGTGGGGGAGCGCATTGCTGTCAACAATAAGCAGGTCATGATCGTGGCATGGCGCGATAAAAGGATCGTGAAGACCATCACCAGCTTCCGCGAGGACACCATGGAAATGGCAAGAGTGTGGCAGAAGATGCTCAAGCCGTCAACCATCATGTGTTACAATAAATCCATGAACGGCGTCGACCAGTTGGATCAGAATATATCGTACTATCCGGCTGCACGTAAGACTGGAAAGTGGACCAAAAAGTTTGTGATGTATCTGATCCAAATATGTATGTTCAACGCTTTTGTCTTGTACAAAATCAGGCACCCACAAGGGTATTTTTACAACCTCTTCCGGTTCACCAGGGCTGTGGTGCTGACCTACACAGGGGGTCAGAAGTTGAAGATTCCTGGGGTGACAGAGGAGGAGGAGGAGGCAGAGGCAGGGGGTGGGGGTGAGGAGGAGGAGGAGGCAGGGGCTGAGCAGGTGGGGCGTGACGGGCAGCGCAACCCTAGGGCCCCACCGGGGGACCCGCAGAGCAGATTAGTGGGTGGCTTTGGGAAGCATGTAATGGTTGCATACAAAGCCACCCCCAAGCAAAAGCTACCCTGTAGGAAATGACTGGTCTGCAGTAGGCGTGGCCTCAGGAGTGAGACCAGATTTTTTTCACATCGTGCAAAGTCCCCCTGCATTGTGACAAATGCTTCACTCTGTACCACACAAAGAGGGATTTCTCTAAATAGTTTCTTTATTAGTTGTCATACAGAAGTACAGACTACTTCTAAATAATCCGGCACACAGAAGTACAGATTACTTCTAAATAATCCATCATTGTGTGATACAGACAGAACCATGTGTACCGGTACATAGTATAGATAGCTGAGAGTAGTATAGTGTTGTATAGTATAGTATAGTGTATGGGTAGTTGCACTGTTTTCTGTACAAGACAAATGCGTTGAACACATGTATTTGGGCCACGGTTGTCGATATTGCATAGGTATGTTTGGACCACTTGTAGATGAGACGTTATGTTAGCGATCTAGCTGTGTCGACTCCATTCATCATTTGCATCGTGTGTGTATATAGTTTATTTTTTTATTTATCTTTTTCCCCCCTCATTTTTACCGTTTGCACAGAACCAATGGTTGCTGACAGTCACCCAGTTTATAAAAGTATATACTGTAGGTAACATACCACACTTTTCTAATGCAGTCCATTGGCCTCTTATTTATATACTTTGGAAGCATGTATTGGATATTTTTTGGTCCACAGATCATCTGGCGCTTCATCCATGTATCAATGGACAATGCAGTCATCGATGCGAGAGACCAAGTAAGATATGCCCTGTAGTTGATCATGTGACGTGCCTGTACTGTGAATGTTACCAGCAAACTTCTAAATGCACTGAAACAATGGTTGGTTATCCTCCAGTGTTCACTTTTTATAAGGTATTGTCTTGGTAAATGACCATAATCCTATACTGTGAATGTTACCAGCAAACTTCTAAATGCACTGAAACAATGGTTGGTTATCATCAGCCAGTGTTCACTTTCTATAAGGTATTGTCTTGGTAAATTACCATAATCCTATACTGTGAATGTTACCAGCAAACTCCTAAATGCACTGAAACAATGGTTGGTTATCATCAGCCAGTGTTCACTTTCTATAAGGTATTGTCTTGGTAAATTACCATAATCCTATACTGTGAATGTTACCAGCAAACTTCTAAATGCACTGAAACAATGGTTGGTTATCATCTAGTGTTCACTTTTTATAAGGTATTGTCTTGGTAAATTACCATAATCCTATACTGTGAATGTTACCAGCAAACTTCTAAATGCACTGAAACAATGGTTGGTTATCATCAGCCAGTGTTCACTTTTTATAAGGTATTGTCTTGGTAAATTACCATAATTTTATACTGTGAATGTTACCAGCATATGTGTCTAATGCACAGCAACAATGGTTGGTACTGATGACTGTCACCCAGTTTATTGAACATATTTTGAAATAAAAATGTCTTCATTTCATCAAAGTTTCAAGTTTTCTGCATTGTAAAGTATTCTGTATTTTATAATAATGTTTTCTGGACCTACACCAGTAGTTATAACTTACTTGTTCGTTAGCGCCAGGCATGGTGGTTGATAAGGTAGTAGTATTTCCAAGTGAAACTAATTGATATATTATCAATACAAGATATTATTACTTTATGAATGTGTTTATCATGTATGGACGAATAAATTGGAAAACAGGTAGGTACAGAGCAACACAGTGTCTACAACACAGGAGCAGATTATGCACAGTACATGAATGAGAAACAGTCAAAATGATTTTTTTTTAGTTTATTGCATGCACATGATCTATAATACCTGATACAATACAATGTATTCCCACCTGATCGATATAATAGTATTACTGCATTTCAAGTTTGTCAGTCAGTCAGTCAGTCAAACAATCAAACAATCAAACAATCAATCAAACAATAAATCAATCAATCAATCAAACAATAAAACAATCAATCAAACAAACCATCAAACATTCAATCAAACAAACAATAAAACAATCTATCAAACAAACCTTCAAACAATGTATCAAACAAACCTTCAAACAATCAAACAAACCATCAAACATTCAATCAATCAAACAATAAAACAATCTATCAAACAAACCATCAAACATTCAATCAAACAAACCATCAACCATTCAATCAATCAAACAATAAAACAATCTATCAAACAAACCATCAAACATTCAATCAAACAAACCATCAAACATTCAATCAATCAAACAATCAAACAATCTATCAAACAAACCATCAAACATTCAATCAATCAAACAAACCATCAAACATTCAATCAATCAAACAATAAAACAATCTATCAAACAAACCATCAAACATTCAATCAATCAAACAAACCATCAAACATTCAATCAATCAAACAATAAAACAATCTATCAAACAAACCATCAAACATTCAATCAATCAAACAAACCATCAAACATTCAATCAATCAAACAATAAAACAATCTATCAAACAAACCATCAAACATTCAATCAATCAAACAAACAAACCATCAAACATTCAATCAATCAATTGCCATAGCCCATGTGAAGGGGAACTATGTGAGAATGCTATTCATCGACTACAGCTCGGCATTCAATACCATAGTCCCCTCCATACTCATAGCCAAGCTCAGGGACCTGGGCTTGAACTATGACCTCTGCCAGTGGGTCTTGGACTTCCTGACAGGCAGACCCCAGGTGGTGAGAGCAGGCAACTGCACCTCCTCATCCATCACCCTCAACATAGGGGCCCCCCAGGGCTGTGTTCTGAGTCCCCTCCTCTACTCCCTGTACACACACGACTGTGTGGCTCAGCGGAGTAGCAATACAATCATCAAATTTGCTGACGACACAGTGGTGGTGGGCCTGATCTCTGCCAACGACGAGAGGGCCTACCTGGAAGAGGTCAAGGTCCTGGCGGGATGGTGCCAGGAAAACAGCCTCTCCCTGAACGTCAGCAAAACAAAGGAGATGATTGTGGACTTCAGGAGGTCTGGGGTCAAGGACTACAGCCCCCTCAGCATCGACGGGGCACCGGTTGAGAGAGTCAACAGCTTTAAGTACCTCGGAGCCTACATATCCGAGGACTTGACATGGACCACACACATTGACATTGTTGTGAAGAAGGCACGACAACGCCTCTACTTCCTCAGGCGCCTAAGGAAGTTCCAAGTCAGTCAGAAGATCCTTAAGAACTTCTACTCATGTACAATAGAGAGCATCCTGACTCGCAACATCACCTCCTGGTTTGGGAATAGCACTGCACAAGACCGAAGCAGACTACAAAGAGTGACACGTTCAGCCGAACGCACAATTGGAGGGGGGCTCCCCACCCTCCAGAACATTTACAACAAGCGGTGCAGGGGCAAGGCTAAGAGAATCATTAAAGACTCCAGTCACCCGAACAACTGCCTCTTTGAACTGCTGCGGTCAGGCAAGCGATACCGGAGTCTCAAGGCGAGCACAGAAAGACTCAGAAGAAGCTTCTATCCCCAGGCCATCAGGCTGCTAAACGAACAATGAACACTACACAACAACAACCATCAAACGCACATAGCACACACATCCACACGCACACACTCACTTTAAACAAACACACTGTAGCACCCACTCCACACACTTTATAGCACACACTCACTTTAAACAAACACACTGTAGCACCCACTCCCCACACTTTATATTTATTGATGAAGGATTGCACTACAACTCGTACACCTTACTGTAAATTGTACCTAAATTGTACCTCATCCCATTTCTGCTTTGCACTATATAGTATTGTACATTAGTACACTGCATAGTATTGTATATTATATGGTAACTCAGTTACGTCTATTCTGCATCGAACATTGTACATATGTCTATACTGAACACTGTGACCTCATTTTCTACTTCTAAATTACATGCTATACTATGTTATTTGATACTATCTTGTCTAGCACAGTCTCTGGAGCGTAACAGTAAGAAGCATTTTGTATGAAAGTATTCTGTACTTCTGTATGACAACTGTTACAAAGGGTCAGACTAAACCGAATATATATATTTATTGCCTGAGATCCCATGTATAATATTTGTATATCGTTTGATATTCCCTGTATATTCCTTGTACAATATGCACTGAATATCCCTTTAGTCTAGCAGGACAGACCATAATATTCATTCCCCGATTGGAAGCGATCCCCTCGAGCTGACTTCAAAGGTACCGACGGGACTTGTCTTAACATGCCCGCTTTTCGCCCACGGCTACGAGACCTAGAGGCGACAGAAATGAGATAGGCACTATTTGTCCACCGTGGATATAAATATGGCGCAAGAATACAGAACCCCCCTTGCAGTTCCTCTTCAGTTCGCCTTCAGTTCAGTCTGGTTCAGTTACCAAGTAAAGCCTTACCCACTACGCTACGTGTGGTAAGTGGGCCCGCATTGCCCCAAGATAGAGCCTCGTGTTATCCTAAATACGTCTGTTTGTCGTATCGTTCTCTATATATTAGTAAACCTTCATTACGAGTCAAAGACCACGTGAAGTGGGTAATTGTGTGTCTATAATAGAGCACTTATTGCCGCGTGCTAATAGTACAGTAACGTCAAGTTCAGCCGTGCACTACCGCACCGGAGAGGATTTACACCGGAGCAGCAGCACCACGGAGGACTTACGCCCCGCCAGCGGTGCCACTCTCCGGGCAAGGATTATCATTCTCCATTCTTCACCACGCTGCTGGAAGCAGGGAACCGTCTACAACCCCTGCTGTGGGATCTATACCTGCCCGTGAGACCACCGCCCAAGCCCGTCTCTGCCGGAGCAGAGACTTGACGGCTCTCATCTGCGCGGAGCGCACCCTGGGATCATCACTGCTTTCCCCGCTGCCACAGGGGTGACATCACCCCCTTGAACCCTGGACTTGCATAGAGCTTTGGCCCCCTCTGCTGGCTTACAACCGGTAGTACACCCTTTCCCAGAAGACCCCCTAGATAATTACTTAATATGCACTATTGATTTACCTGCACATTCTATTTGCCTTATAAGCGCATCTAAAGTGACCAAGTGATGTAATCTAATATTCCCCTTTGTGTAATAAATATTGTAAACTAGTATTCTGTGTGGAAAACCGTGTTATTGTGAAGTGTCGTCATCTAGAATACCGTTGTACGGTGTTGGCCAGCAATGTACAAGTCGGTAGTGATTCAATGATATCAGTACTTGATTAATACAGTCAGGGAATTGTACCCCTCAGTTACAATTGGTCCTTCGAGCCGGATAATAATTAGCGTAATATTAATATAATATTAATATGGAATTGGCCGATGACGAACACTCCACAAACGGTTCTCCTAAGCTAGATCGCCCGCAGCGCAGACGACAGCCACCTCCCTACCTAGAGGCATACTCTGTCAGTCCAATACCTAGCTTTAAAGGGAAGTTAAACGCGGAAAAAGTAGAAAGTAAAATTATGTCTGACCCTAACAACCAGGTTACCCCGACCACAGAGGCCCTAGTGGGTGCTAATGTAACTGACCAAGCTCACGGTGGGGACCAGGAGGGAACTGACACGAATTTACCCCCAGACAATACCGAAGAAATAGCCCCCGATCAGCCCCGGGAGGAAGACAACCCTAAAGAGACGCGCACCCAGGAGACGGATCTCCTCGGTACGCAACCGGAGAATGGATCTCCAACCAGTACTGCCGGGAGCCGATCGCCCCGAACGGCGTCTTCCCCCAGCGAGGCGGACAAGATGCTGGCGCAGGCACTCATCGCCACCCTGGCAGCCTCCACCGAACGCGATCGACTTCAAGCGCAACAGACGTGCGAGCGCGAACATTATGCAGGCGAGCGAGAGCGCTTCCAGGCGCAACAAAGGAGCGAGGACGACCGAATAAGACTGGAGACCAGACGCCTCCAGACAGAAGAGAACATCGAGAGAAGCCGCGCCGACGCCGCCCATGCCAGCGCCAATGCCCAGCGCGACGTCGAGAGAAGCCGCGCCGACACCGCAAATGCACAGCTCCACGCCGCCCATGTCAGCGCCAATGCCCAGCGCGACGTCGCCAACGCACAGCGCGACGCTGCCCAGGCCAGTGCCAATGCGCAGCGCGACATCGCCAACGCCCAGCGCGAAGCCGCGCGCGACGCAGCCCATGCCCGGCGCGAGGAAGAGCGCGACCGGCTGCAGGCGGAGCTGATGGACAAACTGGTTGCCATGGCGACACCCCCTCACTCCGCACGGAGCTCTCAGAGGTCGTCAAGACATGGGTCTAGGACACATTCCCCTACCCGACGAAGCGACCCGGGACCCCGCCTACAGGAGGATCCTGTCCACGTCTCCGAACCCCGCCTACAGGAGGAGCCTGTCCACGTCTCCGAACCCCCTCCCCAGCCGGTCCATACGAGACCCAGCAACCGGGTAACGGAACCGGACCACGCCGAGAGACTGAACAGACGACTCCAGGTCCTAGCAGAGGGAGATGAGGAGGAAGAGGAGTGTCAAGCCGACCAGCAGCAACGTGCTCTGGCCCAGGAGGCCCAGTACAGCCCCGACCCGCAGCCACGTACTCAGGACCAGGAGGTCCAGTACAGCCCAGAAGTCAGCCGCGAGGCCCTGCGCTACAAACCCCCGACTCAACTCACGGGTGAGTTTGACGCACCGCCAGCCCCGAGGAACAGCACCTGGGTACCCGACCTTCGGTACCCACCAAGTACCAGCCCAAGACGACACGCCAGAGGAGACTCGCCTAGGAGGCCTCTCCCCCAACGCTCACCGATGTATCAGTCACCCACAGCGTCATACATTGCCACGCCGTCAATCCCAGACTTCGTCTATGAGAATCGAGCACAGTACACGGAGCTCCGGATGTGCCTAGAGACAATGATGGTGGACGTCGCTGATGAACGCCACAAGTATGCAATATTACTGAAGCACCTGAAAGTACCGCGAGCGCACAATATAGCGCTGGCCTACGCCTCCTCTTCGACACCATACACAGCGGCCCTTGCAGCGCTGGACCAGAGATATGGACGTATATGGGATTACGTAATAGAAGAGATAAGGCATATTGACCGCTTACCCCCAGCCACAGACAATCGAGCACTGGACGACCTGTCCATCAGAGTGCAGTCCCTGGTAGGGATGCTGGGAGCGCAGAGGGAAAAGGGTAGGCATGAACTATACGCCAACTCAAATGTAGAGAGGATCTTGGAGAAGCTACCGCCCGCCCGACAGGAGCGCTTTAGGCGGCAGAGAGACCACCGAGACCCTAATGGCCCCGAACCGAACCTCCTCGATCTAGCCGACTTCCTGGTGAGAGAAGTCAGCAGCTTACGGCTAGATACATTCGGACGGAGCACCCCTGGCTCCAGAGAGGGACCCAGGAGAATAAATGATGGAAGAAGATCGGTGACTGTCATGCACCAATCAGAGTCAGTACCGCAGCACTCCAACCACAACACCCCCTCGACGAAAGAGGACCAGTGGAAGATTGAGTGCCAGTACTGTGAGGGAGAACATCGGCTCCATCAGTGCGAGGAATTCAAGAAGCTGACCACGGAGGATGTGAGCCAGTGGGTCAAGGACCACCGCCGCTGCTTCCGCTGCGCGCGCAGCCACCTAGCAGCTGAGTGCCACCTGAAGAAAAAGTGCAGCAGGTGCGGTGGCACCCACCTGGAGGTCCTGCACGACATCAACAAGCGTCACCCAGGACAACAGAGTGGGCCCGTCGCGGTACTGTACCATGCCGAGGCGGTGGCACCAGCACCGAAGAGCCCCCAGACCGCTCCCTACTGTACCTACTGCGACGGCGGACACTGGCTGGCACAGTGCGCCGAATATAAGACACTGAACCCCGTCCAAGTGAACCAGTGGCGCCAGGCGGCCCAGGCGGGCGCCGTTTACCGCGCAGCACGGTGCGGAGCCCACCAGAAGGTCCAAGACAACCAACTAGCAGGAGTGCTCCACATTGACCAGCACAGCGGGACCCCCCGTGTGCTCCTCAAAGTGGTCAGAGTGCTCCTGAGCCACGGGGACAAAGTCATGGACACTTACGCCGTCCTTGATGACGGGTCAGAGAAGACCCTTCTGCTCGCGTCCGCTGCGGCCCAGCTGGGACTGCGGGGGAGCGAGAACCAAATGACGATTCGGACAATAAGGAGAGATTTAAAGACGATAAAGGGCGAGAATGTCTCCTTCACTATCGCAGCAAGCGGGCAGCCAGAGCGACGGTACAAGATCACAAATGCTTTCACCAGCCAAGAAATAGGACTCTCGCAGTACACCTACCCTGTCACCAAGTTGATGGATAAATATGTGCACCTGCGCCAATTACCTATCCCGCTCATGGACGGCGCTACCCCGACCCTGTTGATAGGCTCCGACCATGCAGAACTCATAGTCCCGATAGACCGGGTCCATACAGGACCCAGAGGTTGTCCTGCAGCAGTCGAGACCCGCCTAGGATGGACATTGCAAGGCCCCCTCGCTAAATCTCTCAACCGAACAGCAGCCACTAGTTGCCTCCACTCCAGAGAGACAGAAGAAGACACCGGCCTCTCCCCCATACAGCAGAGGCTATTGACATTAAGCGAGAGGCCCGGGAGAGAACCGTGGGTACCAGAGGGAGTTCGGAACTCCACCCCCCTCAGCTGCGCTCCAGACGTAGCTAACCTCGAACCCAGCACCCCAAGCGACTCCTTGACGGGGCGGCCGGGACCGGCCCCTCCTCACACGGGGTACAGAGCGAACAAGAGAAACAGACGGAGGAGGAGAAAGCACAGCCAAGCCAAGATCAAAGCAGTCTCAGGCCCGCTTCCTCCTAAGCCCCCCTTCATCCCATCCAGTCGTCATGACCATAGACCAGTCACCACCCCGAGCTGCGTGGCCGGCCGGCCGCGTAAGCAAAGTGACCACTGGCACCGACGGAAAGGTCAGAGTGGCAGAAGTGCTCGGCCAAGGGCGGATCTACAACCGACCCGTGGCGAGGCTGATCGAGCCGCCAAGGCTCCCCGACTCGCCTAATGACGACCATGACCCCTGACTTTGTGAACTGACCGACCCCTCACAGACATTGAGTAGTGGACAGTGCGGTTAATCTGCCCCTGCTTAGCTAATTAGGTGGGACTAATTAGGGGGCGGCTGTTACAAAGGGTCAGACTAAACCGAATATATATATTTATTGCCTGAGATCCCATGTATAATATTTGTATATCGTTTGATATTCCCTGTATATTCCTTGTACAATATGCACTGAATATCCCTTTAGTCTAGCAGGACAGACCATAATATTCATTCCCCGATTGGAAGCGATCCCCTCGAGCTGACTTCAAAGGTACCGACGGGACTTGTCTTAACATGCCCGCTTTTCGCCCACGGCTACGAGACCTAGAGGCGACAGAAATGAGATAGGCACTATTTGTCCACCGTGGATATAAATATGGCGCAAGAATACAGAACCCCCCTTGCAGTTCCTCTTCAGTTCGCCTTCAGTTCAGTCTGGTTCAGTTACCAAGTAAAGCCTTACCCACTACGCTACGTGTGGTAAGTGGGCCCGCATTGCCCCAAGATAGAGCCTTGTGTTATCCTAAATACGTCTGTTTGTCGTATCGTTCTCTATATATTAGTAAACCTTCATTACGAGTCAAAGACCACGTGAAGTGGGTAATTGTGTGTCTATAATAGAGCACTTATTGCCGCGTGCTAATAGTACAGTAACGTCAAGTTCAGCCGTGCACTACCGCACCGGAGAGGATTTACACCGGAGCAGCAGCACCACGGAGGACTTACGCCCCGCCAGCGGTGCCACTCTCCGGGCAAGGATTATCATTCTCCATTCTTCACCACGCTGCTGGAAGCAGGGAACCGTCTACACCCCCTGCTGTGGGATCTATACCTGCCCGTGAGACCACCGCCCAAGCCCGTCTCTGCCGGAGCAGAGACTTGACGGCTCTCATCTGCGCGGAGCGCACCCTGGGATCATCACTGCTTTCCCCGCTGCCACAGGGGTGACATCACCCCCTTGAACCCTGGACTTGCATAGAGCTTTGGCCCCCTCTGCTGGCTTACAACCGGTAGTACACCCTTTCCCAGAAGACCCCCTAGATAATTACTTAATATGCACTATTGATTTACCTGCACATTCTATTTGCCTTATAAGCGCATCTAAAGTGACCAAGTGATGTAATCTAATTTTCCCCTTTGTGTAATAAATATTGTAAACTAGTATTCTGTGTGGAAAACCGTGTTATTGTGAAGTGTCGTCATCTAGAATACCGTTGTACGGTGTTGGCCAGCAATGTACAAGTCGGTAGTGATTCAATGATATCAGTACTTGATTAATACAGTCAGGGAATTGTACCCCTCAGTTACAACAACTATTAAAGAAACTTGAAACTTGAAACTTGAATCAAACAATAAAACAATCTATCAAACAAACCATCACACATTCAATCAATCAAACAAACCATCAAACATTCAATCAATCAAACAAACAAACAATAAAACAATCTATCAAACAAACCATCAAACATGCAATCAATCAAACAAACCATCAAACATTCAATCAATCAAACAATCAAACAATCTATCAAACAAACCATCAAACATTCAATCAATCAAACAAACCATCAAACATTCAATCAATCAAACAATAAAACAATCTATCAAACAAACCATCAAACATTCAATCAATCAAACAAACCATCAAACATTCAATCAATCAAACAATAAAACAATCTATCAAACAAACCATCAAACAATCAATCAAACAAACATTCAATCAATCAAACAGTAAAACAATCTATCAAACAAACCATCCATCCATCCATCCATCCATCCCAGTCTAAATTGCTTTATAACACGTTCGGTAACTATCATCATATGCTAAAATCGCCCAGGAATCCTGGCCAGGCACAGTCATTTCCGGATTTCTGGCCGGCGACCGAAGTGTTAAAATGACTGAACTATGTTGTTTTCATCTGACAGCAACAACCAACATCAGAGTAGAAACTGGATAGTTTAATAATTGGATAGTTTAAGATTTAAATATCAACACACAACTTTTAGCAAATTAAAATACAACTATATGATAAGAGACTAGAGTACAAGTAGATATACAATTAGTAGTACAAGACATAAGATACATAAGAGACACAAGAGAGACACAAGAGAGACACAAGAGACACAATAGTCATAAGAGACACAAGTTAGGAGTTATGGGGTATGGAGGTTGTATGGTGTGGGTGAGTCAACATTACAATATAAAACACATTTCTCAATGAACTAATCTATCCCTTCATCAAATATTACCAACCTACACGGTATCGTTTGGCCGTGATACTTACAGTTTGCTCTTCACTGCTACAATAGGGGGAAATCACAGTGGAACCTCACTCTCCAGGTCTACAGGCTTAGCCGTGGCAGCTACTGTACCAGCTACACCGCCGTCGCAGATAGCCCTCGAAAACGCTGAGGGAAGCCACTCATTCAAACCTGCTCTATAAGCAAAAGCTTTGAACACCATGTCAAATGTTATTGTGCGCTTGCCGTGCATACGGTTGTAGATATTAGCCATTTTTCTGCTATGTGCGTGAACCCATGTCAGCGAGGATAAGACCCTCAGCTCCTGTAAACCAGTGATACCGGCATATTAACACTTTAATCGCCGAAAACGCTGGAACCCATCTTTCCCCGCCATGCTCAATCTGCCGAAGACGCCGTAACTCGTCTTTGATATCAATATTTAAAAAATCTGTGATCGAAATCATATTTCTCCTCCGGGGACCTGAGATATACTGCTGAGCTCCAATCAACTATCTAACGGTTCAAGAGCGCCATCTGGTGGAAACTGGTGCTCATCCAAATTCGGTCCGACCACTCGCTATAGCTCCCGGGACTCCATCTTGACACACTGGATAATCGATCGCTCACCCTAACTCAATAAACAACATGATTTGGACGTATATACTATTATACAACCTGGAAATGGATCCGGTATTTCTCCATCCCATAATAGAAAAAATTCTGTTCCACGCTCATCCCCCAACGGCGCGAGGAAGCCACAGTGAGTTTCAGCGTTATTTTCTAACGTGTTCCATATAAACTGCTCTGATGATCATATGACCCACAAAATTGTATATTTTGATAATTGTTTGTTGTTAATCAATCAGGCTCTGTGCAACCCCATTGGGTTTGACTTGAGCAGCCTGTGGTAATTAGTCCAATCAGTCAGAGGCAAAGCTTGTTTAAATACATTTGCCTGTGCACACATTTCTCTAAAACCTGAGCTGACTTCACTGTGTTCTTGCTGAGTAATGTAAGTTAGTACTCAATCCATTGTATATTTTGATAATTGTTTGTTGTTAATCAATCAGGCTCTGTGCAACCCCATTGCGTTTGACTTGAGCAGCCTGTGGTAATTAGTCCAATCAGTCAGAGACTAGCCCCCTACAGGTGTGGGACAATATTCAATAGGGATTTAAGTGTAGTCTATCCAAGCGCCAGCAGAGCGCCGGCGACCGACTAAGACAGACAAAGACTTGGAGTTTTCCTGCTGGAGTTAACCGAGGAGGCAACCGAGTGCACTAGAGTATCTACTGCCCCTCACCTGCCCTCCTCTAGCAGGCCACTCCTTTGTACCTGCATTTTCTGGTCTTGCCTTGTTAGCTTGTCAACTTACTCGACCCACTGGTTTTAGCTCATTAGCTAAACCTTCAATCGGCTTCATACACATAGCCTTTAGCAGTTGATCCATAGTACTTCGTATCTTTATTTGTTCCTGCTCTACCTGGTGTAAGCATGGCTATGTGTTCTGTCTGTCCCTCTCTCCTAGAAAGGTTAACTCTGTTAGAGAGTCGTGTCCTTGAACTTGAGTCAGGAAAACAGTCAGCTTTAGACGTCTTGGACACTACAGGCTTTTCTGAGGAGCCTCTAGCGGGGTCTTCTCGTCTGGAGAGTCCCAGACATAGTGCTCAGGACAAGGCCTTTGCGCCCACTACGAAGCGGCAGTGTAACCGCTCGGCCTTGGCCTCAACAGCACCTGCTCCGCAACATGATTTTACACGTGTTGCGGGTTCCGGTCCCAGTACGCAGCCGGTTCCACTGCAACCCCGTCGTTCCGTCCTTGTGATTGGCGACTCCATCACCCGGCATATTTTGCTAGACAAGCCAGCCGAGATCAAATGTTATGGGGGAGCCAGAGCTACCGACATTGAAGCCAACCTGAGATTTCTGGCGAATAGCATAGTCAAGGCAAAAGGTAACCCACGTATCACACCCACTGAAGATAAATTCGACCATATTGTTATACACGTCGGAAATAATGACTGTAGGATGAAAGTCTCTGAGGTCACAAAGATCAACATAGTTAGGCTTTCTGACCTCGCCAGAAAGATGAGTCGGCATCGAGTAATCTTCTCTGGCCCCCTGCCTGTAAACCGGCATGATGATGAGTTCGTGAGTAGGACAGCTTCTCTACACCGATGGCTGGAAAAATACTGTAAAGAACAGGGCTTAGGGTTCGTGGATAATTGGTCCTCTTTCTGGGGGCGCCCTGGCTTGCTGAGAAAGGACGGCGTGCATCCTAACATGCAAGGCGCCTCTCTCTTATCTCGCAATATAGACAAGATTATAGCTTCGGGCTGACAGCCACCCCACAAGCATGCCAGGGTGCAGGCTCTTAGCGAGCCTGCTAGTCATGCTAAACTGATGGACCCTGCCAATCCTTATACCTTTCTTGCTCGGTCCCTCCTCCACCAGGCTCCCCACTCCTCTCTTTCTATCTCTACCCCTAAACCTGTATACCCAATCAAAACTAGAATATCCCGTTACGCTCCGCTTTACCCAGCTCGTCCTTGTGCGATAAACCATGCCAACTTAATTGCGATTAAACCTACCCACATGGCTGAAAACCGCGCTGCTAAGTATACAGAGAGTGTGAAGGTTGGCCTTATCAACATCCGCTCTCTGCCAACCAAAGCTCTTTTGGTAAATGAACTGATAACAGACCATAGTCTCGACCTATTTGGCCTCACTGAGACATGGCTTAAACCTAATGATTTTCTGCCCTTAAACGAGGCCTCACCCCCTAATTTTTGTAGCTCCCACATCGCACGCACCTCCAAGAAAGGAGGCGGAGTTGCTCTAATTTATGACTCTAAGCACAACTTTACATCCGACGCAAACTGTAAGTTTTCCTCGTTTGAGGTGCTCCTGTTGCATTCCTCTCCACCCAACAGAAAGTGTGGCGGTCTGATTCCTACCTCCACTGCATCCTTTGTAATGGCTGTCCTATACCGCCCCCCAGGCCCTTACACCCTCTTCCTAGATGAATTTTCAACTTTCATCTCTGAGCTTGTTATGCGCTCAGATAACATTTTAATTGTTGGTGATTTTAACATTCATTCCAATAAAACTCTAGATCCCCTAAATAAGGCTTTTACCGACATCATTGACTCTGTCGGTCTCATTCAAATCGTTGACCAACCCACTCACAGTGGTGGGAACACCCTTGACCTAGTCCTAGCCCGCGGTCTCACTGTGTCAAATTTGACCGTCTCCCCCTATGTTCCTGCTCTCTCAGACCACTACCTCATCAAATTTCAAATTGATCTGACGGTTTCTCGCCCAGACAGTGTAGAATCCTACATGAGCCGTCGTATTAACGCCTCAACTGTCCCAATTCTAGTTAACTGCCTACCAGACACCCTCTCTCCCTTCCTCTCTTACTCTGGCCCCCTTGATCTCTTTACAGACAAACTTAATGCCGCCCTTCGTAGCACCCTCGACATTGTCGCTCCCCTTAAACCTAAAATTAAACGTGCTCCGCAAAAACTAACTCCCTGGTTTACGGAGGAAACGCGCTCCTTTAAAAAGGCTTGTCGCAAACTTGAACATAAATGGCGTTCGACCAAACTCGAAGTATTCCGCCTCGCCTGGAATGATAGTTTACGTAACTACAAAAAGGCACTCTCACTTGCCAAAACCTCTTATTTTTCCAGGCTCATAAATGAAAACAAAAACAACTCAAAGTTTCTGTTTGACACAGTTGCAAAACTTACGCAGAAACAACCAAGTGCCCTAAACCATGCGTTCTCGGCTAACGAATTCATGACATTTTTTACCAAGAAAATTGACCTCATTAGAGATGAAATTGTTGCTTTACTCAACAATCTGAGTCCCTCCCAACCCTTGACGGGCATTCCACCTGACTTTGATTCCAGTCATACGCTATGCTGCCTTGAAAACGTCTCACTTAGTGCCCTCTCTAAACTGGTTGGCGCGGCTAAACCTTCAACCTGTCTGTTTGACCCTCTCCCAGCAACTCTCATCAAAAAACTCTTCCCAACTCTAGGCCCTGCCCTACTCAATATCTTCAACACCTCTTTGTCTACTGGCGTGTTGCCCCTGGCCTTTAAATCAGCCGTCATTAAACCATTACTTAAAAAACCGAACCTCGACCCTCTAATCTTGAAAAATTACAGACCTATCTCCAATCTCCCATTCCTATCCAAAGTGTTAGAACGGATCGTCGCAACGCAACTTACTGACCATTTATCAAACAATAATCTTAATGAATCATTTCAATCTGGCTTTAGAGCCTTACACTCCACCGAAACGGCGGTTACCAAAGTCACAAATGACTTACTGCTCTCTCTTGACTCAAACCTCACCTCTGTGCTCTTATTGCTTGATCTCAGTGCAGCCTTTGACACTATCGATCACTCGATTCTTCTAGGTCGGCTTGAGAACCATGTTGGCATTCGGGGTCTCGCACTAGCTTGGTTTAAATCCTATTTAACTGATAGAACACACTGCGTGGTCTATAATGATTTAACATCTGAGACCCTCCCAGTGCAATGTGGTGTCCCACAAGGCTCTGTCCTGGGCCCTTTGCTATTTTCGATTTACATGCTACCCCTCGGCGATATCATACGCAAATTTGGCATAAACTTTCATTTTTACGCTGATGACACCCAATTATATATACCTATTAAGCCAAATGATTCCTCCCAACTACAAAACCTTGAGGCCTGCTTGCTTGCCGTCAAAAAATGGATGTCGCAAAACTTTCTACTCCTTAATGCAGATAAAACTGAGATGTTAATTGTTGGCCCCCCAAACCACAGAGGCCTGTTTCAGGACATCTCCCTCAACTTTGATACCTGTCATGTATCCCAGAGCTCCACCATAAAAAACCTCGGAGTCATTTTTGATTCCTCCCTCTCATTTAATGCACATATAAAAAATGTCACCAAAATTGCATTCTTCCATCTTCGTAATATCGCAAAAATACGCCCCATTTTAACTCTGGCTGATGCTGAAACCCTGATTCATGCTTTTGTCTCATCACGTCTGGACTACTGTAATGCACTTTTTTCAGGCTTACCTAATTCAAGCATCAAAAATCTTCAACTCGTGCAAAATGCGGCTGCACGGATACTAACTAGAACTAGAAAATTTGATCACATCACACCAGTTTTGTCCGCCCTACATTGGCTTCCTATCCAAGCCCGCTCTCACTTTAAAGTGCTACTCCTCACCTACAAAATTTTAAATGGGCTTGCACCGCTCTATCTATCTGATCTCATCTCCCGATACTTGCCCGCTCGTGCTCTGCGCTCACAAAATGCGGGGCTTCTATCGACCCCTAGGGTTAAAAAGAATTCCGCCGGCCACAGAGCCTTTGTCTACCGCGCTCCCTACCTGTGGAACAAATTACCTGCCGTCATCAGGGGCGCCTGCTCTGTCGAAGCTTTTAAATCCCTGCTTAAGACTCATCTTTTCTCTCTCTCCTTCAACCTACCTTGATCTCACCTGGTCGGGGACTGACCTTTAGATTAATCTGTGTAGTTTAGTTATGGTACAGGGTACTACATGGTACCACTGGGTAGTTTACTATAGGGTAGTTTAGTTAGGGTACAGGGTACTACATGGTACCACAGAGTACTACTTGGTACTGCATGGCATTACAGGGTACTACATGGCTTACATAGCTCTACATGGCACCACAGGGTACTACATGGCACTACAGGGTACTACAGGATACTACGGGGTACTACATGGCACTATGGGGTACTATAGGGTACTACATGGCACTACGGGGTACTACATGGCACTACAGGGTACTACATGTCTGCTCCTTTGCAGCACCACAAACATGGGAACTCTCTAACTCTTCCCCCCCCCCCTCTCCCCCCCCCCCCCCCTCCTCCCTCCCCCTTCTCTCTGAGTACCCGTCTCCTGGCGCTGACCAAGGTGATGGATGCCTCGGGGTCTTGGCCAAGCTTGTAGTGACTGCTCTACATGCACTACCGAGGCATTGGATCAGTTATTCACCGCCGTCTGTCCGTGGTCCTGTCAACTGATTAACAGACTGTTAACAGATTAACAGTCAACGCGGTTTCATTGCTGGGTTAAGTACTTCTATTCTATTCACATAATACGCTTACTTCATATATCTACTCCATTCACATATATGCCTACCACCTGTATCTATTGCTATGTCCGCCTATTACAATCTCATGAGCTGTCTAACGCCTGTCCCGTCTCCCTGTCTTCCTATGACTTGCTGTCCTGGAGTGTTGACCGGAGTGTTGGACGTCCCGTGACGAAGGCCGGGAGATTGCGACCCCCTCTGCGTGCCCCCCTGTCTTCGGAGGTCTCGTAGTGGTGACCGGAGTGCCGGATGTCCCGCGATGATGTCGGGGAGTTTGCGACCCTCTCTGTGCCACCCCCCTTCCCCCTGTCTCCGGCTGTCCCTGAGCAACGACCGGAGTGTTGAATGTCCCGTGACTAAGACGGGGAGGACGTGACCCTCTTGCGCCGCCCCTGTGCCTCAAATAGATCCGCTATCAACTCTATCTTTAATCTTTCAAAATGTTCAGTTGCTATCGCTATTAGCTCTATCTTTAATTTTTCAAAATGTACAGTTGCTATTGCATGCACTCATCTGTGTTTCACCACACACATGAGTGCATGCTTACCAACTGTCCGTCTGCAACACTACTATCACCGACATCTAAGAAGGGAGATCCCCCCTTGAACGGCCCTTCTAAGGTTTCTCTCCTCCACATTGCCTGTGGAGCTTTTTTTCCCTATTGTTAGGTTTTAGTGAGTTTTTCCTTACCTTCGCGTGGGGTATATCTGGGAGTGCTTGCATTCTTTCATTTATTTGCATTCATCTAGTGTTCTTGTTCTGTTCTTGACTTATTGTTATGTTGTCTTCTTGACTTGTTTAAAGAAGACCTGTACGGCCCATGGGGACATTAACGTGTGTTGTCGGGCCCTATAAATAAATTTGATTTGATTTGATTTAGATGAATGATATAACGTTGCCCACGGAATTATAAACGACCCCCCGCCCATCCGGTCAACATCAGATGATATGTAGTAACTTCTAGAAGTACCTCCAGTTAAAAAAAATTATCTGGCACCGATCGCTACCAAACTGTATTTGATCATCAATATAATGCATTTGGGGCTATAAATCAAGTTCTGGAGAAAGCTGCAGAAAACGATAAAAACATACTTATACTTTAGACCATATTTTAGTATGAATATGTGAATGAAAAAGTATAACGTTGCTACACCCTGAACAATAGATATAGGACATTGAATGGGCCATAATAATGTCAATTTAGCAATAGAATTTAAAAAGTTATAGCCCTGCAAAGAAGGGGAACTTCTCCATAGACAAATAGAGCTGGCTAGGCATGGTAAATTATGAATTTAACCATGGCGATCAAAGTGTTAATACATGGTGAGAGGATTATTTCAATAGCCTGAGCCTACATGTTTTTCTCATGCAGGCATGAATATTGCACGTGACTGCTGCAGAGCTTAACCAGAATTATTCATCATAAAATATGTTTTTCTGTCTGTACAATTATTTATGTATTTGAATAATGGATAAAGGGAAATGTGCCAGGCCAGAGCAGGGAGAGACTGGGGTCTCGGGTGCCAACACTTTGGAGGGTTTTGAAGCGCCGGTTCACGCTGGGCTGCTATGTGTGATCTGGAATACCGTAGATCTGTGATCAGGGGTGAATGAATGACGGTTTGACACAGAAGCGGAATAGGATGAAATGGATGTATTATTAATTCAGTGATTATTTGTATAGTTTATCACTGTAAAAAGGAAAAAAGGTATTTGGCACAGAAGAGAACCCCCCCCCCCCACACACACTCACACACACACACACACACACACACACACACACACACACACACACACACACACACACACACACACACACACACGTTCTGTTTATCATTTACATAAAGACAAGCTGCATTTGACGAATGGTCTTTAGAATGTAGGGTTCACTGTGGGAATAAACAGAAGACTTGGCCTTTGATTACGTAATGCCCATTACTGTATTTATATATTAATATAGTAACAGGTGTTATGGAATCAGGATACAACATGTTTTAACTGTATTCCAATATGGTTACAGACAGGGCCGGACTGGGGAAATAATTCATACCGGGAGATATAGCGTGAAATATAGCCCCAATCAGGCCACCTTTTAAGTGGGGAGTCTGGGGGTCCCCCACCCGGAAAATTTTAGTTACAAAGACTTAATTTCCTGCATTCTGTTGAATTTTAGTGCATGTGAATCACAAACTAATGAGCCAACAATTGCTTAGTACAATGTACTGTTATGAACCTCAAATAAAACTGTTGTGGCACTAGCAATGGTACTCTCTCCACCTTCAAAAAGAAAAAAGCAAGAGCACAACATATTTTTCTATTTACTATTATAATACAGTTAACCACTCTCTCCACCTATTCAAACAAGGCAAGAGCACAATACCATATTCACTTTACTGATGCACTACACATCAACAGTTAAAATAGCCCTTTACACAAACATTAAATAACAGACCTTTCATTACAATACTATAATAACAGTAGCCACTGCCAGAATAGTGACACGTGTATCACGTGTGGTGAGCACACGCATGCATGCACAACGAAGACAGAAGATTGCGTTGTCTCAATCATTTTTTTTTTTTTATTTTATTTTTTTATTCTTTTTTAAACAAACATATAAACAAACATGACAACACACGATAAGATATACAAGCATTAATTGTCAGGGCACATCCAATGGGATCACCTTTTGGTTAGTTGTTTTATATAAGATATACCCATAATACCTGTTATCTAAAAAAAAAAACCTACATACATATGCTCAGCTCGAACCCCCCCCTCCCGGACCCCACCTTGAGAAGTACCTCCACTATCCCTCGCACCTAACCAGACACTACCATTATAAGCTAGCTTTTATTCTCTCCACCACTTCTAACCACATTGACATTTTGGATTCATTGAGACCCAGAATTCTTGCTGTAGATATTTCATGGTAAATTACATCGAGATATGTAAGAAACCAAACTTTACGGCACATTTTTTCCGGTTGAAACCAGCGTGATGCGATCAGCTTTTTGGCTACTGTGATACCCGATAAAACCAATCTCTTTAGCTGTGGATTCACTGCAAACTCAAAAACATCATTCAACAGCAATACCGAGGGGTGTACAGGTATATTCCAAGATACAAGTTTTGATATTTGTTGGGTCACATCTTTCCAGAATGCCTTAACTGGTGAGCAGTCCCAATACATGTGCATAAATGTCCCTTCGTCCCCATTTGTACATTGGGTGCATTTGGAATCTTGTTTGAGCCCCATTCGGCACAGTCTTATAGGAGTCAAGTATGTCCTGTGAATATAGTTAAGATTGATTTGTTGATGATCCGGGTTCCTTGATGTAAGTCGGACATTTGCCCAGGCTCCTTGCCAATCAAAGTCGTTTTCCAGGTCTGGTATATCCCTCCTCCAGACAGAGTCAAGTTGGAGGGTTTCATACGAGGACGTTAGTAATTGATGATAAAATTCTGAAACAAAACCTCTCGATGTCTCTCTTGAGTAGAAGAATTTGTGGTATCTGTGGTGTTCAATTGGTCTGTCTAATGGAACACCGTGAGACTTCAAACATAGCTCTAACTGTTTGTGAAAAAGCCATGTGGACTTGGTGAGATTAAATTTTTTGCGTATTTCTTTATCACTACAAAAACCCTGTTTGTTAAAAATATCCCCTAATGAGTGTATGCCTTGCTCTTCCCATATAGGGAATCCTATAGGTCGTTTTCCAATTAAGAGAGCATTGTTATTGAATAAGGGAGTATGATTGTGCCATTCTTGTGGGTTAGGATTTTTTTTTTGTGATTCACGCCATATCCGGATCGCATGAGTAATTATGGGGCCAAATTTTCGTTCACAGTGCTTGATTGGTAGTTTAGTGTATGCTATGTCCTTCAGTCTATGTGGGGCTACTATGTTTTCTTCTATTTTCCTCCAAGATGCTAATGCTTGGGAGTCAAACCATGTTGTCAATGGACTTAAAGTCTGTCTCAATCATTTTAACTATAAAATTAGCTCAAAGTATGAGCTCACTGACTGAAATTTCCAACAAAAAGCATCAATTGTCAAATAATATTGATCACATTAACTAGACTAGATGTTTTTGAGGAAATTAGAAAGGGAACAACAACTTAATCCTTGTGTCTGATCAGATTCTTATTTTTTTGATAACTTTGCAGTGATTATGTTTGTAGCCAATGTGGCAAAGGTGTGTAATCTTTGAATTATCTTGGAATTATTTTGACTCTCTCTTTCATAAATTGTTTATTCAACTTCAGCCCCAATCATAACCACCACATATTGTTTTTTGTAATGTCAGATTTAACAACTCTTTTGGGAGTGTGCCATCTGCCATTCCATTCGCCGCCTCCACGGTCAATCAGTTGTATCGCCTGGTCCCGCCTCAACCAATCACAAGCGGCAGCACGGCTCCATTGTGTGTGCGTGTGTCCGCGTGAGGGAGAGAGAGTCAGATAGTTCTCCAACTCTGTCGCAGACAGTGAAATCCTGGTTGTTATCTAAAAACTATCGCGCCCCGCCGCCGCCACAACTAGAAACAATGGCCTGGCAAAAATAAAAAAATAAAAAAAATAATAATAAAAAAAATATATAATTTTTTTTTTTTTATATAATTGTTTTTTTATCTGTGCATGCCAGGCCATGGGGAAAACTCCCGGTGCTCCCGATGGCAGTCCGGGCCTGCCTGGCGCAACTACCTCCTCGTCAACAGAAATATCTCTACTTGACGTGTATTGTGTCTATAGCACAATAAAAGCTTTCCCATAGAGCTCTGCATGATGCAAGTGCTGCATTCTGCATTCTCAGCTTATTTGCTGTCTTCTTCTGTGTTTTCTTCTCATGGAACAACAGTAAGTTGTTTCGCTTGATCGGTGCTGTCAGAGGTCTGTAATTTGATTCAAGCACTCTTCCTGAAATTGTTGTACTGCTCTTGTCCTGTAGACTCGAGTTGATGGACAGATAGGGCAGCAGCCGCAGACTCACACACCTTATTGTCTAATGTAACCAGGTCTTTACTGCCCTCCTCAAAGGGATTCCCATTGCTCAGCAACACCTCCATCAGGTCTTTGGCATGGCGTTGACATTGGTGCTGAGATGCAGATCCTTTCTTGTGATGAGGACGTTCTTCACAATCATCGTTTGTTCTTCACAATCAACTGTTGTTTACAGTTCTCATATCTAACTCTAGTTCTCCACATATTTATTGTCTCATTTGTGTGAAATATCATATAATATATGCTCCAATCATGTTTATTTTATTTTTATTCAATTACTCATTCATGAAAACCTAGGTACAGGCACCAACATCACCATTCTAGGTTCAATAGAATAAAAGTTATGAAGCGTAATTCAAAATAAATACAGAAATTGCAGCCATCTTTGATTTTTGCCATACCAGAATATTCAAAACATCAATATTTGAACTCCAGTTGATTCCTCACACAGTATTAACTTAAAATAGCAATACAAAATTATATTACACAGCAATTGTGTGAACATTAAGACGTTTTTAAAGAATTCATGATTTCGATTGTGGCCATTTTGGATAATTTTTTATTAAATTCAACTGGTTTTTTGACACTCAAGCCAAAATTGTTTTATAGATCCTTATCTTCAAATTAGAGTTAACGAAACTTTCGCATATACATTTTAAATTACTGAGTGTCCAGGCACCCCACTATCAGAAAAGTGTGTGGTTTTCTGGTCAGCAGGAGATGTGCATCTCTGGCAGCTTATGGTCAGTAGCGTTGTTCGTCAAATAGTGTTGAACTTGAGTGTTACACCCTGAGTGCATAGTATAATAGACATATTAGCATGGTAGGAAGTAGTATACGGATAGTAACATAGTACATAGTAGTAAGGTACTAGTAAAAGACAGTTATTTATATATATATTATATTGTAGAAATCATCGGAATAGAGAAACGCACAATTTCTATCAGTTGACAACACAAAGCCGTGTCATTTATTTCGCAGTAGCACAAGTGACAGCTGTCAGAACTATGCCGGGCTAGCTTCTGACAGCTCATAGTAATCAAACATTTATCAATGAAACCCCACACAGGCCGTCTCCTCTCAGCCCAACCCCAAAACCAACCTCCTTAAAGTGACAGTGCCCCATCAACACATCAAAACAATACCATGGGGAATTATGTCTCTATAGAACCCACTACAATATAAATATTATATTTATTAAGAAGGTTATTTATGTATTTGCATCTCAGATATTGATTGAAGAGGTGTGTTTCTATATGGGTGACATGTCCCCATACACAGGGCATACGAGGGCATTCGCATGCAGTCACCAGCTCTCCACCCAATCCAATGCCTATATGGGAGATTTCCCATGACCTGTTAAGACGGCACTCTCTTACGTTAAGACAGCACTCTCTTACGCCACCATCGCCAAAACACCAAAAGAGCATCAAATCACTGACCTCTAGGACCATCATTCAGGTCATAGTACCAGTTCGATTAGATTACATTGAAATGTATTGTCATCATACAGCATAAGTACATTACAATGAAAATAAGGGTGGCATCCAACCCCAGTGCAAATGTAACTGTAACTGAGGGGTACAATTCCCTGACTGTATTGATAAGTATGGTATCATTAAACCACTACCGCTTGATGTACTTTAACTTCTGGCCATACAGTACACGATATCTAAGTATGATGAACACTTTCCCACATATGAAATCAGGTCCACACAAATATAACAGTCGAAGGTTTAATATAGCAAAAGGTATATACAACATTCACTTAATTACATTTATGATTTGAATGCACTTGTAGGGCAAATGAGTATTCGTAGGCAAATCAACACTGAATGTCCAATCTCTGGTTACGCAGGAAGCAAGTATACAACCTGGTTCTTTAGGGAACTATAGCGATGGTACTTAAGGATTATAGCGGGATACTAAAGGGGTCCTGCTGGTTGTAAGTCAGTAGGGGGGGGGGGGTTTGGAGAGCCGTCAGCTGCATCCCATCTGGCCAACGATTCCTGGGGAGAATTCAGGTACAGAACACAGTGCCCGCAGGATCTTGATCCACAGATGAATACACTTGGGCCCTCTTGTAGACGGTAGCTGTAGGCTGTAGGTCCACAACGAAGGAGAAGCGAGGCGGCCTCGGTCTGGGTTGAGCGCCGTCTCACCTGGGCTCCTCTCGGGGGTAATTCCAACACTCACCGGCGTTGGCTGTTATCCGCTCCACAAATCAAAGCACCCAAAGCAAATAGATATTCCATGCCGTATAGGCTCAGCAGTCGTCCGGGTAGGTAATCCAATGTGCAGGTCCACTCGTCCTCGCCCAGAACTCCTCAGATGAAAGCACCACGCGTGGTCTGCCCAGCCTGGTTAAGACTCTAGATAACGCGAGGAAACGATGGGGGTGCTGCTCACTTTAGAACTCTAACTGAACGATGCACCATACATAATAGACTATTATTAACTTAATAGAAATACGTCCCACTCGACGGTACAGTGCCAAACTATGACAATTCAGCTATGAATTTACACGAGGTCTCAATGCCTGTTCTGGGGCCAAATAGGCCATACTGCACCACACGTGGGTCGTGGGTGAGGCTTCACGTCTGTTACTAGGTTGGAGGGTAAAGGACTAATGGACTAAAAGAAAGTTCTACTTTACTTGCGCCATATTTATATGCACGGTGAACAAATAGTACCATTCGTATTTCGGTAGCCGTATTCCTACGCGGAACCGGGGCTAGTTGGGACATGTTCGTCGGCACTATTGAACTTGACTCAAGGGGCTTGTCTGCTGGCGCCAGGTTCTTGTCCAATGAGAGAATGAACTATTATGGGCTGTAGTAGACTAAAGGGATATTCAGTGTATATGTACAAAGAATATACAAGGGATATCAAACGATATACAAATACTATTAAATATATATCCATAAATAAATATATATATTCGGTTTAATCTGATCCTTCACAACAGCCGCCCCCTAATTAGTCCCACCTAATTAGCTAAGCAGAGACAGATTAACCGCACTGTCTACCACTCAAGGTCCGCTGTAAGGGTCAGTCAACTCACAAAGTCGTGGGGTCATGGTCGTCATCGATAGTGTCTGGGAGTCTCGGCAGTTCTATTAGCCTCGCCACGGGTCGTGTGTAAGTCCGCCCTTGGACGAGCACTTCAGCTGCTCGGACCTTGCCATCGGCACCGGTGATCACTTTGCTTACGCGGCCAGCCGGCCACATAGCTCTGGGTAGTGACTGGTCGATAATCATGACGACTGTTCCTTCTGTCAAATTGTCTCTCTCTTTTACACACTTCTGGCGGGTCTGTAGAGACGGTAGATAGTGGAGTAGGAAGCTATTCCAAAACTTGTCGGCCAGTACTTGACTGTACCTCCACATTCTTCGGCCGTTCGCTTCTTCAGGCCTGTACATTGTCTGGGGTAGCGCGGGGTCCAGCCGCCCCATCAAGAGTGTGTTGGGGGTGACTGGGTCGACATCTGCTACATCACTTGAGACGTAACCGAGGGGCTTGGAGTTCAATACTCCCTCGATCTCCGTGAGGACTGTCATTAGGACTTCTTCCGCCACAGTCTGGGCCCCAAGCACGGCGTACAGGGCTGTCTTTATAGAACGTACTTCTCGTTCCCAGGTTCCACCGAAGTGGGGTGCGTTCGGGGGATTAAACTGGAAGTCAATCTGGGATGGAGCGAGGTGGGTCTTAAGTTCTGGGCCCATAGCTTGGAAGCTCTCTCTCAGCTCTCTTTCTCCGCCTTTGAAGTTTGTCCCGTGATCAGACAACAATGTAGACGGTTTTCCTTTCCGCGATGTGAATCTTCGGAAGGCCATAAGGAATGAGTCTGTGCTCATGGTTGGAAGGAGTTCGATATGTATCGCTCTGGTGGTCATGCATTTGAATACAATACCCCACCGCTTCTCGGTTCCTCTTCCTTTCTTTATATACAACGGGCCAAAACAGTCCATGTCTGTGGAGTGAAAGGGCTTGTCGCCGAGTCGGAGGCGACAGGGAGGTAGGTCAGCCATCCGGGGTATGCTGGGCTGCGCGCGCCACTTTCGGCAGTCTAGACAGGTTCGCTGGAAGCGTCGCACTGCTTCTCTCCCTTGAAGTATCCAATAGCGACGTCTGATCTCCGCGAAGACTCTCTCTGCTCCTGCGTGGTGCACATCCTCGTCGTATTTCTTTATGATCAGCTCTGTGACCTTGTGTCGGCTGTTCAAGACTATCGGGTACTTAATGTCATCCGGTAGGTCGGGGGCTCTCCGCAGACGACCACCCACTCTGATGAGATTATGGGCGTCACTCTCGGGTGCCAGGTGGAGCAGTCTGCTGTCTGATGGGACGGGCTTTCCTCCCTGTAGACAGTCTAGCTCATCGGGGAACGAGTCTCTCTGGGCTCGTTGTAGTAGAAGAAGTTCTGCTTCTTCGTAGTCAGCTGCTGAAATGTCAGTGGTGGGCTGAATCTCTGGGTGGTGCCACAGGAATGTCTTTAGCTGCGCACTGGGTTGTCTTTGGTGTCCACATACCGCCAGCTCGCTGCTTCTGTTAACTCTTGAATCTCTGTGACTCTGACTCCCACGAAGACCTTGTATCTGCATGAATCAGACTTGATCCATGTGAGTACTGTCGTAGAGTCTGACCACAAGATTGTTCTTTGCACCGGGATGGTGAGTTCACGTTGGATTAACGTGGCTAGATGCGCTCCTGCTAGGGCTGCGCAGAGCTCTAGACGCGGGATAGATTGTTGCTTTCGTGGGGCTATTCTTGAGCGAGCCAGGATGAAAGCGGTGTGTATCTCTCCTCCCTTCTCTTGGGCACGCAAGTAGGCCACAGATCCATAGGCTACTTCGGAGGCGTCGCTGAAGACGTGTAGATCCATCTTGCATGTCTCTGGCCTCACTGTGGGTGGGAAGTAGCTGCGGCGTATGTTGACGCCTGGGAGTGAGCGGAGTTCCGTCTCCCACTCTCTCCATGTGGAGGCAAGGTGTGCGGGTATTGGGTCGTCCCAGCCCTGGTCCTTGTCCCATAGTGCTCGTACAATCATCTTTGCCCTGGTGGTGTAAGGTAGAATACATCCCAACGGGTCATATTGTCTGGCGAGTGTTCTGTACACACTCCGTCTGGTGGTCGGTATCGCCGTCGACCTTCCCTGCTCCGTGGTCAGGGGTTTGTGTCTATAGTGGAGCGAGTCTGTTTTGAAGCGCCAGACTAGTCCTAGTGTCATTTCTTGGGCTTCTCCTGGGATGGTCGCCATCCAGGTCTCGCTACTGGCTGCCTTGTCCGCGGGGGAGAGGCTGCGCAATACTGGCGGGTCGCTGCTGGCCCACTGCCTGAGATCAAAGCCGCCTTTGATCAGGGAGGTGCGTAGCTTGAGTAGGAGAGCCTCGGCTTCTTCTTGGGTCGAAACGCTTTGTAAACAGTTGTCCACGTAGAAACTGTTCTTCACACTGTGTCGGACCTCTTCATCTGCTGCTGGGTCCTCTGCGACGTGTTTCTGCAGTGCAAATGTAGCACAGCACGGGCTGCATGTGGTTCCGAAGGGGAGGACTTCCCATTGGTAGATGGCTGGGTGCTCATCTCCGATCCTCTCTCTCCATAGGAACCGCAGTAGGGGCTTATCCTCCTCCACTAGTCTCACCTGCAGGAACATCCCTTTGATATCCCCGCTGATAGCCACCTTGTCCTGGCGGAAGCGTAGTAACACGCCTAGTAGAGAGGGGCCGAGTGTGGGGCCGGGCAAGAGCTCTTTATTCAGATTCTGGGATCCGATCTGGTAGCTGCAGTTAAACACAATGCGATCCTTGCCGTTGTGGTGGACCTTGTGGTGCGGCACGTACCATGATTCGGTCGTCTGATCGGCCTTTTTAATGTCAATCTTCATTACGTGTCTCGCTGTGATTAGCTTCTCAATCTCAGCGCGGTACACACTCTCTTGAGCGGGGTCTTTGGCTAGGCGCCGCTCTGTGTTCAATAGATACCGCTCCGTAGCTTCTTTCGTGGCGTGAAAGGTGGGCATTCCCTCTCGCCTCAGGAGTGGAGTTGCGTATCTCATCACTCCGCTGACTGTGACTCTCTTTGTCCCTTGCTCGAGGAGGTTTATGGCGTAAATGTCTTCTTTAGAACGAATGTCTTTCTTTTCGTTCTTAAAGGGCATTGTCTCTAGTGTCCATAGCCTCTCGACATGCTGCAGGAGAGTGGTGTCTTCTTCTGTCACTCTGGAGTGGAGGCAGCTAGTGGCTGCTGTTCGGTTGAGAGATTTAGCGAGGGGGCCTTGTAATGTCCATCCTAGGCGGGTCTCGACTGCTGCAGGACAGCCTCTGGGTCCTGTATGGACCCGGTCTATCGGGACTATGAGGTCTGCATGGTCGGAGCCTATCAGCAGGGTCGGGGTGGCGCCGTCTATGAGCGGGATAGGTAGTTGACGCAGGTGCACATATTTATCCATCAGTTTGGCGATGGGGTAGGTGTACTGTGATAGTCCTATTTCTTGGCTGGTGAAAGCATTTGTAATCCTATACCGTCTCTCGGGCTGCCCGCTTGCTGCGATAGTGAAGGAGACATTCTCGCCTTTTATCGTCTTTAAATCTCTTCTTATTGTCCGAATCGTCATCTGGTTCTCGCTCCCCCGCAGTCCCAGCTGGGCCGCAGCGGATGCGAGGAGAAGGGTCTTCTCTGACCCGTCATCAAGGACGGCGTAAGTGTCCATGACTTTATCTTGGTGGCTCAATGTTACACGGACTACCTTTAAGAGCACCTGGGCGCCGCTGCTGCTGGCGGGGTCAATGTACATGACACTTGCCTTTGTGCTGCTCGATGGTGCAGGTGCAGGCTTTCTTCTGTTACTGTCGTGTAGGACATCTAGGTGGGCTCCGTCACACCGACTGCACCTCTTCTTTAGGCGGCACTCGGCTGCCATGTAACTGCGCGCACATCGGTAACAGCGCCTGTTGGACTTTATCCATTGACTCACTTCTTCTGCATTCATCTTCTTGAACAGGTCACATTGTGACAGCCAGTGTTCCTTCTCGCAGTACGGGCACACCATCTTCCACTTCTCCTTTCTCAAGGGGGTACTGTGGTTCTTACTGCTCGGTACTGATTCTGATTGGTGCATGACAGTCACTGATCTTCTTCCATCGTTTACTCTCCTAGGTCCCTCTCTGGAGCTTGGTGTGCTCCGCACGAATGTATCCAAGCGTAGGCTGCTGACTTCTCTCGTCAGGAAGTCGGCTAAATCGAGGAGGGATGGTTCGGGATTGTTAGGATCACGGTGGTCTCTTTGCCGCCTAAAGCGTTCTTGTCTGGTGGGCGGCAGCTTCTCTAAAATCCTCTCGACGTTAGAGTTGGCGTATAGCTCGTGCATACCCTTTTCTCGTTGCGCTCCCAGCATCCCTACCAGGGACTGCACTTTTATAGACAGGTCGTCTAGTGAGCGATTGTCTGTTGCTGGGGGTAGGCGGTCAATATGCCTTATCTCTTGGATTACGTAATCCCATATACGTCCATATCTCTGGTCCAGCGCTGCTAGACCCGCGGTGTATGGGGTCGTAGAGGTGGCATAGGCTAGCGCTATATTGTGCGCTCGGGGTACTTTCAGGTGCTTCAGTAATATTGCATACTTGTGGCGTTCGTCAACGACATCCACCATCATTGTCTCTAAGCACATCCGGAGCTCCGTGTACTGTGCTCGATTCTCATGGGTGAAGTCTGGAAACGTCGGTGTGCCAATGTATGACGCCGTGGATGGCTGGCACATCGGTGAGCGTTGGGAGAGAGGCCTCCTAGGCGAGTCTCCTCTTGCGCCTCTCTGTGGGCTGGTACCGGCAGGGTACCATGGCCCGCTGGTCCAGGTGCTGTTCCTCGGGGCTGGTCGTGCGTCATGCTCACCCGTGAATAGAGTCGGGGGTCTGTAGCGCAGCGCCGCGGGGGTATAGCCTGGGCTGTACTGGACCTCCTGGTCCGGTGGAGTACTGTGCTGTCGTCGGGCTTGGTTCTCCTCCTCTCCCTCTTCTTCTTCTGTCAGGTCCTCTAGATCCTGTAGTCGTTTATTTAGCCTCTCCGCAGTGTATGCTGCTCCTTCCTTGTAGCTGGGTCTCGCTTGGACCGGTCGGGGAAGGGCTGCGGGGGGTATAGGTTTTCTCTGGTGGTCAAGTTCAGGGTCGCTTGGTCGGTTAGGGGATGCTGCCCTTGACTGTTGTCTCGACGAGGCCCTTGAACCCCTGGCGGAGGGAGAGGGTGTTGCCTTGGTGATCAGCTGCTCCATTAGCTGCGCTTGTAGTCTGTCGCGCTCGCCCTGTAGTCTGTCGCGCTCGGCTTCGCGCTGGATGAGAGTGATGTCGCGCTCTGCTTCTCTTTGGGCACCGTCAGCGGCGCGCTGGGTGTCGGACCGGTCTCTTGCCATATTCTCTTCCGTCTGAAGGCGTCTCATCTCCAGGCGTATGTGCTCTTCTTCGCTCCGTTGCTGTGTTTGGAGTCGATCGCGTTCACCCTGAAGTCGATCGCGTTCACCCTGGAGTCGATCGCGTTCGGTCGAGGCTGTCAGGCTGACGAGGAACGCCTGTGACAGCATCCTCTCCGCCTCGCTGGGGGAAGACGCTTGTAGAGGTGAGCCGCTCCTGGCTGTACTCGTTGGGGAGTCCTGGAGCTCTATCTCCTCGGCGCTCTCCTCATCTTGTTCTGTGCAGGGTTCCACCTCTGGAGGGTTGTCTTCCTCCCGGAGCTGGTCGGGGACTACTTCTTCGGTATTGGCGGGGGGTAAAGGCATGTCTGTTCCCTCCTGGTCCCCACCGTGAGCTTGGTCAGTTACATTAGAACCCACTAGGGCCTCTGTGGTCGGGGTAACCTGGTCGTTAAGGTCAGACATAATTTTACTTTCTACTTTTACCGCGTTTACCGTCTGTAGAAGGCTAGGTAGTTGACTGACAGCGTAATCCTCTAAGTACTGAGGTGTCTGTCGTCTGCGCCGCGGGCGTTCTACGTTAGGAGGACCGTTTCGTGGAGTGTTCATCATAGGCCATTTCAATATTAATAACACTATATTAATATTACACTAGTTACCCTCCGGCTCGAAGGACCAATTGTAACTGAGGGGTACAATTCCCTGACTGTATTGATAAGTATGGTATCATTAAACCACTACTGCTTGATGTACTTTAACTTCTGGCCATACAGTACACGATATCTAAGTATGATGAACACTTTCCCACATATGAAATCAGGTCCACACAAATATAACAGTCGAAGGTTTAATATAGCAAAAGGTATATACAACATTCACTTAATTACATTTATGATTTGAATGCACTTGTAAGGCAAATGAGTATTCGTAGGCAAATCAACACTGAATGTCCAATCTCTGGTTACGCAGGAAGCAAGTATACAACCTGGTTCTTTAGGGAACTATAGCGATGGTACTTAAGGATTATAGCGGGATACTAAAGGGGTCCTGCTGGTTGTAAGTCAGTAGGGGGGGGGGGGTTTGGAGAGCCGTCAGCTGCATCCCATCTGGCCAACGATTCCTGGGGAGAATTCAGGTACAGAACACAGTGCCCGCAGGATCTTGATCCACAGATGAATACACTTGGGCCCTCTTGTAGACGGTAGCTGTAGGCTGTAGGTCCACAACGAAGGAGAAGCGAGGCGGCCTCGGTCTGGGTTGAGCGCCGTCTCACCTGGGCTCCTCTCGGGGGTAATTCCAACACTCACCGGCGTTGGCTGTTATCCGCTCCACAAATCAAAGCACCCAAAGCAAATAGATATTCCATGCCGTATAGGCTCAGCAGTCGTCCGGGTAGGTAATCCAATGTGCAGGTCCACTCGTCCTCGCCCAGAACTCCTCGGATGAAAGCACCACGCGTGGTCTGCCCAGCCTGGTTAAGACTCTAGATAACGCGAGGAAACGATGGGGGTGCTGCTCACTTTAGAACTCTAACTGAACGATGCACCATACATAATAGACTATTATTAACTTAATAGAAATACGTCCCACTCGACGGTACAGTGCCAAACTATGACAATTCAGCTATGAATTTACACGAGGTCTCAATGCCTATTCTGGGGCCAAATAGGCCATACTGCACCACACGTGGGTCGTGGGTGAGGCTTCACGTCTGTTACTAGGTTGGAGGGTAAAGGACTAATGGACTAAAAGAAAGTTCTACTTTACTTGCGCCATATTTATATGCACGGTGAACAAATAGTACCATTCGTATTTAGGTAGCCGTATTCCTACGCGGAACCGGGGCTAGTTGGGACATGTTCGTCGGCACTATTGAACTTGACTCAAGGGGCTTGTCTGCTGGCGCCAGGTTCTTGTCCAATGAGAGAATGAACTATTATGGGCTGTAGTAGACTAAAGGGATATTCAGTGTATATGTACAAAGAATATACAAGGGATATCAAACGATATACAAATACTATTAAATATATATCCATAAATAAATATATATATTCGGTTTAATCTGATCCTTCACAACAGTAACAGTAAAGTGCAATAGTAATATTAATATAGTGATTAAGCTGGGTATAAGATATATACATGTGTTCTACTGAGTATAATGCGAATCACATGTATGTACAGAGTTGTAATAGATTTAAATGTTTCAAAAATGTTCTTATGTACCCCAGTTGCTATTGCATGCACATATTTGTGTTTTATTACACGTATATGTACATACATACCAACTATTCGCCTGTTTTATTCTCCACCCATCCATAGCAACACTATTATCACCGACATCTAAGAAGGGGGATCCCCCCTTGAACGGCCCTTCTAAGGTTTCTCTCCTCCACATCGCCTGTGGTGCTTTTTTCCTATTGCTAGGTTTTACTTACTTACTTACTTACTTACTTACTTACTTACTTACTTACTTACTTACTTACTTACTTACTTACTTACTTACTTACTTACTTACTTACTTACTTACTTACTTACTTACTTACTTACTTACTTACTTACTTACTTACTTACTTACTTACTTACTTACTTACTTACTTACTTCTTTTCCATCCTGGATGATAATAATAATAATAATAATAATAATAATAATAATAATAATAATAATAATAATAATAATAATAATAATAATAATAATAATAATAATAATAATAATAATAATAATAATAATAATAATAATAATAATAATAATAATGCATTTTATTTATAAGGCGCCTTTCAGGACACTAAAAAGAAAAGTCCACAAATCGGTGAATGAAAAAATTATAGGATCAAATGAAAACTACTACTTACTACAAATGGATGTTTAAAAGTACTAAAAACCAACAAAAAATACCAAACACTGAAGTATTATCGAGACAATGAAGATGAATGAGTTGCAGACTGGACTCAAGTTTACTTGGTTGACATAGACGCTCATACATACTGGTGCACTCTTATATATCGTCCGGGTCGCACCCCGGCATTATATGGTACCTACTGCATATCACTACATCCCCCCTGTTTAGCAGTATTGCCCCATATATACTTTCCCAGAATGCCGAACCTCCCTTAGCAGAACTAGAACAACACTATGTCAATAGTCCACTGAATCACATCACCAAGTGCAAATCCTCCCCCTTGTTTAGTTTTACATTCACCCTCCAAGACCATAATGATAACAAAGCAACAGAGTCCCCATGATGACCTAGCCTTGTGCTCCTGGTGTTGTTGTGGCCCTCTGTAGTGTAATATTGTAATATTGTGTGCTCATGTCACATAGTCTTTGTAAAAATCTGGTCTGTTCACAACCCTCCCACATCTTGTGCGTCTTGGACCTGGGCTATCGGGCACCTGTGTGGTACAGGGTGACATTGTAGGTGTTTCCGGTGGGTCACTCTGCATCGTAGGTGTTTCCGGTGGGCCCTCGTGGGTGTCCTCTTGAAGCTGTGGCACAGCAAAGTGTGTCTGTTTTGGACTTCTCTGCATCTGTGGGATGTATAGCTCACGCAGGTGGCTCCTGCACCGCCTGACCTGGTTGCCATTTGGTGTTTGTACAACATAGCTTCTTGGCTCAATGCATTTTTGTACAATGATAGCTGGATGCCATGTCCCTCTATCCTTGTTCCGCACAGTCACATGCTGTCCGGGGCAGAGTGGGGGTAATTATCTGCGGCTGCTGCGGTCGTGATGCTCTTTTAGGTCCGCTGTTCTCTGTTCCATGTGAATCCTATGCTCCTCCCTGCCTGGCTCTGCCCGACTTGGCAGCAGGGTGGTGACAGGTCTCCCAAATATCAATTCTGCTGGTGATGGCAGTTTACTGTCAATGGGCGTTGCTCTGACTTGTAGTAATGCCATCTGTAGATTGCCTCCTTGTTCCAGGGTCTTGGTCACAATTGATTTGATGTGTCTCAAGTTTCAAGTTTCTTTAATAGTTGTCATACAGAAGTACAGAATACTTTCATACAAAATGCTTCTTACTGTTACGCTCCAGAGACTGTGCTAGACAAGATAGTATCAAATAACATAGTATAGCATGTAATTTAGAAGTAGAAAATGAGGTCACAGTGTTCAGTATAGACATATGTACAATGTTCGATGCAGAATAGACGTAACTGAGTTACTATAATATACAATACTATGCAGTGTACTAATGTACAGTACTATATAGTGCAAAGCAGAAATGGGATGAGGTACAATTTAGGTACATCACGTACATCACATAGGTACATAGGTACATCACGTGCCTTTCAATGAACCCTATTGCTCTTTGGGTAATGGGGAGAGCTTGTGATGTGTTTGACTCCCCAGTCTGTTACAAACCTTTGGAAGGCCTGCCCTGTGTACTGTGGGCCATTATCTGTTAGGATCTCGTCTACTCGGCCAAACAGTGACAGGTACATCTGCATTATATTGTATTGTATATATATATATATATATTACTATACTATACTATATATTATTATTATATATATATATATTATATTGTATATACATTATATTGACCATATTGATCAAATTGTTTACACTGCCTGTGTTGTTTTTTACTACCTGTACACTGTGTTGTTTTACTACCTGTACCCCCCCCCCCTCCCCCCCATGCTGCTATGATGCCTGAATTTCCCCAAGGGGATCAATAAAGGAATATCTTATTTTATCTTATCTTATCTTATTTTTTGTGCGACTGCATGGCTAGACACATTAGGCATTTCATCCACCAGTGGATATTTGGAATACCTGTCCACAGTCAGAAGGAACTGGCGACCTTTGACCTCGAATAGGTCAGAAGCGATAGACTGCCATGGTTTGGATGGTATGTGGTGTGGGTGGAGAGGTTCTTTTGGGTTTGCATCTTGATATTTCACACACACTCTGCAGGATCTGCACACGCTTTCGATGTCACCATTCATTTTGATCCAATAGACACTTTCTCTGGCAAGGCGACGCGTTTTCTCAATCCCTTGGTGGCCCACATGTAATTGTTTCAGGATGTCATCAGTCATGGAGTCTGGGATGAGTACCTGTCTACCTTTGAATATGACTCCTGATTCCATTGCGAGCTCATCTCTGAAGGACCAGTAAGCACGCAGGTCCTTCGGCAGGTCTTTGATGTGCTCTGGCCATCCTAGGTGAATGACTTCTTTGAGGGCATTAAGTTTGAGATCCTTCACTGTTTCTGTACGGAGAGCGTCCTGTTTCTCAGGGGAGAAGTTTATTAATGCAATGGTAGGTTGCTTCAGATCCTCGATCTCCATATCAACTCCATCAATGCGCTCATCTAGCTATATGTCCCCATGGTTTTCTGGGTTTGGCAACCGGCTGAGGGTGTCTGCCAGGATCATTTGAGTACCTGGTCGGTACACGACTTCATAATTGTACCCTTGTGTCTTTATCAGCATGCGCTGGAGTCGTGGTGGTGCAGCATGCAGTGGTTTTGCACATATGATTACAAGTGGTTTGTGGTCTGTTACCACGATAAATTATTTCCCATGATCGGCTTGTGCTCAGGGTGCCTCGAGTTCGGTCTGAGCTTGGAAAATCTGCCTTCTCCTACGATGCTCCATACACATGGAATACCCTGCAAAAGACTCTAAAGCTCGGAACATTCCCGTCATTCATGGAGTTTAAAGGCATTGCACTTGACCTATGTACTGAATCATGTAATTGTTTTTAATCCATCATTGTAGTAATTGTAATTCATTGTAATTATTAACTGTTATGATATTTGTGTCCTTTGTTAACTCGTCATCACTGTAAATGAGGGAAACCTCAGTGCTTTCACGAGTATAAATAAAGGTTTGAATACAGGTACGTGTGGTATCGCTGCATCCCATATACAATGGCTAGCATCTCTCGCTCTATATCAGTCAGTGTCTTTGAGCCAAAGGCAATGGGTCTGTTGTTCTGCACCAAAGCAATGCCAAAATCCCTTCTGTGATGCATCCACTTCAAGGGTTAAAGGGGTGTTTGGGTCATAGTACTTCAGACACGCATGCTCGGTGACTGTTGACTTCAGGTCCTGGAAGCATTTCTGGTGGTCAGTGTCCCATATCCATGGAGCTTCGTTTTTTAGCAGCCCCCTCAAGGTGTGAGCCTTATCTGCAAATGTTGGTATATAGGGGGACAGGTATGTTAGCATTCCCATGAACCTGTGCAGATCCTCTTTGTTTTGGGGTGTTGGCATGTGTTGTATGTCCCTGATCTTATCTGGGTCTGGCCTGATGCCTTTGCCTGTGTACAGGTTGCCGAAGAAGGAAATGCTGCTTTGTTTTACTGGTCCTTCATCTCCAATGCCACGACATATTTTCCGTGCCTGTTTAGCATCGCCAACTATTTCCTCATCTTCTAGGTAAAGAGACATTTTTTGTTTAAACAATGAAATAGCCTCACCCTGATCCGGGTCGGCCCAATTCATTGTTGGCAAATGTGATGCCATGACGTCTTCTCGTTCGGGTTGCGCTTCCAGCGTGTGAACTGCTGCTGTCAGTTGTCAGCTGTCAGATTGCTTCATTAGCGCTGATTTAGAGCTGACGGAGTGACAGGTTTCCTACGTGCCGATGCAGAATTATCCTCAGACAATCTCCCGTCCTGCTTGTAGGCAATCCACTACTGTTACCGCTGTCACCATGAAGTATTATCGAGACAATGAAGACGAATGAGTTGCAGACTGGACTCAAGTTTACTTGGTTGACATGGACATACATACTGGTGCACTCTTATATATCGTCCGGGTCGCACCCCGGCATTATATGGTACCAGGCACGTGCACACATAGAGCCCAAGGGGTGCTTGAGCACCTGCCTTTTTGAGCCTCATAAAAAAAGTGCCCTTTTTGAAAATAATAAATAAATAAATAAAAATCCGTTACGCATATAGACTGCCTTTCCAACTGAAAAATGTCAGGATAGAATCAAAATATTGGCTAAAGAGAGACAGATGCCCCATATTCCATTGCAGTTTGCATGGCCTCCTCAGCGTGCCTCTCCGCAGACCTATATATTTCATGCATAGCGTGGGTGGTGATGATGATGATGATAGAAACCGTTGTGGCGCATACAGTTGAATGCTGGTATTACACTCATTGAGGGACACGAAGAAGTCAAGTCCGATGGGATTTGGGAATCTAAAATACAAATCGGGATTGGAATAAAAAATGCATTTATATTAAACAATACAGAATATACAGCACTTCTTGGGGTCTGTAGGGTAAGCACTTATTCCCTCCCCCCTGAACATTTATGGAGATGTATGGGCCTTTTAAGTCAGTGATGAAAGTGTCTTTCAAGGATAAGTGAGCTCTTGCACTGATTATTATAGTTCAATATTCAATATTTGATCACCAAAACCCTCCAAAAAGCATAAAAAGGGGGCCCCCCGCCCAAAAAGGGCCCTTAAAAATCTGTCTTGTGCGCTACGCACGCTCGGTTAAAACACACACAGGTATAGTGCCCTTTTCAGCCTTTGAGCACCTGCCCCTCTAAAGTCCTGTGCACGTCCCTGAGTGGGTGTATTTGTTAGTGGCTTGATGTGATGGAAATTAGTCAGAAGGATTACGACACACATCTGTATCTCCAGTATGCACCCTCCCAAGTGATGATGTTTGGAGGGCGTGGAGGAGATGTATTATATTATATGTATTATATGCTTGAGGAAGACCGGTAAGGTCGAAACGTTGCATCTACTGCCTTTTTTGTTTATTAAAATCACCTTGGAACTACAAGTGAGTTGCGAGCCCCGCTTTGTTCTTAGGAGATGTATTATAGGACACGAGTGTCAGCTTCCTCATGGTTGCATTGATCCATTGGTGGACTGTTTCCAACATGGTGGACTTGATCACCTGCAGTGATGTAGACATCCTTGTCATCTGGGAACTGTCCATCTGTTAACAACTTATTTGACAGGAATGAGAAAATGACTTGTTACACCTGGCGACTTACAGAAGAAAAAGACTGCAGAGCGGTCTCACCCTGCCCCGTGCGCTGTCAGGTTCCCCACTCCAGTAAGATATCAATGTTATTGGCTCTGGTGGTGGGCTGACTGGGTGGGGTACACAGGTGCCTGGCTGAGCTGGGAGGGTGGTTGGCTGAATTGTGAGGATGGTTGGCTGAACAGGGAGGATGGTTGGCTGAACTGGGAGGGTGGTTGGCTGAATTGTGAGGATGGTTGGCTGAACAGGGAGGATGGTTGGCTGAACTGGGAGGGTGGTTGACTGGACTGGGAGGGTGGTTGGCTGGACTGGGAGGGTGGTTGGCTGAACTGGGAGGGTGGTTGGCTGGACAGTGAGGATGGTTGGCTGAACTGGGAGGGTGGTTGACTGAACTGGGAGGGTGGTTGACTGGACTGGGAGGATGGTTGACTGGACTGGGAGGGTGGTTGGCTGGACTGGGAGGATGGTTGGCTGGATTGGGAGGATGGGTGGCTGGACTGTAAGGGTGATTGGCTGGACTGGGAGGGTGTTTGACTGGACTGGGAGGGTGGTTGGCTGGATTGGGAGGGTGGTTGGCTGGACTGGACTGGGTATGTGGGTGGCTGGACTAGAGTGTGGGTGGCTGGACTAGACTGGGTGTGTGGGTGGCTAGACTAGACTGGGTGTGTGGCTACCGTGTAATTGCTGTAAGGGCTGTCCCAATTTGAAATAACCAGAGTCAGGAACTCCATCACCCCCATATGATTTCCATGGCCTCTGGTTTAGACGCCTCAGCTCCACTCCCCCTCCTCCCTCTCCGGTGCCCCAGAGGGTCTGTAATGATCTCTAATAAAAAAGAAAATGCGACAAATAACATTCAGTTAATTTATTATGAACAGAGCAACGTATGACATAAAATGATCGTCCTCAACAACTTGCATGTCACATTAATGACTAACTGATGGGTTCGTGGTAGAATGAAAACACCACCTACTTCCATAGAGGTAACACTATGTGTTGTAGGCCTGGGCCCTGGTGAGACTAGCAGGTATATTCATCAGTGACCAGGAAACAGTATGTCTCCATGCCGCCTCACCAAGCAAATAAAGAAATGGTACATATGAAGCAGTAGACAAATACATTCATAGGTAGCGTTACATAATTCAACACAAACAATTAACAAAAAATTATATAAATAAACCAACAATAATGCTGTTGTTGTTGTTGATGATGATGAAATAAAACCGGGGGATGAAATATAGAATGTTTTTACATTAACACATACATCGCATATAGCTGATTAGCGCTGGGTTGCATAATGCAAAAGGATGTCATTTGGAAATGAGGAACTGGAAATTAAATTAAAGTTTTCAATTTACACTCCCAGTGGAGTTGACTCTCTTAATGGGGTCACAGTCCCATTTACCGGCTAATTAAAGACGAGTGGAAAGGGAGCACAATCCTAATGAACTCTATGCTAATTCGATTGTTGGAAAAGCAATCTTAACAGGTAGATTTTCAAAAGACATGAGACATAAGAGTCATGAGAGACATAGGTGACATAGGAGCAGTGTTCATTTCGTCAGCTATTTTTTATTTTTATCTTAGTCTCAGTCTTAGTCTCAAATGCTCTTTTTCGTTTTCATCATATTTAGTGACCTTTATCTATTTTTCGTTTAGTAAATTTTTTTTCAACTACAGGTCTGAGCATTTTCGTTTTAGTATTTTTTGTTTAGTTTCGATTTCGTCTTTTCTGTTTAGTCTCGCCACTCTGTTACAGCCTCATAAGTTGCCCTGAGCTTTTTCGAAACAAAAAAAGCTAACGTTAGTGCTAGCTGGTTAGACTAATGTAAGCTATTTAATCTGTTCTATTGTGGTGGATCAACATAATGTAGCGATCCGTCATGCAGTAATGTAGGGAAGTATGGTGCTTTTCTGTATGGTGCTTTATTTCGAGCTCAATATGGGGTTTTACAGGTTGATACTTCCTTTCTCATACACAACACGCTACAGTAGCTTCACAACAACAACGTAACATCCGGTCCGTCCTCCCATATCTCCCGGGGGGAAACAACACCCCTAGTATAAGAGTGGTGCCCCTACGACCATACAACTAGAGCGACACACAAAACCCCAGAACATTACAATAATTCACCCACAGAACAATGTATTGGGGAGGGTTCCGCACGGACAATTATGTTTGTTACTTTCCTGTCGGCAAACAAGTTCCTGTTAGCTACTGTAGCAAGTAGCAAGTAAACAGTGTTGACATTGCAGTTGATGTTGAATAAACGTTTAGCAAGACTTTATTTTGTAAATAACATTCTGTGTCGTAGTTTTTAGTCAACGACATTGCATGCATAATTCTGTCACGTTAGTGTCACATGAAAACGTTGGCGTAAACAGACAGATGTCCCTCTTCTGGGCCCTCATTCATCAACGTGGCGTAGAAAATGTTCTATTTCCACACGTAAGCACAGAATATAGAATCAGTGCACGCACAGAAAAAACGGGATTCACCACACGTGCGTACGCAGGTTCTACGCACACCTGTCTTGATAAATATGACTTTGATCCTACGTTTGAGCTCGTGCACTGTTTTAAGTATTTGCATACCAGAACCGCCCCGATTAACCATATACGGTAATGGAATACCCCCATGAAATGTGGAAAAATGGACTAAGCCGAGGGAAGCGTGTTATGTGACAGGCTGACAGACGTGTACACGTAGATGTCGGATATGATATCTATTAACCATTGCTGCCTGGGCAGCGCAAACACTAATAAAGACCGTGCTGGAATATGACTGCCTTTTCCCGTTTTGTTTGATTAATACCCAGGGATTAAAGTTCTCCTCAATTTTATTCCAAATCGCGACGGATTTTCCGTACATTTTCTACCTGCTGCATATGATTTCTAGAGTCATACAATCTATTTTGATGTCAGTATTGGGTAGCCTATATAAACAATAATACGAGAGCATATACAAGAACAATGAATCTCACTGCCAATGATGTAGCGATACGCCATGTGTAGCCTGCCTATATGTGATCAATACAAACTTGAACTTGAATTCCATCATGTCTGTGTGCGGGTCACTGCGGGAACTCACAAGGCTGTTGTCACAATGTAAATAAGAACGTGCACTGAAAAGTTACAGTATGTAGTTGGTTGATTATTTGTATGACAGTCAGTAAACCCTTGCAAAAAGTATCCGTTTTATTTAATGAATTGAAAACATTCAGCATGCCTTTCCTCCCGGCATGCAGCAACAACATGTATCAGGCAAATGCGCATCGCAACATTGACTTAGTGGAATCCCTTTCTATTCACATTTGCGATGGAGCTTTGACAGCTACAGTAACAGTCTATTGCTCGATCCATCTCCAATATCACGATGGACCGTGCCGGTGGCAAAGACCCGAGGGTGGAGAGGATCTTGAATGAATTCCATCATCATATTTATATGTTGTGTGTCTGTCCACTATGTCTGTTACTTTGTTATTCCCCCCCCCTATCTATGTAAAGCGACCTTGGGTCTCTTGAAAGGCGCTATATAAAATGAAGCTATTATTATTATTGTTATTATTATCACATCTGAGCGGGAGCTCACAAATAGACTGTTAGTCTCAGTGAAGTTTCAACGGAGGTCATCTATTCTAACCAACACATTGAAGTAGAAAGCATTTCGTGACCAAAATTATTTGGAAACATGAAACACAAAATAATTCGCTTTTTATTTGAAACAATATTCAATCGCGTTTGGAGGTTGGTGTTTTGCGTCTGCCCCCCCGTGCCAAACAAGCAGGCCAACCTCTTGTTCGCGTGTGAGCCCGTTATAATTACACTACTGTCGCTATTTTATAATGAACTATAATGAATTACGGGTCATACAGAAGTTGAACACTAATGCACGGAAGCTTATTTCCGCCTTGAAACTAATGCAGAACTGAGGAGCGCTTATGCCGTAGTAACAATGTTCTACCACTGGGCGTCAGCTAAGTGTGCTCCGAGCTGTGCGTACACATAAGCACGGAGTCAAGTTCAAGTTGAAATTGATGAATCCCACTCTTTGCTTAGAAATGGTCGTACGCACAGGTTAAGCACAAATCTGTGCGTAAGTCTGGTTGATGAATGAGGGCCCTGGTGTGTGAATTCATGCAAAAAGGACCTATTTACACTTTGCATTCTGCTTTCGGCACAACAGTCTACCGTTTGACCTGGTTTGCACCGGTTATTATATCGTTTAATGCCATACAACCATGTCAACGCAACTAAATATCTCATGGTATTTCACTGGATGAGACTTTTTCCAGAACCTTGCAACAAGATTATGCCTGTTAGTCCTAGGGGTGACAGTGGCTCAGGAGGTAGAGTGGTCATTTTGTTACAGTAATTGGAAAGTAATCGAAGTGTCCTTGAGCAAGACGCTTTACACCTGAATGCTCCTGATGAACAGGTCGGCACCTTGCATGGTTGCCTCTGCTGTCAGTGTGTGAACGTGCATGTGTGAAAGGGTGAATGTGAGACACAAGTCGTAGCGATGCACCGATACTGTCTGATTCCAGGCTAAAATAGAATACTACGGTACTGCAGAGAAAATTCCCAATTTACCGTCCTGGTCGAGACAAATAGGAATGCTTGACCATATGTTTCCGTGTCTAATAAAGGTGCCGGAGATCTCAAAGCTCACATGGACACAGAAAAACATAAAAAATAAAGCTGTGGCGAGGCGAGAGTTTGATGGAAAAGTTTACCGAATTGATTGAAGTATGCAGCGTTTGATTTATGATGATATAAGATGCTTATGATACAATCATTCTAAGGATTACATGTGTAATAAATTCATTGTGTACACTAATTGCAAGTTATGCAAATGTAAACAAATCTGAAACGGCATAGTGCACTTTTAAATTAGCATCTTTGTAAGGTTATTGTTTTATAATTTACATTGAAAAGATAAAGATATATTTATTTTAAACTGGATTTTCTAATACAGAAGATGTATTATTTAGAACATTAATTCAGATGTTTATTTATTTTGTCCAGTAAGACTTGGAAATAGATATTATTTTGTTATAGGTTGATTTTTAAGTTATTCTCTTGAGATTTGTCAGAGAGATTACTTTGTTATATAAAATAATATAAATAATGATTTTCTATCCATACTTTAAATAAGAATAATTATAAGGCATCTTTGAGTAAACTTTGAGTATCATTTAAGTATCTTGAGGCTGGCGGCAGAGTGTTCTCTTTTTTGGAAATCACAATATGGTCACCCTAGGATAGCTTATGTTCTTTTATGAAATAGATTCCCAGAATGAAAGTGTAGACTGAATGAGGTGTGTGTAACACATGCATTCGTTAAAAAATCGATCTGTATGTCGCTTGCTGCTTCAAAGCTCTGCCTTTTCTTTCTCTCAACGTGGGAACTGGATAATGATTCACTTTACCTCAGCTGGTGGTGGGGCACTGTTGCCAATGCTGCTTGAGATTAAAGTTACCTGTATGGAAAATAAAATTACATCACTTTTGAAAGTGTTTTGAAAAGAGGCATCTGGCAATTTTATTCCAATTCTTCAGATACGCTGCACAGGGCACAGTGCATGCAGGTGGTAAAAGAGAAAGTGGTTGAGGCAGAGCTGGGAAGGATCAGTATTATCTCCTTTATTCTCCTAGATTCCATCCTAACCCTTTGTGTGGTGTTCGGGTTTGTGGTACCCATCTTATACTAAAAGAGAAACGATACAATTAATTATTTCTCCCACCCTGCTGCCCTCGGTTCATTTTATGTGAAGAATATGTGATAGAAATTGTAGGTGAAAACAAGTAAACGTGGTAAATATTAAACAAAATGGTTCACTGTGTACCTTCGCTGTCTGCCTCCACCTTGTCTGATTTATATTGTATAATTATTAAAAAATATATAATATACATATAACAAGATACAACACAATACAGTAATAATAATAATAATAATGTAACTGAGGGGTACAATTCCCTGACTGTATTACTAGATATGATACTTACTACCACTACCTTTGTACTTAATATTCGGCCACCCAGTACACGGCATAAATATATTATGATGAACACTGTCACGTAGATGAAACGGATCCAACACAAATGTACGAATTAGAAATAGGTCTTTATTTCTACACAGCGATGGTGTGTAGAGCAAGCACTTAATCAAATCAATCACATTTATGAATGGAAATTAGTATGCACTTTTATGGCAAGAGTATTCGTCGGTATATCAATAGAGAATGTCCAATCTCTGAAGGCGCAGGTGGTACATATACGACCTGGAATAGTTTAAGGAATAACAGCAATGATACTTTAATGATTATATACTGGATACGCTAGGGGGGGTTAATCCGGTCGCTTGTAAGCCGACAGGAGTAGGAAGGGGGGGGGGGTAGAATCCGGCTGCCTCATCCGGCCAAGGGTATCCCAGGTGAACCCACTGTAGTGCCGTTCAATGCGCCGGCGATCCTTGGACCACAGATGAAAGCAGGTGGACTCTTTGTGGGCCGGCGTCATCCGGTCCACGGAGGAGAGACGTGAAGCGACCTCGTCTTGCAGAGCGTCTCCTCACCTTGCGTCCTCTCCAGGGGGGGGGGGTTCCAACACACGGCAGTGTCGGGGGTCTTTATCCATGGAATAATCAAAGTATACAAAGCATAATCCGTGCCTGGGAAGGCGGGCTGTCGTCGGTAGAATAATCCGGTATACAGGTCCACTCGCTCGTCGGCTCTGGGGCTCCTCAGGTGCAGCTTCACGTGGGGTCAACCACCCTGGATAAGCAGCCAGTTCTCTGCCCGAAACGATGGGGTACTGACTACGGTAGTATTCTCACCGCACGAAGCACTATATATTAACAGACTATTATTAGCTTAATAGACCACGTCCAACTCGACGATATAGTGCCAAATATGACTATTCAAATATTAATATACACGATGTCTCAATACCGATGGTAGGCGAACTTGGCCTTACTCCCACACGTGGCGTCGCGGGGAGGCTTTACGCCTGTGACTCTATTGGAGGGTAAGAAACTGGACTGAAAAGAAAGTCCTACTTTAGTAGCGCAGTATATATACGCACTATGAACAAATAGTCCCATTAGTGGTGCGGTAGTCAGATTCCTACGCGGAACTAGGACTTGTTCGTACATGTGGAGCGGTACGTTTGAACTGGGTCTGAGGGGTATGGCAGCCTGGCACCAAGGTCTCGACCAATAGTAGAATGGAGACTATTATGGGATGTTCAGTAGGCTAGAATGGATATTCAATGCATATTGTACAAGGAATATACAAGGGATATCAGGGAATATTAGAGAATATACAAATACAATTAAATATATATATATAAATAAATATATATATTCGGTTTAATCTGGCCCTTCACAACAGCCACCCCCTGATTGGTCCCAGACCTAATCAGTTAAACAGAGACAGATTAATCGCGTTGTCTATTTACACATAAGGGTTTGCTGTAGGGGTCAGTCAACTTCACAAAGTCATAGGGTTATAGGGTCATGGTCATCATCGATTGTGTCTGGGAGTCGAGGCAGTTCTATGAGCCTCGCCACGGGACGGGTGTAAGTGCGACCCTGGACGAGCACTTCAGCTGCTCGGACCTTGCCGTCGGCACCGGTGATCACTTTGCTTACGCGGCCGGCCGGCCACATAGCTCTGGGCAGTGATTGATCAATAATCATGACGACTGTTCCTTCTGTCAAATTGTCTCTCTCCTTTACCCACTTCTGGCGGGTCTGTAGAGACGGTAGGTAGTGCAGTAGGAAACTGCTCCAAAACTTGTCGGCTAATACTTGGCTGTACCTCCACATTCGTCGGCCGTTCGCTTCTTCAGGCCGGTACATTGTCTGGGGTAATGCAGGATCTAGCCGCCCCATCAGGAGTGTGTTGGGGGTAACTGGGTCGATATCCGCCACATCACTGGAGACATATCCGAGGGGCTTCGAGGTAAGTACTCCCTCAATCTCCGTGAGGACTGTCATTAGGACTTCTTCCGCCACAGTCTGGGCCCCAAGTACTGCGTACAGGGCTGTCTTTATGGAGCGCACTTCTCGTTCCCAAGTGCCACCGAAGTGGGGTGCGTTTGGGGGGTTGAATTGGAAATCAACCTGTGCTGGAGCGAGGTGGGTCTTAAGTTCTGGGCCCATAGCTTGGAAGCTCTCTCTCAGCTCTCTTTCGCCGCCTTTGAAGTTTGTCCCATGATCGGACAATAGGGTAGAAGGTCTTCCTTTCCGTGATGTGAATCTACGGAAGGCCATAAGGAATGAGTCTGTGCTCATGGTCGGGAGAAGCTCGATGTGTATCGCTCTGGTGGTCATGCATTTGAATACAATACCCCACCGCTTCTCGGTTCCTCTTCCTTTCTTTATGTGCAGCGGGCCAAAGCAGTCCATACCCGTTGAGTGGAATGGCTTGTCACCGATTCGGAGGCGACATGGAGGAAGGTCAGCCATCCTTGGTATGCTGGGCTGCGCGCGCCACTTGCGGCAGTCTAGACATGTTCGCTGGAAGCGTCGTACCGCCTCTCTTCCTTGTAGGATCCAGTAACGACGTCTGATTTCCGCGAAGACTCTTTCTGCTCCTGCGTGATGTACATCCTCATCGTATTTCTTTATAATCAGCTCTGTGACCTTGTGTCGGCTGTTCAATACGATCGGGTATTTAATGTCATCCGGTAGATTGGGGGCTCTGCGTAGGCGACCACCCACTCTGATGAGGGTATGAGCGTCGCTCTCGGGGGCCAGATGAATTAATCTGCTGTCGGATGGGACGGGCTTTCCTCCCTGTAGACAGGCCAATTCATCGGGGAACGAGTCTCTCTGGGCTCGCTGCAGTAGAAGCAATTCTGCTTCCTCGTAGTTAGCTGCTGACATATCAGCGGGGGACTTGCACTCCGGGTGGTACCGCAGGAATGTTCTTTGTTGTGCACTCTCTATGGACGTGCAATCGTCTATGTTAGGGTCGGTGGAGGCTACGGTGCTCAATCCACAGAACACAGACTTCTTATTTTCCACCTCCTCTGGACTTGCTTCCCTCGGGATAGGCATGGGCCACTGTCCTTCCGGGAGTCTTAGGAATGCGGGGCCGTCACTGTAGACATTGCGACGGGTGAGGTCATCCAGGGGCATCCCCCGGGTGATGACGTCAGCTGGGTTCTGTTTTGTATCAACGTAGCGCCACTCTGTTTCTCCGGTTAACTCTTCAGTTAAGTCTTGAATCTCGGTGACTCTGACTCCCACGAAGACTTTGTACTTGCATGAGTCCGATTTGATCCAGGCGAGTACCGTCGTGGAATCTGACTACAGGATTGTTCTAGACACCGGTATGGTGAGCTCACGTTGGATGAGCGTGGCTAGGTGCGCTCCGGCTAGGGCTGCGCAGAGCTCTAGACGTGGGATAGATTGTTGCTTGCGTGGGGCTATTCTCGAGCGGGCGAGGACAAATGCTGTGTAGATCTCTCCCCCCTTCTCTTGGGCCCGCAAGTAGGCTACTGATCCGTATGCGACCTCTGAGGCGTCACTGAAGACGTGTAAGTCCATTTTACATGTCTCTGGCCTCACCGTGGGTGGGAAGTAGCTTCGGCGCATATTAACGCCTGGGAGTGAGTGGAGCTCCATCTCCCACTCTCTCCAGGTGGATGCAAGGTGTGCGGGAATGGGGTCGTCCCAGCCCTGGTCCTTGTCCCACAATGCTCGTACAATCATTTTTGCCCTGGTGGTGTACGGTAGAATACATCCTAGCGGGTCATATTGTCGGGCGAGTGTTGTGTACACACTCCGTCTGGTGGTCGGCGCCGCCGCCGGCCTTCCCTGCTCCGTAGTCAGGGGCTTGTGTCTGTAGTGAAGCGAATCTGTTTTGAATCGCCACACCAATCCCAGGGTCATCTCCTGGGCTTCTCCCGGGATTGTAGCCATCCAGGTCTCGCTGCTGGCTGCCTTGTCCTCGGAGGAGAGGCTGCGCAGTACTTGCGGATCGCTGCTGGCCCACTGCCTGAGATCAAAGCCGCCTTTGATCAATGAGGCGCGGAGTTTAATCAGGAGAGCCTCGGCTTCTTCCTGGGTTGAAAGGCTTTGTAGACAGTTGTCTACGTAGAAGCCGTTCTTTACGCTGTGTCGGACCTCTTCGTCCGCTGCTGGGTCCTCTGCTACATGTTTCTGTAGTGCAAATGTAGCACAGCAGGGGCTGCACGTCGTTCCGAAGGGGAGGACTTCCCATTGGTAGATGGCTGGGTGCTCATCTCCTGGCTTCTCTCTCCATAGGAACCGTAACATGGGCTTGTCCGCCTCTACTAATCTCACCTGCAGGAACATTCCTTTAATGTCCCCGCTGATGGCCACCTTTTCCTGGCGGAAGCGGAGTAGAACGCCGAGTAGGGAGGGGCCGAGTGTGGGACCGGGCAGTAACTCTTTATTCAGATTTTGGGATCCGATCTGGTAGCTGCAGTTAAATACTATGCAGTCTTTACCGTTGTGATGGACCTTGTGGTGAGGCACGTACCACGATTCAGTGGTCTGGTCAGCCTCTTTAATGTCCATCTTTGTGACGTGTCCCGCTGTGATGAGCTTCTCAATCTCAGCGCGGTATACACTCTCTTGGGCGGGGTTCTTGGCTAAGCGCCGCTCCGTGTTCAGCAGGTACCGTTCTGTGGCGTCTGTCTTGGCGTGGAAAGTAGGCATTCCTTCTCGCCGCAGGAGTGGCGTGGCGTATCTCAACACGCCGTTGACCGGGACTCTCTTGGTCCCTGTCTCGAGGAGGTGAATGGCGTAAATGTCATCTTTAGAGCGAATGTCTTTCTTTCCGTTCTTAAAGGGCATTTGTTCCAAGGTCCATAGCCGCTCTACGTGTTGCAGGAGTGCGGTTTCTCCCTCTGTGACTCGGGAGTGGAGACATCTAGTGGCTGTACTTCGGTTGAGAGATTTGGCGAGCGGGCCTTGGAGAGTCCATCCCAAACGGGTCTCGACTGCTGCAGGACAGCCTCGGGGTCCGGTATGAACCCGGTCTATCGGGACAATGAGGTCTGCATGGTCGGAGCCTATCAACAGGGTCGGCATAGCATTGTCTATGAGCGGGATCGGTAACTTGCGCAGATGTGCATGTTTCTCCATCAGCTTGGCGACGGGGTATGTGTACCGCGACAGCCCTATTTCTTGGCTGGTGAAAGCGTCTGTAATCTGGTACCGTCGCTCAGGCTGGCCGCTTGCTGCGATAGAGAATGAGACATTCTCGCCCTTTATCGTCTTCAAATCTCGTCTTATTGTCCGAATTGTCATTTGGGTTTCGCTTCCCCGCAGCCCTAGCTGGGCCGCAGCGGAGGCGAGCAGAAGGGTCTTCTCTGACCCGTCATCGAGGACGGCGTAAGTGTCCAGGACTTTATTCTGGTAGCTTAGTGTCACACGCACTACTTTTAGGAGTACTCGGGCTCCACTGCTGCTGGCGGGATCGATGTACATGACGCTCGCTTTGCTGCTGGATGGTGCGGGTGAAGGGCGCCGTCTGTTACTGTCGTGAAGTATGTCCAGATGGGCTCCATCGCACTTGGTGCACCTTTTCTTTAAGCGGCATTCGGCTGCCATGTGTGAGCGCGCACAGCGAAAACAGCGCTTGTTGGATGGTCCATTGACTTGCTTCCTCCGCGTTCAGCTTGGGGAAGGAGTCACATTGCGCTAGCCAGTGTTCTTTCTCACAGTAGGGGCACACTATCTTCCACTTCTCCGTTCTGGAGGGGGTACTGTGGCTCCTGCTGCTTGGTACTGACTCCGATTGGTGCATCACAGTCACCGATCTTCTTCCATCATTTAGTCGTCTGGTTCCTTCTCTGGAGCCAGGGGTGCTCCGTCCGAATGTATCTAGCCGTAGGCTGCTGACTTCTCTCGCCAGGAAGTCTGCTAGATCGAGGAGGTTCGGTTCGGGGCCATTCGGGTCTCGGTGGTCCCTCTGTCGCCTAAAACGCTCCTGTCGAGCGGGCGGCAGCTTCTCCAAGATCCTTTCCACATTTGAGTTGGCGTAAAGTTCATGCCTCCCCTTCTCTCTCTGCGCTCCCAACATCCCTACCAGGGACTGCACTCTGATGGACAGGTCGTCCAGTGCTCGATTGTCTATTGCTGGGGGTAAGCGGTCGATGTGTCGGATCTCCTGGATCACGTAATCCCATATGCGCCCATACCTCTGGTCCAATGCTACCAGCGCTGCTGTGTATGGGGTGGTGGAAGTCGCGTAGGCGAGCGCTATATTATGTGCGCGGGGCACCTTTAAGTGCTTCAGTAGGATGGCGTATTTATGGCGTTCATCCAATACATCCACCAACATGGTCTCCAGACACATGCGGAGTTCCGTATACTGGGCCCGGTTCTCTTGGGTGAAGTCGGGTACCATAGGCGTGCCAATGTATGACGCTGACTGTGGATATATCGGCGAGCGTTGGGGGAGAGGCCTCCTAGGCGAGTCTCCTCCCGCTCCTTGGTATGGGCTGGTACCGGCAGTGTACCATGGCCCGCTTGTCCAGGTGCTGTTCCTCGGTGCGGGTCGTGCGTCGTGCTCACCCGTGTATAGAGTCGGGGGTCTGTAGCGCAGCTCCGCGGGAGTATAGCCTGGGCTGTACCGGACCTCCTGGTCGGGTAGAGTACTGTGCTGTCGTCGGGCGTGGTTCTCCTCCTTTTCCTCTTCGTCTTCAGTTAGGTCATCCAGTGCTTGTAGTCTCTGGTTTAGCCTCTCCACAGGATATGCTGCTCCTTCCCGGTTGCTAGGTCTCGCTTGGACCGGTGGGGGGAGGTGGTCTGTGGGGGGTATAGACCTCGTCTGTTGGTCAAGTTCAGGGTTGTTTACTCGGCTAGGGGATGCCGCCCTGGAGGTGTGTCTAGACGAGTTCCTGGAGCCTCTGGCGGAGGGAGAGGGTGTTGTCCGTCTGATCAGCTGTTCTATTAGTTGCGCTTGCTGTCTGTCGCGCTCTGCGTCCCGTAGAGCACCAGCAGCTGCTCGCTGGCTGTCTGCTCGGTCTCGGGCCACATTCTCTTCTCTCTGAATGCGTCTTATTTCTAGACGTATATGCTCTTCTTCGCTCCGCTGCTGGATCTGCAGTCGGTCGCGTTCAGCAGCGGCGTTCAGGCTGATGAGGAAGGCCTGCTGTAGGGTCCTCTATGCCTCGCTGGGAGAAGGCGGTTGTATAGGGGAGCCTTCCCTCGGGGTACTCCTTGCGGAGCCTTGGAGCTCTATCTCCACGGTGCTCTCCCCGTCTTCTTCCGTGCCGAGTTCTCTCTCGGTAGCGTTGTATTCCTCCCGGGACTCATCGGGGACTACTTCTTCAGTACTGGCGGGGTGTGAAGTCATGTCTGGTTCCCACTGGTCCCCACCGTGAACTTGGTCAGTTACATTAGAGCCCGTAGGGGCCTCTATGGTCGGGGTAGTCTGGGCGTTGGGGTTAGACATACTTTTACTTTCTAGTTTTACCGCGTTTACTGTTAGTAGAAGACTAGGTTGTTGACTGACAGCGTAAGCCTCTAAGTACTGAGGGAGCCGTCGTTCGCGCTGCGGGCGTTGGTTAGGAGGATCGTTTCGTGGAGTGTTCATCATAGGCCATTTCAATATTAATAACACTATATTAATATTACACTAATTACCCTCCGGCTCGAAGGACCAATTGTAACTGAGGGGTACAATTCCCTGACTGTATTACTAGATATGATACTTACTACCACTACCTTTGTACTTAATATTCGGCCACCCAGTACACGGCATAAATATATTATGATGAACACTGTCACGTAGATGAAACGGATCCAACACAAATGTACGAATTAGAAATAGGTCTTTATTTCTACACAGCGATGGTGTGTAGAGCAAGCACTTAATCAAATCAATCACATTTATGAATGGAAATTAGTATGCACTTTTATGGCAAGAGTATTCGTCGGTATATCAATAGAGAATGTCCAATCTCTGAAGGCGCAGGTGGTACATATACGACCTGGAATAGTTTAAGGAATAACAGCAATGATACTTAAATGATTATATACTGGATACGCTAGGGGGGGTTAATCCGGTCGCTTGTAAGCCGACAGGAGTAGGAAGGGGGGGGGGGTAGAATCCGGCTGCCTCATCCGGCCAAGGGTATCCCAGGTGAACCCACTGTAGTGCCGTTCAATGCGCCGGCGATCCTTGGACCACAGATGAAAGCAGGTGGACTCTTTGTGGGCCGGCGTCATCCGGTCCACGGAGGAGAGACGTGAAGCGACCTCGTCTTGCAGAGCGTCTCCTCACCTTGCGTCCTCTCCAGGGGGGGGGGGTTCCAACACACGGCAGTGTCGGGGGTCTTTATCCATGGAATAATCAAAGTATACAAAGCATAATCCGTGCCTGGGAAGGCGGGCTGTCGTCGGTAGAATAATCCGGTATACAGGTCCACTCGCTCGTCGGCTCTGGGGCTCCTCGGGTGCAGCTTCACGTGGGGTCAACCACCCTGGATAAGCAGCCAGTTCTCTGCCCGAAACGATGGGGTACTGACTACGGTAGTATTCTCACCGCACGAAGCACTATATATTAACAGACTATTATTAGCTTAATAGACCACGTCCAACTCGACGATATAGTGCCAAATATGACTATTCAAATATTAATATACACGATGTCTCAATACCGATGGTAGGCGAACTTGGCCTTACTCCCACACGTGGCGTCGCGGGGAGGCTTTACGTCTGTGACTCTATTGGAGGGTAAGAAACTGGACTGAAAAGAAAGTCCTACTTTAGTAGCGCAGTATATATACGCACTATGAACAAATAGTCCCATTAGTGGTGCGGTAGTCAGATTCCTACGCGGAACTAGGACTTGTTCGTACATGTGGAGCGGTACGTTTGAACTGGGTCTGAGGGGTATGGCAGCCTGGCACCAAGGTCTCGACCAATAGTAGAATGGAGACTATTATGGGATGTTCAGTAGGCTAGAATGGATATTCAATGCATATTGTACAAGGAATATACAAGGGATATCAGGGAATATTAGAGAATATACAAATACAATTAAATATATATAAATAAATATATATATTCGGTTTAATCTGGCCCTTCACAACAAATAATAATAATAATAATAATACAATACATAACAGGACAATACTTCAACAATAATAATAACAAAAATGACAAGAATGACAAGCCAATTAAATTAAATCAAATTAATCAGTAGTATAAATTGTAAGTCGCTTTGGATAAAAGTGTCAGCTAAATTACTAAATGTAAATGTAAATCTATAAATAATATAAAATAAAGAATAGTGAAATATGAAATAGATTATAAATAATATAAATAATTAGAACAGAATATACAAATAAAATTATATTGCCACAGACATTACAAAAGACATTTCTTCCCCCTGCAAATAAAAGAAGAAGGAGGAGCCGGGAAGGTCATAAATCTCTTAAGTTTAGAAACACGCGAAGGCCGGTTTTATCATAAACATCCCCCAGTGTGGACTCCCTTCCTTTCCCACTGAGGGTTGTTAATGGGTTTATGCCCAACAAGTAATGGTTAGTTATGAAATATTGGAGAGTTGAGGTGCCATGGGCACTTGATAGTACAAGATCTCTGTGCGTTATGCCTTGTCTGAACCACATGAGAGATGATAGGACCAAGTCGTAATTGACATTTTCTAATCGAGGTGTTGGAGTATATTATATCTTATAGTCTTTGTGGATAGACTGTTGTCTCCTCCAAGGTGCGCTACGACACAGCAATCTTGGGATCAAACCAGTTAATTAGGGGCCAGAAAAGGACCAGAAATATCATTTTAAATCCAGGATTCCTAGACCCCCGTCCTTTTTCCTGGTTAGAAAGTAACTTAGATATTGTAGACTGTATTTTGCACCAGTAGTCGATTGGGTGGGGTAGGGGGAGCATTGAGCTAACAAAGTGTATTCGGGGTAGTACGTTAATTTTCATAATGGATTGATGATCATCACTAAACTCCACTCCTCACTCACTCTGGCAGATTCAGAGAAACTCGTCCACGCCTTTGTCTCCTCCAGGCTGGACTATCGTAATGCACTCCTCATCGGGATCCCTAGTAAAAGCATTCAAAAACTGCAATCCATCCAGAATAGCGCTGCTAGGATCCTGATGAGGGTGCGCAAACATGACCACATCACCCCCACCCTCAGATCACTTCACTGGCTCCCTGTGGAACACAGGATAGAGTACAAGGTCTCCCTCCTCACTCACCAGTGTGTACACGGTGGTGCCCCTGCCTACACTGTAAGAAAAAAATCGGTAAAAAAACAGTAAATGTCTGGCAGCTTGGCAGCCAGAGATTTACTGTAAATTACATTGAAATACCCGAATTAAAATAAAGTGGAAAAGCAATAAATTTACAGATAATTCTGTTTATTATTTTTGCAGAGAACCACTGTTAATTGACAGGTTAGGTTCAGCAGTGAAACACTGTTATTTTACAGGTTTTTTCCTACATTATTATGATCAAACACCTTCAATAAAGTGACAGAACTTAAAGTTCAGCAGTGAAACACTGTTATTTCACAAGTTTTCCCTACATTTACGATGAAACACCTTCAATTAAGTGACATAACTTAAGTTCAGCAGTGAAACACTGTTATTTTACAGGTTTTCCCATAATTATTACAATCAAACTCCTTCAATTAAGTGACATAACTCAAAGTTCAGCAGTGAAACACTGTTATTTCACAGGTTTTTCCTAAATTATTATGATTAAACTCCTTCAATAAAGTGACAGAACTCAAAGTTCAGCAGTGAAACACTGTTGTTTCACAGGTTTTTCCTAAATTATTACGATCAAACTCCTTCAATAAAGTGATAGAACTCAAAGTTCAGCAGTGAAACAATGTTGTTTCACAGGTTTTTCCTAAATTATTACGATCAAACTCCTTCAATAAAGTGACAGAACTCAAAGTTCAGCAGTGAAACACTGTTGTTTCACAGGTTTTTCCTAAATTATTACAATCAAACTCCTTCAATTAAGTGACAGAACTCAAAGTTCAGCAGTGAAACACTGTTATTTCACAGGTTTTTCCTAAATTATTACGATCAAACTCCTTCAATAAAGTGATAGATCTCAAAGTTCAGCAGTGAAACACTGTTATTTTACAGGTTTTCCCATAATTATTACAATCAAACTCCTTCAATTAAGTGACATAACTCAAAGTTCAGCAGTGAAACACTGTTATTTCACAGGTTTTTCCTAAATGATTACGATCAAACTCCTTCAATAAAGTGACAGAACTCAAAGTTCAGCAGTGAAACACTGTTGTTTCACAGGTTTTTCCTAAATTATTACGATCAAACTCCTTCAATAAAGTGACGGAACTCAAAGTTCAGCAGTGAAACACTGTTGTTTCACAGGTTTTTCCTAAATTATTACAATCAAACTCCTTCAATTAAGTTACAGAACTCAAAGTTCAGCAGTGAAACACTGTTATTTCACAGGTTTTTCCTAAATTATTACGATCAAACTCCTTCAATAAAGTGATAGAACTCAAAGTTCAGCAGTGAAACAATGTTGTTTCACAGGTTTTTCCTAAATTATTACGATCAAACTTCTTCAATAAAGTGACAGAACTCAAAGTTCAGCAGTGAAACACTGTCGTTTCACAGGTTTTTCCTAAATTATTACGATCAAACTCCTTCAATAAAGTGACAGAACTCAAAGTTCAGCAGTGAAACACTGTTGTTTCACAGGTTTTTCCTAAATTATTACAATCAAACTCCTTCAATTAAGTGACAGAACTCAAAGTTCAGCAGTGAAACACTGTTATTTCACAGGTTTTTCCTAAATTATTACGATCAAACTCCTTCAATTAAGTGACAGAACTTAAAGTTCAGCAGTGAAACACTGTTATTTCACAGGTTTTTTCTAAATTATTACGATCAAACTCCTTCAATAAAGTGACAGAACTTAAAGTTCAGCAGTGAAACACTGTTATTTTACAGGTTTTTCCTAAATTATTACGATCAAACTCCTTCAATAAAGTGACATAACTTAAAGTTCAGCAGTGAAACACTTATTTTACAGGTTTTCACATAATTATTACAATCAAACTCCTTCAATTAAGTGACAGAACTCAAAGTTCAGCAGTGAAACACTGTTATTTCACAGGTTTTTCCTAAATTGTTACAATCAAACTCCTTCAATAAAGTTATGCCACTAAAAACTCAGCAGAGAAACACTGTTATTTTACAGATTTCTCCTAAATGATTATCAAACATATTTAATAAAGTGGCACCACTAAAAGTTAAGCAGACAAACACCTTTATTGTACAGATTGTTAGAAACAAAAAGCGTTAACAAGTGTTTATTTTGGAAGCAAGTGTGCTGTATAAAACAGATTAAAATGATTTCAAACTTTAGCTTGCAGTGTTTGTTCAAATGTAATGTTTAAATACAGTATGTAAAGTTAAAAACCTATAGAAGTACAATCTAAACACACTATTTATGGATCAATATGCATGGCAGCTGCCACCATTGGTGTGTGAATGTGTGTGAATAGGTGAATGAGAGGCCATACGCGCTTTGGATAAAAACGCTATTGCTATATATAAGTGCAGTCCATTGAACATAACATAATGGCCAAGTAGTAAATTAAAGTTTATGTCCACAATTCTGAACTATCCCTTCAATGTCATCAGATGATTTCAAATTTTAAAAGCGGAGAAAGCAACATATTGTGCTGTTGAACCGAGGGGGTTGTGGTCAGGTCTACAGTTTTTTAGCTTTACCATTTCAGTTTTATATTGTTTTCCACAATATTCTCCCGACCCCTGTGGGCTCCATAATATGTGTGAACATTATACTGTTTAATTCAGAATCCCAACTATACAGTGTATTACTAAGTCAAATCAAAACATACCACACCACAAAAGGTCAATGAATTGGTGGCACAAGTGAAGAGCAGATAAGGAACAATCCTCCAGATTGGCAGTAATCAGCTGGATCCTTGGTGCATGGTGCATCTGGGAAAATGAAAAAAAGGACACTATGATTCACTGGAAAGTCCTTGAAAAGTAGAATTTAATGGGTTACCATTCCTCAAACTTTATTCAATAGTCTGTACCGACATTTGCCACTATTACACATTTTGGAAATGTGAACAGAGTACCGTCAGCTTTGAGAGTGCTAGTTGCATGTTTGTTTAGCAATAAAAACATGCACCTAATGCACGTCCTGTCAGATAAAATTGAATCACCAAAAGAAGGAAGACGTGGATTCACAACACCGGATACCAAGCCACCGGGGCTGTGAAACATTTTGAGCGAGTGTAGCAGAGTGAAGTTGTTATGCTAGAATCATGGACAGAAACTGTTATCTTTTATCTTAAATAAGTAGGCCAAGACGGAAACACTCTTACTTTGAAGGAACAAAGTGGACCGAGCTCACTCTAGTGTTGTGGAGGGGTGCCTTGGTTACTAGTTTATATTAATTTCCTCACATTGAGTTATTGATTCTCCAAACGAAATCCCTTTTGGGTCTTTTATAATGGGTTTAGAGAGGATAGGATATCTTTCCATTGAATATTTGTTGTATTGTAAATACTTTCAACCAATGTACAAAATGGTTTAGCCGGTTTGTCGGCAAGGTAGACGCCGGCGGAAGTGGTCGCTCTCTTTGAGTTTGCTGAGAACGAGAGCAGAGGTACGCGCTTTCGGTTACCTAATATTGGATTTAATTGCTATGTATAACTTGTAAAATTGATTTATATTTTGGTTTTGGTACTGAAATACCCTGTTGTGTAATGACATTAATTCGCACTGTGTAAAACAGCCATAGTACCGTTGTGGGCTAACTCGTATTCTGTTTGGCGATCACAGGTGGACTACGTGATGATGGTCGCTTACGCCATGTTTTTGTGTACGTGCTGTTTTGGTTTGCTAACAGGTATGAACCGTTGTTTTTGTATTTCGGTTTAATTAATGCTTACACACTGTCTTTCATTTCATATTATTTCATATGTTTTTGCTGAAGTTGACTTGTACTGAGCTACATGTATTTAATAGTAGCTAACAATTGTTGTAACTGTGGATGGCGCGCTGTTTTGAATGTGCGCGCGCACGCTCTTTGAGTTTGCTGAGAACGAGAGCAGAGGTGGACTACGTGATGATGGTCGCTTACGCCATGTTTTTGTGTACGTGCTGTTTTGGTTTGCTAACAGGGAATCACCAATAAAACACCATCAACTGAGTACCGTTGTCTGAGTCTACGTCCACCTCACACCAGACACAACGCAGATTGGATCACGCTACAAACTGGTGCCGAGACAACCCGGATCAACTGGTCAGCGGAGGCCGACCATTGGTGTTGCTGGAGAGACGTGGAGGCTTCATGTGCGGCCTAGACGCGTGGATGCTGCTGGCGCGGCCTGGTCACGGGGACGCTGCATTCGCCGTCTGTTCCTGAGGTCTGTTCCTGAGGAGGCTGGAGAGCACTGAATCCTTTGAAAAAGATATAGTCTCTAATCAAGTTTATTGATTTCAAGTGTGTTACCTAAAACACGCTGAAGAGTATAACGGTAAAAGTACCATTTGATACTGAAAATGACTTTGAATGTAGGAAACACTCCTACAGGGAACTTGACTGTGGGGAGAGGGAGAGGGGTTCTAAGTTACACACCGGTCATGCAGTCTACTCCGGCGAGTCCAGGTGGTTCAGGTTCCTCTAGTCCTGGAAGGGGGAGTGTAGAGGGTCACTCAGAGAGAAATGCCCAATCGTTACTTTTCACTCCGGTTGTTCCCTCACCTGGTGAAATTAACAACACTAGTGTTGAAACATCCCCCAGTCAAATGGCCAATTTGATAAAATCCATTGGGTCAGAAATAGGGGAAGCCATTAGAATGACGTTAATGCAGAACACAATCACGGGGACTTCACCTGTATTAGCTTCTCAAAATCCCCAACAGACGTTCCAACCTGACCAATGTGGGAATACTGTGATTGATGCATCCAAAATGAATCTTGTGTTACGTTCAGATGCAAATGCCCCACCCTATTTTAGAGGGGACAGCACAGATAAGTGCTCTGTTTTTGAGTGGGAGGAACTCATGAGGACGTATATCAGAAAGAAAAATAACTGTACTGGAGCTGAACAAGTTGAGGAGGTTATGAACAAGCTAATGGGGAGGGCCCGGGACGTTACCAAAGTATGGCTGCGTAGCAACTCAACTGTCAGTGAGGTGGGTGTTATTTTTAGCATTTTGAGACAACATTTGGGTGATATTATTCATTCAGAACTTCCAATAGCTGACTTTTATGCAGTCAAAGCATATGCAAGCGAGAATCCTCTTGACTATTGGATTAGGCTTAACAAAGCAGCAGAAGCCACCGAGCAGTGTCTTCTTAGTAAGGGGGAATCTCAGACTAGCCTGAGCCAGCATCTAGTTCTCATGTTCATCCGTAACTGCCCCGATAAGGAGTTGTCCTTAGTGTTCAAAAGTAAGCCATCTCGTGAGTGGACAGCAGGTGAGGTGCAGGGACATTTGGATGAATATTTGAGAGAACATAGAGCGAGTCGAGGTCGGTTGACACAACAAGTGGTCGCCATTGAGTCATCACAGGAGAGGGTGGTTGTTAATCACGAAAGCGCGTCACCTATGGCTGTCAGTAGTCCAGAGCTAGAGCAGCTGTTGCCTGTATCTGAGAATAACACAATGGATAGAGTTCTGAGAGTGTTAGAAATGGCGTTAGGCAACAACACTCAGTCTGTACAAAATGGTCCTTATGTACAAAATGGTCCTTATGTACAAAATGGCCCCCATAGACAGTTCCCCAAACCTTCTCAAGAATGTCAGGTTTGTGGCAGTTTGGAGCACAATACTAGGACGCATTGTAGGACGCACAGGCTGTGTTTCAAGTGTCTGGGTCCAGGGCATATTGGTATCCATTGTAGGCAGACCACTCCTAGACAGCCCCCTGGTCAGAGACAGGCTGGTCCTCCTCAGGAAAACTAGCCGGCCCTCGTTCAAAGGAGGACAATGTGGGCCCCTATGGTTTTTCCTCCAATTGCAATGATGATATTCAGTCTGTATACACGTCCGTTTGTGAAGCAGCACCCAAAGACAAGACAGTAATTATGCAGAATGTGACCAGAACATCCCAAAGTGACAGTTTATTTTTCACCACCGTATTAACAGGAGACAAGGTTGAGTTACAGGGGATGTTAGATAGCGGATCCATGGCTACTTCTCTGCGCGCTGATGTGGTTCCTCGGCTGAGGGAGGCAGGAGTAGTGACGGGTGATTTGATATCGACTACCAATGTTGTTCTTGTGGGGTGTGGTGGGAAACAAACTAGCCCGGTGGGAACGTGTGAGCTGAAACTTAAGCTTTACGGTTTTGAATACATAGTACCAGTCTTGATAGTGGAGGGTCAGGTTGATGAGCTCATTATAGGCACCAATGTGATGAAGCCCTTAATCAGACAGTTCAAATCCACGGGGGCCTACTGGCGCATATTGGGAAAAGCTGAGTCACCATGTCAGGACGAAAACAGTCAGTTTATCAGGTTCATGGCCAATCTTGAGAGATGGAGGGGGGAGGAAATTCCTGACAAAGTGGGAACAGTCAAGTTGAAACAGGCCGTAACACTTGAACCGATGAGTGAGCATGTAGTGTGGGGTCGTCTCCCACCCAGGACAAAACTTTCTATGGGAAGTACCGTTATTGTTGAGCCCAGCGCCTCTCGTTGTGTGCACCGTAACATACTAGTTGGCAGGGTAGTTACACCTCTCTGGGGGGATGGGTGGCTTCCTGTCAAGATTATAAATCCGACTACCAAAGCTATCACCTTGAGACGGAATGCAAAAGTGGCTGACGTATATCCATGCATTGCATTAGAAGATTTTGACAGTGATACGGACACGTCAGTCCACCAGAATGCCGGTAGAGTGAGTAGTGGCAGCTCTCACGGCAGTCTGACAGCTAGGAGTTGTGCTAGCAACAATGTAGCTAGGGGGAATGATAGACTGGCAGTTGATGACTGTCAGGTCTCACCAGTCTGGAAAGATAGACTGACTGATCTAATTGAGAACTATGAGGATGTGTTTTCTAGACACCGGTTGGATTGTGGTGAGGCTAGTGGCTTCTGTCACCGTATCCGACTGACTGACGATCGGCCCTTTCGGTTACCTTACCGGAGGCTCTCCCCCGCCCATTACCAAAAGTTGAGAGAGACTCTGAATGAGATGGAGGACAGGGAGATAATTAGGAAGTCGAGTAGTGAGTATGCATCCCCCCTTGTTCTTTGTTGGAAAAAGAATGGGGACTTGAGACTGTGCACAGATTTCAGGTGGTTAAACGCTCGCACGGTAAAAGATGCACATCCATTACCTCATCAAGCAGATGTACTTGCAGCGTTGGGAGGCAATGCCTTTTTCAGTTCTATGGATTTGACATCCGGGTATTACAATGTCCCCCTGCATGAGGATGATAAGAAATACACTGCGTTCTCCTCTCCGCTCGGTTTACATGAATATAACCGTATGCCCCAGGGGCTTTGTAATAGTCCAGCTACGTTCATGAGAATTATGCTCACAATCTTTGGTGATCAGAACTCACTGAGTCTTCTCTGTTATTTAGATGACCTTCTGGTCTTTGGCAAGTCTGAAGAAGAGAGCTTGCAGAGGCTGGAGATGGTATTTCAGCGTTTACGAGAACACAATCTGAAGTTGTCTCCGTCTAAGTGTCAGTTTCTGAGAAAGTCACTGAAGTTCTTGGGACACATTGTTTCTCGGGAAGGGATAGCCACAGACCCTGATAAGGTGCAGGCTATAGTGGGTGTGACGGAGAGCGATATTATGGAGTCGGATGGGGTCACCCCGTCTGCCAATAAGATCCAGTCATTTTTAGGAATGGTGGTGTATTATCAACATTACATTGAGAACTGCTCTGTAGTTGCAAGACCACTGTTTCAGTTGACCACGGGTGTGAAAAAGCCACGGAGAGGCAAAGTAAAAGGGAAGAGAGCTGCCCCCCTTCGTAGGCTTAGTGCAGCAGACTGGACTGTGGAGTGTAGGGAGGCCTTTGAGGCGTTAAAGGCTGCATTGGTGGGACAAGCTCTGTTGGCTCACCCTGACTTTTCTCAGCCATTTTTATTGTCTGTAGATGCATCCACTAGTGGACTGGGAGCTGTGCTTTCACAAGTGCAGGAAGGGTGTAGCACAGCCAGGCCCATAGCTTTTGCTAGTAAATCTTTGAATCATGCTCAGTCTAAATATCCCGCTCATAGGCTTGAGTTTCTCGCCATGAAATGGGCTATACACGACAAGTTTAGCCATTGGCTGCGAGGACATAAATTTACAGTGTGGACAGATAATAATCCACTTAAGTACATCCTCACAAAGCCAAAACTTGATGCATGCGAGCAGAGATGGGTGGCTAAGCTGGCACCTTTTGATTTTGACATTCAGTACATTCCTGGGCCTAAAAATACAGTAGCTGATGCACTGAGCAGGGAGCCTTTTACTAAGCCTAGGGTGATGCACAGGCTGACAAGGACCTCGTATGATGTCTTGTTGAGGGAGGCTAAGGGTTTGGAGGTGGATGACGTGCAGAACATGTTCCGTCTTACCTGTGAGGAACCAGAGGTGAGGAGGAAGGGCCTAGGGTTGTCCATTCAGAGTTCCCTTAAGGCCAGTGGTGAGGTGGGTAGTGACAGCGGGAGCATATCCCGTGAAGAGGTATCTGCTGTACTCCACACACATCGCTGTTGGGAGGATGGCGCAGCTATGAGAGCAGTCTCTCATGTGCAGCAGTTAGAAAGGCTGGTGTCCATGGGACAGAGCCCATTGCCGGTCATCACTCATGAGGAATTGTACGACAAGCAGTGCCAGGACCCTGTTACTGGTAGAGTCAAATTCTTTGTAGATAGAGGCCGCCGCCCATCTCGAAGAGAGAGAGTTCATGAGTCAAAAGAAACAAACCGCACACTGAGGCAGTGGGGAAAACTCACCACCAAATTAGGAGTGTTGTACCGTGTTTCCAAACACGCTGTGAGTAAGAAGAAGGTCTTTCAATATGTTGTACCGAGCGCTCTGAGAGGACAGGTGCTGAAAGGGGTACATGATGAGGCTGGTCACCAGGGCCAGCAGCGCACATTGTGGCTCACTAGACAACGTTTCTATTGGGACTCCATGGAAAAGGATGTCAAAGAATATGTGAGTCATTGTAAGAGATGTGTACTGAGCAAAGCACCTGAGCCGGAGGCTAGGGCTCCGCTGGTATCTATAGTCACCACTGCACCACTGGAGTTGGTGTGTATTGACTTTTGGTCGGCTGAGGATGCCAATAATAAGTCCATTGATGTGCTTGTTATAACTGACCATTTTACCAAACTAGCGTGTGCTTATCCGTGTCCCAATCAGTCAATTACAAGACAGTGGCTAGGGTGCTCTGGAATAATTTTTTTTCTGTTTATGGTTTTGCAGCCTGCATTCATAGCGACAGAGGGGCTAATTTTGAGAGTGCACTCATAGCAGAGATGCTTCAGATGGCAGGGGTTGAAAAATCCCATACCACGCCATACCATCCTATGGGAAATGGACAAGCAGAACGTCTAAATCGCACTTTAGGTAGTATGATCCGTGCTTTGCCACCTCGTTCCAAGGTGAAATGGCCTCAGATGTTGAACACTTTGACGTTTGCTTATAATTGCACAGTGCATGAGACCACGGGGCTCCCACCCTTCTTTTTGATGTTTGGTCGCACTCCAAGATTACCTGTCGATGTTATGTTTCAGAGTGTCCTTTTGGATGGAGATACGGTGGATGTGGATAAGTATGTCCAGTCACTGGGAAAGGATCTGAGGGAAGCAATGGCACTTGCTCAAAAGCATGCTGAGAAGCAACAGACCAGGCAAGCTGAGGTGTATAACAGACAGCTGAAGGGACATTCGGTGGAGAAGGGGGATCGGGTCTTACTGGCAAATAAGGGGGAGCGAGGCAAGAAAAAGCTAGCTGACCGTTGGGAGAGTGCTGTCTATACTGTTGTGTGTAAAAACAGTGTGCTGAACATATACAGTATCCGTCATCCTGTCACAGGGAGGATTAAGACTGTTCATAGGAATTTGATTATGCCCGTCAATTTCCTGCCTTTGCCGTCATGGGATGAGCCAGAGATTGAGGTGTCTATTCCTGGCACTGTTCCTAGTGAGGAAATGACAGATGATTCTGTTCAGGATGAGCTGAGAACTGCCCGGTGGGTTGCTCATCTTCCTGAGTCCAGTGTGGAGGGGGTAGTAGATACCAGGATAGGGATGGGTGTATCAGAGCCAGCAGAGGAGCAGGTGGGAAGTATGGGTAGTGATCATCATCATAGAATTACACTTGAGACACATAATGGTGAGGAGCAGGAGTGTAAACTGAAAAAACCACGCCATTTTTGGATGGAGGGACCAGATGCAGATGTTGAATCAGAGGAGTCATACTCTGTAATTGTTTATCAGGACAGTGATCAGTCGTCAGACACGACGACTGTGGAATCCGGCACTGAGGACATGATGGCTTCGGGGAAGGCCCCCTGTAGTTCATCCTTACTTGTTCCAGTGTGGGAACCTGAGTCGGTCACGTCAGGCACTGAGGACATGATGGCTCCGGGGAAGGCTCCCTGTAGTTCATCCTTACTTGTTCCAGTGTGTGAACCTAGGTCGGCCGTTGTCACTGTCAAACCGAGTGTAGTTGAGGTACCTCAAGGGGTTTACACTAGGCTGGGGAGGCTCATCAGGCCAGTTAACAGGCTCATTCAGACGATGGCTGTACAAAGAGTCAGGACGCTGATGTCATCTTAAAGGATGTCTCGATTTTTTTTTTAGTGATTATTTTTATTTATAATTTTTTTTTCTTCTTTTCTTTCATTGATTTTGCTGTTTGATTTTCTTTGAGTCATACTGGTAGTTACGGTTGTCTATTGCATTAGACATGATTTGGTAATTTTGGTGTATTCCATGGTATAAATATGTACATGGCATGTTTTTTGTCTATGGTTGGATGAGGGATTAGCTACCCTTTATTTTTCCTGATCCTTCATCGGATAGCTTTTGAGCTGGTCGACCTATTTTCTAGGTTTGGAATTAAGGGAATACACCGAGTTACATGTGACGCGTTGATTCATTGTAATTTTTTTTTTATTTTCTATTTCTTTGGTTTATACTTACGCTGTTGAGTTGATTGAAGGGAACACTGTCCATGATCTGGCATAAAACAGTAGGGGAGAATGTAGCAGAGTGAAGTTGTTATGCTAGAATCATGGACAGAAACTGTTATCTTTTATCTTAAATAAGTAGGCCAAGACGGAAACACTCTTACTTTGAAGGAACAAAGTGGACCAAGCTCACTCTAGTGTTGTGGAGGGGTGCCTTGGTTACTAGTTTATATTAATTTCCTCACATTGAGTTATTGATTCTCCAAACGAAATCCCTTTTGGGTCTTTTATAATGGGTTTAGAGAGGATAGGATATCTTTCCATTGAATATTTGTTGTATTGTAAATACTTTCAACCAATGTACAAAATGGTTTAGCCGGTTTGTCGGCAAGGTAGACGCCGGCGGAAGTGGTCGCTCTCTTTGAGTTTGCTGAGAACGAGAGCAGAGGTACGCGCTTTCGGTTACCTAATATTGGATTTAATTGCTATGTATAACTTGTAAAATTGATTTATATTTTGGTTTTGGTACTGAAATACCCTGTTGTGTAATGACATTAATTCGCCCTGTGTAAAACAGCCATAGTACCGTTGTGGGCTAACTCGTATTCTGTTTGGCGATCACAGGTGGACTACGTGATGATGGTCGCTTACGCCATGTTTTTGTGTACGTGCTGTTTTGGTTTGCTAACAGGTATGAACCGTTGTTTTTGTATTTCGGTTTAATTAATGCTTACACACTGTCTTTAATTTCATATTATTTCATATGTTTTTGCTGAAGTTGACTTGTACTGAGCTACATGTATTTAATAGTAGCTAACAATTGTTGTAACTGTGGATGGCGCGCTGTTTTGAATGTGCGCGCGCGCGCTCTTTGAGTTTGCTGAGAACGAGAGCAGAGGTGGACTACGTGATGATGGTCGCTTACGCCATGTTTTTGTGTACGTGCTGTTTTGGTTTGCTAACAGGGAATCACCAATAAAACACCATCAACTGAGTACCGTTGTCTGAGTCTACGTCCACCTCACACCAGACACAACGCAGATTGGATCACGCTACACGAGTAGCCAATCTTGGTATTGATCGTCACGTGACACTTTTAGGGGCAAACATACCTTTTCCCATAGACATACATGGGTAAAGAAACGGATGAGGAAATCACTCAGGCATCGCACAAAGTCTAAAACTACTCTTAACCCTTCTGTCTGAAAACTAAAGCGTTACACTCAATTGTCCTCTTCAAAAACGCAATACAAATATTATACTATGTTGAAGGTGATAGTGGTGTATTTTTTAGACCCTCTTGCTTTGCTGCTGGGAGGGGGGCTCCTTCATCTCCTCTCACTACCGCAGGTGAGACACCACTAGGTTGCTCGTGGTAAACAGGGCTTCTACCACTAGTGGGACGGAACCATGGACTAAACTCCTCTGATGCTGCTGCCACTTTCACTTTTGAGGTTAGCTCACAGGAAATTCAATTGAATAGCCTATATTAATATTAATTATATTAATAATGATTTGAAGATGTTTACACTTTTTTTTACAACCCTACTGTTCTAAAGGTTTGATGATGATGACATGTGCTCGAAGAGAGATATAGATAGAGTGGGTGTGTTTGTACATGCAAGTTATACTCACATCAGCTTAAGGGAGATGCCATCCATGTCAATTCAGCATAGGATGATTCAATGGCCTTGTGGTCAGCAGGGTCCCCCCTCTGGCTGCTGGCCTCTGGTAGAGGTGTAGATCACCAGTGGCATCCCTCTGAGAACACAATTAGACTTTAGACAGTGGCTTGCGAGCACGATGAGCCTCATTTCTAATTTTGAGATTGCTCTATCAATCTGATCTCATTACAAAATACTTGCCTCCTAGATCACTAAATGCGGGGCTCCAATCGATCCCTAGGGTAAAATGCATGCATGGGCTGAGCTCCCAAAGCGCCATGTGACTTGCAATACCAAGCTTGGCCTCTAAGCCCTTGTTGCTTTAACACTGGACCATCTGTCACAAAAATGACAGGGTATCTGGGATCTGAACCTCTGCATGCGTTACGTTCCCCCAGTGAAACTCCTCGCTGTCAGGTGAAAAGAAACGGCTGGCGACTCCACATGTACTGTACCCTCCCCAGGCCGACAGTTGGGCAACGCGTGCAACGACCAGGAAGGGAATTGGCATAGCAACTAAATTGCGATGGGTGAGAAATACAGGAAGCCCAAAAATAAATGGGATTAAAAAAGAAATTACCATTGTATATAATTAGAAATAATCTTCTCTAAAGTGTTATTCAGTGGACTTCTCCTTTAAGGCGAGACACTACAGGTGAATAGGGTAAAAATTACTTATATTAAGACAAGACTTTTTTGTATTACAAGTTTTCTTAAATTGTATGTTTAAATATGCAAATTAGGCATGATCTACTTAAATATGCACTAATTTGCATATAATTCCAGGACAGAAATCTGAACATTGGATAAAGCCATTTTCAAAATTATAGTTTAATTTTGTTGACATATTAGAGCCAAAGGTTATTACAGAGGGGATTTAGGATATCTCTTTTTATCACTCCATCAATCAGAAAAAAATCCATTCAGTAAATTTTTATGGTAAAATTCCATATTTTGCCATGTTTTAGCATTACATGTGATATAAATCAGGATATGAATGCGATATCAACAAACCCTTCTGTAAATACCTTCAGAACAACGATATGAATAGAACTGGAAGGTTTGGTGTATGTGAGTGCTACTGAAGTGGATATTACTGGCTCAGAGTATGAGGAAAAACTCATTAAAACTCATTTTTGGGAAAACGCCTTCAAAGTTCTGTATTGTAAAATGCCATACTTTTTTTTTAAACAGATATTTACGAACAATACCTAATCAAACCATTAGTAATAGACAACCTAAACACATGCCTGATAACTGAATAATAATAATAATAATGATGTTATTGAACTGAACAGAACTACACACAGGCTACAAACAGTGTAGTACAGTGTAGTACCCCCTAATAGGCAAAATGTATTTGAATAGATATCACTATGAAACGTTCCCTGTTTGTTATGTACATATAAACTAAGAACAAATATATTGCAAGTTTTCTGAATTTTATGTTTATATATGCAAATGAGGCACTTCTCCATTAAATATGTGCACATTTATGGATGCAATAAGGCAAAATTAAGTAAAATAAACAACTAAATGTGTGTTATTGACGTTTTATTGTCACTAGTTTCATAGAAGACATGTTTAGGAAGCAAAATATAACAAAATCTCAAAAAAAAAAAAAAAAGGATATTTGCCTATTCACCTGGGGTGTCTCGCCTTAAAAAGGAACACACCAACTTTGTGGGAAATTTGCTTATTTGCCATCTACCCTGGAGTTAGACAAGCAGATTGATCAGTTAGCCTCATAGCATAATTGCCTAAGTAATTTTTTGGCCAAATTGATATTTCTGCCTAACTCTACTCTCCTAACTGCTGCACCACCCTGGCTTAGTGGCTGTGTCCTCAGCCAATCAGGATCTTGTTAAAACATGGGTTGTTTAAGGAATTCCAGGCCTTGACTTTTTTATTTTATTTTTTTATCAAGCATTTTAAGCACTTCAAGGACCTTGTGCGAACCCTGGATATATACTCTGAACTATTTTTTGCCGAACCGCTGCTGCCTGACCGCAGTGATTTCATCACCTTAAAAGCCCAGTTTAAAAAAAAAACGCATATTTCGTGACTGTTGGGAGCTAGGCTACACTGACACACCTACTTCCAGTGAATTACCCTAAGCTAGGCTAACGGCGCGGTTGTTTGTGGTAGATTGTGGACATAGATCATCATAACGGGAGTTCAAATCAAACCAATGTGTAATAGTCTTATAGAAACAGTCAAAGTGGAACAATTGGGTAATCAAATATAGTTCATAGAGTGTGTGTGTTTACCGAGACCTTGTGCTAGGTCATTTGCATATAGTGGCAGTTGAAGTAACAATATAGAGGGGTTCGGTGGCTAATCAGGAAGGTAACCTACTTCCCCTTAGGGGGTTGTAAGAACAAAGGACAGGAAGCCATAGGTTAACACATGTGTCTCCTAGTAGGAGACACATATGGGGCCACCTGGTCTGCTAAAAACTAAGTACATCTTCAAAGGTCTGGTTTGGATTAGTTTGATATGAAATATAATTAGGCCTGTTTACATTGGGATAATAATTCTGAAGTCATATTAAACTGTGTAAAATCATATGATTAATGAAACAGTATAAAAGCATATTATTAAATGAACACTAGAGTATAAACTTAAGTCCCCTACAGAATAAGATTAGTTTTCACTTAAAGTGAAAATAGGCTTAATGATAAGAAATGTGTTTAAATATGATATCTCTGGGTTCATGTAATTAATGGTAATTCAACTATAGATATTAGGAAATGAATAAATGCAATGTAATAAGTAGGTTGTTAGATGGTGGTGGCTCCTTGACTTAAACAAATGAAAGTATATGGTTGTCTGAGTAAGGACAGCTCCGGTTTGCATTCAAACGTAGAGAGGCTGTGATTGGACAACCACAGCTGATGATGTCATCACACAGGGAAGCTAGGCCTTGGTTATAAGATCTGGGTGTGGGGACGAGAGAGAGACTCTGAACCCAACTGACCAGGAGGAACCACACCTACCATCTACACAGAGGAGCGGCAGCAGGACAACAAAGAACAAAGGAACTTTTTGGAGGGAAAAACAGAATCCTCTTTGTTATCAGCAGAGAACAAAGACACATCAACAACTATCATTCTTTAATCTACTTTGATTAGTCTAATATTGAGGGCAAGCGGCATAGGGCTTTCGGTACCTCAATATTATAGCATTCTTTACTTTTAATTGAAACAGATCATTTTTTGTATAACTTTGTGGGTTTAATAAACCACTCCGTTTGAAATAACCCTCTTGCTTCCTGATTTTACCTGCTTGCACTGCTGAGAAGTTCATAAGTATTTCCCAGAGCCTTAGAGTTATTGAAACACAACGCAGAGCAGATCAGCGCCAGGTTCTGGTACAGAGCAGAACCGTTTTAGCTTGGGAATATACAACATTTTGGTGTCGTGGCCCTAGAATTATTACGACCGTTCAAACGAGATTTTTATTTTTATTTTTTTACTTCTTCATTTTTGTCACTCAACAAGACGACATCGCCGACCGGAGCTGATGCACAGGTGAGTGATTATGGAGATTGCGGGCGTTCAATTCGAGCCTAGAGGGGGGTTGCTAAGATATTGCCTCATATAGGAGTATATGAAGTAAAGATGAGGCCTCATGTTACTGTAATATGAAGACGTATAGTGGTGGCACAACTATCTGATTATGGGGTGGTCAAAGCGTCGGATGGCGACAGATGAAAGGCTTTGCTGATCATAAGGCTTGGTAATCTGGTTGGCGTTCGACAGGAGCGCGTCCTGAGTTATGGGAACCCTGGAACATTTTCTCAGGAGACGGGCGCTGTGATGTTGGTGATTTTTGCGGGTCTGAATAGTGGGAGAGCAAATCAGGTATAGTAAAGACGTGGGGATCAGCATGAATCAGGGAACTTGTTGTGCGGTTACAGGAATATCACGGAATGGTTCATATAAGCGGGGCTGGTGTGTTTAGGAGGCTACAATAATAATAGTTTTCTGGCTGGGCATGATAGACAGGACATGGTATCTGCGGAGACTATCGGCCGAATTAAATGAAGAAATATGTTCGTTTTTAGGACGTATTTGAGCGGATCGAGGCGATCCTTTTTAATATATTGAACATGCCGGCGTGTTAATTGATTACGTGCGCTGTGATGGGGGCGAACGATGCGCTTGGAAACATTTCGGTTGAGAGACTGATTAAGTACTTAGTGGGGATTCGATTACAGAGTAAACTTAAACATTCAGTATAGTAATGTGTACGATTACACTTGGTCTCGGTTTTAATAGTCGCGCAGACGTTATTGAATAGAGTGAAACGGAATGTGAGAACTGCCGCGCGACGTTCGAGGGACAATAGTATGTATGTCTGAATGGATGTTTGTATTTTTATTTTGTGGTTAGGAGTGGCAGTATGATTGAATGTTTGGAGAATGGCTATGGTTAGGTGTGATTGATGGTACGTATGAGGTTATTGTTGTGTTATTATGTAATTTAAGTCACCGGTTAGCCGTGGGGATATGTAATGGTAACGCCGGTTTTTCGAAGGCCGGTGGAACGCAGCGGCGGTTGGCTACTGTATTAGCCGGGGGGAGACCGGAGGATGCTGGTGACAAATAGGCGTAGGTTCAAATGTATAAGGTCGATCGATAGTGTCTTGGGATTACGGGGATGTGTTAGGCACTTTCAAATTTTCATATTCGACGCGGATAAAGTAGTTGTTTAATGTTTTAGGGGAACGGGATAGTATGTAGCTAGGACCCGGAAGTCGTTCTGAGCACACCGGTAGTGATGGCGGTGGGGTCAGGCTAGTGTTTTGTGGGGGCCTATAGGTTGTTATGTTTTTATATTTTTGTTTAAATCACTACACTGGCGTTTTGAGGGGATTAGGGTTCTGTTGTGGGGTATGTGGTGTTGTGGTAACATTGCGAGGTGTCGGCCCGCGCGGCGAAACGGGACGATGGGTCGTTGGGGAACGTTTTTATGGTATCATGGGAGAAGCTAAGCTAATGCTACCTAGCCGCGCTAACGGCTAAGGCGGTCGCCGGTTGTGACGTCATAAGGGTGCGCGGTCTGGCGGCCTGCGCGCGCTGGGTTGAAGCTAACGAAGCTAATATGCTAAGCTAACTGTGCTGATGTCATAGCATGACGAGGCTCTCGGGATGTCTCGCGATGGCGCGGCCATCTTGGTAGGGGCGCCGAGCGTCCTTCTTGGTAGGGGCGCCGGGGCGTCCATTGTTGTGGGGAAGGTGGAGTTTATTTAGGAATACGGTAGGGGGCAGCAGAGGACAAGGTGAGTTGGGTTCTGCACACAGAACGTTTTCGTTTGGGGGTTAGTGTACTAGTAAGGGTAGATTAGATTGTTGTGCTTTAATCTGGTGGTGGATTGTGGGGCCTTGGCCCCCCTCCCCCTCGTCCATTCCCTCTACCCCCCACCTCTCTCTCTCTCTCTCTCTCTTGCTCCCTCTCCCTCCTTCCCTCTCTCACCCCCCCTCTCTCTCTCTCTCTCTCTCTCCTCACTCCCTCTCTCTCTTTCCTGCTTTCTCTCTCCCTTTCCTCCCTCCCTCTATCTCTCGCCCCCCCCCATCTCTCTCTCTCTTGCTTCCTCTCCCTCCTTCCCTCTCTCACCCCCCCTCTCTCTCTCTCTCTCCCTCTCCCTCTCACCTCCCCCCCTCTCTCTCTCTCTCTCTCTCTCTCTTGCCCCCCCCCCCTCTCTCTCTTTCTCTCTCTCTCTCACCCCCCCCCTCTCTCTCTCTCTTGCTCCCTCTCCCTCCTTCCCTCTCTCGCCCTCCCCTTCTCTCTCTCTCTCCTCCCTCCCTCTCTCTCCCTCTCCCTCTCACCTCCCCCCCTCTCTCTCTCTCTCTCTCGCTCACTCCCTCCCCCTCACTCCCCGCATGGTTATGGGCACAGGCTATATTGTGATGTGGTGTTATAGGGCTCTCGTTCCCACACCGCCTCTATTCCATTTTTTCTTCCCCCCTCGGCCCCCCAAAACGCTCTCTCTTTCTCTCCTAGTTTGGACCTGTATATTGTATATTGTTTCCTTTATGGGTTTCAAACGTGGTGTAGTGCTAGATTTATTGTTTATTGCTGTTTACTGTAGGATTCAAAGGGAGTTGGTTGTATTTGGGGCTTGTTTGGTGTGTGTGGTCGTTCGAAATTCGGTTTTATTGTTATTTTTAGGGTATTTCTGGTGCTGATAGTGGTATTGGCTGGCGGCGGTGGGCTCGTTGCCTGCCACCGCGCATTGGCGGGGATGCGCTATGCGTGCGCTCGTCAAGAGCTCGCTGCCACACTACGCGCATTGGGTTATATTGTGTGTGGGTATTTGGGTGACGGTGGTTACGGTGGTTGATTGGTGTCGGAGGTGGTGTGTGTGAGCAGCAGTGGTTGAGGGTGATATGAACTTTGGATATCCTTGAGTGGGGAGCCCGGGGTGTCGCGCTCCAGGTCTTGCAAGCTGGAGGGGGACACCGTGGGCTACAAGTTAGGTTGACCAGTGATGATGTCATTGGTCTGCAGGGATTTCGATGTGGGGGTGGTGTCGGCACCTGTGAGTTATTGAACAGGTTGTATGGCGCTGTTCTAAATGCACGGGGGCTTCAGTGACATAAGGCACTGGAAATTGATTTCTATTCTTGTGAGAAGCGCGTTTTAACACCTAAGTGGTTAGGTGTTACGGGGGTATGTAGTAATGGTGTGCAAAATTGTGTGCGAAATGTGTATGTTACTGATATGTAAGATGTAATATGAGCGGAATACATTTTTAGGCTTTCACGGACAGAAATAAATATAGTTACACATAGAAGCGAAGATAAGGATTAAATATACACATAGTCATTTGCAAAGAACAATGAGAGTTAAAGTGCTTTTAGTCACCTATATTATTAGAGTAAAAGTGAGTTTATTCACCTAAATTACCATGTCCAGCACAGATGTTTAGAAATGATAGGCTGTAAATAACAAATTTCTGATTGACCAACAGAAGGAAAAGGCTGATGCAATATTAAGTTCCCCAGAGTTGTGTGAAGAAGGATCATGACAACGGGATTGAGAGATCTAGTTTTCCAATGGAGACAACTGAAAAACGATTAAGGCTATGTCATTGATAATTCAAAACGAAAATTGCACAAATGCTCTCAAGTGATTTTAGTATAGGAGATGCCCGACATTCCATGCTTAAAGATAAATGATGGATTGTGAACGGGAAATGTCACTGATAATTAAGTGTATGCTTTTTCTTCTCTCTTCACAGCTGCTCCAGGATGGACGGCCAGTGCTGACAAATTTCTAACTCCAGACAGGGAAATCAAAGGGACTGTTGAAAGTCGGGGGTATAGTATCACACAGCGAGTTATCAATTCCTGTTTGCACCAATATACCAGTGTGAGTGAAATTAACTCAAGTTTGGTAAAAATAGTTTGAATACAGAGAAACTTGCTTTCTAAACGGTGGAATTTGAGTGTATGAGAGGTACGTGTGAATGAGTAATATAGAGCGGATTCACTAACTTTGATAGGAGCTATTGGGAGCAAAAATAGGGTAACCAAAACTGGACATATAGTCTAGGCCAGTTAAGCCATAGTGTAATAAATAGAAGCAATATAAAAATGGCCAACAGTCCGGCCAGTAGTGGGATAATGCCGATAACCTCTGCAGACATTACATTGACCGAATTGAACAGTGATGTTAACCTGATTGACTTGAATGTGATCGACTCCCCTCCGGAGTCCAGTGTGACGGAGGGACTGGAAATAATGTCTTTAACTCCGCCACAGGGAGTCGTTGCAGCAAGCGACCCAGAGACAACTGGATTACCCGAGCCGATCCACGCTGAAGTGTCCGTTGCGGGAGACTGCCAGTTAACCAAGGGGCAACGAAAGCAACTGAGGAGAGCGATGTTGTTACAGCAGTCCCAGGGAGTTGATGCTGGCCGTGCGGCGAGAATAGAGACCGACAACAGGTATGGGATAGTACATGAACAGTTTCTACAGCCCACCTGTGTCCCGTGCCCAGATTTCCTCCACCCCCCCTATCAGTACAAAAGAGGGAGTGCAAAGAGATCCAGAGCACGGTCACTTGTGTGTTGGTCCTGCGGGAAGCTCGGACACATTTCTCGGGAATGTGAGTGGAGCTATCTATCCACGACAGGAGGCCCTCGAGTGGAGAACAGAGGAAGTGGGCGTGGGAAAAACCAAGGTCGGTATCAAGTACGGGGCCCACAGTCAGCAAGCTCCCCCTCAAGTTCAAGTTTCAAGTTTCAAGTTTCTTTAATAGTTGTCATACAGAAGTACAGAATACTTTTGTACAAAATGCTTCTTACTGTTGCGCTCCAGAGACTGTGCATGTCTAAGACCCCCTCAGCACCAGAGCCAAGATGAGAGGCGGGATCCAGTGATGGGAAGTCAGACCGCCAGCGCTGAGTTGGGGGAAGAGGCGTTGTCCTATAGACAAAAGAGGGCGTTTGTAACAGCATTCTTTCAACACGAGGCAGTTCATCGCGATCTGATGAAGACACAGCTGGAGATCGGTCAAGCCGCACACGAGACGCGGAGATTGGAGCAAGAATGGGCGAAAAAGTATGTACTGATAGATAATACAGCGATTGGGGTCTTGCTTCGGGCGTCGGAATTAGCAGCACACGAGACTCAGAGATTGGAACAAGAACTGGCAAGAAAGACTGCGCTACTAGAAGCGACAGCTATTGAGATCATGTTTCGGGCGTCGGTGTTAGGCAACCGGGACCGAGCAATGCCGTGTGCTTCGTCGTCTGGACAGGTAGCGGGCCCCTCTCAACAACAGGCTCAAGGAACTGTGACTGAACCAAATAGGTACGTGGCTTTCTCCTCAGAACAGGCTCAAGGGGACCGTGACGGTGATGACATACAGCAAGGACATGCTCTGGGCCTGATGTCCCCAGGGCCATCCGATCACAGGCGGGCGACCCACCGGGTCCCACAACCCAGGGGACGCAGACAGGTTTGCTGGCTCTGTGGACTGGAAGGTCATTTTCAAAGGTCATGTCTGCAGAGGCCACCGGCAGAATAAAAATATATGCAACTGATTAGGGTAAGGATGGAATAGATTGAATAAAAATATGCTCCTGGTTAGATTAGAATAAAAATAGAATAAAAAATAAATAGAGGGGTTAGGTGATTAGATTATGAATGGAAGTTACTAAAAATGACTGTGTGAGTAACTGACAAATGCATGAACTAATCAGACTAACAAGAAAATCAAAGTATGTTAAACAGTTAATATTAGGTATCCATGCTTGGTCAAATATTCAGATTGGTCAAAGGGTGGACTGCATGATTAAGAAATTAAAAAGACCCATAGTTGTTTCTAGTTTTTTATGGTATTGATAGACGGATATTAACAGTTATGAGTAATAGGAATAGGTGTTTACTTTTATTTTTTGTAGAAATTCTCTTTTCTAGTGTATTACGATCAATTCCTGACTTAGGCCGGGAGCGTTCATTTTGTTTATTCATTTGATTTTCCCTTTTTTGTTTCTTAGTTAATACGGGGGTGCATAAGCCTAAAATTAGTTGAAAAGAAAAAAGAAAAGCTCACAAGTTTAGTTTATTTTTTCATTTATTGGTTTAGGCATGGTTTTTCTTTGTATGTTTTGTTTTCTGTTTCTTTTCTTTCTATATATTTTTTTTTCTTAGGGTACCTGGCAAGCTGGGAGTGATCTCGACACATCAGGACGGGGTAGTATATGTCTATAAAATGGACTGGGAACAAAGTGAATGGATATGAGCTGGTTCATGGATTTTTGTTCTCTGCCCATTGAATACCCGGTTCTGGGAGCTGGGGGTGTGTCGTGATTGGTGAAAGTGTTGGGAAGCATGATTCTCTGTACTTTGATAAGCTCAATAGGTTTGGTCGCTATTGGCCAAATTAGTCTTTGTGTAGGGTGTGAACATGTGAAATTGATGATTGGCTTGTGGGGGACTCCGTTGGCTTGGTGAAGGCTGGCGGAGAGTGTGGAAGATGTGTGTTTAAGGCGGACTGTGATTTGTTGCCATACACCTAGGACTACTGGGAGAGTGGATGTGTCAGTGCTGACTGTCCGGGCCGGGGTGCAGCTGTCCAGGGACGAAGGTAACGATGTTTGAATGTCATTCCGCATCGAAGGGTGGTGGGGTTATACTGTTTTGACAGCATAATATAAAGAGAGCCATGTGGATTTTTCTGAATTTTGAATATTAAACGATCAAGAAGCCATAAAATATATAGAAATATGATTTGGAATAGAAAGTTGTCAAAACTCAGACCAGTAAAGAGAGTCTGAGGGAGGAAAAGTATGGATTCTCAATCAATTGTTGTGGTAGAAGTGACCTGCACTGTCCCGAAGCAAAATCTATATTCACTACAGGATACAAATGGGCGATTGGGGAACCGAAATGCATCCGAGTGTGGTACGAAGCAGACCCAAGGATTCCATCGGTACTGGGGAACCAGACACTGGCTAGTGTCTACCCAGAGGTCCATGGGTAATCCCAACACTGCAGGGCACCTAGAGAAGAACCAGGAGAAGCCTACCTCTCAGGCCTGGAGAGTTCCGGCCAACGCAGTGACCGGGTCTTGAGGCTTCAGAGGGAAACGACAGGCAACCAACGAGGAGACAGGCGGCTAGGCCTCAGCAACAACTCCGGCTGTCAACAGACGGGCTGCAAGGCCTTAACCATTGACCAGGGGGTCAACAAGCGAAAGGGTGGAGCTGCTATCGCCCCTATCAACGACCAGGCGGAGGGGGAGAGAAGCAAACCTCTTCCACTAATCGGAGGGTCAACGGGGGTTGAGCAGCCAGCGACGACCTCCTCACAGCTGTGACAGCAACAGAGAAATACAGCAGGGGGTCCTACCCCTATAGAGGTCAACACGAGACAGGATTCTCGACAGAAGACGGGGTGTGATAGAAAGGCAATTTGCTTTCTAATTCCACCTCCCAGAGTGGGTGGTAGCATTCAGCAGTCGTGAACTGCACCAGCTCTGAGAAATAAGGAGGAGGCCAGGTAGATTTAGAAAACATTGACCCCCCTCCTCATTGTTCTAAGTCAGACTTTGACAAATCACAGTCGAAACCAATGGGAATTGATCTTGGTACGAAACAGCTTGTTAAAGACTGTACACGGGGCACAAATAACCAAAATGGACTGCTAATAAAGGTGTTATATTGTATAAGTATACATAAGAAGGAGATTTACAAAAAAGAATGTACGGTTGAATTTTAGGATCTGAGTGTGGCAAACCATATGTATTTTATCCAAGTATGAGTTAAAATGTTTTAATTAATATCCAGATAGTAGTGAGTATGAAGTTAGGATCTATGTTTGACATAATTAAGGATAGATAAACTATCCGAGTGTGGAAACTGTGGTAGATTTTGGACATAGATCATCATAACGGGAGTTCAAATCAAACCAATGTGTAATAGTCTTATAGAAACAGTCAAAGTGGAACAATTGGGTAATCAAATATAGTTCATAGAGTGTGTGTGTTTACCGAGACCTTGTGCTAGGTCATTTGCATATAGTGGCAGTTGAAGTAACAATATAGAGGTTGTTAAACGGGTTCGGTGGCTAATCAGGAAGGTAACCTACTTCCCCTTAGGGGGTTGTAAGAACAAAGGACAGGAAGCCATAGGTTAACACATGTGTCTCCTAGTAGGAGACACATATGGGGCCACCTGGTCTGCTAAAAACTAAGTACATCTTCAAAGGTCTGGTAACCCATTTAGATTAGTTTGATATGAAATATAATTAGGCCTGTTTACATTGGGATAATAATTCTGAAGTCATATTAAACTGTGTAAAATCATATGATTAATGAAACAGTATAAAAGCATATTATTAAATGAACACTAGTGTATAAACTTAAGTCCCCTACAGAATAAGATTAGTTTTCACTTAAAGTGAAAATAGGCTTAATGATAAGAAATGTGTTTAAATATGATATCTCTGGGTTCATGTAATTAATGGTAATTCAACTATAGATATTAGGAAATGAATAAATGCAATGTAATAAGTAGGTTGTTAGATGGTGGTGGCTCCTTGACTTAAACAAATGAAAGTATATGGTTGTCTGAGTAAGGACAGCTCCGGTTTGCATTCAAACGTAGAGAGGCTGTGATTGGACAACCACAGCTGATGATGTCATCACACAGGGACGCTAGGCCTTGGTTATAAGATCTGGGTGTGGGGACGAGAGAGAGACTCTGAACCCAACTGACCAGGAGGAACCACACCTACCATCTACACAGAGGAGCGGCAGCAGGACAACAAAGAACAAAGGAACTTTTTGGAGGGAAAAACAGAATCCTCTTTGTTATCAGCAGAGAACAAAGACACATCAACAACTATCATTCTTTAATCTACTTTGATTAGTCTAATATTGAGGGCAAGCGGCATAGGGCTTTCGGTACCTCAATATTATAGCATTCTTTACTTTTAATTGAAACAGATCATTTTTTGTATAACTTTGTGGGTTTAATAAACCACTCCGTTTGAAATAACCCTCTTGCTTCCTGATTTTACCTGCCTGCACCGCTGAGAAGTTCATAAGTATTTCCCAGAGCCTTAGAGTTATTGAAACACAACGCAGAGCAGATCAGCGCCAGGTTCTGGTACAGAGCAGAACCGTTTTAGCTTGGCCTAATGCATGTACAGAGAAGAAAAGGGTATGTATCTGCTTGTCCAACTCTAGATAGATGGCAAATAAGCTAATTTCCCAAAAAGTTGGCGTGTTCCTTTAAGCCTCCAAAGAGACCTTTGCTGGAGTGGTCACAGCTAAAAATGTCAATGCATACTGTACACTTTTAATTACTACACTCTCCTGGAACAGGGCAGGCCAGTTGAACTCAGACCAGGGGCCTCTCCTCCATAATCTGCATTCGCCTGTAGGATAATGTTTTTTCCATTTTCACTTCAATGACGACTTCATTGTCATGCTTTTTCCTATAAGATCACTCATGTTTGGAAAAAGACCCATCATTCCCATGATTACTTACCATCATAGTAGGAGGCTGCAAAAGCTGTTTACTGTGTTCTTTGGACTGCCTGAAAAGGAGAAGAGAACATTGAACAAATTAGAAGAGCTTCTTGTTCCAGCATTGAGTGTTTAGTCTATACCGAGAGCGCTAGCTCAATTCAACATTAGTTTACCCTAATATACAGACAAGAGAGCTAAAAGTACTATTAATATGCTTATCATTTAACAGCAAGCGCAAAGTCAGTCAATTGTAAGCTTTGTCAACGCATACTGTTCACTTTTACTTACTACACTCTCCTGGAACAGGGCAGGCCAGTTGAACTCTCAGACCAGGCCTCTCCTCCACAATCTGCATTCGCCTGTAGGATAATGTTTTTTCCATTTTCACTTCAATGACGACTTCATTGTAAGTGCTGCTGCATAACTATTCTATATTTTATAATTCATTGATTAATGATTTATTTCTTATTTTCAAGCATAAAGTAATAATTAGATAAATAATGTGATACATAAATAATTTGTTGTAAAAAGCTAAATTCATTGGTCAAAAGTTAAAACGTGATAGGCACAAGGTCACGAGTGTCACATTTAACCGGAAATGTCTACCTCATGTTGTGCAAAGTGTTCAATAGACAGAGAGAGCAGGTGCGCTCTGATGGACAGTCGAGCAAGACTATACGCTACTCGACCGGTTTAGTTTGATATCTATGGACATCTGGCGCTTGTAGCAGACGGTCAAAACAAAAGTATTCCATAGGACAAGAATTCAAGAAACTCTTTTCCTGACAAGCGGCCAACGAGGTATTATATTTCTTTGAGTAAATGCATTTGATGCGCCGTTGTATTATTGTAACCGTTGCAATTGTATTGTAACTATTGCCTTTGTACTGTGTCTGTGTTCATCCAATAAATATAGTGTTTTCACGGCGTGAGAGGGACGAGGATGGTGATGAGCCCAAGACAATAAATGCCTGTTTCAAAAAGAACCGACCTGTGTCCGTGTATCGTTGGGGAGAGAGCTACATTCATTGTCATGCTTTTTCCTATAAGATCATTCATGTTTGGAAAAAGACACATTCTTGATTACTTACCATCATAGTAGGAGGCTGCAAAAGCTGTTTACTGTGTTCTTTGGACTGCCTGAAAAGGAGAGAACATTGAACAAATTAGAAGAGCTTCTTGTCCAGAATTGAGTGTTTAATCCAGGGGTCAGCAACCTTTACTATCAAAAGAACCACTTTTCCCCCCTCCCCATGCTCAGGAAGCCGCACAACCTATTTACCCTTAAAATGAAGATAACACTGTGTCTAACATTTTATATATCCCCAAGCATACCCCACATTTAGCATAAAATGTCTGACAATTGCCCAAAGTCATTTGCGATTTATTATACTTTATACTTATAGGCTATATAGCACACAGTTTGTTGCATAATTTTGACTTTTTATTGCTGTTATAACAAAGGAAAACCTCAAACTCTTATGAAGAGGAGAAAAAATACTGGCTGTGTAGACCTATTTTTTAATAAAACACAGAGGAGGAGACAAAACACTGGTGTCTATAGACCGACTTTGAAATAAAACCCTGAACTATTCAGGTATATTTGAGTCCTTCCCTTATTTGTGGAACATTTATAAAATAAAAAGTAGTCCACTTTGAAAAAAGACTACCATGTGTAGACCTACTTTGAAATAAAACACAGAAAAGGAGAAAAAACACTGGCATCTCACAGTGTTTAGAGGGTCTATCACAGTGTTTAGAGGGTCTATCACAGTGTTTAGAGGGTCTATCAGTGTTTAGACTAGAGGGTCTGTCACAGTGTTTAGAGGGTCTGTCACAGTGTTTAGAGGGTATATCACAGTGTTTAGAGGGTCTATCACAGTGTTTGTCGGGTATATCACAGTGTTTAGAGGGTCTATCAGTGTTTAGAGGGTCTATCAGTGTTTAGAGGGTCTATCACAGTGTTTAGAGGGTCTATCACAGTGTTTGTCGGGTCTATCAGAGTGTTTAGAGGGTCTATCAGTGTTTAGAGGGTCTGTCACAGTGTTTAGAGGGTCTATCATAGTGTTTAGAGGGTATATCACAGTGTATAGAGGGTCTATCACAGTGTTTGTCGGGTCTATCACAGTGTTTAGAGGGTCTATCAGTGTTTAGAGGGTCTATCACAGTGTTTAGAGGGTCTATCAGTGTTTAGAGAGTCTGTCACGGTGTTTAGAGGGTCTGGCACAGTGTTTAGAGGGTCTATCACAGTGTTTAGAGGGTATATCACAGTGTTTGTCGGGTCTATCAGTGTTTAGAGGGTCTATCAGTGTTTAGAGTGTCTATCTCAGTGTTTAGAGGGTCTGTCACAATGTTTAGAGGGCCCTCTAAACACTGTGATAGACCCTCTAAACACTGTGATAGACCCTACAAACACTGTGATAGACCCTCTAAACACTGTGATAGATCCTCTAAACACTGTGATAGACCCTCTAAACACTGATAGACCCGACAAACACTGTGATAGACCCGACAAACACTGATATCACAGTGTTTAGAGGGTCTATCAGTGTTTAGAGGGTCTGTCAGTGTTTAAAGGGTCTATCACAGTGTTTAGAGGGTCTATCACAGTGTTTGTAGGGTTTGTAATCACTCGTTTAGCATTTCAAATATTCTAATATTTAAATAAATAAAACTTACAGCAGTTTCTCCGTAGGCTCCTTGAAGTACACCTTAAGGAGTTTTCTCTGAAGCCTCTGGATCATATCTGGCCAGAACTTCCCTGATCTCCGGGTTGTCCAGTTTCTGGCAGAACTGCAGGATGGTCCGTCCTCTTTGACCCAGGGCATCTTGGATCTTTTGAAGGTCATCGGTATCTGTCAGGAGGCCAAAGTGGGAGAAAAGCCCCGTCTGAGCGAAGAGAAAAGGCCATTCCTCTTTGAGCTCCACCATCGTTAGTGCAGGCATTTTGTTCAAGAACCGCCGCAGGATGATGTAGGTCCTCTCCATCAGAAGTTCTGCTCTCTGCCCCACCCATCCCTTCCTCTGTGTACAGACATACAAATACATGTAATGAGTACCCAAGTAACAACAATTAAATTTGATGTCGCCACCTCTGGGAAATTGAGTGTCAAACCTTTAATTTCATGCTCTCTCATCATTACTCATTCTGAATATTAAGGTGGCCTTTTTGCTTAATGTGGGATGTTTATTCATGTGTCAATTCACCAAAAGTAAAGTAGATTGCATGCCTGAGTAGATGTTCCGCAGATCCCTTTTCAAAGCCCCCAAGGCTTCCTCTGTCTCCCCGTCCGGTATGTCTGCTGGGCCCCACCTCACACACCTAGGGATAGGTTGGAATCATAGGTTAACTCAATACTATTGGGGGAAATTATATTTTACAAAATCTATACATAATTTAAACATTCAATCCAAATAACCTAAATTAGTCTAGCATGGCAGTGCCCCTGTAACCCCTAATTGCTCCCAATGGAGTGTGAATGGAGAGGACACTGGCGCTGTTTTGCCACCCCTACACATACCCGTATTGGTTGACAGGAACTCTCGTCAGTCTGGACTCTCCTGCCACTCCAGTGTGTCGTCTTCCCTCTCTGCGGCGTCTAGCCTTCTTTAAATACAAGGAGACTAACACTAAACAGCAAAAAAATTATGATGCTGTTAAATGATAAGTTCACAATTTGACTGTAGACCCCTCTACCATGAACCTGAAACACAGAACCAATAATTTCAATCATCACTGCAGTGTTGAGCTTACTTCTGTTCATCACCTATGGGACATAAGATATCTCCCTGTGCAAGCTGTGTAAGGATGATGAACCTTCAACCTATTAAAGAAAATAAAAAAAAATTTAGAATCATTGAAGCAAATGTGACCACTGTGTTTCTGTCCTGTGTGAATAACAGACACAGGAGTCGAGATGGATGCAGCACTTCTCTTTTACTGAGCTGTGAATGGGACACACAACCAGCATTTTACCTGTTTACCTGTTCCACCCGAGTGTTGCATAAAATTTGCGTTTTTAATATCAAACGTATTCAAGTATTAACATCACCAACATGTCACAAAAGTATGTAGAATGTATATTATCATCAATACGTTAGTTTAGCAATAGGTTAAAAGTGCCATTAGATAGATTTAACTTTTCGATTTGCTGAAGTATATTCTGAGAGGGCGACCATTTTGAAAATGTTGAACCGTGGGAATTTTTCTCAACTACGCTTCCTGGAAGATTATAATGGGATTCAAGGTTCAGAGTTCTGTATAAATTATTTCAATAACTGTTATTATTCGGGATAATAAGCCACAAAAGGTAACGTTTTTGACAGATTTTTAAACGTAGTTAGTTTCTCTTCCCTATTGTTAACATGTAGGAACAATTAGATCTGAAATTAGTTTAAAAACGGTTGCACTGTGGGGAAAATTAAAAAGTACAGTAGATTACAGTAGATTTCATTATCTGTTCTTATGCATGCCTGGTGATACTAAATCCAAATTGAACTCGGGCATTTGAAAGATAATATATGTATATATATATAAATGTGCGAATTGGCTAGAATAAGGTAATTTATAAGCATCATATTCTATAATAATATTTCAAATTGCATTGGTCCGGATGGGAGAATTCAGTACTGTATATACAGAACCTTCAGTTTGATCATCTTCCCTTTATTAATTTCCTTAGATCTTTTGTACACATGATCTCAAGAGGGTACTGAATGAGCTCAGTGGCAGTTTTTTAAGTTTAGTCATTATTATCATGGTTTTATTCACTGTCAAAGATGAAAAGAAAAATCATAATTCATATTTTCCTTTGTTTCATCACAATTTAAGCAAGCCTAGTAATAGACACAATATTTATGACACTGAGAATACATTCATTGAGGTCCATAGACGTTCCTAGATACCAAGAATATGCAAATAGCCCTTGTAGAAGTGGAGCAATATTCCATTTACCTAGGTATACATTTTATGCAGATTTTCACCTGGGGTGGAACAGGTTGGATCGCCTGCACCTTTATTGGACACACACGTGTATGTGCAAGCTTTGCACACGGTGCACTCCGCCTCCCATTTGTTCCGATGGGTCGGTACATTTGGAATTTCTTCTGCAGTTCATCTGTAAAAGTACATTCTTTGGCATTGTGAATGTGAGCTGCGGTGCGCTCTGTCCCCTCTTCCGCTGTTTGTGTGAGACTGAGAGCGTAGTTGTAGAGCCGCCCACAAAGCTTCTCAGGGATTACGTCACACACGCAACAGAGTACCGTAGTATTCTGTGCAATGCGCCAGTCAATTTAAGTATATGCAAATGGTCCGTGAAAGCCGGACATTTTCATGAATTTATAAACCCCCCCCGGACGGCCCGGACAGGGCGTGAAAAGAGGACATGTCCGGGCAAAAGAGGACGTTTGGTCACCCTAACTTAATGCAATACAGTTTGCTAGCACACACACGTGGTTCACCTAGCTTGATTGAACAGTTTGATGGTCATAACATGAAGGCTAGCTTAACCTATTGGTAAACAAACATATTGTTGAAAATATACACTATGACTGCTGTTTTGACAGGATTAGGGTATTTACTCTTGGCTACACTTGAAAACTGTATTCATACAGTCTGTAGACATGGATTTATGACGTGATGTCATATGCAGTCCGCCGACGGACCGCTCTGGCTAAAGAGGTTAAGTAATAAATGAATTGTTGTGTTGTGTTTTAAAATCCCAATCATGTTGCGAGTCCACCAGACCTATGAACATTGGGTGCGTAACAAAACCACAAACACAACACAAGGGTTAAATGAGGGGCGGCTAAGTGGCGCAGTGGACAAGGCGCTCGCCACTAATGCAGGAGACGCTGGGATCGAGCCCAGCTCTCCGCATTGCTACCAGCTTGGCTGGTCGTTCATACTAATACAATTGGCAGTATTAGGGGGTGGGAAGGTGGTGGGTGGGGATCGGACGTTGTGGACAGCGACTCCTACAGGTCGGTTGGTGTGCCTGCGCAGCAGAATCAGGAAGCGACGGGGGCGGCGTGTCCCTCCCACGCAGACCCCCGCCGCTGAGAGATCGCGCTGTGCAGGTGAAAATATGTGACGGCTGCTTCCTCGAGTACCAGAGGGGACACGTGATGTAAGGCTTCATCCACATTGCAGCCGGCTTGTGGGAGGCATGGCCTAACAGCGTTCGAGACAGGGGAGGGTAGAATTGGACGATACGAAATTGTGATGGGAGAAAAATAGAAAATGGGAGAAAAAAGTAGATACAAAAAAACAAGGGTTAAATGAGGCTGACTTGGGAAAATCAAGAGACCTATATGATTTGCTTTTGTCAAGACTTTACATTGTTATGTTATTATGTCATTATTCCTTGAGTTTTCCGGAGTTGAGGCTTTTAATATCAGTGTACACATTCTGAGACATTCATTGGACCAGGTATTCGTTTTCCTCTGATGGTCTGCCATCACCAAACTTCACTTACTGCTGAATTCCTTTGTGTTTTTATGTTAAGCTCAACTACCTGTCAATCACCTGACACCCACAAAAATGAACGTCTCCACCAGGAAATAATCTCTCAAAAACATGTCATCTTGCAAATGTCACATCCACGTCTTCTTATATGGAGCATTTTGTCAGCTGGGGGAGATGGCAGTTAATTTCAAGCTGCATGTTTGATACCATAGAGTCTGTATTTTAAACAAGTCAACGAGCTACGACTCTAAACGTAAAGCTGTACCTGTATAGTACTAGTTATCTGTATAGTACTAGTTACCTGTCGCGAATGAGCTACGACTCTAAACATAAAGCTGTAGGTCTGTATGGTACTAGTTATCTGTATAGTACTAGTTACCTGTCGTGAATGAGTTACAACTCTAAACATAAAGCTGTACCTGTATGGTACTAGTTATCTGTATAGTAATAGTTACCTGTTGTGAATGAGCTACGACTCTAAACATGAAGCTGGTCTTTTTCTGCAGGTGTCGTTGTTTTGATAAAGCATGTTTCCTCGAAAATAGTGAAAACCCTGTGTGCAATTCTGTCTGTATAGTATATAAGATCCATATTAGTGCTATTTTCTAGCTTTTGGCCAGTATTTATACTACAGCTTTGGTATCCCTGTATGGTCCCTGCTATATATATATGTATGGTACTAGTTACCTATATGGTGCTAGTTACCTGTGTAGTGATATTTACCTGTATGGTGCTAGTTATATGTATGGTGCTATTTACCTGTATTGTACTAGTTACCTGTATGATACTAGTTATCTGTATGATACTAGTTACCTGTATGGTGCTAGTTATATGCATGGTGCTAGTTATATACATGGTACTAGCCTGTATGGTGCTAGTTACCTGTGTGGTGTTATTTACCTGTATGGTACTAGTTACCTGTATGGTGCTAGTTACCTGTATGGTTCTAGTTACCTGTGTGGTACTAGTTACCTGTATGGTGCTAGTTACCTGTATGGTGCTAGTTATATGCATGGTGCTAGTTATATACATGGTACTAGCCTGTATGGTGCTAGTTACCTGTGTGGTGTTATTTACCTGTATGGTACTAGTTACCTGTATGGTGCTAGTTACTTTTATGGTGTTATTTACCTGTATGGTACTAGTTACCTGTATGGTGCTAGTTACCTGTATGGTACTAGTTATATGCATTGTGCTATTTACCTGTATGGTCCTAGTTACCTGTATGGTGCTAGTTACCTGTATGGTGATAGTTACCTGTATGGTGATATTTACCTGTATGGTACTAGTTACCTGTATGGTGCTAGTTACCTGTATGGTACTAGTTACCTGTATGGTGCTAGTTACCTGTATGGTACTAGTTACCTCTAGGTCTCCCTTGTAAAAGAGATCCTGGATCTCAATTGGGACAAACCTGGTTAAATAAAGGCAAAATAAAAATATATATACAAATAATATGAGCACATTGTTGGCAAATAGTGAATCCAGTAATCAATACATTAAATCTACATCAAGAGTCCCTGGCTTCTCTCACTGGGTTTCTATTCAACTTCACCTGAAAGGTTTCATTCTTGTGCATCTTCTCCCATGACAAGCGTGGCCTTTTCCCCTCTCCCTATGCCTCTCGCTCAGAATAACACAGACTCATAGAGCAGGTCAACTCCAGAACACTAGAGATTTCTCAATGACCTTTATAAATGCAATGGGGACAAGACTCAGCCCTGCCTGGAAGTGTAAATGCAAACAATGTGAGCTCTCGCAATTGTAAAGGCTAAATCTGGCGCTCGCCAGCAGGGTAGGGAATTAGGCTTTTTTCTTCTCCAGCATTTATAGGATAACTTCATGAAAACCTGTGTTTAGACTTTTAAGCCCGATCGGCCCGGTACGATACAAGATTTACGATACATTGGATCTTTCCAATGTATCTAATAAAACCTGTGTAAATCATCTGCCCTATTCATTTGCTTAGATTTTTATTTACTTGATCTCAATAAGGTGCTGAATGAGCTCAGCTCACTTTTCACTTTTGTTCTATTTTAGCAAGGTGTTATTCACCGTCAAAGATGGAAATAATCATTTATATTCTCCTTTGGTTCATTACAATTTACTCAAGTATATTAACAGACACACATTTCTGACACTGGGAATACATTCCCTGAGGTCCATAGATGTCCCTAGATACCAAGAATATGCAAATGGGCCTTGTAGAAGTGGAGCAATATTCCATTTACTTGGGTATGTACTTTTAGGCAAATTCTCTGAAAATAAATTATGGTTAACACAGTCTGTGCCAAAAGCGGTTTGGCCGCCGACCGTTGAGTGCCATAAACGTGAAAAAGTAGTTTTTGGATTGTTTGATCTTTTTACTTTACACAGTTGCCCAGAGCGATCTGCATCATTTAGGCACGTCCTGACACATTGGAACTGCATTCTGATCGACTATCACCAGGTGTCAGTATCGTCCGTGTCTGAACTGCATGGGGCTCTGGGCTGATAGTCAGCTTCACTTTAATTCTCTCCTCGGTTAGTAGCCCATCCTTCTCCTGGGACAGAAATTCACAGTCCTCGCCTCGGAATTTCATTGCATAAGCGTATTTGACCATCGAAACGTGTATAAACATATACACTGGTAATCGCGATGGCGATGCGATCACTTGGAATTATTCTTTTGGAATACCTTCTGGCTAAGGTAAGGTACATTCTATGTCTATTTTACCGAATCTGAAACGTGTTTTTCTAACGATCACAGTTCTGTGTTTCACCAGACGAGAAACATGCTTGGCAAACACGATCATAGTTTTGAGTTAAAACGACCTTCCCCCCCTTGATGATTTTGTGAAAATGTGTGTGTCAATGTCGCTGTCAGGCGATTAAAAAAATGTATCTAATTAATTACAGGATTTGTAATTAATTAATCTAATTAATCGTATTTTAATCGCATAACCATTTTATGCCTGATATTCTATATTCTATAATCATATTTCAAATTGCATGTGTCCGGATGGCAGAATTCAGTACTGTATCTACAAAACCTTCTCTTTAATCATCTTCTATCTATTAATTTGCTTAGATTTTTCACGTCTGGTCAATTTGAGCATAGTGTTATTCACAGTCAAAGATAAAAAAAATTTAATTGATATTCTCATTTGGTTCATTACAATTTACTCAAGCCTAGTAACAGACACAGTATTTCTGACACTGGGAATACATTCCCTGAGATCCATAGATGTCCCTAGAATCATATACCAAGAACATGCACATGGACCATATAAAAAAAAAGTCTGTAAATGTGTATTCTACGTTCTTATGGAATGAATGACATAAAAAAAATTATAATTTTTTATTTTTATTTTTGTAATAAATTTTGAGTTAATTTTCATAACGCGATAATTTGCTGTGTAATTAATTAATCTAATTAACGCGATAAACTGACAGCCCTAATATATACAAGTCATATACCTGTGATTTGGGAGTATTCTGGGTTTCAGGGGTTCAGCCAGAACGGTTTGGGCTTTTTGCACATAATGTGTTTTATTTGGCAATCTATGAAAAAATACTGTATTATCTTGGAAATGCGCAATGTTTAGCGTGTAATAAACTAAAAACTACAGCATGTGGAAACAAACTATTATTCCCATGCTGGACTACAAGTAATGTTTGTCGAAATGGGCCACACCGTGTCTTTACAGCTATAATATGCGTTCTCGACTAACAAATTCATTACATTCTTTACCAAGAAAATTGACCTCATTAGAGATGAAATTGTTGCCTTACTCAACAATCAGAGTCCCTCCCAACCTCTGATGGGCCTTCCCCCTGACTTTGAATCCAGCCATATGCTATGCTGCCTTGAAAACGTCTCACTTAGTGCCCTCTCTAAATTGGTTGGCGCGGGTAAACCCTCAACCTGTCTGTTTGACCCCCTTCCAGAAACTCTCATCAAAAAACTCTTCCCAACTCTAGGCCCTGCCCTACTCAATATCTTCAACACCTCCTTGTCTACTGGCGTGGTGCCCCTGGCCTTTAAATCAGCCGTCATTAAACCACTACTTAAAAAACCGAACCTCGACCCTCTAATCTTGAAAAATTACAGACCCATCTCCAATCTTCCGTTCCTATCCAAAGTGTTAGAACGGATCGTCGCAACGCAACTTACTGACCATTATCAAACAATAATCTTAATGAATCTTTTCAATCTGGTTTTAGAGCCTTACACTCCACCGAAACGGCGGTTACCAAAGTCACAAATGACTTACTGCTCTCTCTTGACTCAAACCTAACTTCTGTGCTCTTATTGCTTGATCTCAGTGCAGCCTTTGACACTATCGATCACTCGATTTTTCTAGGTCGGCTTGAGAATCATGTTGGCATTCGGGGTCACGCACTTGCTTGGTTTAAATCTTATTTAACTGATAGAACACACTGCATGGTCTATAAAGATTTAACATCTGAGACCCTCCCAGTGCAATGTGGTGTCCCACAAGGCTCTGTCCTGGGCCCTTTGCTATTTTCGATTTACATGCTACCCCTCGGCAATATCATACGCAAATTTGGCATAAACTTTCATTTTTACGCTGATGACACCCAATTATATATAACTACTAAGCCAAATGATTCCTCCCAATTACAAAACCTTGAGGCCTGCTTGCTTGCCGTCAAAAAGTGGATGTCGCAAAACGTTCTACTCCTTAATGCAGATAAAACTGAGATGTTAATTGTTGGCCCCCCAAACCACAGAGGCCTGTTTCAGGACATCTCCCTCAACTTTCATACTTGTCATGTATCCCAGAGCTCCACCATAAAAAACCTCTGAGTCATTTTTGATTCCTCCCTCTCATTTAATGCACATAATGCTTCGTAATATCGCAAAAATTCGCCCCATTTTAACTCTTGCTGATGCTGAAACCCTGATACATGCTTTTGTCTCATCACGTCTGGACTACTGTAATGCACTTTTTTCAGGCCTACCTAATTCAAGCATCAAAAATCTTCAACTCGTGCAAAATGCGGCTGCACGGATACTAACTAGAACTAAACAATTTGATCACATCACACCAGTTTTATCCGCCCTACACTGGCTTCCTATTCAAGTTTAGTTCAAGTTTCTTTAATAGTTGTCATACAGAAGTACAGAATACTTTCATACAAAATGCTTCTTACTGTTACGCTCCAGAGACTGTGCTAGACAAGATAGTATCAAATAACATAGTATAGCATGTAAATTAGAAGTAGAAAATGAGGTCACAGTGTTCAGTATAGACATATGTACAATGTTCGATGCAGAATAGACGTAACTGAGTTACCATATAATATATAATACTATGCAGTGTACTAATGTACAATATTATATAGTGCAAAGCAGAAATGCAGAGATGGGATGAGGTACAATTTAGGTACAATTTACAGTAAGGTGTACGAGTTGTAGTGCAATCCTTCATTAATAAATATAAAGTGTGGGGAGTGGGTGCTACAGTGTGTTTGTTTAAAGTGAGTGTGTGCTATAAAGTGTGGGGAGTGGGTGCTACAGTGTGTTTGTTTAAAGTGAGTGTGTGCGTGTGGATGTGTGTGCTATGTGCGTTTGATGGTTGTTGTTGTGTAGTGTTCATTGTTCGTTAAGCAGCCTGATGGCCTGGGGATAGAAGCTTCTTCTGAGTCTTTCTGTGCTCGCCTTGAGACTCCGGTATCGCTTGCCTGACCGCAGCAGTTCAAAGAGGCAGTTGTTCGGGTGGCTCGAGTCCTTAATAATTCTCTTAGCCTTCCCCCTGCACCGCTTGTTGTAAATGTTCTGGAGGGTGGGGAGCCCCCCTCCGATTGTGCGTTCGGCTGAACGTGTCACTCTTTGTAGTCTGCTTCGGTCTTGTGCAGTGCTATTCCCAAACCAGGAGGTGATGTTGCCAGTCAGGATGCTCTCTATTGTACATGAGTAGAAGTTCTTAAGGATCTTCTGACTGACTTGGAACTTCCTTAGGCGCCTGAGGAAGTAGAGGCGCTGTCGTGCCTTCTTCACAACACTGTCAATGTGTGTGGTCCATGTCAAGTCCTCGGATATGTAGGCTCCGAGGTACTTAAAGCTGTTGACTCTCTCAACCGGTGCCCCGTCGATGCTGAGGGGGCTGTAGTCCTTGACCCCCGACCTCCTGAAGTCCACAATCATCTCCTTTGTTTTGCTGACGTTCAGGGAGAGGCTGTTTTCCTGGCACCATCCCGCCAGGACCTTGACCTCTTCCAGGTAGGCCCTCTCGTCGTTGGCAGAGATCAGGCCCACCACCACTGTGTCGTCTGCAAATTTGATGATTGTGTTGCTACTCCGCTGAGCCACACAGTCGTGTGTGTACAGGGAGTAGAGGAGGGGACTCAGAACACAGCCCTGGGGGGCCCCTATGTTGAGGGTGATGGATGAGGAGGTGCAGTTGCCTGCTCTCACCACCTGGGGTCTGCCCGTCAGGAAGTCCAAGACCCACTGGCAGAGGTCATAGTTCAAGCCCAGGTCCCTGAGCTTGGCTATGAGTTTGGAGGGGACTATGGTATTGAATGCCGAGCTGTAGTCGATGAATAAGCATTCTCACATAGTTCCCCTTCCTCTTGTCCAGGTGTGATGCTGCTGTGTGCAGCACATGGGCTATGGCGTCCTCCGTGGACCTGTTGGGGCGGTATGCAAATTGCAGGGGGTCCATGTTGATGGGGAGGGAGGAGCAGATGTAGCCCTTTACTAGCTTCTCAAAGCACTTCATGGCTATGGAGGTGAGAGCTACAGGGCGGTAGTGGTTGAGGCAAGCAGGCTTGGATTTTTTGGGTACAGGGATAATAGTGGACTTCTTCAGGCAGGTGGGGATGACAGCCTGTTCTAAGGACAGGTTAAATATGTCAGTGAATACCGGGGCCAGTTGGTCGGCACAGACTTTTAGGACGCGGCCGGGGATGCCGTCCGGTCCTGCTGCCTTCCTGATATTCACTTTTTTAAAGGTCCGCCTCACCTCATGCTCTGTTACCCTGAACACTGAGTCTCCATCAGCAGCAGACCCCCCCCCCCCCCCCATTGCCGTGGCTTGTGGGCTGGTGTTGTTATTACCAGCATCAAACCTCGCATCGAAGGTATTGAGGTCATTTGCTAAGGAGATGTCACTGTTCAGTTTGAGGGAGGTGCCTTTGTAGTCTGTCATCGTTTTGAGCACCTGCCACATAGCCTGTTCAAACTGGAGTTCAATTTTATCTCTGTAGCGCCGTTTGGCCTCTGTCACTGTCCTCCTTACGTTGTATCGCGCCACCTTGTGGTCATTCATGTTGCCTGCCACCAGGCCGTCGTTGTATGCTTTGGTGCGCGCTTTCAGAGCTTCACGGACGGATTTGTCTACCCAGGGTTTTTGATTTGGGTAAACTCTAATTGTGGTAGTGGGGATTGTTTCTTCCACCAAAGTACGAACATAGTCCAGCACTGTCTCCGTGTAGACATTAATGTTATCTGTGTCGCGGAACACGCTCCAGTCTGTGCACTCATACGCAGCCTGGAGCGTCTCCTCTGACGTCACATCCCATTTCTGCACCTCTCGCGAGACTACAGGAGTGCTCTTGATTCTCTGTTTGTACTTTGGTGAAAGGAAAATGGCCGCGTGATCAGACTTACCAAAGCCACTAGCAGAATGAGCCTTGTAGCCACCCTTGAATTGCGAGTAACAGTGATCTAAAATGTTACCGCCTCTGGTGTTACAAGTCACATGCTGATAGAAGTCGGGCAAAACCTTTCTCAGATTGGCGCTATTGAAATCACCCACTACTACAATGGCCGCGTTAACGTTCGCGGCTTGGAGTTTGTTTACCTCATTGTGAAGTCTGGAGAGCGCGACACTATCGCTGGCTTGCGGTGGAATGTACACTCCTACAAGGATGATCGCCGTTAACTCTCTCGGAAGGAAGAAAGGACGACACTTGATTGTTATATATTCCAGGTTGGTGCAGCAGTGGTTCGATAATTCCTTCACGTTGGCTGGATCGCTCCAATTGTTGTTTACCATGAAGGCGATCCCACCTCCGCGCTGTTTGCCTGATTCAGCTGTTCTATCCTTGCGGTGGATGAAGAAGTGATCGGCCGGTTGGATGGCGTGGTCCGGGGTTTCTGGCGACAGCCACGTTTCAGTGAAGCAGAGAACATTACAATCTCTAACGTCTCTCTGGAATTTAATCCTTGCTCGGATGTCGTCTAATTTATTGTCAAACGATTGTACATTGGCTAGCAATATACTGGGTAGTGGCGTTCGGTGTCGTCTGGTTCTCAGTCTGTTACGGATCCCAGCTCTCTTCCCACGCCGTCTGATGGTTCCTTTGTTCCTGGGGTCAAGACCTGGTCCTGGTGTTCTCAGGATCTCAACAGGCCATTGCTGCGGTTCAGAAAGCTGATCCAGGGAGTAATCTAGTCGGTAAGTTTCCCGTAATCCGATGTCTATAAGTGACTGACGGTCATACAAGCCCGATCTGACTTTAAAGTGCTACACCTCACCTACAAAATTTGAAATGGGCTTGCACCGCTCTATCTATCTGATCTCCTCTCCCGATACTCACCCGCTCGTGCTCTGCTCTCACAAAATGCGGGGCTTCTATCGATTCCTAGGGTTAAAAAGAAATCCGCGGGCCACAGAGGGGCGCCTGCTCTGTCGAAGCTTTTAAATCCTGCTTAAGACCCATCTTTTCTCTCTCTCCTTCAACCTACCCTGATCTCACCTGGTCGGGGACTGACCTTTAGATTAATCTGTCTAGTTTAGTTAGGATGTCTAGAACCTTTTGGCCTCTGTCTCTGTCTCGGCCGGTCCTGTGAAATGGCTTCGTGCCGCCTTCTGTCTGGCCTGCAGTGCTGAACCTTCTGAGTGGCTCCTCCTGCCCCCACGGGGCATGCGGCCCTGGGCTGTTGTCTCGTATTTCACCCTGTGTCCATACGCTTGCAGTGGTTCTATCTATTGCTCTATTTCCAAATGTTCTTGTATACTGTGGTTCTGCTGTCGCCATGTGTGCATGTGCTCGCTGCATGTATCTGTTGCTCCATCTCCGCCCACTACAAACATGGGAACTCTCTAACCCCTGTCCCAACCCCCCCATCTCTCTGAGTGCCTGTCTCATAGTGCTGACCAAGGTGATGGTTGTCTCGGGGTCTTGGCCAAGATTGCAGTGACTGCTCTCCGTGCACCACCGAGGCCATGAGCTCCTTACCGTCTTCTGCCCGTGGTCTGTCAACATGGTTTGTGGTCTGTCAACGTGGTTTCATTGCTGGGTTAAGTACTTCTATTCTATTCACATAATATGCTTACTTCATATATCTATTCTATTCACATATATGCTTACCACTTGTATCTATTGCTATGTCCGCCCACTACAATCACGCGAGCTGTCTAACGCCTGTCCTGTCTCCCTGTCTCCCTGTGAGTTGCTGTCCCGGAGTGTTGACCGGAGTGTCGGACGTCCTGTGATGAAGACCTGGAGGATGCGACCCCCTCTGCGTGCCTTCCTGTCTCCCTGTCTCCGGCTGTCTCGTAATGACCGGAGTGCTGGACGTCCCGCGCTGATGTCGGGGAGGTTGCGACCCTCTCTGCGCCGCCCCCTATCTCCCTGTCTCCGGCTGTCTCGGAGCGATGACCGGAGTGTTGAATGTTCAGTTGCTATCGCTATCAGCTCTATCTTTAATTTTTCAAAATGTTCAGTTGCTATTGCATGCACTCATCTGTGTTTCACTACACACATGAGTGCATGCTTACCAACTGTCAGTCTGCAACACTACTATCATGACATCTAAGAAGGGAGATCCCCCCTTGAATGGCCCTTCTAAGATTTATCTCCTCCACACTGCCTGTGGTGCATTTTTTCCTATTGTTAGGTTTTAGTGAGTTTTTCCTTACCTTCGCGTGGTGTATGTCTTGGAGTGTTTGCATTCATTCATTTATTTTGCATTTATTTTAAATTTGTTGGACCTTATGGTGTTCTTGTTTTGTTCTTGATTTATTGTTATGTTTCTTCTTGACTTGTTTAAATAAGACGTGTCCGGCCCATGGGGACATTAACGTGTGTTGTCGGGCCTTACAAATAAATTTGATTTGATGATAATACAGAACACACACACAGCTTCGCAAACCACGGAAACGTCTAGAAAGGCTGGCATTCTAAGGGTAAATTAACCAAACAGCGTGGCACTCAAAGTGTTAAAAGAGATAGTCACGTTCTATAGAGGCATTTCTGAACTCTTTGGGAGATTTTTAGCTCAAGCCCCCATTGCTTTGTTTGTCAGTAAGATCTACTGAAGATACATTTTAAGTATTTGAAACGATTAAGATGAGATAATATATTCTTTTATTGATCCCCTTCAGGAAATTCAGGTGTCATAGCAACACAGGGAGGCGGGTACATGTATGGGCAGGGCAATAGTAGAAAATACATAGGCAATAAATACATTTTATATGAATATAAAAATAGGAATACAAGTAAACAGTAAACACAAAGGTGAAGTTTGGTCACAATATACATAGGATATAATCTATATAATCTACTGGGACTATGCGTAATCCACATCCATGCAAGTGGCCCATTAGAAGATACGTGCTGTTGAGGATACAGCCATAGACTGATGGCATTTCTTTCATATTTTGGTCTCAAGAGAGGGAGAGAGAGAGAAAGGAGAGAGATATAAAGGGAAGGAGGCCTCATTGGTTTTATTGGGAAACACAGCTGTCCTATCTGACAGTGTAATTGTGTCTGCTATCTGATACCATAACTGGGGGTAAATTGAGGCTTAGCTCAGTGGGTGGGCAGGCAGCAGGACAACCCATTTTGATTATTTAAGGGACAATTTCCCCCCAGTAACTCCTCTGAGGAAACCCAACGGCTTAGCTTGGAAGAACAATAAACAAGATGGTTCAAGTATTACTTTTGGTGAAACAGTGTTATGTTAGTGGTGCGGCCGACAGTGGCTCAGAAGGTAGAGCAGTTGTAGGAAGGTTCCTGGTTCAATTCCCGCTCCTTCCCCACAGTGTGTCAAATTGTTCTTGAGCAAGACACTAACCCCCTAACCCAGGGGTCAGCAACCTTTACTATCAAAAGAGCCATTTTGCCCCCTCCTGCACAAAATAAAATGTATCTGGAGCCGCAAAAGCTATTTACCCTTAAAATGAAGATAACACAGTGTATACCATTTTATATATACTTATACTATATATAGAGAGGGATTGGAATTTATTCAAAAGAGGAGATGGGCAGAAATGACAGGCGGCACCAAATCCGGTCTGAATAAACTGACCCAGTACTTTGTTGGTGTTGTGAAAATATGTCTACAAACATTAAATATCTTTGGAGCCGTTTGTGTTCAATTGTATCTGAATCGTGAGATTATCTTCTCTCTGTCAAAATTGAAAGTGTATCTCTTCATCGCATAAAGGCAGTGTGCATAGAATAAGGCATAATAATTATTATTATATGAAATGTATTTTCTCTAATGAACGCATCTATTACTATATTTAATATAGTTTCTTTTTTTTATCCACTTTTTCTCCTTTTTCTGTTTTTCTCCCATCCCAATTTTAGTCGTGCCAATTCCCCCCTCCCCTGTCTTGATCGTTGCTTGCATGTGCCCCCCAATGGTCGGTCGTAGGGAGGGTTGAAGAATCTATCGCATGTCCCCTCCGATACGAGCAGAGTCAGCCAGCCACTTCTTTCACCTGCCAGCGCGGACTCTCATTGGCGAGGTGTAACGTGTGGGAGGCTCACACTACCCTCGACATCTCCTGTCCTTGCTGAGCAGGCGCCCTGACCGACCTGTAGGAGTCGCTGTTTACAACGACCAGATTACCACCCATCGACTTCCCTCCTGCTGACTCTGCCAATTGAGTCAGTATGACGGCCGGCCCAAGCCGGAGGCAACGCTGACAGCCGGAGTCGATACCGGTGTATCACGCGTTGGTGACGAGCGCTTAGACCGCTATGCCACCCAGCCGCCTATATTTAATATAGTTTCATACATTTACTCCAGTGCGCTGTCACATAGATTCGGTCGTCAGACGCGTAACGTGTAACGGAGAGAGGGGCAGCTAGGTCGCAAGGTTGGCCTGACGACAGACAGCTGGGCTGCCCTGACGACCGAAAGCTATGTTACCATCACTTGCAGGGGGATTCCCCAGGCTGGCAGAGCTGGCAAAGCTGGCACGCCAGTACCTCTGTATGGTAAATCGGTACCATCCAAGCGTGTTTTTGGACTGATTGTGACCAGGCTGCATGCACTCTCGTCTGACACAATGTGAGTCACTCTGAGACAGGCTACTCAACGAACAATAAACACTATGCAACAACCATCATATGCACACAGCACACACACCCACACGCACACACTCACTTTAAACAAACAACACACTGCAGCACCCACTCTCCACACTTTAAATCACCTAAACACACTTTATATTTATTGGTAAAGGATTTGCACTACAACTCGTACACCTTACTGTAAATTGTACCTAAATTGTACCTCATCCCATTTCTGCTTTGCACTATATAGTATTGTATATTAGTACATTGCATAGTATATTGTATATTGTATGGTAACTCAGTTACTTCTATTCTGCATCGAACATTGTACATATGTCTATACTGAACTCTGTGACCTCTATTTTTACTTCTATTTTACATGCTATACTATTTTATTTCATACTTATCTTGTCTAGCACAGTCTCTGGAGCGTAACAGTAAGAAGCATTTTGTATAAAAGTATTCTGTACTTCTGTATGACAACTATTAAAGAAACTTGAAACTATTTTCTATGTAGGCAATCTTGTTGCAAAATAATAATAATAATAATAATAATAATAATAATAGCCTGATTGGAAATAATCTTGTTGCTTTGTTAGTACAATTGGTTGTTTTCAGTGTTTTATGCTTGTATCTGTTATTTAGTTACAGTAGGCTCATTGGACATTTTCATCAACATAAGTAGATTTTTCGTTTTTGTTTGTATTAATCTGTTAAGCCCTAGCCCTATTTTCAGAAAATCTGCCTAAAAATACATACCTAAGTAAATGGAAGATTGCTCCACTTTTACAAGGTCCATTTGCATGTTCTTGTTGTCTAGGGACATCTAACTGACGTTTCTGGTCATGTGACATCTGCGCCAATCGCGTGACGCCTGTTTCTGCGCCTATTTCCGCCTCTAACAGCCTGCAAACTACCTAACGCCTAGTTCTATCACTGGTTAAGCTTAGGCGACTCTTTCGAAGTTGGTTAAGGTTAGAGTTTGGAATCAGGGCTGGTGTTCTATCGCCCTGCTCTAAGACAAACTCTAACCTTAACCAACTTCGAAAGAGTGCCTAAGCTTAACCGGTGATAGAAACAGGCGTCACACGATTGGCGCAGATGTGGTCTCCAACTCACCTCTCTGGTCTCTACGCTCACCTCTCTGGTCTCTATAGCTCACTTCTCTGGTCTCTACCTCACCATTTTGTGCTGTGCCTCTCCACCTCTCTCTATTTCTCCCTGTATTATTATTAATCACCTATTACATGTCCGAGAACCTTCTTTGAGTTGTCCTTCTAATGCTCTAAGGGTTAGGGTTATATTGTGGGAGTTTTTTTTAAAACTTTTCTCATATTTTTTTATATTGAGATAACATTTTATTGCCAATAGTTATGCCTTTCTTCTATTACCCTGCGATACCTATACCTCCCCATCTCCCCTCCTCCATGCTGCTATGACGCCCCAAATTTCCCCAAGGGGGTCAATTAAATAATATCTTATCGTATCTTATCTTATCTTATCTTACCTTCATCTCCTTCTCAGCATCAAAGCTCCCTCCTACAGTCTCCTGTAGCAGAGCGTAGGCTCTCTGCATGAAGGCCTGGTACTCCTGAGTCAGCTGTCTGTAGCGATGCTCCGTGTCCTCAAACACCAACCCCTGTGGCGTACGTACACCAGTGGAGGTTTCTCTATGACAACACGTGAAACACAAATTCACTCATAATTCATAATTATTATTAATTTACATATATATATACATTTATTTTATTTATATATATATATAAAAAAAATATTTTTTTAATTATTATTATTTTATATTTTTTTATTAGAAAAGTTTTCCTCTGTAAAAAAATGTCAGTGAATTTTTTCTTTTTAAAAAATGGCCAAAATTGACAGCTCTGAGCAGGCCTGCACTGCAGTAATGACTGCAGTAATTATTCGTGAAGAAAACTTCACAGGTGTGACCCAATGTTATATAAATAATAAATAACAGCCAATCGAAATAGGCTATTAACTTTGTCTAAGCACGGTCTGTGCAGTTAAACTCTTGCCATTGAATGGAGGATTGAATGATTGACAGCCCTTGCCATCCAATACATGGAGGTTGAATATGATTGGCAGCCTTGCAAATCCAATCAGAGATTGCTGCATTGCAAAGTCAAAACGGGTCCATCTGCAGGTTAGGTTTAGCTCTGGCCAATCTCAAGTTTCTCAAGTTTCTTTATTAGTTGTCATACAGAAGTACAGAATACTTTTATACAAAATGTAACAGAAATAAGCATTTTGTATAAAAGTATTCTGTACTTCTGTATGACAACTAATAAAGAAACTTGAGAAACTTGAGATTGGCCAGAGCTAAACCTAACCTCCGACCCTGCAGATGGACCCATTTTGACTGTTTGAAAGAGCAAGGAAGTAGTTTAGTTGCTGTTTAGTAGAAGTAAGCTGTACAGCTATAACAAGTAAAGTCAGGCTAAATTAAACTTTGCGCCAACATTAGGACCGAAGTATAATCCAGCAACTGAGCAACATGAAGAAGTGGACTTATGCATCTGGATCAGAAAAAACGTTGTGGATGAAAAAGTAAGTAGGCTAGTGTTTGTAAAAGCTTGTATGCTAACAGTAGCTAGCCAGCTTAGCCTAAATTACAATGATAATCACCAAGCTAACTTACTGTACACACTGTAGGGCTGGGCAATTAATCAAAACAGAATCGCGATATCGATTCATAGACCTATGCAATCTCATTTCTAAGTTATGACTATTTTTTTTTATAATTTTTTTTTTTTTTTTTTTTTTACTTTTTAAATGATTTTATCTGGGTTGAACATGATTTGTGGAACTCCCTCTGGTGTTGTGGTCGTGGTATTCACTGACCTTTGGGAAGTATTCCGACATGCACATGGGTATCTTAGTGGTGTAGTGTATCTTGTAGACCAGGCCCATTGCAAGTTGCTGTACTCTGTCGTCTACTCTAAGCCATCCTAGGTTGTCAAAGTGGGCAGGGGTGAGGTGGGTTTTAGGAGTAAGGTCAAGCAGTAGTCTGACCAGTTTGTTTTGTGATGTTTGTAATCTTGTTTTTAGTGCCTTTGAGGTGCTTTGGTACCATGAGGTGCAAGCATAGTCGTAGTACCCTTGAATGAGTGCTCCTGTTAGAGTCTTCAAGGTATTCTTGTTTACCAGAGAGGAGATCCGGTACAGGAATCTAGTTCGTTGGTTGACTTAGTTTTATTACATTGGATCCCATTTTGTCACAGGAATGATTTGCCTCTATAGGATGGAACCCAGGTAGGGAATTTCATCTTTCCTTTTAAGATAAGATAAGATATTCCTTTATTGATCCCCTTGGGGAAATTCAGGCATCATAGCAGCATGGGGGAAGGGGGGGGGGGTACAGGTAGTGAAAACAACACAAGCAGTGTAAACAAATAGGTCAATATAATTTACTATCTAACTAACTGAAATATATTTTCACAGTGTCACATAAGGTGCAGTATGCATAAGGTAGTGTTATAATTTACTATCTAACTAACTGAAATATACATTATTCATTATTCACAGTATCACAGTATCCACATAAGGTGCAGTATGCCTAAGGTAGTGTAAGTTGTCCTCCTTGGGTTCCTATAAGTCCCAGGTCGATGTCTGGCAGCAGTTGCTGCCCACTGTTGTGGAGCCTGATGGCCACTGGTATGAAGGACTGTCCGAGGCGGTTAGTTGAGTGTCGGGGGGGTATGAGTCTGTGGCTTCCTTGTCACCTTCACCTAATATGTTTTGATCTGGTCAGGTGCGCTGTCACCTAAAATGTTTTGATCTGATCAGGTGCGCTGTCACCTAAAATGTTTTGATCTGATCAGGTGCGCTGTCACTTAATATGTTTTGATCTGGTCAGGTGCGCTGTCACCTAATATGATTTCATCTGGTCAGATGCGCTGTCGCCTAATATGATTTCATCTGGTCAGGTGCGCTGTCACCTAATGTTAATATGTTTTCATCTGTGTCCACTGACCACTGACACACAGTGGGGGATGTTTTAAAAATATAATTTAATATATAATATAATATAATAATTTGTGCTTCACCTAAAAATTTGGTCAGCAGCCTCCACTGACGTACACAGTTAGATAACTACCCAATTGTTAGTATCATTATTATAATAATTAGTAGTAGTAGTAGTAGTAGTAATATTATGATATTAGGGTTAGGGGTGGTTGTACCTCCTCAGGGTCTGTGTCAGGGGTGCAGGGTGTTCCGTCAGTGTGGTAGGACAGAGAAGATCCATCTGATTCCACAGAGCCATCCTCGTCATAACCATAAAATGGCTCTACCACCTGAGATAGACAGACAGACAGTTAGATAGATATATAGATAGATAGATAGATAGATAGATAGATAGATAGATAGATAGATAGATAGATAGATAGATAGATAGATAGATAGATAGATAGATAGATAGATAGATAGATAGATAGATAGATAGATAGATAGATAGATAGATAGATAGATAGATAGATAGATAGATAGATAGATAGATCATCACTAACTAGCTTCAAGACCCTGTATCATTCAGCCCTGAGGTATATTACTAACTAGCTTCAAGACCCTGTATCATTCAGCCCTGAGGTATATAATGTTACAGCTGTATGTACAGTATATAATGTTAACACCAGCTGTATGTACAGTATATAATGTTACAGCTATATGTACAGTATATAATGTTACAGCTGTATGTACAGTATATAATGTTACAGCTATATGTACAGTATATAATGTTACAGCTGTATGCACAGTATATAATGTTACAGCTATATGTACAGTATATAATGTTAACACCAGCTATGTACAGTATATAATGTTACAGCTGTACAGTATATAATGTTAACACCAGCTGTATGTACAGTATATAATGTTACAGCTATATGTACAGTATATAATGTTACAGCTGTATGTACAGTATATAATGTTACAGATATATGTACAGTATATAATGTTACAGCTGTATGCACAGTATATAATGTTACAGCTATATGTACAGTATATAATGTTAACACCAGCTATGTACAGTATATAATGTTACAGCTGTACAGTATATAATGTTAACACCAGCTGTATGTACAGTATATAATGTTACAGATATATGTACAGTATATAATGTTACAGCTGTATGTACAGTATATAATGTTACAGCTATATGTACATTATATAATGTTAACACCAGCTGTATGTACAGTATATAATGTTAACACCAGCTATGTACAGTATATAATGTTACAGCTGTACAGTATATAATGTTAACACTAGCTGTATGTACAGTATATAATGTTACAGCTGTACAGTATATAATGTTAACACTAGCTGTATGTACAGTATATAATGTTAACACCAGCTGTATGTACAGTGTATAATGTTACATCTATATGTACAGTATATAATGTTAACGCCAGCTGTATGTACAGTATATAATGTTAACACCAGCTGTATGTACAGTATATAATGTTACAGCTATATGTACAGTATATAATGTTACAGCTGTATGTACAGTATATAATGTTACAGCTGTATGTACAGTATATAATGTTAACACCAGCTATATTTACAGTATATACTGTTACAGCTATATGTACAGTATATAATGTTAACACCAGCTATATTTACAGTATATACTGTTACAGCTATATGTACAGTATATAATGTTACAGCTATATGTACAGTACATAATGTTAACACCAGCTATATGTACAGTATTCTCCACTTGCACAACCTGAAAGTAGGCACTTCCGGCTGACTTCCGGTTGCGAATGGTACTTCCTGTCCCATCCAAATACATTGTTTTTAGCTACTTTTCTCCCGTTATTTAAACAACTTTGTCGTCACAGAGAGGTAATGAAACGTTTGTATTATTATAGTATAGAATGTATTTAATAAGCAAACGTTTGTCAGCAGGGTTTTTGGGCTGTATTTCATGTAAAAACGTGTACTGTTAGTTTACTTGCTCACGCTAATTAAGGCTAATGCTGGCTAACAGAAGCTAGCGCAAGAAACGACGCCGCAAAGTATTGTTTATAGTGCATTTCTTGCCACCTTATAGCATTTGTACATTTGTATGACTATAATGCTCCCTTGAGGTTTTTCCGGACGTTTTGGTTTTCACTATAAAATCATATTTCTAAATGACAGGAAGTTGATAAACTGGCCGGAATAGCTTTGAGCTAACGATCTTTGCCGATGCATTCCATTCTAAACGTAACGTTAGTTGTTCAAAACATTACCTGTCTATATAATTTGTTCCTCAACGTTATATAGACAGGTAATGTTTTGTAAACTAACTGCAGCCTGCTACAGTTAGAAGCTAACGTTAGCCAGCAAGCTGCAGCCTGCTACAGTTAGAAGCTAATGTTGAGGAACAAATTATATAGACAGGTAATGTTTTGAACAACTAACGTTACGTTTAGAATGGAATGCATCGGCAAAGATCGTTAGCTCAAAGCTATTCCGGCCAGTTTTCATCAACTTCCTGTCATTTAGAAATATGATTTTATAGTGAAAATCATTACCAAAACGTCCGGAAAAACCTCACAGGAGCATTATAGACTGTCATACAAATGTACAAATGCTATAAGGTGGTAAGAAATGCACTATAAACAATACTTTGCAGCGTCGTTTCTTGCGCTAGCTTCTGTTAGCCAGCATTAGCCTTAATTAGCGTGAGCAAGTAAACTAACAGTAAACGTTTTTACATGAAATACAGCCCAAAAACCCTGCTGACAAACGTTTGCTTATTAAATACATTCTATACTATAATAATACAAACGTTTCATTGCCTCTCTGTGACAACAAAGTTGTTTAAATAACGGGAGAAAAGTAGCTAAAACAATGTATTTGGATGGGACAGGAAGTACCATTCGCAACCGGAAGTCAGCCGGAAGTGCCTACTTTCAGGTTGTGCAAGTGGAGAATATAATGTCACAGCTATATATAATGTTATATAGTATATGCAGGTACATCACTAACTAGCTTCAGGGCCCATCATTGCACTTTATACAGCATGCTGACCTAATCGAAAAATTAAATCTATCTAATGACACGTTTAACCTATTGCTATAACTAACGTATTGATGATAATATACATTCTACATGCTGTTGTGACATGTTAGTGATGTTAATACTTGAATACGTCTGAAAATTTGTGCTTTGTGATATTTACTCCAATAACATAATGCAGTTAGCTATAAGTAGTTCCCTCAAACAATATAACCATACAAACAATATAAACAAACTAACTATTAAAATGGTACACTACCAATAAAACATGAAGGCACTTATAGGCGTCATTTACCCACCTGAAAGAATAAATGAAAACAAAGAGTGGCTGGTCTTCGTAGCTTTTCTTCATTCTCCGGTGTAATAACTGCCAACTGAAGAACCCAGCGCGCGTTTAAATACTGGTACCAACTGGAACGCAGCACGAGCCCCGTTTACTGGTACCAGCGCGAGCCCAATAGGGGACCAAATCTACTAGCGCGAGGGACCAAATCGGGATGCGGGTCGCGTGAATACTTTCCCTGAGCCAGTTGTACTTCCGCGTTCGGTTTGCACGATCTGATTGGCCACTGACGTTTGTGTGTGCGCATCGCCACACACACACACACACACACACACACACACACACACACACACACACACACACACACACACACACACACACACACACACACACACACACACACACACACACACACACACAGACACAGTGCAGTTAAAACCTCTTTACCAAGCCGGCGGCGGCGCACGGAAGCCGGGGATAAACCACCGCGTCGCCCCACTGGCGCTTCAGCAGCCTCCACGGGCGAAATAACATATAACGTTACAGCGTACAGTTCCACACTGATGTACTGTGACACCCAGCAGAGTTTCTAGTTACAGTAGTGACGCGTGAATCGATAGTCCTAACAGTGTTTATTATTAAGAGTCAGATAGTCCGCCGCACAGTGTTTATAGTCCTAACAGTGTTTATTAGTAAGAGTCAGATAGTCCTAACAGTGTTTATTATTAAGAGTCAGATAGTCCTAACAGTGTTTATTATTAAGAGTCCTAACAGTGTTTATTATTAATTAACGTCATAAACCACATATCCGTTGTAGAAGCCCTTCAATGACAGTGCTCTCATATTTTGCGAATGCATAAACTATATCTAACATTATGGCTATGTGTCTAATATGGCTGTCGCTTATCAATGACTTCGCGAAAGCCATATTAGACACATAGCCATAATTTAAGATATAGTTTATGCATTCGCAAATATGACAGCTCTGTCATTGAAGTGGGTGGTGGCAGCGTTATAGATAGGAGGTGTACTGTATGTCAAATGTCGGTCATGTGGTGGAAGAGTTTAGCACAGTCACACAACAGAACACCAGTGTTTCTAGTAGATATGTTTATTAATATAAATAAACACCTCTGTCTGAACTGGTTCGACCACCAAATGATCCCAGCTCACTCTCTGCGCGTCTGCCGCGTCTCTCAGCGGATAAGGGCGTGTGCTAGGGCGGTCACGTGGCCGTGTGGCCAATCAGAGAAACGCTGAACGAAAAGCTGAACACAAGTTGGTTGCCTTTAATATTCATGCCGCCGGGACCCCGGGAGATCCTGGTGAGCCGTTTTTCCTGTTCCCACACCCGTGCACCACCTAACCATCTGACGAGCGTCACCCTAGCCTGGGCGGACCAGCGGGCGACGGTGGGTGCACTCAATGACTCGGGTGCTGATGAGAGTTTCCTGGACGTTGAGTTTGCCACCCAGGCCAACATTCCACTTGAGGACCTCGAGAGGCCCTTGGAGGTTTTCGCGCTGGATCAGCACCGCCTGGCTGACATCACTCAACGCACCTGTCCTGTCCTCCTCACCATTGCTGGTAACCACGTTGAGAGACTCCAGTTCTTTATTACCAGATCCCCTCTTGTCCCAGTAGTCCTGGGTCGGCCTTGGCTCGCGCTGCATGAGCCCCACATCGCCTGGTCCTCCGGCACCATCATTGGGTGGAGCTCCTCCTGTCATGCCCAGTGTCTTCAGGCGGCGTCCAGTCCTTCGCCCCGGAGTTCCCCTTGTGTGCCGCCCTCGGACCTCTCAACTATTCCCCCTGAGTACCAAGACCTCGGGGAGGGTTTCAGCAAGTCCCGGGCTCAGGCCCTTCCTCCTCACCGGCCTTACGACTGTGCCATCGACCTCCGCTCAGGGGCCCTCCTTCCCGGCAGCCGCCTCTACAGTCTGACCGTCCCTGAGAAGGCAGCGATGGATAAGTACATCTCTGAGTCCTTGGCAGCAGGCCTCATTCGGTCCTCGTCCTCCCCGGTGGCGGCCGGTTTCTTTTTTGTTGGGAAGAAGGATGGAGACCTTCGACCCTGCATTTACTATCGCCAACTCAACGAGATCACCATTAAGAACAAATATCCTCTTCCTCTCATGAACTCCACCTTCGAGCCCCTCACCCAGGCTACCGTCTTCACCAAACTGGACCTCCGGAGTGCCTACCATCTGGTCCGTATCCGAGAGGGCGATGAATGGAAGACCGCCTTCAAGAATCCCAGGGGTCATTACGAGTATCTGGTGATGCCGTTCGGCCTCACCAATGCTCCGGCGGTATTCCAGGCGCTCATGAACGACGTCCTCCGTGACATGCTCAAGGAGTTTGTGGTGGTATACCTGGACGACATCCTCATCTTCTCCAAGACTCTCGAGGAACATTTCCAACATGTCCGCCGAGTACTGGAGCGCCTCCTCCACAACCGGCTCTTCGTTAAGGCAGAGAAGTGCCGTTTCCACTCCGACTCCGTGGATTACCTTGGCTTCATCGTGGAGAGCGGCCTGACCCGAGCCGACCCTCGCAAGATCCGGGCTGTGGAGGAGTGGCCGGAACCCACCTCTCGGAAGGAGCTACAGAGCTTCCTCGTGTTCGCAAACTTTTACCGGAGGTTCATCCGGAACTACAGCCAAGTGGCGGAACCACTTACCAGGCTGACCTCTCCCTCCCTGCCGTTTGACTGGTCTCCAGCGGCCTGCGCTGCGTTCCGTTCCCTCAAGAAGAGGTTCACCACCGCCCCAGTCTTGCTCCACCCAGACCCCAAGAGGCAGTTTATTGTGGAGGTGGACGCTTCGGATACTGGACTAGGGGCTATCTTGTCTCAGCGGTCGGCGACGGACCAGAAGGTCCATCCGTGCGCTTTCTACTCTTGTCGTTTCCTTCCTGCCGAGAGGAACTATGACATTGGCAATCGGGAGCTGCTGGCGGTAGTGGCTGCCTTGGAGGAGTGGCGTCATTGGCTGGAGGGGGCCGAGGAACCGTTCACCATTTGGACGGACCATAAGAACTTGACGTACATCCGTGCATCCAAGCGCCTCAACGGCCGGCAGGCAAGGTAGGCCAGCTTCCTCAGTCGGTTCGACTTCTCGTTGACTTTTCGCCCTGGGTCCCGCAACACGAAGGCCGACTCTCTGTCCCGGTGACACTCCAAGGGGGCTCCAACCATTGAGGATCCGACTCCCATCCTCCCAGAGGTCAGGGTGGTGGGAGTGGTAACCTGGGTCATCGAGACCGTCGTCAGGCGTGCCCTACGTTTCCATCCCGCTTCCAGCAACGTACCTGTTCGTCGCCTCTTCGTCCCCGACTCAGTCCGGTCCCGGGTTCTCCAATGGGGCCATACCAGCCGGTTTGCCTGCCACCCCGGCGTTCACCGCACTTTCTCCTTCCTGGCTCATCGATTCTGGTGGCCCACCATGAGGAACGACGTCAAGGAGTTTGTTCTGGCCTGCACGGTCTGCGCCCGCAGCAAGGCCTCCCACCAGGCACCCTCCGGTCTATTACAGCCACTTCCCATTCCGAGCCGCCCTTTGTCCCATGTGGCGTTGGACTTCGTCACGGGTCTTCCACCGTCCCAGGGAGACACAGTCCTTCTGACTGTGGTGGACCGGTTCAGCAAGGGGGTCCACCTCGTGGCCCTTCCCAAGCTTCCCTCAGCTTCCGAGACAGCGGACCTCCTGACAAGCCACGTGTTCCAACTCCATGGTTTCCCCCAGGATGTCGTCTCGGACCGGGGTCCCCAGTTCACTTCCCAGGTATGGCGGGCCTTTTGCAAGGGATTGGGGGCAACTGTTAGTCTCTCGTCTGGTTACCATCCACAGACTAACGGACAAACAGAGAGGATGAACCAGAGCGTGGAGTCTGCTCTCCGTTGTGTTGCCGCCAAGATACCTGCTTCCTGGAGCCGGTTCCTCCCCTGGGTCGAGTACGCCATCAACTCCCTGGTCAGTTCCACCACCGGCCTCTCGCCATTCGAGGTATTCCTGGGCTACCAACCCCCTCTTTTCCCTGCTCAGGAGTCGGAAGTGGCAGTTCCCTCCGTGCAGGATCATCTCGACCGGTGTCGTCAAGTCTGGGAGATCACCAGGACTGCGCTGCTCCGGGCATCGGAGCGCGCCAGTCGGGGAGCTAACCGGCGCCGAACCCCTGCGCCGAAGTACCTACCTGGGCAGAGGGTATGGTTGTCCTCCAAGGATCTTCCGCATCGATCCATGGCCAAGAAGCTTAACCCCCGGTTCGTCGGCCCTTTTGAGATCCAGAAGGTGCTCAGTCCCACGGCGGTGAGTCTTAAGCTTCCTGCTTCCATGCGCATTCATCCCGTTTTTCATGTGTCCCGGGTTAAGCCCATCTCTCTCAGTCCCCTGATGCCTACTGCTCCAGATCCGCCTCCTCCCGAGATGGTGGACGGACACCCCCAGTGGAAGGTCCGTCAGCTCATGGACGTCCGACGGCGGGGACGGGGGTTCCAGTACCTGGTGGACTGGGAGGGATACGGTCCGGAGGAACGGAGCTGGGTCTCCCGCCAGCTCATCATGGACCCCGCCCTGGTCACCGACTTCCATCGGTCCCATCTGGGGAAGCCGAGGCCGGGCGGGTCGCCGGGTGGCTCCCGTGGAGGGGGGGGTACTGTGAGGATTGGGCCAATACCGCACGCTTCCAGGTACCAATTACCATCACGCACCTGAAGTGAGTTTCAAATCAGCTCGGTGGAGCCCTTATATACTCTGGGGTTCTGAACGTTCTGTGTCGGGTCGTTTTGGCTTACCACTAGCTGCTGCTTGTTTCCTCCCGTGTTGTTCCCCGTCTTATCTCCAGAACGTCTTTGGAAGTCGCCGCTGTTGCTCCTCTCTGCCATCCGTGGATCAGTGCCTCGTAGATCGCTTTGCGCATTGCGCCTTGGTGAGTTTTGGAAACTTTTTGGATGCTCTGTTTTTTCCTTGCATTTTCCTGGACTCGGGACCTTTCTGTTTTTTGTGTGTTTTGGTAAACACTGAAGATGTGTCGCTTGTGTTAGTACTGGACTCAGCTAATAATACTGGACTGCCTCGTATTCCATACGCTCGTTTGTTGACATTCTCTCTCTCTCTGTTCCTCCCCGAGTGGATCTGTTCCTCCCCGAGTGGATGTCAAAGTAGCTGCAGAGCCGCAGAGTCAGAGGCGCAACGCCACAGTGCCGTCTCTGCTCTGAGCCGAGCTGCAGAGCCGCAGAGCCTACTCTGCCCAAGGACATTCTCCCCTTATGCTTTTTGTTGTTTTTGCTCTTCTCTGTTTTGGAATTAAATACGCCCTGGTTTTTGGCTAACTCTGAACTACCTGTCTGTGCCGTGCTGTTGTGGTTGTTTACAAACCATAACACCTACTCTAGTGAGGCCTTTAACCAAGAACTGGAGAACATGGACTGGTCAGATGAACTCAGTGGTACACTAGTTGAAGAAACATGGCTTGGATTCAAAACCAAAACCAAACCAAATTCACAACAATACTTAACAACATGGCCCCCCTAAGAACCACCCGGGTTAAAAATCGCACTGAGCCTTGGATGTACACTGAAATACTGACCGCTATGAAAACCAGAGAAAAAATTCTCTGAAATTCATAAAAGTCAGACAAAGCTTACCAAAAGCTCAAACAGTGAACTCCAAGCCCACGTGGTTGAACAAAAAATTCAAAGAAACAGACTAAGAAATGACGTAAACACCATGATCAAAACCACAAAAAACAAATTTCATCAATGACAAAACTGAGGAAAACAAAAACAAACTTTGGAAATTACTCAACAACCAACTAGGCTGCAGCAAAAAACTAAAAACCAGATTTACAAACATAAACATGCAGACAGAAAACACTCTCATCACAGACAAACTGGATTTTGCCAAATACCTAAACATATTCTTTACAAACATAGCCACAACACTGCTTAATAAACTACTCTCCCACTCAGGGCATTTTGGGGTAGAACACATAGTAGCATACTACAAAAACCTAGGGGTCCGCAAAGACGACTTCAAACTTGAAATGGTAACAACAGATGAGGTACTCAAAATACTGAGCGCCCTCCAACCTAACAAGGCCACTGGCCATGACAACATCTCCTCCAAATTCCTCAGAGACTCAGCAGCCGCCATCACCCCAGTCATCACACACATAATAAACCTCTCCATAAAACAGGGACACGTCCCCAAAGACTTCAAAATTGCGAGAGTGACCCCCCTGCACAAAAAAGGCAGAAAATTAGACCCAGGCAACTACCGCCCTGTTTCTATTCTTACCTCCATCTCGAAAGTCATGGAAAAATGTTTCTACTAACAAGTCGAAAAGTACCTTGCGGAAAAAATCGAATCTACGAATTCCAATCTGGCTTCAGAACATCCCACTCCACTGACACATGCCTTCTCTATTTGAATGACCACATCAAACAACAGGTGGACGTGGGCAAATACTGCAGCATGGTCATGCTGGACCTACAAAAGGCCTTAGACACTGTCAATCACTCCATTCTGTTTGACAAGTGTTGAAAGCCTACGGGTGTCTCTTATCTATCTCAAATCACCTACTCGAGATAGAGCCCTGTGGACGCCCGATATCCCCCAGCGAGGTGCTAAACTCGCCAAGTTCTCGGGTCAATTACTATTCCTAATCACGCTTATTTCATAGTCACTAGTTAGTTATATCCAGTTGATATAAAATATAAGCGTAGAAGAGTTGTTAACCTCTTCTTTGTTTGTAATAAACCGAATGTATGTCTGGGAGAACTCCTTGCCTATAATAATAATAATTATATTATCATTATCATTATCATCACCATTATCATCATTTTAGGAAAAGCCTGTAATGCTAATCATTTGTAAGCCTGATGATATTACTACTCTTTTAATAAGTATTACTACTGCTAATAGTGTAATATTAGCGTAATAACACTTATAATCATTTGCAAACCTCATAACCTCTTATCAGTTCGACAGGTCCATCAATCCGTGGCCCGATCGTCAGGCCCTGCAGTGGCCGACTCTCAGTTTCCCACAAACCCAATGGAGCCCGTCGAACACAGAGATACGGGCGCTTGCAAACAACAAACAGTGATATATATATTATATCCTTTATATAACTTTAGCTAAAAGCAGTAACCAGCAATTGATTTAATCTGCATGGCTTCCAGAATATAGCTATACCGTTTTACCTCAGATGAGAGCAGGGCGAGGCCAGCGTTGTGACACATTGTGATAGAACAGCACGAAAGAAAGCAGTCCACGAATTCAATAAGTATTTTAACAAAGTTGGTTTAATTATAAAAAGTAAGTTACAAAGATTCTGTCTTGGAAATGTCCAATCCAGTAAAAATAAGTATAAAACAAAACATCTGCTCTCAAGCATAGCATAGCATCTAAAAAACAGAGTTTTGGCATAGGGACTCCACTCTGAAAAATAGACAGACTCGGTTCCAATACATCGCTCAACCGTGTCTGTTGCTATAAGAATGGCAATCAGAAATCTCAAAATCAAAAATCTAACTCGGAGCAAGCAAGCCAGGCTTTATATACCCAGGTTCTGCATCATATCAAGACCTCTTACTATTGGTCTAAATACAGTGATGTCATTCTATTCTATAACACATAACACATTCAGTATGGATGAACCCTCCTCCCTTTCTAGTCGTTACAGTTACTGGAGAAGTAACAGATTACTTTCTGTTGGGAAAAACCCTATTACTTCACTTGTCATGTTTATGCATGTTTGCAATGATCTAAATTTTACAGAAAGCAGATATAGCATATATATACATGTACAATTCAATACTCATATACTTAAACACTGATTGATATGTTCACACATCATATATGTAGTTTTTTTAAAGTCTATAATAGCTCTCTGCCCCAGAACTGTAAGGGTTAAAACCCTGCCACAGCGATCCACCTTTAAGGTCACATTCATGGCTTCAAGAACTGTAAGAGAGGGCTACACAAGATATGGTAGTTTACACAAGTTACAGTTTTATAGTCTATAGTTCTTACAGTTTTACACAAGTAAGGAGAAAGAATACATAATAATAATATGTATTAATAATAATATTAATTATAATAATTAATTAATAATCATAACTTCTTCATAAATCACTGACTTTCAGTGCGCATTTGGTGCTTAGATCAGAGGCCTACTTGTCCTGTTATCAAGCTTATAATACATACTTATATTTAATCCTCTATATATACATGTTAAATGCTCAATATACCGCATCATACAAGTGACAGAGAGAACAGGATGTCAAAATAAAAGGGTCATTTCGTGGCTCCTCAACACCCCCTCTGTCATCCTGGTCGGTCACTTTCCACTGTACTAATGGCGTCTGTACGGGGGGACGAGATGGCAATTGCGGGGTCACGATGGCTGTGACTCTCAACACCACCTCTGTCATCTTGGTTCCCTGGTACCCTGGCTGGACAGCCCGACAGGATAGGGGCCACGTCGTTGCTTGGCAGCTGGCGGGAAGACTTGCATCTGTTGTTCCCGGCCAATGCACCACTTGTTGCTGTCTGAAGAACAAAATGTCATAGTTCCATGGTCACCCCCTCTGACCTCTTGGATCTCTGTCGTAGTTTGAGGTAGGTTGAATTGTCACTTCTCGGGCAACCCCACGGGTCCCCGAGAATTGTAGCAGCAGTCCTCTATTGAAGCGTGGTTGGCCTGGTTGTGTGACCCTGTCCGTAGGCCACGCAGGACATCACAGATACAGTCCACAGAGGACTCATCTCTTTTCTATCTTCCAGGCCCATTCTGGGCTCTTGTCACCTTGTAACTTGGGTCCAGGCCGATGTCTCTCTGTCTCCATGTCACAGGATATGCGGGCATAATATCCCCTGTTTCATCGCCTGCCCATTCTCCTTCACCTCCTTACCATCCAGACTCCTCTGGACCGACAAGCCTTAGCTTTCTGCTTCCCGGCATTTTCTTTTCAAAAACACCGATCACAGAAACACTACTCGCTTACTAACTCATTCGGTTTCAGCTTATAGTGGCCTGACTGTACATTGAGCTGAACGCGGCGGCCATTACCATGGTCTTACTGCCATATGCGATCCGACCGGCAGGTGACAAGATGTCTCTTTAAGCCGTCTCCAGACATTAGAGAGGGGGTTTTCTTTTCTTTCTTTTTCTTTAATCCAACTTTGCGGCCTTAACCGCTCGACCAGCAATGCCCACAAAAATGCAGATGCCTTTTAATTTGCCACTGCTTTCCACTGAGGGCCATACAGATCAATGTCCTTTGTCTGGCGCATTCTAAAGCGGAAGGTTATGACTTCCTAGGTGCTGATAAGAGCACATCCAAGTAAGGTTTAAACTCACTTTTGTAATCTGTTCATTTCAGAGTTCTCTGTTATCAATATTCTAGTTTATTTTATTTGGCTGTATCTCAGCCCGAACTCAGGGACGCCATGTTGAAAGCCTACGGGTGTCTCTTATCTATCTCAAATCACCTACTCGACATAGAGCCCTGTGGCCGCCCGATATCCCCCAGCGAGGTGCTAAACTCGCCAAGTTCTCGTGTCAATTACTATTCCTAATCACGCTTACTTCACTAGTTAGTTATATCCAGTTGATATGAAATATAAGCATAGAAGAGTTGTTAACCTCTTCTTTGTTTGTAATAAACCGAATGTATGTCTGGGAGAACTCCTTGCCTATAATAATAATAATTATATTATCATTATCATTATCATCACCATTATCATCATTTTAGGAAAAGCCTGTAATGCTAATCATTTGTAAGCCTGATGATATTACTACTATTTTAATAAGTATTACTACTGCTAATAGTGTAATATTAGCGTAATAACACTAATAATCATTTGCAACCCCATAACCTCTTATCAGTTCCACAGGTCCATCAATCCGTGGCCTGATCGTCACGCCCTGCAGTGGCCCGACTCTCAGTTTCCCACAAACCCAATGGAGCCCGTCGAACACAGAGATACCGGCGCTTGCAAACAACAAACAGTGATATATATATATATATTATATCCTTTATATAACTTTAGCTAAAAGCAGTAACCAGCAATTGATTTAATCTGCATGGCTTCCAGAATATAGCTATACCATTTTACCTCAGATGAGAGCGGGGCGAGGCCAGCGTCGTGACACATTGTGATAGAACAGCATGAAAGAAAGCAGTCCACGAATTCAATAAGTATTTTAACAAAGTTGGTTTAATTAGAAAAAGTAAGTTACAAAGATTCTGTCTTGGAAATGTCCAATCCAGTAAAAATAAGTATAAAACAAAACATCTGCTCTCAAGCATAGCATAGCATCTAAAAAACAGAGTTTTGGCATAGGGACTCCACTCTGAAAAATAGACAGACTCGGTTCCAATACATCGCTCAACCGTTGCTATAAGAATGGCAATCAGAAATCTCAAAATCAAAAATCTAACTCGGAGCAAGCGAGCCGGGCTTTATATACCCAGGTTCTGCATCATATCAAGACCTCTTACTATTGGTCTAAATACAGTGATTTCATTCTACCAGCCAATCAACACATAACACATACAGTAAGGATGAACCCTCCTCCCTTTCTAGTCGTTACAGTTACTGGAGAAGTAACAGATTACTTTCTGTTGTGAAAAACCCTATTACGTCACTTGTCATGTTTATGCATGTTTGCAATGATCTAAATTTTACAGAAAGCAGATATAGCATAATTAGCATCATTTGGCACTAAAAGCTAAACATTGTCACCGGTATGGCTGTCCGCAACATGTCATTAATTGTGTGCGAGTGGTCGATCAGTTAGCCACATTAGCGTGAGCTAGGTTAGCCACTAGTTAACGTGAGCTAGATGGAAATACAAACAATGTAATGTTACTGGTGAAAAGGTGATTTACCTTGGAATACTCCTTTGCCAACTTGCTGTACTTTGCTTGCAGGTCTGCAGCTGGATTATGAATAGTCCCAACTTTAGCCAAGGTAACGTTAAGCTAAAACTAGCTTTTAAAATAGCTCTTCAGCTAATGCTAATAACAGAGCTCCCCGTCACACTGCTCTGTCGGGACGATGGCATTAAGAAAAGTTATAATTATTTTGTCTCGTCTTGTTTTAGTCAACAATATCAACATACATGAAGAGAAATTTCGTCCTGGTTTTTGTAAATTACATTTTTGTGTCCTCAGTTGTGGTCAACGATATTTAATAAACTATTTAGTCTTTTTAGCGTCACACGGTCTTCAATAATGTGACGTCACGTCTCGTTGTCGTCATGAAAAAAACCTTCGTTGACGAACAACTTTCGTCATCATTTTAGTTGACAAAATTAACACTGCTGATAACAAACTATTATTACACCTGGGTAAAACAGAGTCCATTCTCTACGGATCAAATAACAAACTCAGCAAGACCGACGGCTTTTCAGTTACAGTGGGTGACAATATAATAATATAATAATGCTGGACCTCTTTAGAGGTCTTTATTCGGCATGCAACAAACTGGGACATGCAATGGGAGCGGCACACACACACACTGGAATACACACACACATGCATTGTCTTTTTTCTCAGTCGCCGATGCGATTTAGCTCTGCGCTTAACCCATCCCGTCATCCTTCCCCCCAAGGGCAACCGGGAGCAGACAGGGCGTCGGCGAGGAGACGTGAGTACGTGAGCCGCGCCCGGGAACCAATCCAAGTGCTCCTGCCCGTCTTCGTCAAGGACGCGACAGCGTCAGCGATCTGTTGTGTGCATGTTTTTCCATTGGGTTTATGTTATCGGGGGGGAAACCCTTGCGAGCACGGGGAGAACATGCAAACTCCACTCAGAAAGGCCTGGGAGATCCCCCACCTGTGTACCTGGCATCGTGGAAACCTGGTCCCCATGCGGGAATCGAACCCTGGACCTTCTTGCTGTGAGGCGACAGTGTTAACCACGGTTAACCACCGTGCCGCCTATTGTATTGTCACAAGGAAAGATGAAATTAGTAGGCTGTCAAAGTTAACACGGTATTAACGTGTTATCGCCCGATTCTATTAGCGCCACTATTTTTTTTAACTCACGATTAACTTTTACGATTTTTTATTTTATTTTTTTTACTTTGGTGCTCTCATTGATTTGTTTCTGAAGTGTGTGTGTGTGTGTGAGTGTGTGTGTGTGTGTGTGTGTGTGTGTGTGTGTGTGTGTGTGTGTGTGTGTGTGTGTGTGTGTGTGTGTGTGTGTGTGTGTGTGTGTGTGTGTGTGTGTGTGTGTGTGTGTGTGTGTGTGTGTGTGTGTGAGATATAGAGAGAGAGAGGGGGTGAGAGAGATGAGGAAGGGGCAAGAGAGAAAGAGAGCTGGGAGAGTGTGTGTGAGAGAGAGAGGGGGGGTGTGTGATTACTCAGCCCTTGTGTGGGTGAATGTAACAAGTTCCTAACGTTTTCTGTCCCCTATTATTTCATGCACACTTTATTCATTGTTTAAAATTATTATTATTATTATTTTTATTTTTTTTTATTGATCTTTTCCCCCCTCCTTTTTCCTCCGATTTTCTCCCATCCCAATGTTAGTCGTTATGCCAATTCCCAATCCCCTTCCTGGTCGCTGAGCACTTACCCCCCACAGTCGGTCTGGGAGAGTGGAGGCTATCACGTGCTTCCTCCGACACACGTCTATCCAATCAACTGCTTCTTTTCACCTGGCAGCGCGGACTCTCACTGAGAGGGTGTAATGTGTGGAAGGATCACACTACCCCCCTTAGATCCTATCCACGCTGAGCAGGTGCCCCGACCGAACTGTAGGAGTCGCTGTTTACAACGACCCGGACCCACCCCTCCAGCTTTCCCATCCTCTAATACTGCCAATTGTATTAGTGTGAACGGCCAGCCAAGCTGGTGACAACGCCGGGAGCTGGATTCGAACAGGCGAATCCAGCGTCTCCGGCGTTGGTGACAAACGCAATCTCCGCTACGCCACCTGACCGCCTTTTATTATTATTTTCTTTTAAGTTATTTTGTGCATCACTCTGTTTTGAATTTGATGCAAATTTACAATGCATGAGGGTCATCCTTTTGTGTTAAATGGCTGCATAAAGCAAGCATTTGTTGACTCTCATGTTGATAAGAGTATTACAACTTGGAACTTGAAAAAGATCCGTTTAAGGTAGAGAAAAAATTAATAAATCAAAAATGCGATTCATTTGCGATTAATCGCGAGTTAACTATGGACAATCATGTGATTAATGGAGTTAAATATTTTAATCGATTGACAGCTCCTGGGTTCCATCCTAGAGGCAAATATTTCCTGTGACAAAATGGCATCCAATGTAATCAAAAAAGTGAACCAACAAACTAGATTATTGTACCGGATCTCCTCTCTGGTAAACAAGAATACCCTGAAGACTCTGGCAGGAGCACTCATTCAAGGGTACTACGACTATGCTTGCACCTGATGGTACCAAAGCACCTCAAAGGCTCTAAAAACAAGATTACAAACATCACAAAACAAACTGGTCAGACTACTACTTCAATATGAGCCTGAGGCTGCAGAGAGTCCCGACACTGTGGAAAACCTCCTGTGTGTTCCCTGTTCCTAAGTGGCCATGTCCCAGCACGTCCAAGGACTACAGGCCGGTGGCTCTAACCTCTCATATAATGAAGACCATGGAGAGGTTAGTCCTGGAGCAACTCCGCCCGGTGATCAAACCCCACCTAGATCCACTCCAGTTAGCCTACCAGCCCCAACTGGGGGTAGAGGATGCTGTCATCTACCTGCTGAACCGAGCCTACACTCACCTAGACAAGTCGGGGAGCACTGTGAGAGTCATGTTCTTTTTTACTTCTCCAGTGCTTTTGATACCATAAGGCCTGGGCTGCTGGGTGAGAAGTTGGAGGCGATGCAGGTAGAGGCCCCCCAGATGTCCTGGGTTATTGACTGATTGATCTGATGGGCAGACCACAGTATGTGGGCCTACGGAGCTGTGTGTCAGACAGACTGGTCAGCAACACCACAACCTCACAGGGGACAGTCCTCTCTCCCTTCCTCTTCACCGTCTACACACCAAGGACTTCCACTATCAGTCAGAGTCCTGCCACCTTCAGAAGTTTTCTGATGACTCTGCGATAGTGGGATGTATAAAGGATGGTGATGAGAGGGAATACCGGGAACTGGTAGTGGACTTCGTCACATGGTGCGATAAAAACCACCTGCAGCTTTGTGGCGAAGACCAAGGAACTGATTGTGGAGCTGGCGAGGAGGAGGAGTGCACCTGTGACCCCCGTTTCCTTCAATGTCTGTACAAGGATGTTGAGGATGTTCTACGAGTCGTTCGCCTTCTTGTACGCTGTGACCTGCTGCGGCAGCGGACTGAGAGCAGGGGACACAAACAGGCTGGTCAGGAAGGCCAGTAGCGTGGTTGGGGTGGAGCTGGACTCTCTAGCGATGGTGGCAGAGAGGAGGAGCCTTGCTAAGATCCAGGCCATCAGGGAAAACCCCACCCACCCACTATACACAGAATTGGCTGATAGGAGGAGCATGCAACACTCCCTAAATGTAGCACTGAACGGCACATGAAGTCCTTCATTCTGACAGCCATCAAACTTTAGAATGCATCAATGTGCCTCACTGCATCACTGAGCACAGGGTGACAGTTACCATCTTCATGGACTTTTACTTTTAAGACAACACTGTTCAATATTACACTTACTGGGGTAGTGGGTGCTGTTCACCACTAGGGGTTATGGCCAGGGCTAGAATGCTCCTCTCACATCCTAACCTAGGTTTTGGCAGTGGAAGCGCCAAAACACAGACAATACAAAAAGGTTAATTATGAACGGAGCCCGAAGGTGAGGGCAGGGAGGACTCCTCCACCTGAATGAATGAATGAATGAATGAATGAATGAATGAATGAATTAATGAATGAATGAATGAATGAATGAATGAATGAATGAATGAATGAATGAATGAATGAATTAATGAATTAATGAAAACTTTATTTAACAGATTGCAGAATGGGTACAATACAGTACGGCTCAATACACACAATTGTTAAGGGGATGCAGACCTGAGAAAGACGTTTGTCTTGTTTCCATCAGGGTCCCCCATTTTCAATTAATATAGACATTTATGACATACACAACATACATGACATTTATGGCATAGGGACATATAGGTATTTAGTACTGATACATTTGTGACATAAACGGTATTCAAATATACAGTACTGTTACCCCTAGATCCTGACAGAGTATATACATATGATGGGGAGGGGACTGTACATTAGGAGGGGGTGGGTGGGTGGGAGAAAGATATACATACGGCGGGGAGGGAATATATACATGCGGTGGGGAGGAGACTGTCTATTAGGAGGTGGTGGGGGTTTTGGGCATTTACGGTGGCCAGTTTAGAATTGCAGCCTCCCGTAGGTGCTCTTTAAGAGCGGTTTTGAATGTGGGTAGGGATTCACATTCCTTTACAGCTTTGGGTAGGGCGTTCCACATTGATGTGGCATAATTGCGAAACATGTTTAGTCCCTTGTTTGAGCCAAATCTGGGTTTAACATGATTTGTTGAGCTTCCTCTGGTGTAGTGGTTGTGGTATTCACTGACCTTTGGGAAGTATTTTGACATGTACATGGGTACCTTAGTCGTATAGTGTATCTTGTAGACCAGGCCCATTGCAAGTTGCTGTACTCTGTCGTCTACTCTAAGCCATTCTAGGTTGTCAAAGTGGGCAGGGGTGAGGTGGGTTCTGGGGGTAAGGTCAAGTAGTAGTCTGACCAGTTTGTTGTGTGATGTTTGTAATCTTGTTTTAAGCGATTTTGAGGTGCTTTGGTACCATGAGGTGCACGCATAGTCGTAGTACCCTTGAATGAGTGCTCCTGCCAGAGTCTTCAGGGTATTCTTGTTTACCAGAGAGGAGATCCGGTACAAGAATCTAGTTCGTTGGTTGACTTTTTTTATTACATTGGATGCCATTTTGTCACAGGAAAGATTTGCCTCTAGGATGGAACCCAGGTAGGTAATTTCGTCTTTCCTTGTGACAATATTGTCACCCACTGTAACTGAGAAGCCGTCGGTCTTGCTGAGTTTGTTATTTGAACCGAAGAGAATGGACTCTGTTTTGCCCATGTGTAATGATAGTTTGTTATCAGCGAGCCATATGCAGATTTTGCCTAGTTCCGAGCTGAGGGTTTTTTCAACCTGCAACTTGTTCTTGTCAGAGACCAGCAGGGCTGAGTCGTCCGCAAACCGGAACAAGTTACAGTCACAGGCTGACGACATTACATTTGCATAAATTAGGAAGAGTAGCGGTCCTAGGATGCTTCCTTGTGGAACACCACAGCTCACTGTGAGGGGGGGGGATAGAGTACAGTTTACCTCTACCATCTGTTCTCTCCCCTCCAGGTAGGATTTCATCCAGCTCACTGATAAACTATCAAAACCAATTGCTTTTAGCTTGTCAATCAAGCCTTCGGGCTAAAAAAGTGTTCAGTCATGAAACGGGGAAGCAGTGCCTTCCAGGCACAGGCCTGTAATATTGTCCTCCTGCCTGCAAGGGAGAGCACAGTTTAAAACAAGCCAGAGAGAGTCAGAATGCGCACATTCAATGCTCTCGACAGAGAGGGGCAGTTCACAGAATGAAAGGTGTTCAGAGCACTGCGCTCCAATCCTCCACCATTCAACTAATACTGTTCATATAATTCCCAGTTCCAATAACAGTTAATATGAATCCACAATTCCAATGCAATCACAGTTCTTCTATTCCTCCACTGACAGCTCTGGAAACAGTTCACTTGTCAGGCGCTGTGTTTGAATATTCGATACAATGTATATCCACTCACCCTGGCACACAGTGTTGCAACAATGTATCTAAATGGCCCGATGCTCCGTTCGTTCCGCAGCCCCGTGGGCGCTGTCTGCAAAGGTTCGGTAATGACAATCTTACTGGCAGGAAGCAGCAATAGCGCCGTGTGTACCAGCAATATCACCAGTCGGCGTCCTCGGGTTTCTCCTTCCTCCTCTGCGCCGGGTTTCGTCCTTCTGTCTCTCTCCCAGCTGTCAATATTCGCCACCCTTTTGAGCGAGTATGCAGGGTTCCAGGGCACCGCCCCTATGCGCCAGCCAGCCAGCTTCCTGCCCCCTCCAGCGGCACACCCTGGCTGCTGTCACTGGCCCCAGCACATATCACCATCCCCACAGGACGCTCCCCACGCTCTCACAGGGACTCCATGGACCTCATCTAAGCAGGGAAGAAGGGACAGCATGGCGCAGTACTGTGATAGGAGATTCCAGTACACAAAATAGTTGGATATGCACTTGCCTGTTAAAACGGCCAGGTAAGCATCTAGGTCCTCATCAGGACCATCACTGGGCGTGTCTTCCTCTCAGGGTCCAGCAGGTACATCAGCACACACACACACACACCCCCACCCGCAACACCGTTTTTTTGTGTGAAAATATCTGTTTTGAAAAATATCCATATACGTGTAGTCAGGGCCTAAAGGCCTCTGCATGCTACAGAAACTTCAAAGCAACTGCAACACAACATCGACAAAGCAACGGTGTTTTAGACACTCTGCCTTTATGCTTCTGCAACATCGACGCGCAAAGTTAGTTTAACTAAAGTTAGTTTAGGTTCGTGTTAACAATAGATAATGTACAAAATAAACGTATTTCCGGTGATTTTAGACGTCGCTCTTTTATTTTGAAAACCCCCGACCGGAAGTGTTATAGTGTCTGTTGCTAGCAGCTTAACTTTCTGTGCTTTTCGAGCTAACGTTACCGTAACATCATTAGTTTCCAATGGAGAGGACCTCGGCTCACATGCATGCAGCTCAAACTACCTATTGGAATAAATTAATTGATTGATGTTTAACTTGTCCCTGTGTGTGTCCAGTCATTTCGACTAGCAAACGTTGTATTTAACGTTACCTCAGGACGGATACCATTGTATTTACTTGGTTAGCTATGTAGCTAATGTGGATAGCATTTTGAATAGACCCAATGCTAGCTGGCTGGCTACAGCTTTATTTACTAAATTATGGAGGCTTTTTAATCGTCAAGGTAAGAGAGGATTTGTCATGATCAACTGAAGGCGTATGCTATGGAACAATATGTGCTTGGGTTTTCAGAAAAAGGCGAGCTATGTGACGCTAATTATTTAGCGTCAACGCTGGCTTCAACAATGGAGGATATTATTCTCTGCGGGACTAATATTATTCTATGACAGCCCCGCCCCCATTCGCTAACCAACCAATCACTGCTACGCAATATCAACGCAACGGTTGTTCAGATTAGATTCTGGGGACATGTACGCAACGTACAAGCAACACAGTCTACAAGACCCTCTAAAACAACCGCGCTGAAATCGCGCCGATGTTGTGTTGCAGTTGCTCTGAAGTTTCTGTAGCATGCAGAGGCCTTAAGAGTTGAGGTCGCAACATAAATTACATCACCATAGTCCTGTTGATTCAAAGACTGATTCAACAATTATTGAATCAGAGGACATCTAGATCTGTTTCTGTAGAGGAAACCAATTTTCTTTCCATTGCAACATTTCAAAATTAGATTACGTTAAGTGGCAATGTAAATGCAAAGCGGGGAGATCGTTAAGCCTCGGTGGAGGTCTGCATCGTCCATAATACATTAACAGTAACAAATGCTAATCGCAAATTTCTCTTGATTAATGTTGGCGTTTATTAAAAACCTCATCTCCATGTGTGATGCATGTCATCAATATTGTCATAATATTGTCATTGGTGGCCAGATCACCGCACCGATATGCAGAACGAGATGAAGCTGGCAGCTTCCCTCGCTCTCTCCTCGTCTTGTTGCTCCTCCTCCCGGGTGCCAGCAGGAGGTGTCATGTTTATCGACAGCCTCTCCCCAGAGAGAGGGCCATTCCATGAGCCACTGCTAAAGGATCAGAGTGTGGCCAGAAATTAACTGGGTATTGATTCACTGCAGAGCCATCCCCAAGACGGCCATTTGAAGGTACAGCACAGACTAGTCCTGCAGTCAACTGTCCTGTCACAACCTGCTGCTACTTGCCCTTTCTTCCTTGAGAGGCTGTAACATGGACCAAATGCAGGCTACAGACAGTAGTAGTAGTAGTAGTAGTAGGGATTAGTACAGAGCACAATGCTCTCAGACAGTATGTATTAGTATAGAGCACAGTGTAATCTAAACCACACATATAGTAGTAATATGTATTAATACAGAGCACAATGCTCTAGTCTAAACCACACAGGCAGTATGTATTAGTACAGAGCACAGTGCTCTAAACCACACAGACAACTAGGTATTAGTATAGAGCACAGTGCTCTAAAACTAAACCACACAGATACTTAGTAGGTATTAGTAGGTAGGGGCGACAGTGGCTCAGGAGGTAGAGCAGTCGTCTGGCAATCCGGAGGTTCCCGGTTCGATTCCCGCTCCTCACGTGCAGCGTGTCGATGTGTCTGTGAGCAAGACACTTAACCCCTAATTGCTCCCGATGAGCAGGTTGGCACCTTGCATGGTTGCACCTCTGCTGTCGGTGTGTGAATGTGTGAGTGAATGGGTCAAATGTGAGTAACAAATTGTACAGCGCTTTGGATAAAAGCGCTATATAAAAAAACAGCCATTAACATTAGTAAGTATTAGTACAGAGCACAGTGCTGTAACACAGACAGTAGGTATTAGTATAGAGCACAGTGCTCTAAACCACACAGACAGTAGGTATTAGTATAGAGCAGTGCTCTAAACCACACAGACAGTAGGTATTAGTATAGAGCAGTGCTCTAAACCACACAGACAGTAGGTATTAGTATAGAGCACAGTGCTCTAAACCACACAGACAGTAGGTATTAGTATAGAGCAGTGCTCTAAACCACACAGACAGTAGGTATTAGTATAGAGCAGTGCTCTAAACCACACAGACAGTAGGTATTAGTATAGAGCAGTGCTCTAAACCACACAGACAGTAGGTATTAGGATAGAGCAGTGCTCTAAACCACACAGACAGTTGGTATTAGTATAGAGCAGTGCTCTAAACCACACAGACAGTAGGTATTAGTATAGAGCAGTGCTCTAAACCACACAGACAGTAGGTATTAGTATAGAGCAGTGCTCTAAACCACACAGACAGTAGGTATTAGTATAGAGCAGTGCTCTAAACCACACAGACAGTATTATCAGAATAGAGCACAGTATTCTAAACCACAGATACAGTAGTAGTAGGTATTAGCACAGAGCACAGTGCTGTAAACGACACAGCCAGTAGTATTATGTATTAGTACAGAGCACAGTGCTGTAAACCACATAGACAGTAGTGCTGTAATATGTATTAGTACTGCGTGCCATATACATAATCATTATTTGATATAATGTCCTGCTTCAAACAGAGCTAGTACTGCGTGCCATATACATAATCATTATTTGATATAATGTCCTGCTTCAAACAGAGCTAGTACTAAATTATTATACTTTTTTTATTCCAACATGTATAAGGAATCTGTACTGTATGAGTTCCCGCCTCCCTAAAACCAGTCAGAGTCACACCGCTCATAAAAAAACCCAACCATGAACCCCACCATCATAGACAACTATTCAAGATTCAAGAGTTTTATTTGTCACATACATACACGAGACATGCAGTGAAATGTAGGTGGCCATGCCTGCCTCGATTGTGCAATAATACAAATAATAGAATAGAATAATGAAATAGAATAGATAATAAAATAGAATAAACGTTAGGTAAATGGAATATAGCTCCACTTCTACAAGGGTTATTTGCATATTATTGGTATCTAGGTACATCTATGGACCTCAGGGAATGTATTCACAGTGTCAGAAATATTGTGTCTATTAATAGGTTTGCTTAAATTGTGATGAAACAAAGGAGAATATGAATTTAGATTTTTCTTTGCATCTTTGACAGTGAATAACACCATGATAATAATGACCAAACTTAAAAAACTGCCACTGACCTCGTTCAGTACCCTCTTGAGATCATGTGTACAAAAAAATCTAAGGAAATTAATAAAGGGAAGATGATTAAACCGAAGGTTTTGTAGATACAGTACTGAATTCTCCCATCCGGACCAATGCACTTTGAAATATTATTATAGAATATAGAATATGATGCTTTGGATAAAAGCGCTATATAAAAAAACAGCCATTAACATTAGTAGGTATTAGTACAGAGCACAGTGCTGTAACACAGACAGTAGGTATTAGTATAGAGCAGCGCTCTAAATCACACAGATAGTACGTATTAGTATTGAGTGCAGTGCTGTAAACCACACAGACAGTAGGTATTAGTATAGAGCAGCACTCTAAACCACACAGACAGTAGGTATTAGTATAGAGCAGTGCTCTAAACCACACAGACAGTAGGTATTAGTATAGAGCAGCACTCTAAACCACACAGACAGTAGGTATTAGTATAGAGCACAGTGCTGTAAACCACACAGACAGTAGGTATTAGTATAGAGCACAGTGCTGTAAACCACACAGACAGTAGGTATTAGTATAGAGCAGCACTCTAAACCACACAGACAGTAGGTATTAGTATAGAGCACAGTGCTCTAAACCACACAGACAGTAGGTATTAGTATAGAGCAGTGCTCTAAACCACACAGACAGTAGGTATTAGTATAGAGCAGTGCTCTAAACCACACAGACAGTAGGTATTAGTATAGAGCACAGTGCTCTAAACCACACAGACAGTAGGTATTAGTATAGAGCAGCACTCTAAACCACACAGACAGTAGGTATTAGTATAGAGCAGTGCTCTAAACCACACAGACAGTAGGTATTAGTATAGAGGAGCGCTCTAAACCACACAGACAGTAGGTATTAGTATAGAGCAGTGCTCTAAACCACACAGACAGTAGGTATTAGTATAGAGCAGTGCTCTAAACCACACAGACAGTAGGTATTAGTATAGAGCAGTGCTCTAAACCACACAGACAGTAGGTATTAGTATAGAGCAGTGCTCTAAACCACACAGACAGTAGGTATTAGTATAGAGCAGTGCTCTAAACCACACAGACAGTAGGTATTAGTATAGAGCAGTGCTCTAAACCACACAGACAGTATGTATTAGTATAGAGCAGCACTCTAAACCACACAGACAGTAGGTATTAGTATAGAGCAGCGCTCTAAACCACACAGACAGTAGGTATTAGTATAGAGCAGTGCTCTAAACCACACAGACAGTGGGTATTAGGATAGAGCAGTGCTCTAAACCACACAGACAGTTGGTATTAGGATAGAGCAGTGCTCTAAACCACACAGACAGTAGGTATTAGTATAGAGCAGTGCTCTAAACCACACAGACAGTAGGTATTAGTATAGAGCAGCGCTCTAAACCACACAGACAGTAGGTATTAGTATAGAGCACAGTGCTCTAAACCACACAGACAGTAGGTATTAGGATAGAGCAGTGCTCTAAACCACACAGACAGTTGGTATTAGGATAGAGCAGTGCTCTAAACCACACAGACAGTAGGTATTAGTATAGAGCAGTGCTCTAAACCACACAGACAGTAGGTATTAGTATAGAGCAGTGCTCTAAACCACACAGACAGTTGGTATTAGTATAGAGCAGTGCTCTAAACCACACAGACAGTAGGTATTAGTATAGAGCAGTGCTCTAAACCACACAGACAGTAGGTATTAGTATAGAGCAGTGCTCTAAACCACACAGACAGTAGGTATTAGTATAGAGCACAGTGCTCTAAACCACACAGACAGTAGGTATTAGTATAGAGCGCAGTGCTGTAAACCACACAGACAGTAGGTATTAGTATAGAGCAGCACTCTAAACCACACAGACAGTAGGTATTAGTATAGAGCAGTGCTCTAAACCACACAGACAGTAGGTATTAGTATAGAGCAGTGCTCTAAACCACACAGACAGTAGGTATTAGTATAGAGCAGTGCTCTAAACCACACAGACAGTAGGTATTAGTATAGAGCACAGTGCTCTAAACCACACAGACAGTAGGTATTAGTATAGAGCAGCACTCTAAACCACACAGACAGTAGGTATTAGTATAGAGCGCAGTGCTGTAAACCACACAGACAGTAGGTATTAGTATAGAGCAGCACTCTAAACCACACAGACAGTAGGTATTAGTATAGAGCACAGTGCTGTAAACCACACAGACAGTAGGTATTAGTATAGAGCACAGTGCTCTAAACCACACAGACAGTAGGTATTAGTATAGAGCAGCACTCTAAACCACACAGACAGTAGGTATTAGTATAGAGCACAGTGCTCTAAACCACACAGACAGTAGGTATTAGTATAGAGCAGTGCTCTAAACCACACAGACAGTAGGTATTAGTATAGAGCACAGTGCTCTAAACCACACAGACAGTAGGTATTAGTATAGAGCAGTGCTCTAAACCACACAGACAGTAGGTATTAGTATAGAGCAGTGCTCTAAACCACACAGACAGTAGGTATTAGTATAGAGCATAGTGCTCTAAACCACACAGACAGTAGGTATTAGTATAGAGCACAGTGCTCTAAACCACACAGACAGTAGGTATTAGTATAGAGCATAGTGCTCTAAACCACACAGACAGTAGGTATTAGTATAGAGCACAGTGCTCTAAACCACACAGACAGTAGGTATTAGTATAGAGCAGTGCTCTAAACCACACAGACAGTAGGTATTAGTATAGAGCAGTGCTCTAAACCACACAGACAGTATTATCAGAATAGAGCACAGTATTCTAAACCACACAGACATTAGGTATTAGTATAGAGCAGTGCTCTAAACCACACAGACAGTAGGTATCAGTATAGAGCACAGTATTCTAAACCACACAGACAGTTGGTATTAGGATAGAGCAGTGCTCTAAACCACACAGACAGTAGGTATTAGTATAGAGCAGCACTCTAAACCACACAGACAGTAGGTATTAGTATAGAGCAGTGCTCTAAACCACACAGACAGTATTATCAGAATAGAGCACAGTATTCTAAACCACAGAGACAGTAGTAGTAGGTATTAGCACAGAGCACAGTGCTGTAAACGACACAGCCAGTAGTATTATGTATTAGTACAGAGCACAGTGCTGTAAACCACATAGACAGTAGTGCTGTAATATGTATTAGTACTGCGTGCCATATACATAATCATTATTTGATATAATGTCCTGCTTCAAACAGAGCTAGTACTGCGTGCCATATACATAATCATTATTTGATATAATGTCCTGCTTCAAACAGAGCTAGTACTAAATTATTATACTTTTTTTATTCCAACATGTATAAGGAATCTGTACTGTATGAGTTCCCGCCTCCCTAAAACCAGTCAGAGTCACACCGCTCATAAAAAAACCCAACCATGAACCCCACCATCATAGACAACTATTCAAGATTCAAGAGTTTTATTTGTCACATACATACACGAGACATGCAGTGAAATGTAGGTGGCCATGCCTGCCTCGATTGTGCAATAATACAAATAATAGAATAGAATAATGAAATAGAATAGATAATAAAATAGAATAAACGTTAGGTAAATGGAATATAGCTCCACTTCTACAAGGGTTATTTGCATATTATTGGTATCTAGGTACATCTATGGACCTCAGGGAATGTATTCACAGTGTCAGAAATATTGTGTCTATTAATAGGTTTGCTTAAATTGTGATGAAACAAAGGAGAATATGAATTTAGATTTTTCTTTGCATCTTTGACAGTGAATAACACCATGATAATAATGACCAAACTTAAAAAACTGCCACTGACCTCGTTCAGTACCCTCTTGAGATCATGTGTACAAAAAAATCGAAGGAAATTAATAAAGGGAAGATGATTAAACCGAAGGTTTTGTAGATACAGTACTGAATTCTCCCATCCGGACCAATGCACTTTGAAATATTATTATAGAATATAGAATATGATGCTTTGGATAAAAGCGCTATATAAAAAAACAGCCATTAACATTAGTAGGTATTAGTACAGAGCACAGTGCTGTAACACAGACAGTAGGTATTAGTATAGAGCAGCGCTCTAAATCACACAGATAGTACGTATTAGTATAGAGCGCAGTGCTGTAACACAGACAGTAGGTATTAGTATAGAGCAGCACTCTAAATCACACAGATAGTACGTATTAGTATAGAGCGCAGTGCTGTAAACCACACAGACAGTAGGTATTAGTATAGAGCAGCACTCTAAACCACACAGACAGTAGGTATTAGTATAGAGCAGCACTCTAAACCACACAGACAGTAGGCATTAGTATAGAGCAGCACTCTAAACCACACAGACAGTAGGTATTAGTATAGAGCAGTGCTCTAAACCACACAGACAGTAGGTATTAGTATAGAGCAGCACTCTAAACCACACAGACAGTAGGTATTAGTATAGAGCAGTGCTCTAAACCACACAGACAGTAGGTATTAGTATAGAGCAGCACTCTAAACCACACAGACAGTAGGTATTAGTATAGAGCAGTGCTCTAAACCACACAGACAGTAGGTATTAGTATAGAGCAGCACTCTAAACCACACAGACAGTAGGTATTAGTATAGAGCAGTGCTCTAAACCACACAGACAGTAGGTATTAGTATAGCACAGTGCTCTAAACCACACAGACAGTAGGTATTAGTATAGAGCAGTGCTCTAAACCACACAGACAGTAGGTATTAGTATAGAGCAGTGCTCTAAACCACACAGACAGTAGGTATTAGTATAGAGCAGTGCTCTAAACCACACAGACAGTAGGTATTAGTATAGAGCACAGTGCTCTAAACCACACAGACAGTAGGTATTAGTATAGCACAGTGCTCTAAACCACACAGACAGTAGGTATTAGTATAGAGCAGTGCTCTAAACCACACAGACAGTAGGTATTAGTATAGAGCAGTGCTCTAAACCACACAGACAGTAGGTATTAGTATAGAGCAGTGCTCTAAACCACACAGACAGTAGGTATTAGTATAGAGCAGCACTCTAAACCACACAGACAGTAGGTATTAGTATAGAGCAGTGCTCTAAACCACACAGACAGTAGGTATTAGTATAGAGCAGTGCTCTAAACCACACAGACAGTATTATCAGAATAGAGCACAGTATTCTAAACCACAGAGACAGTAGTAGTAGGTATTAGCACAGAGCACAGTGCTGTAAACGACACAGCCAGTAGTATTATGTATTAGTACAGAGCACAGTGCTGTAAACCACATAGACAGTAGTGCTGTAATATGTATTAGTACTGCGTGCCATATACATAATCATTATTTGATATAATGTCCTGCTTCAAACAGAGCTAGTACTGCGTGCCATATACATAATCATTATTTGATATAATGTCCTGCTTCAAACAGAGCTAGTACTAAATTATTATACTTTTTTTATTCCAACATGTATAAGGAATCTGTACTGTATGAGTTCCCGCCTCCCTAAAACCAGTCAGAGTCACACCGCTCATAAAAAAACCCAACCATGAACCCCACCATCATAGACAACTATTCAAGATTCAAGAGTTTTATTTGTCACATACATACACGAGACATGCAGTGAAATGTAGGTGGCCATGCCTGCCTCGATTGTGCAATAATACAAATAATAGAATAGAATAATGAAATAGAATAGATAATAAAATAGAATAAACGTTAGGTAAATGGAATATAGCTCCACTTCTACAAGGGTTATTTGCATATTATTGGTATCTAGGTACATCTATGGACCTCAGGGAATGTATTCACAGTGTCAGAAATATTGTGTCTATTAATAGGTTTGCTTAAATTGTGATGAAACAAAGGAGAATATGAATTTAGATTTTTCTTTGCATCTTTGACAGTGAATAACACCATGATAATAATGACCAAACTTAAAAAACTGCCACTGACCTCGTTCAGTACCCTCTTGAGATCATGTGTACAAAAAAATCTAAGGAAATTAATAAAGGGAAGATGATTAAACCGAAGGTTTTGTAGATACAGTACTGAATTCTCCCATCCGGACCAATGCACTTTGAAATATTATTATAGAATATAGAATATGATGCTTTGGATAAAAGCGCTATATAAAAAAACAGCCATTAACATTAGTAGGTATTAGTACAGAGCACAGTGCTGTAACACAGACAGTAGGTATTAATATAGAGCAGTGCTCTAAACCACACAGACAGTAGGTATTAGTATAGAGCAGTGCTCTAAACCACACAGACAGTAGGTATTAGTATAGAGCAGTGCTCTAAACCACACAGACAGTAGGTATTAGTATAGAGCAGTGCTCTAAACCACACAGACAGTAGGTATTAGTATAGAGCAGTGCTCTAAACCACACAGACAGTAGGTATTAGTATAGAGCAGTGCTCTAAACCACACAGACAGTATGTATTAGTATAGAGCAGCACTCTAAACCACACAGACAGTAGGTATTAGTATAGAGCAGCGCTCTAAACCACACAGACAGTAGGTATTAGTATAGAGCAGCACTCTAAACCACACAGACAGTATGTATTAGTATAGAGCAGCGCTCTAAACCACACAGACAGTAGGTATTAGTATAGAGCACAGTGCTCTAAACCACACAGACAGTAGGTATTAGTATAGAGCAGTGCTCTAAACCACACAGACAGTTGGTATTAGGATAGAGCAGTGCTCTAAACCACACAGACAGTAGGTATTAGTATAGAGCAGTGCTCTAAACCACACAGACAGTAGGTATTAGTATAGAGCAGTGCTCTAAACCACACAGACAGTTGGTATTAGGATAGAGCAGTGCTCTAAACCACACAGACAGTAGGTATTAGTATAGAGCAGTGCTCTAAACCACACAGACAGTAGGTATTAGTATAGAGCAGTGCTCTAAACCACACAGACAGTAGGTATCAGTATAGAGCACAGTATTCTAAACCACAGAGACAGTAGTAGTAGGTATTAGCACAGAGCACAGTGCTGTAAACGACACAGCCAGTAGTATTATGTATTAGTACAGAGCACAGTGCTGTAAACCACATAGACAGTAGTGCTGTAATATGTATTAGTACTGCGTGCCATATACATAATCATTATTTGATATAATGTCCTGCTTCAAACAGAGCTAGTACTAAATTATTATACTTTTTTGATTCCAACATGTATAAGGAATCTGTACTGTATGAGTTCCCGCCTCCCTAAAACCAGCCAGAGTCACACCGCTCATAAAAAAAACCAACCATGAACCCCACCATCATAGACAACTATTCAAGATTCAAGAGTTTTATTTGTCACATACTGTACATACACGAGACATGCAGTGAAATGTAGGTGGCCATGCGTGCCTCGATTGTGCAAAAATACAAATAATAGAATAGAATAATGAAATAGAATAGATAATAAAATAGAATAAACGTTATACGAATAAAATACAGTGTTAATCTTAAAGGTCCCCTATTGTAAAAATGGCCTTTTCCAGTGTGTTGCATTGTTTTCAAGCAATGTGGGGTTGTACCAACACTGAGAAAATGTGAAATATGTACCAAGTGCAGTTTCAGCTGTGACAAGAACTCTCCCTACTCAAATAAGCCATTCAGAATTTACTGGATCTGTGACGTGTAAGAGGCACTGACCAATCACTCTTAAGTTAATATCTGCATACCCCAGCCCCATCTGTGGTTGTAACTTGTAGCCATCGCCCACAATAAACCATTAGTGCAGGTGCAAGCAAGTGCAAGTGAAGTTCAACAGTGATTAGAGTAAGTTAGCATAACGTTAAAATTATGAGCAAATTTCAGATCTAATTGTTCCTACATGCTAACAATAGGGAGGAGAAACTAACTGTGTTTCAATATTTGTCAAAAACGTTACCTTTTGTGGCTTATTATCGCGAATCATAACAGTTATTGATATGATTCATTCAGAACGCTGAAATTTGAAACCCCACAGTATCTGACAGGAAGTGTAGTTCGGGAAAATTCCAACGCTGGTCGACAGCTATGCACCCCCTCTACAAAATGGCTGCAAAAAGACTACAATTCCCATGGTTCAAAATGTCCATTTCCGTTTCCGTCTTGCAAAAGACTTCAGAAAATCGAAAACTTAAAACGATCGAATGGCACTTTTAACCTATTGCTTAACTAACGTATTGATGATAATATACATTCTACATGCTTTTGTGACATGTTAGTGATGTTAATACTTGAAAACGTTTGATAAATAAATCGCAACTTAAATGCAACACTGAAAAATATTGATTTATGACCAGATGTCATTTTTGGGTCGGTACCGACCCCGTGGGGGTTTCGTTGTGTGTGTGTTGCGTGCGGAGAGAGAGAGAGAGAGAGACTCGCTATGCGCGAACAGACAGATTATTTGCGATAGTGGTAAAGGTTATTCCCTTTTCTAATTTGGCTAATATTTTCTGTTTGTCTCAATAGTGTATTAACGTTACTATTTTACTGTAGCGTTTGCGGTGTTCCTCCATGCTAGCGTATCTGCCATCTCTTAGATAGGCTAGCAGGTGGCTTGTAGGTGGCTTGTACTTTGAAAGGGCAGAAAGAGGCGCGGCTGGGTGGTGCAGCGGACATTGCGCTCGTCACCAACGCAAGAGACACCGGGTTCGATTCCGGCTGTCGGCGTTGCCTCCGGCTTGGGCCAGCCGTCATACTAACTCAATTGGCAGAGTTAGGGGTTGGAAGTCGATGCGTGGTAATCTGGACGTTGTGGACAGTGACTCCTACAGGTCGGTTGGGGATGCCTGCACAGTAGAGACAGGAAATTGCGGGGGTAGTGTGAGCCTCCCACACGTTACACCTCGCCAATGAGAGTCTGCGCTGGCAGGTGAAAAGATGTGACAGGCTGCCTCCTCGTGTATCGGAGGGGACACGTGATGCAAGGCTTCTATCCTCCCAACAACCGGCCAGTGGGGGGCATATGCGAGCAACGTTCAAGACAGGGGAGGGAAGAATTGGCACAGTGGAATTGGGATGGGAGAAAAATAGAAAAAGAAGAGAAAAAGGGCAGAAAGAGGTGCACCAAAGAACAAAACAATGCATTTTATTGAAAAAAAAACGTACAGATATGTTCCATAGACTCACAGGAATTGTGTAAAATTGCCCAAAAAGTTAACAATTGTGGACCTTTAAGAATAAAGGGCCTCAGTGAGAAGGACCAGAAATATTATTTTAAATCCGGGATTGCCAGATACCCGTCTTGTTTCCTGCGCTGAGCAGTGGTTCTTTTGATTCTCGCCGCTTGTTGTTCCAAATTAATTTAGATATTGTAGATTGTAGTTTGTGCCAGTAGTCGATCGAAGGGGGTAAGGGCAGCATTGAACTAATAAAGTTGACTCTGGGTAATATGTTCATTTTGATAATCGATGCTCATGCCTGTAGCGAGTTGGGGAGGCTCAACCATCTATTGAGATCCTGTAGTGTTGTACATGCCTGTATAATTGTGTCTAACAGTTTGATTCAGGGTGGAAACATTTTCGATGCCGAGGTATTTTAAATGTTCAACTATGGGGAAGTCCGCTGGAAGATCGATAGCTCTGGCCGACTCATTAAGGGGCAGGCATGCAGATTTGGGCCAGTTGATTTTGAAGCCTGATAGTTCACCAAATTTGTCTATTATCTTAAGTAAATTCGTGGCCGACTTAGAGGGGTCCTGCATAAAGATCAGTAAATCATCCGCATAAAGAGCAATTTTGTGAGAGGTATCTTTAATTTTTTTTTTTTTATTATTATTATTTTTTTAAACAAACATATAAACAAACATGACAACACACGATAAGATATACAAGCATTAATTAACAGTGCACATCCTTTGAAATCACCAATTAGTTAAATGTCTTATACAGGATATACCCCTAATACCTGCTATATATTACCCTACACACATATGCTCTAGCTCGTACCCCCCCTCCCGGACCCCCCATTGGATAATCCATCCATTATCCCTCGCTCCTAACCAGACACTACCATTATATGCTAGCTTTTATTCTCTCCACCACTTCTAACCACATTGTCATTTTGGATTCATTGAGACCCAAAATTCTTGCTGTAGATATTTCTTGATAAATCACATCGAGATATGTAATAATCCAGACCTTCCGGCAAATCTTTTCCGGTTGAAACCATCGTGATGCTATCAGCTTTTTAGCCACTGTGATACCCGATAAAACCAATCTCTTTAGCTGTGGATGTACTGCACACTCAAAAACATCATTCAGCAGTAATACAGAGGGGTGTACAGGTATATTCAGAGTTAAGAGATTTGATAATTGCTGGGTCACTTCTTTCCAGAATATCTTAACTGGTGGGCAGTCCCAGTACATGTGCATAAATGTCCTCTCGTCCCCATTTGTACATAAGGAGCATTTGGAGTCTTGTTTAAGACCCATTCTGTTCAGTCTTATAGGAGTCAAGTATGTCCTGTGAATATAGTTAAGATTGATTTGTTGATGGTCCGGGTTCCTTGATGTAAATCGAACATTTGCCCAGGCTTCTTGCCAATCAAAATCTTTTTCCATGTCTGGTATATCCCTCCTCCAGACTGAGTCTAGGTGGAGGGTTTCATACGAGGACGTTAGTAATTGATGATAAAAATCTGAAACAAAACCTCTCCATGTCTCTCTTTCATAGAAGAATTTGTGGTATCTGTGGTGTACAATTGGTATCTTTAATGCAACACTGTGAGCCTTCAAACATAACAATAACTGCGTAAAAATAATATGTGGAATCGGAGAGATTAAATTTTTTGCGTATTTCTTCATAGCTACAAAAACCCTGTTTGTTGAAAACATCTCCTAATGAGTGTATGCCTTGCTTTTCCCATATAGGGAATCTTATATGTCGTTTTCCAATCAAGAGTGCATTGTTATTGAATAAGGGAGTATGATTATGCCATTTATGTGGGTTAGAATATTTTTTTTGTGTTTCACGCCATATCCGGATCACATGAGTAATTATGGGGCCAAATTTCCGTTCGCATTGCTTAATTGATAATTTGGTGTATGCTATGTCCTTTAGTCTATGTGGAGCTACTATATTTTCTTCTAAATTTCTCCAGGATACTAATGCTTGGGGATCAAACCATGTTGTCAGTGGTCTTAAAGTGTACGCCTTAAAATAGTGGAAAAAATCTGGAAATGCCATACCACCGTCTGCTTTGTTTCTCTGTGCGGTGGATCTTTTTATACGTGGTGGTTTGTTATTCCAAATAAATTTGTATGTGGAGGAGTGTAATTTTTTCCAGTAACCCTCTGGAGGGGGTAATGGTAGCATTGAGCTGAAGAAGTTGATTCTAGGTAGGACGTCCATCTTAATTATTGATACCCGTCTGTACTGAGTTTTTTTTTTTTTTTTTTTTTTTACTTCATTTTTTAGCGTTTATCGCTTTTCTGGTCAAGCATGACCGACAGATGTAGGGTGAAACGGGAGAGAGAGCAGGGGAAGACATTCGGCAAATGACGGCGAGTCCGGGAATCGAACTCGGAGTCAACCAGGTCCGTGACGCAGCACGGAATTCCGCGACGCAGCGCGGTACATGGTGTGCTACTGGAGCACCCCACCTGTACTGAGTTTTTAAGTTTTGACCACCTGTCAAGGTCGTCTTTGATTTTGTTTTGGATTTTTATGTAATTGTGCTTCACCGTTTGGCTTATATTAGGGAATATTTCAACTCCCAAACATCTAAAGTGTTTTACCATAGGTATCTCTTCTAGGAGGGTTATATTTTTTGCAGGGGCGTTAAGTGGAAGGAAAGCCGACTTCGGCCAATTTATCTTAAATCCCGATAAATCTCCAAAGTCCTCAATCAACTTGAGCAGATGAGGCAATGTGGTGTTGGGGTTTTGCATGAACAGTATTATGTCATCCACATGTAAACTAATTTTATGTTGTGTGCCCTTGATTATGGTTGGTTCTATGGATTGGGATTGTCTTATATATTGTGCTAAAGGCTCTAATGATAGATCGAATAGTCCGGGACTAAGAGGGCAACCCTGTCTAGCTGAGCGTGATACCGGAAAGATTCCAGAGGTGATTATACCTGTTGTAATCATGGCCGATGGGTCTTTGTATAATACTTTAATCATATCAATGAAACCTTTTCCTAACCCCATCCTTTCTAATACTGCCCATAGATACGACCGTTCCAGCCTGTCAAAAGCTTTCATTGCATCCAGGGACAGCATCGCCTTAGGTGTGGTGTCGTCCTTGTTAGCATCTAGTACGTGTAGTAATCGTCTTATGTTATCAGTGATCAAGCGGCCTCTTATGAAGCCAGTTTGGTCCGGATGAACTAAAGACGTTGTATGCTTTTGTAGTCTGATGGCTAATACCTTAGAGTACAGTTTGATATCGGTTCCGAGGAGGCTTAAGGGTCTATAACTACCGCACTCGGTGGGGTCTTTGTCTTTTTTAAGGAGGACTGTTATGAGTGCAATATTGTCGTTCTTATGGAAGTTCCCCTCCTTGACTGAGTATAAAATCATATTTAGTAATAAGGGTCCAATTATGTCCCAACAAGAGAGGTACATTTCTGGTGGGATACCGTCTCTTCCAGGAGCCTTACCACTTTGCATTTCGGATATGGCCTTCTTGAGTTCCTCTAGTGTGATCGGTGTTTCTAACTGTTTAGCGTCCTCCTCTGAAAGTTTAGGGAGGTTAATTTGATTGAGATATGTGTCCATTTTGTTTTGATCGAAGGTCGTTCCTGATTTATACAATTTGGAGTAGAATTCTTTGAATGTCGCATTAATTTTTTTAGGGTCTGTAACAAGTCCTTGTTGTGCTTTAATGGTAGTTATATCTGCAAATTTTGCGTTAACTCTTAATCGCATAGCTAATAGGTGACTTGGTTTGGAACCTTGAGAGTACTGCTGTTGTCTTGCGCTGCGTATTTGTATTTCAGATTGTTGTCTGTATATGGCGTTAATCTCTTTTTTAGTACATTAACTTGATTTTCCAGTCGAACCGAGTTGTTGCATTGTAAAGAATTAAATAACGTTGAATAAAGCGTTTCCAGTTCAGCCAGTTTTGAGCATCGATTCTTGCGTATTTTGGAGGAAAAGCTATCAGTGAAATCCTTGATCATTCCCTTTACCGACATCCATAATATTCTAGGGTCCTGCACCGAGTTCGCGTTCCTCCGTAGGAATACTATAAGAGCTTCTTTGATTTGTGTAATGAATTCCTTGTTATTAAGCAGCATCGAGTTAAATCGCCATCTTGGGGCTCGGGAAGATAGTATACCAAATGTTCCTTTTAGGAGTAAATAACAGTGATCTGTTAATGCATTGGGTATCATTTCCACATCATAGTTATCAAATAGTCTCGGGATGCAAAAACATAGTCTATTCTGGATAATGTGTTATGTCTCGCAGATCGACAAGAGTACTTCCGGGTCGTGGGGTTGAGTGATCACCATAAGTCATTTACACCTGTAATCTTCGACCAATCCTTTAAAGCATTAGATGAATTTTTTTGTTCGTTGGAAAAGGAGGGGTAAGATTTGTCCATCCTTGGATTCCAAATGGCATTAAAATCTGCACCAATTATAAATGAGTATTCGGGAAGGTCTAACATTGCTCTGGTAAGTGTAGTGAAGAAACTAACTTCGTACAAATTTGGGGCGTATACCGCTACCAACGCTATTTTCCTGTTCTTGTGTACAATCTTAGCTATAGTTATCCGACCATCTGCATCAGACCATACTCCCTTCAATTCAATATTCAACTTCCGTCTAACGACTATGGCAACTCCACGAGTTCTCGTTCGAAAGGAAGAGTGACTAATGTTATGATATGTGTTGTCCGCTAACGTATCTATGTCTTTCTCTAAAATGTGCGTTTCGCTTAGCAGAGCCACGTCAACCTGTTCTTTTTTCATCAGTGTGAGCACGCTTTTGCGTTGGTGTTGATTATTTATTCCCCCAGTGTTCCAGATCATTATATTCAAACTAGCCATAATCTATACATGTTGTTGTGTAGTTGTTGGTAATGCTTCTGGAGTGCGAAGCTACAATAGATATACATCCAACTATTGAGGTCCCGTTGAGAGCCGAGCTTAAAAACATATAAACATATAAACAAATAATAATCCCCTAATTCCCCCTCACTCCGGGAGTCGTACAGGACTGTGTTCCATAGACACATCCTACGCGTATGACTCCCTCCCTTAAACCACCGGGTTGCCCAAATTGAGCTTAATAACCCTAATCTTCCTATGCTAATTGCCATAGGATCTAAAACTTTCATTCTAATTCAATAGAATGTCACTTTTGGTCTTGCGCCTTCCCATTAATGTAATAACAATAGTGTGAAAATTAAAAATATACCTTCATTGATATATTCATTTGAACCTTCTACTAACTTATGTTGGAACCATCAGAAAAAAGAAAAGAGTGGAGAAAAATACTAACACCATAAAAAGTGAGAATTAAAATAAAACTCAACAGAGAAAAAATAAGTAAGAGAAAAAAGAAAAAAAACGTTTTTAGAGCTAAATTATGCAAATCCCTAAAGCAGTGGAGTAATTGTTTAAAATATTAGAATAACCTTGTCATGCTTATACCTTTAGATGTGGCTGATGTTTTTAAAACCTTATTGAGCTTCCGTCACTGGATCATATGCATATAAATACCGGATGTTAAAGTTACAGGCCTTCATTGTATGATTGCAGTATATTCTCGAAGGTTGTAGAATAACCTTGTAAATCCGTAAACACTGCTGTTATGTTCCAGAATAATCTTCCTACCCAGGAGTTGTGACCTACTAGTGTTTTCCAGCATATTCCATTGTGCCCCGAGTAGTCGAGAGAAGAGTCCAGAATATTCCAGAGTGTTCCCGATGTCAATATTGGATTATTGCCTCCTCAGAGACCAGGGCCCTCATTCATCAACGTGACATAGAAAATGTTCTATTTCCATACTTAAGCACAGAATTTAGAATGTGTGCACGCACAAAAAAAACGGGATTCATCACACGTGCGTACACAGGTCCTACGCACACCTGTCATGATAAATATCACCTTGGTCCTACGCCGAGGCTCGTGCACATTTTCACGTATTTGCATACCAGAACCGCCCCGATTAACCATATACGGTAATGGAAGACCCCCATGAAATGTGGAAAAGTGGACTAACCCAAGCGAACTCTGAGAGACTTCACTGAGAGCGAGATTGATCACAGAGGATCTGCATTGTGATGTTTTAGATACCCCAGTAATAACATTACAATTGAATTAAATACAATTAGGCCTGAATGAGACTCCGGCCACCGGCACATTATCAGCCAAAATGCGCGTTTATTGATGGAGCAAACTCTGAGAGATTGTTCACAGAGGCGCTGCCGAACCAAGATATAATATGATGTGTATAATATAATGTGTGTAGAGGCATATGATACAATCTATCTTGTTGTTGGTATTAGGTAGACTATGAATTACATATAATAGCAGCCAGCCTACATTATGCAACAGTAACTTGCGCATATATAACACACAGCCCTGCGAAGCCTGCATACAGTAAACTAACTTGATCATTAATCTAGCTGTTGTATCTTTACGCTTATGAAAACATTAAATAATATGTATATATATATATATATATATATATATATATATATATATATATATATATATATATATATATATATATATATATATATATATATATATATATATATATATATATATATATGTATATATATATGTATATATATTCTCAAATGGCTTAATGGCTATCCGAGTCCTCGATATCCTCGTGGATGGACCAGTATTTATATGATCATATCATATTCATATTCATATCATAGTTTACTCTATCAGCCTACCAGCATGTAATACGTTCTTTCTTAGAACTCAACTCGTTATTATTTTGCGCATAGATTGCAGAAATACGGGAACGTTTTGATTTAGGCTTTGACATTGTAAAACTAAATAAGTGACATTCTGTAATATCACCCACACGATATATGCTCTGTGTCCAGAGCATGTATGCTTTTCATTCATAAGACACATTTATTGCAAGGGTTTTGTATACACATACACTCAACAAATAACCTCTGTCTGTTCACGTTGCAATGCGTTTTTATATCGTGATTTGATTTGATTTGATTTTTATTTAGTACATACAATTTATACAATAGTATAAAAACAAGGGGTACAAAGATAACATGTGAAAGTCTGTCGACTTGTTTCCAACATGGTCCCAAGAAAAATACAATAAATCACAAAGAAAGAGTTAAGATAAAATAGATACAACAAGTAGATAAAATAGACAACACAATTTTCTAAGAGCCTCATTACAGCATGTCATGTTCCTGTTCTTCAAGAGTGGTGGCCAAGCACCCTCTGCAACCTATTGTTGCAGATGTCGCTTCACACCCCTCTTGAAGACAGCAATAGTGGGGGAGTTTTGGATGGCCCTGGGCAGAGAGTTCGGCTGTAGACAGAAAGCCATTCTGTGAATAGGAACCCTTTCTAGGCTCATAAACTGAGAGCTGTCCAGACCGTAACTGTCGTCCGTGGACCTGGCCACGCAGGACAATACGAGAGCATAAATATCTGGGGGCAGATCCATTTAACATTTTATACATATGTCCCAGTTTCAGAAAGGAGACCCTCTGCTCCACAGGGAGCCATCCCACCTCATTGAAGTGACATGGCTCAATATGGGTTCGAGGTGGCAGATTTAGGACCAATCGTATGGTCTTATTTTGGCTGGTTTGTAGCCTGTGTTTACATTCCACTGTAACACCACTATACCAGTACGTACTTGCATAGTCATATTGGCTAAGGATCATGCAGTTGGCAAGCAGTTTCATAGTTTCCAGTGATAAGAACCTCTTTTTTCTGTGCAAAAATTTCACCCTTGTGTTAACTTTTTTGATCACCTTCAGGGCCATTGTTTTCCCTGAGAGTGTTTGGTCGAGGTCTGCACCTAGGTATTTAACACAGTCTCTAGACTCGACACTGAAGCCATTACAGCTTATCTCAAGTCGGGAACATTCCTTTAATTTATGTTTTGAGCTGAATAGAATTGACTCAGTTTTTCCAAGGTGAATAGTAGGGATGCTCGATATTGGCTTTTTTACCGATACCGATATTCCGATATTGTCCAACTCCAATTTCCGATACCGATACCGATACCGATATCAACCGATACCGATATATGCAGGGTTTCCCCCCCAAAAAACTGAATAATTTCAGGTAACTAATAATTTCACTGGATGCATTCAAAAGGCTTTCTAAATGTAAGCATTATCTGTGCAAAATATGATCATTAAAAAAGTAAAAATGAACATTTTAAACCAACATGCATACTTTTGACAATAAATAAAATAAGAATTGGTTCTTACTTGCTTGCCTGGGTAAATAAAGGTTAAATAAATGTTAAAAAAAAAAAAAAAAAAAAAAATTGTTATTGTTTTTTTTTTTTTTTTTTTCTCGATACCGATATTTTCCGATATCACATTTTACTGCCGATATCGGCCGATAATATCGGTCGGCCGATAATATCGGACATCCCTAGTGAATAGATAATCTGTTGTCAACTAACCATTTGTGAAGGCTTTCCAGCTCCCTACTGAGACCGGCTTGTATTTCTGCCGTGTCGTCTCCAGACACCAGAAGTGCTGAGTCGTCAGCATACAGTAGGAGTCTGCAGGATACTGCAGACACCATGTCATTAACATATAGTGAAAATAGCACTGAAGCAAGGATGCTGCCTTGCGGCACCCCACATGTTATTTCATTATATGAAGATGCGACACCATCTTGGGTGTTCATATGACTTGTATTCTGCTTACAGCTTTGGGGTTCCACTTATTACGTTTAACAATGGCAAAGCCTTTTAAATATAATCAAAACGTTCCCGTATTTCTGCAATATATGCACAAAATAATAACGAGTTGAGTTACGCAGAGCACAGTCAGTGCTTATTTCCGCGTTGTGAAAATATTCTACCACCGGCGCCACCTACGCATGGTCCGACCTGTGCTTAAATATACGCACAAAGTCAAGCACAAGTTCAAATAGATAAATCCCACACTTTGCTTAGAAATGATCGTACGCACGGCTTAAGCACATATCTGTGCGTACGTCAAGTTGATAAATGAGGGCCCAGAAGTCTATAAATATAATGCCTATCGATCCGTATTAAACACTTTGTGCCTCAGTGTTGCCAACATGCATAACAGCTGTTGCTTTTGTTGAGCCGTGGTAAAGTCATTCTAATAAGAATAATAAAATACAAAGAGTAAAAAAATTGAGAAAAAGAGAGAGATGATTAGGCTTATCTTCTGATTCGAGCCTATGTTGCGACCGGCCCCGGGGAACCAGTTTCATGTTTCTTCATGTATTCATCATCTCTTTAGGCGAGTGTAATCCGAGCCTATTACCATTTTCCCCCAAGATGGATAGGAGGGCCGGGTACCTAAGGCTTGGCTTAAGATTTCTCTTGTATAATCTCTGCAGCACATCCTTGTAAAGGACACGTAGGGCAATGGCCTCCTTGCATAGATCCTCGTAGAAAAACACTGGTTTGTCACCATATTTCAGTTTCCCCCATTGATTGCGTGCCCCTCTGATGATCGCATCTCTTATTTCTGTCTTGCGCAGAGTAGCAATGATAACCCTCGACCGTTGCCTTTTTGGTCTCGTGTACCGACTCTGTAACATTGGTCCACTAACGGCGCTGTGGGTAGGATATGTGTACCTAGAATTCCTGCTAACACAGTTGGAAATAAATCGTCTGTGCAATTGACTGATTCATACAATCCCACAATACGGATATTATTTCTACGGTAGTAGCGTTTGATAGGGACAATTTCCTCTGTTTGTCTTATAAATTGAGCTAGTGGCTCCAGGGATAGCGCAAAAAGTCTGGTGTTCAAAGGACAACACTGTCTAGGAGACCTCGAGACTGAGAAGAGAGGGGAACAGATCATTGCTGATGCGGTAGCGTAGAGTACTTTAATCATACAGTATGAATAAACTCCTTTCCCAGTCCCATTGCCTCCAGTACTGCCCATAGGTATGACCACTCCAGTCTATTGAAGGCCTTCATGGCATCCAAAGATAGGACTGTGGCTGGTGTTTTATTATCCTTACTAGTGTCGACTACAGTTGTTTTTAAAGTTACCTTTTTGTAGTGTATTTGTGTGTGGGGTGTTTGAGAGAGTGTAAGTGAGGATGTGTGGTGTGTGTGTGTGTGTGTTCATGTGTGCTTGTGTGTCATGTGTGCTCTGTGTCTAGAAGCAAAGGGACGTTGCTACAAAGCATGCCATCTAACAACAAACATCATATAAATCCCGCAGTTTATTATTGTTTTGACAATGGGTCATGACAAACCAATTACATAATCCAACATTGTGTAAACAACTAACATATTCCAGTTGACTGTATATTTTTTTTATTATTCGTTACAAATATATCCATACTTCCATTGTGTCCGGGATATCCAGTTAAAATCGCTTCGTGTGACAGTGTCCTTTTGAAGCAGAGGGAGGTTGCTACAAAGCATGCCATCTAACAAGAAACTTCATATAAATCCCGCGATTTATTATTGCTTTGACAATGGGTCATGACAAACCAATTACATAATCCAACATGTGTGTAACGAACAGTGATGCCGGTAACGCGTTACTAAGTAACGCGTTATTGTAATCTGATTACTTTCCCCCGAAAATAGTAATCTAACGCGTTAATCTTTAAAAGCCAGTAATCTGATTGCAGTTACTTGTCCAAGTGGCTGTGCATTACTATTTCGTTACTATCTCATCATAAATTCATAATGCAGGCGGAATGCAGTATTTTATTTCGTTTTCGACAGTCAAAAATACATTTTTGAGCTGTTTTTCTTATTTGGGAGTGACGTGGTGTGGCAGTGAAAGGGTTACACAAGAATGTGTCCTCGCGGCGTGACTGGACTCTCTGTCTGTGAGTGACTCTGCTTTGGCCCAATCACATTCCCCATCCACAGTCTGCGAATCAGAGGCAGAGTAGGGCGGGTCTTCACAGCACGTCATGTGACATATGCGCCAATCGTGTGACAGCAGTGCTCCGTTGCATTCGTCTGAGAATTCCACCCCAAAACGCTTGTCTAAACGAAGTGAAACCGCAAGAAGACTAGAGAGACATTTATAAAAACAATTTAATAGTTACAGTTGATATAATTGAATAGTTCAGCCTGCATTTGTTAGATGTGAATGGATACACTGGTTTTGTAAAACCACTGGCTGGCTGCTCTAATGCTCTCCCACAGTTCTCCAGGTGGGAGAACACGAGTGACAGAGAGAGGGGAGAGAGACACACACACACACACACACACACACACACACACACACACACACACACACACACAAGCACACGCACACACGCGCGCGCACACACACACACACACACACACACATACACACAGAGAGGGAGAGAAGGGATTATATTATAATAATAATAATAATAATAATTATTATTATTATTATTATTATTATTATTATTATTATTATTATTATTATTATTATTATTATTATTATTATTATTATTATTATTATTAGTGTGGGTGACCTGGCGAAGCCAGGTTGCCACCCACACTATACATATCCATACTCTTTTTATTTATTCTTTCTTTATTCCACCGATTTTGCAAACACTTTGCAACACGTAAGCGTTCGCGCCCCATCCATACTCTTTTTATTTATTCTTTCTTTATTCCACCGATTTTGCAAACACTTTGCAACACGTAAGCGTTCGCGCCCCATACACGTGAAAGGTATCAAAACGAGCGGCTTGCCTATGGCAACACCGGTCTCCGAACTCGTAAAGTTTCACCGCACCGTCTGGCTACGAATCGACTTTAAACGGTACAATTTCAGAAATGCATGCAATTTAGAGTGCGAGATCCACCGATTTTCCAAACAACACTCGTGCCAGAGCGTTCGCGCCCCATACACGTGAAAGGTATCAAAACGACCGGCTTGCTCCAACTCGATGTACTATTCAAACTCGTAAAGTTTCACCGCACCGTCTGGCTACGAATCGACTTTAAACGGTAAAATTTCGGAAATACAGTGCAATTTAGAGTTTCAAACACTTTGCAACACGTAAGCGTTCGCGCACCATACACGTGAAAGGTATCAAAACGAGCGGCTTGCCTATGGCAACTGCGGTCTTCGAACCCGTAAAAGTTTCACCGCACCGTCTGGCTACGAATCGACTTTAAACGGTAAAATTTCGGTCCCATTGGGAATGCATTGCATTTTAGAGTGTAGCAGCTGAAATAATCTTTTTCCCCCTACCTTGGGTGAATTGCGAGTGTGATCTCAATTTTGGACGTAGAAATAAAACAAACACATCAAAACGATGACACGGCTGTCATCCCGCTCACAAAAGAAAAATAAATGGAATTGGACATTTCTATCTCAACTGACGACCATTTGTTTGAAGGTTCTCCTCCCCATTGACCGCCATGCAATCGCACTCTAGAAATCACATTTTTCACAGTATTTTTTAGCCTTCTGTTCCGATCGCCGAAGGAGTGCCACAATATCGCACGAATGTCACAATATCGCGCACAACCCTTCGCCTACTCGTTGTAGTGCTCATGTGCGCGTCACAACGCTTCATCTCTTATAGTTTTCTTTTAATCAATGTGACAATGCAGTCATGCATCTGCCTCCATAGAAATGCATTGGATAGCAAATATGCAAGTCATAGTGATTGCTTCACCTGTGTGGCTCATGGCTCACTCATGATTGGTTCAGCTGTGTGGCTCGTGGCTGAGCTGCCAATGACATCATCCACTTAACCCATCATTGGCCATCACTGTGTTGCAGTACTGAATTGCTGACAGCGCCCTCTGTCTTGTGGGTTGTGTCATTGTACTCAGTAGGGATATCCTCTTTCATTTTTCATTGGTCCATGTTGACCACCTTTCATTGGTCGATGTTGACCACTCCCCCGATCCTTAGACCACGCCCCATTAGGCCACACCCCCTCAGTGTATCTCTTGAACCGTTTGTCGTAGAGACTTGCGGATTGTGCCATTGTACTCAGTAGGGATATCCTCTTTCATTTTTCATTGGTCCATGTTGACCCCCTTTCATTGGTCGACGTTGACCACTCCCCCGATCCTTAGACCACGCCCCCTTAGGCCACACCCCCTCAGTGTATCTCCTGAACCGTTTGTCGTAGAGACTTGCGGATTGTGCCATTGTACTCGGTGTAATAGTGTAATAGTGTGTAATAGTGTAATAGTGTAATAGTGTGTAATAGTGTAATAGTGTGTAATAGTGTAATAGTGTAATAGTGTGTAATAGTGTAATAGTGTGTAATAGTGTAATAGTGTAATAGTGTGTAATAGTGTAATAGTGTGTAATAGTGTGTAATAGTGTAATATTGTGTAATAGTGTAATAGTGTAATAGTGTGTAATAGTGTAATAGTGTAATAGTGTGTAATAGTGTAATAGTGTATAATAGTGTGTAATAGTGTAATAGTGTGTAATAGTGTAATAGTGTGTAATAGTGTAATAGTGTAATAGTGTAATAGTGTAATAGTGTGTAATAGTGTAATAGTGTAATAGTGTGTAATAGTGTAATAGTGTAATAGTGTGTAATAGTGTAATAGTGTAATAGTGTGTAATAGTGTAATAGTGTGTAATAGTGTGTAATAGTGTAATAGTGTGTAATAGTGTAATAGTGTGTAATAGTGTGTAATAGTGTAATAGTGTAATAGTGTGTAATAGTGTAATAGTGTAATAGTGTGTAATAGTGTAATAGTGTAATAGTGTGTAATAGTGTAATAGTGTGTAATAGTGTAATAGTGTGTAATAGTGTAATAGTGTAATAGTGTGTAATAGTGTAATAGTGTGTAATAGTGTAATAGTGTAATAGTGTGTAATAGTGTAATAGTGTGTAATAGTGTAATAGTGTAATAGTGTGTAATAGTGTAATATTGTGTAATAGTGTAATAGTGTGTAATAGTGTAATAGTGTGTAATAGTGTAATAGTGTAATAGTGTGTAATAGTGTAATAGTGTGTAATAGTGTGTAATAGTGTAATAGTGTGTAATAGTGTAATAGTGTCTAATAGTGTAATAGTGTGTAATAGTGTAATAGTGTAATAGTGTGTAATAGTGTAATAGTGTAATAGTGTGTAATAGTGTAATAGTGTGTAATAGTGTAATAGTGTAATAGTGTGTAATAGTGTAATAGTGTGTAATAGTGTAATAGTGTGTAATAGTGTAATAGTGTAATAGTGTAATAGTGTGTAATAGTGTAATAGTGTAATAGTGTGTAATAGTGTAATAGTGTAATAGTGTGTAATAGTGTAATAGTGTAATAGTGTGTAATAGTGTAATAGTGTGTAATAGTGTACTAGTGTGTAATAGTGTAATAGTGTGTAATAGTGTGTAATAGTGTGTAATAGTGTAATAGTGTAATAGTGTGTAATAGTGTAATAGTGTGTAATAGTGTAATAGTGTAATAGTGTGTAATAGTGTAATAGTGTGTAATAGTGTAATAGTGTGTAATAGTGTAATAGTGTAATAGTGTGTAATAGTGTAATAGTGTAATAGTGTGTAATAGTGTAATAGTGTGTAATAGTGTAATAGTGTGTAATAGTGTAATAGTGTGTAATAGTGTAATAGTGTAATAGTGTGTAATAGTGTGTAATAGTGTGTAATAGTGTGTAATAGTGTAATAGTGTGTAATAGTGTAATAGTGTGTAATAGTGTAATAGTGTAATAGTGTGTAATAGTGTAATAGTGTAATAGTGTGTAATAGTGTGTAATAGTGTAATAGTGTAATAGTGTGTAATAGTGTAATAGTGTAATAGTGTGTAATAGTGTAATAGTGTAATAGTGTGCAATAGTGTAATAGTGTAATAGTGTGTAATAGTGTAATAGTGTAATAGTGTGTAATAGTGTAATAGTGTAATAGTGTGTAATAGTGTAATAGTGTAATAGTGTGTAATAGTGTAATAGTGTGTAATAGTGTAATAGTGTAATAGTGCAATAGTGTGTAATAGTGTAATAGTGTGTAATAGTGTGTAATAGTGTAATAGTGTGTAATAGTGTAATAGTGTAATAGTGTGTAATAGTGTAATAGTGTGTAATAGTGTGTAATAGTGTGTAATAGTGTAATAGTGTGTAATAGTGTAATAGTGTGTAATAGTGTAATAGTGTAATAGTGTAATAGTGTGTAATAGTGTAATAGTGTGTAATAGTGTGTAATAGTGTAATAGTGTGTAATAGTGTAATAGTGTAATAGTGTAATAGTGTAATAGTGTGTAATAGTGTGTAATAGTGTAATAGTGTGTAATAGTGTAATAGTGTGTAATAGTGTGTAATAGTGTGTAATAGTGTAATAGTGTGTAATAGTGTGTAATAGTGTAATAGTGTGTAATAGTGTGTAATAGTGTAATAGTGTAATAATGTGTAATAGTGTGTAATAGTGTAATAGTGTGTAATAGTGTAATAGTGTGTAATAGTGTAATAGTGTAATAGTGTGTAATAGTGTGTAATAGTGTAATAGTGTGTAAGTGTGTAATAGTGTGTAATAGTGTGTAATAGTGTGTAATAGTGTGTAATAGTGTAATAGTGTGTAATAGTGTAATAGTGTGTAATAGTGTAATAGTGTGTAATAGTGTGTAATATTGTGTAATCGTGTAATAGTGTAATAGTGTAATAGTGTAATAATGTGTAATAGTGTGTAATAGTGTAATAGTGTGTAATAGTGTAATAGTGTGTAATAGTGTAATAGTGTAATAGTGTGTAATAGTGTGTAATAGTGTAATAGTGTGTAAGTGTGTAATAGTGTGTAATAGTGTGTAATAGTGTGTAATAGTGTAATAGTGTGTAATAGTGTGTAATATTGTGTAATAGTGTAATAGTGTAATAGTGTAATCGTGTTGCGGGTTGTGTCATTGCACTCAGTAGGGATATCCTCTTTGATTGGTCTATGTTGACCACTCCCCCGATCCTTAAGCCGCGCCCCCTTTTTGTATCCTTTGAACCGTTTGTCATAGAGACTCGCGAGAGACCCTCTCCCCCGTTGGCCGGCGGTGCACAGGCGTCACCCACACTTTCACAATTTCCCCCGCGCGGAATTGTCTAGTTATTATTATTATTATTATTATATTAGAGATGTAGGCTGTCTGGGTGGGGTTGGAGAGAAAGAGGCATGGGGTGAGAGAGAGAGAGAGAGAGAGAGAGAGAGAGAGGGGTGAGAGAGAGAGAGAGAGAGAGGGGTGAGAGAGAGAGAGAGAGAGAGAAAAGCTCTTATTTGCCAGATTTACAGTTAATTTACATGTTAAAGAGAGACTGATTGTATGTTTATAGAGAGACATTTATAAAAACAATTTAATAGTTACAGTTGATATAATTGAATAGTTCAGCCTGCATTTGTTAGATGTGAATGGATACACTGGTTTTGTAAAACCACTGGCTGGCTGCTCTAATGCTGTGAGCATCATAGACTGTTGCTTTACCATACTTGATGGTACAGAAGCTGAAGCACTAGTTTAACAATTTACGTTATGTGCAGAGAAACAAGTTAAAAACAATTTATGCACTTTCAATAAAGCGTTTAAAAAAAACTGTTGGGGGAACGACGACGACTTCGTAACCTAGTTACTTTCAAAGTAACTAAGTTACTCTGATAATCAAGTAATCAGTAAAGTAACTTGGATTACTTTTTAAAGGAGTAATCAGTAATCAGTAATCGGATTACTTTTACAAGTAATCTGTGGCATCACTGGTAACGAACTAATATTACATCGGTCCGCAACCCGATGGTTGGGGACCTCTGCTATAGAGCCACACTCCGTTATGCACAAGTTTACAGACTTATATTATTCAATGAGACTGCCAGCCAGCTTTTGCGCGACGGAGAAATACAATTTAAATTGTGACGAGAGAAGATCATCTCCCGAGTCAGATACAATTTAACACACACTGTTCCAAAGATATGAATGTTTTGCGGCAAATTTTCACCCCTCAATTGATTTAGGTGTGTCTCATCTCTCCTCTCTCATGTTGTCTGTGCTTCTCTCCTCTCCGGCACCTGAGACAGAAAGCACTCAGCCAGTGGCCACTCCCCTCAAACGCAAAGTTCTGTAGTTCTGTAGTGCAGTCCGCGATTTTTCTTTTGTTTCACAATGGATCATGACAAATTAATTACATAATCCATGTGTATGTAACAAACTAACATATTCCAGTTGACTGTATATTTGAGTCGTTATGACGAAATCAATACATCCATTCATAAAGATTATTGTCCGCCATCTTGGTTTCATTCAGAAAAAGGATGAACGGCGGACTCATTCTAAAAAAAAGTTATTCGGTTGTGGGCAGGTTCTGGGGTCACGTGGAGTGTGTTATACAAAATAACGGAAGGTTATCCTATAACCTAGTTATATGAATACTGGCTGAGCGTCTCGCTCTTCGCCATTATGAGATATCTCTTATCTCCTAGCACATAATGGGCTCACGAAACAACAAATGCACTCACATGCACGTGACCAGGCCACGCCCCTACATCCCACTATATGATGCCGGACATGGTCGAACTCACCCTTCCTCAGAAAGATTTCCAACACTGAAAACTAGGGATGCTCGATATTGGCTTTTTTACCGATACCGATATTCCGATATTGTCCAACTCCAATTTCCGATACCGATACCGATACCGATATCAACCGATACCGATATATGCAGGGTTTCCCCCCCAAAAAACGGAATAATTTCAGGTAACTAATAATTTCACTGGATGCATTCAAAAGGCTTTCTAAATGTAAGCATTATCTGTGCAAAATATGATCATTAAAAAAGTAAAAATGAACATTTTAAACCAACATGCATACTTTTGACAATAAATAAAATAAGAATTGGTTCTTACTTGCTTGCCTGGGTAAATAAAGGTTAAATAAATGTTAAAAAAAAAAAAAAAAAAAAAAAAAATGTTATTGTTTTTTTTTTTTTTTTTACCGATACCGATATTTTCCGATATCACATTTTACTGCCGATATCGGCCGATAATATCGGTCGGCCGATAATATCGGACATCCCTACTGAAAACCCATCCAAGGGACCTCAGGGCGCTAAGAGCGAGACGCTCCGCCAGTATTCATATAACTAGGTTATAGGATAACCTTTCGTTATATTATCATACTGGCCAATCGCGTCTCGATCTTCGCCATTATGAGATATGGCGCAGAGCAGACACGTGGCCCGACAAGTGTACCACCTGAGGGCCCGTAAGCCCCAACCAGGGAGGAGGGGAGTCCCGTCCACCCGCCCTTCCTAACGAAGGGGGGGGAGGCAGTCAACTCCACCAAAGTGCGAAAAAAGGGGGAACCAGACACCCCTGAAAACGCACAGCACAGGCGGGACCACGTGTGACACAGCACCCCGTGGCACACACCCACACACCCCTGCTAGACCACCAATTGGTGGGACGCAGGAGAGGTCCCAGACCTCAGAACCGCCTGGGAGACAGAACCCCCAGTCACGTCCACAAGGTAAAACCTAACGAAGGGACCCAGGGAGGACCAGAAGGCCGCAGCACAGATGTCCTCCACCGAGGCCCCCCCTAACAGGGCAGCAGCCCGAGGGGGGACCTGTCCAGCCAACATGCAGCAAAGGGCAACGCCCCCGCACAACCAATGTGACAGGTGCTGCTTGGACAGCGCCTCACCCGCGCAAGGGCCACCGTAACAAACAAACAGTTGAACGGAAGCCCTGAGAGCCCGAGTCCTGAGGTAAACCCCCAGTGCACGGACAGGACACGACAGGTGAAGGCCCGCCTCCAACTCACTAGCGTGAGGAGGCGGACGAACGCCTGAACCACACGAAAAGAGCTCCGGATATTCTTTGGCACGAAGACTGGATTAGGCCTCAGAGTCGCACCGCTATCGGCCGAATAGACAGGCACTCAGGCCGCACCGAGAGAGCACACAGCTCACCCACGCGCTAAGCGGAGGTGATGGCCAAAAAGAACGCGGTCTTCAAAGACAGCTGATCCAATGGCGCCTGCTCAAGAGGCTCAAACGGGGCCTCCGACAACCGGCCCAGGACCAGTTGGAGGTCCCACTCGGAGACAGAGAACGTTCCACAGGCTTGAGATGCCGAGCGCCAAGCAGGAATGTTCCACGAGAGGGTGGCTGAACAATGTTCAGCAACCCTGCCCCTGTGGTTAGCCTAGCCCTTGTAGCTTCGACAGCTACCCCGTTAGCTCCTACTGCCAGCATGGCCCTACTGCTAGCACCAAAGCCCTGTCTGCTAGCTTAGCCCCTGCTGCTAACCAGGCCTCAACAGCTAGGACTGCCCCGTCAGCTAGCTTGTTCCCTATGGCCCCTGTTTATCTGATCTCGGTTCCTTGGTCTGGCCCTCCAGCCAGTGTTAACTATCCTGCTAGAACTGCCCCTTCAGTTATCAGGATGGGTTATTTCCGTGTTACTCCGACTAACACCTCAGTCTCGTCTGCTAGAGCCCCTGCTGCTAGCACCTCAGTCTCGTCCGCTAGAGCCCCTGCTGCTAGCCTCTTAGTCTTGTCTGCTAGAGCCCCTGCTGCTAGCACCTCAGTCTCGTCTGCTAGAGCCCCTGCTGCTAGCACCTCAGTCTCGTCCGCTAGAGCCCCTGATGCTAGCCTCTTAGTCCTGTCCGCTAGAGCCCTTTCTAATAGTGTTTCAGTCTCGTCTGCTAGAGCCCCTGCTGCTAGCCTCTTAGTCCTGTCTGCTAGAGCCCCTGCTACTAGCACCTCAGTCTCGTCTGCTAGAGCCCTTGCTGCTAGCACTAGTCAGGTAGCTAACCCGGTCTCTACTGCCAGTTTAGCCCCTGCTAGAGTGGCTCTTGCTGCCCCTGTTCCTCCTCCAGCTCCCGGGGAGGTCCTGACGTCTGGTCCGGGCCGTGCTCCTGCTCCTGTCCCCGGGAAGTCGCCTGCCTCCGGCTTCTCGTCTGGTCCCGGCTCGTCGTCTGGTCCCGGCTCCTCATCTGGTCCCGGCTCCTCGTCTGGTCCCGGCTCGTCGTCTGGTCCCGGCTCCTCGTCTGGTCCCGGCTCCTCGTCTGGTCCCGGCTCCTCGACTGGTCCCGGCTCTTAGTCTGGTTCTGGCTCCTCGTATGGTCCAGTCCGACGCCGTGGTCTACGCCGTGGTATTCACCGTATTCTACGCCGTGGTCTTCGGCTGCAGGGAACCCCGTCCGGGGTTCTGCGTCCGGTCCCAAGTCCGGCGCCTGTCACCCTCGCCCCTTTGCCATCGACCCCCTCATCGGCCCTCTGTCCCTGCTTTCGGCTCCCCTCGTTCCCCTCATCGGCCCTCTGTCCCCGTTTCGAGCCCCCCTCACCGTGTCCCTGTTCCCATCTCTAGCCCCCCTCTCCTGGCCTCTGTCCCTGTCTCCGGTCCTCCTGATCCCGTGCCCCGTTCTCCCCTCTCCAGCCCCCTCTCCGGCCCCGTTCCTCTGCCCTGTTTCTCCTGTGCCCCTCCTGGGTTTCTGTCGCCGCCCCCCTGCCCCAGTGTCGCTCGTCCCGGCCTTGTCCGTCCTGACTTTTCCCCCCGGACTCTCCCTGTGTACCCCTTCCCTGGCTCCCGGCCCCCTGTCCTGCCCGTTCCCGGACGGTCCCTTTTGACGTCTGGGAGCCGTCCCTGGATGGGGGGGTACTGTGAGGGTTCGCCTGTCCCTGGGACCTTCTCCTCTCCTCAACAGCCCCCACCCTTGCACAGACTTTCCTCTCCTCCTCAACAGCCCCCACCTTTGCACAGACTTTTATTCCTGGCCTTTGTGTTTTCTCCCATGTGTTTTAACCTTGTGTTATCTTTAGTCTTGTTCCCTTGTTAATTGTTTTATTTGTCCCTTGTATGGTGGTTGTTTACTCTGTCTAGTGTTCAGTCTTTTTAGTTTTGTTTGTTTCCCTGTTTATTTCCCCAGAGTGTTTGGTCTTGTGTTTCTCCCCATGTGTGCCTCGTTGGTAATTAGCCCTCCTGTGTCCCATGTCTTAATTAGTCTATATATGCTGTGTGTTTCCTGTCCTCCATTGTCGGTTCATTATTGGAGTTCATTGTTGGAGATCCCTATCTTGATGTTTCCTCAGTATCCTGTCTTTGCTGTTACCCTCGTCCTTGCGCTGTCATTCGTTCCTTGTCTCCCTTTTTTCAGTAAGTCTAGTTTTTCAGTTTGTATTATCATCTTTGTTTTCGTTTTTACAGTCTCGTTTTATTAGTGTTTATTTTGTAGATTAGTTGTGCCTTCCCCTACCAGCTCTGCTGTGGTTCCTCTGTTTGTTTTTGTACCTGCTCTCGTTTATGAGATTCTTTGTTTTGGTTGCTACCCTTTTTGAAGTAAAGACAATTTTTACACTTCACCCCTGGCTTCACATCTCGTTCCACTCATCTGCCTGTTCTCTCCTCGTTCTGTTCCGCGATTGGGTCCTCAGACAACACTATCCATAACAGAGGGCCCGCGGTGACCACGGAACAGGCCACGGCGGGGCCACCAAGAGCTGAATCAAGGCTGGGGACCACACAGCTGAGCCCGGCCCGGCGCGACCAGGACCACGTCCTGCGCTCCCGACTTACCCGCCCCAACAGCTGAGCTATCAGGTGCAAGGGGGGGAATGCGTACAGAATCCCGGACGGCCACGGAATCAGTCCCAGACCTGCCCGACTATGTCTGGACGTAGTCCCCACTCGTCAGGGTGAGGACCGCCCTGCGACATCACACGTGCACCCACATTCTCCCTGCCAGGGATGTGGAGAGCCCTCAGGCAGCGCAGATGGAGAACGCCCATAGCCAGAGCCCGACCGCCGCCCAGTGAAGACGGGGGGAGCGCACTCCTCCCCGTCTGACAATATACAATGCTGACGTTGTGTTGTCCGTCCTGACCAAAACATGCTTGCCCACCACAAGGTGGCCGAGCCGTTTGAGGACCAGAAGGACTGCCTTCAATTCCAACACATCGAATGTAGCGCAGACCGGGCAGCATGGTCTTGCCAGCTGCCCCCTACTGCGTTGGCCCGACACGTCCGCACCATCCCATGAGAGAGGCGTCGGTGAAGACCGTGACATGTGACAGCCTGCTGCCCACGGGGACCCCGCTGGTGAGGGCACCAGGCCCTCCCCAGAGGGCAAGGTCCCCCAGTACTGACATGGGAACCTTCAGCCACATGTCTCTCACGGGGTCCATTTCCATACTGGAAAAATAACACCTCTGTATCCTCCTCATGAAGAGGAGGCCAAGAGGGACCACAGCAGCAGGCGCATCACGGACGGAGGATGGAACCTCCCGAGCACGCCAAGAACCATCCACTCGCCGCCGCTCTGAGAGGGATGCCCATATAGACCTTGAGCTTAGAAAAAGCCCAAGTACTCCACCCGTTGACTGGGAAGAGGAGTACTCTACTTCCAGTCTACAGCAAAACCCAGGCTGGTGAGGCACCACCTGCCTGGTATGAGACCTGGCGATCTATCCTGACCGGCCAAGGACCAGAACGTTGTCCAGGGTAGAATAAAATTCATAACCCTGCCGACGCAGAGGCCCCAGTACGGTCTCCACGCACTTGGTGAAGATGCGGGGAGCCAGAGATATGGCTTGATATGGGGGAAGCTGACATCACACTGGGGGACAAAAGCTCCCCCACTGAACATCTCCCCAGCATGGACTGCTGAGGATCTGTTCTGCAGCTGGACATGCAATGCGTGTGGTCCCCACACTGCGCGATAGGGTGGGTTCCTACATAACATAGTCCTGCCGTGATATTACTACCACCCAAATCACGCGTGCCTGACTGACCACCGCCGGTCTTCCGGCCGTGGGAGGCACTAACGTGATACCCGGCCTGGCGAGGGCGGGGCTGGGTGAACTCACGCTGTGACCTCCTGGGCGTTGAGTTCCCCCGCTGACAACCTTCGTCGTTGACAGACACAACACCAGGCTCACCAAACACAGACGCAGAACGTGTGGCATGGGAGCCGCTTGACAGCACAGCATTCTCACAGACAGACCCAGGCCTAGCCAGCAACTGGGTGTCAGCCCCTGTCCCCATGAGAAGCGAAACGTGGGGCCGCTTGTGCTTCACTGAAGGCACGCGGCCAGCAGCCAAGGGGAAAAAATCAGAGCCTGTATTCTGCTGGTGTTGGGGGGGGGGAGTGACCGGAGAGCGTGCTAGACACAGCTAGACGGCAACGGTTTTTTAGGCCGTGCTCATCTAATGTAGCCGATCACCTGTTGTCTTTGTGCCCAGGGTCCCTCAGGTGGGGGAAACATGGCTGCTGGTCGGGGGCCTCGCCACAGCCGCTGGCGAGGCCGCGCCCTCACCTCTGGCTGCGCGGTGTGAGGCGGTGTGGGGCCTAGGTCAAATACCGCTTGCGCTCCTGCGGAAAGACCAAAAGTCCCTTTGCGGAGAGGGGAGCCCTGAGGAGGGAAAAACCTTCTCTCCTCCTCAAGGGGAGACTGTTCCAACCAAAGATGTCTGTGAACAAGCGTTGACAGCATCCTAGCCCTCCCTGCGGCTAGGTCAAAAGCTGAATAACCTCAAAACCTTGTTTTGATGTCGGCTGGCCCTAAGGCCCCACCACCGACACCATTTTTGACAGAAAAAACAGCAATTTGAACAATGTTGCCAGTCGCTGCTAATTCTATACCGCGGTGGTATAGGCTTTAACAGCCCACCAGCCACCTGCTGGGCCGACTCGCCTTATGGCGTCGGCCGGGTGGGACACCATTCCACCATGTCAGAGGCAAAGGACTGATGCCACCTGCTTCACAAGCACGGAACACCAGTGGTGGCTGCAGACCAAAGTCTACTACTAGTGAAGCACTGCCTCACTAGTAGGCATGCAGCAACCTCCACTGTGGTGTGCACCCATGAAGGGGTAAATGAATAAATGACCGAAAACTCCACTAACACACTGCAGAATGGGCTAGCCCATACACACAATTGATAAGGGGATGCAGACCAGAGAAAAACACCAGTCCCGTCCACACAATTCATAGATTCACAAAAAGCACACCAGCCCTGAGCCTTAGCCCATCCAAATGGTAAACAAGCCCCTGTTAAACCCCCAACATTAGACACCGATTGACCATCAGCATGAATGGTTAAGAGGAGGGAAGACCTTTTAGTAAAGACAGCCCTCGGCGGGGAACAAAGGAACGGCGTCCTAGCATTGTAGCATTAGCCGCACGCTCTAGGATAGCTGGGAAAACACCCAAAACAGAGTCATGATGACCATGTTTTCCCAAATATCCTGCCCCTCGTGCCAATACATCACTCGGCTGTCTCACGGGACAACGAGCAGTATTACTCATGGTAGTATCAATGCCTGACAACGCAGGCCTTACCCGTGCACAACTTAGCTCGACTGCTAACCATCGCGCGACGTCCCTCAGTCCGCTGTCACGAGACGAGGAAAACCCAGGACAGGCCGATTGCGCTGTTTAGGATGTGCCGAAAAGGTTCCAGGGGCTGGTGAACTTCTGGCGAATACCCAACATTGTGTAAATTCTCTGTGCGTTTCATAACAGCTAGTTCACGGAGTGCACTGCTACTCCCGTGTTGGAAACAAAAAGAGGAAGGGTGTGTGTGACCATGTCCAGCGTCATATAGTGGGACACATTATGTGCTAGGAGATAAGAGATATCTCATAATGGCGAAGAGCGAGACGCGATTGGCCAGTATGATAATATAACAACATCTCCCTTGACTGTTTCAGCCAATCAGAATCAAGAAATGTGCATGCCATTGTATAATCCTTGACCAACCTCTCAAAGCATTTCATGACCACAGACGTGAGTGTTACTGGTCTGTAGTCACTGAAGCAGGCAGGGACCACGGACTTGGCGAGGGATACTGTAGGTTGAATATAGTGGTGAACACTGGGGCTAGCTGGTTGGCACAGGACCGCCCAAGTCCTATTTTCTGAAAATCCGCCTAGAAATGTGACGAACAAAGGAGAATATAATTTTTTTTTCATCTTTGACAGTGAATAACCAGACATGAAAAATGTCAGCACCTTCTTGAGATCACTCGTACAAAAAATCTAAGCAAATTAATAAAGGGAAGATGATTAAACAGGAGATTTTGTAGAGACAATAGGGCTGACCTTCAAAAAATAAATGGAATTCGAAGCTTCTGGGCCGAGATTCGATTTAAATTCGAAGCTTCGAGATAAAAAAAATATTATAATAATAATTTTTTAGAAAATTATAAAAAAAAATATTATGTTGTGGGACTTGTACAGCACTTTGTTCAACTTTGTCAGTGCTGTAAAGTTTAAACCTTTTTAAATCTTAGACAAACGAAACACTTTGCTTTCATGAAATATTGTAAGCCGTCATTTGAGGCTTTATAAAAGTAGCACAATGAACACAAATCTGTCAGTGCCGAGTCCAACCTCATCTTAAATAACAAACAGCATTGCTTGTTGTAATTAACAAAGAGAGGCAGAGTTGATTTTGCACACATAAAAAATCCCATGCCCATCGAATGAAGCTTCGAAGCTTCGAAGTATTTAAGACAGCCCTAAGAGACAGTACTGAATTCTGCCATCCGGACACATGCAATTTGAAATATGATTATAGAATATAGAATATCAGGCCTATAAATTACCTTATTATGGCCAAGTCGCACATCTATGGATTGTAGCAAATCTCCCCTTTCCAATGGCAGAGTTCAATCTGGATTTAGTATCACCAGGCGTGATTCACAAACCCTGAATGAAATCTACTGCTATTACAGTTTACCTTTTTATAATGTACATTTCTCCGCCATTTTTCATCAGATTGCAGTGCCGTTTTTTGCTAGATGTTCACAGAAAGGTAGAGATACTAACTGTTTTCTGTTGTATGGCAATAACGTTCAGGTTTGTTGGAGATACTCCCGAAAATTGAAAATTTTAATTCTAAAGCCCATCGAAAGTCCTGGGTCTCAATAAAATTGCTGCGTTATTTCCTAGCATCAATTCTCGTCTTTTTTCTACTAGATTTCTACAACTCATATTTAACTAATAACACTTTAAACCATTGGTAAACAAATGTATTGCTGAAAATATACACTGCTGTTTTGACAGGTTTAGGGTATTAACCCTTGGCTACATTTGAAAAAAAAATGCAACATTAATTCATACATTCTGTAGAGATGGATTTATGCCGTGATGTCATTGTGGGTCCGGTACCGGACCCCTCGGCTTAAGAGGTTAAAGGGGAACTATTTAGCTATTTCTTTCAATTTTACACAATTCCTGTGAGTCTATAGAACACATCTGTACGTTTTTTTTTTTCAATAAAAATCATTGTTTTGTATTTTTACTCAAGTACTTTGGTGCACAACTTTCTCCCCTTACAAAATCCAAGCTGTTTTTGGCTGGGCTCCGCCCATACTAGCAATGCTCTTTGAGTGACAGTCACCTGCGTCTGGCAGATACCTTTGGGGGAGAGAGAGAGATAGAGAGGGAGAGAGAGAGGTAGAGACAGATAGAGAGAGAGATAGAGAGGGAGAGAGAGACAGACAGAGAGACGAGAGCACAGAGCGCGACACGCACGTGTGCTCGAGTCGCGAGTGTGTGTAAAGCGCTGGGGGAGAGAGCTGAGGAGAGATCGCCCCGAGACTCTCGCGTATGAGCCTCTCTCTCTCCCTCTCTCTATCTGTCTCTCCCTCTCTCTCTCTCTCTCTCTCTCTTTTTCTCTCTTTTGGGGAAGTGCAAGTGTCTGACAGGGAAACAGCTTCCGCATTATTTCCACTCGCTCGGTCATAATTTCAATATTACACTAACTTCCTCGAATTGTTGATTGTGGGCGGTGGCTACAACCACAAAAAGAACTGAGGTTACGCAGATCACTATTCTTACACATCACAGATTGACTTAAATTCAGAATGGCTTGGTTTAATGGGGGAGGATCGTGTCTCAGCTGAACAGGAGGAATGCGCCTGAATGAGAATTTCACACCTAGTCATGCAAACCACTGGAATAGGCCATTTATAAGATAGGGCACCTTTAATTATCCGCCCTGTTATGCCATCTGGGCCTGCGGCTATCCTAGGGTTCACCCCTATAAACGCTCTCCTCACGTTGTGCTCTGTCACAGAGAATGTGTGCTATTCCCCAGCGGAGGAACCCACCCCTGTTGCGATAACCGGCGCGTCAGTGACACTGCTAGCCGTTGAGCTAGCGGCATTCCTGTCCGCCTCAAACCATGCGTAAAAGGAGTTGTTTGTTCACTTGGGAGGCGTCACGGCTCACGATTGAGGAGGGACTGACCTTGTAGTCCGTTATTGTCCGTAGTCCCTGTGTCATTCTGATCCATCTGTGTCTCCAGCCTGTGTGTATATCTCCGTTTTGCAGCTTTCACCACCTTGCGCAGACTTTATGCCGCTGCCTTATACTCCACCCATATTTCCAGATGCACGGCCCGAGTTGTAAACAGAAGTGCGAGCATTCAGGGTGGCTCGGAGGGAGTTGTCAATCCACCGTTTCTAGTTCGGAAAAACCCCGAACCATCTTCGTCGGGACAATACTGTTCGCTAGCGTTTCTATGAAGCTAACAACAGTATCCGCAGTGTGACCTCTGATTGCTCGGACCACCGTGTCACTTCTCGCATCACCACCTCTCACATGCTCGTTGTTTGTATCCCGGCATCAGGACAATTTATAGAGTATAGCGATGGTCCAAAGCCCCCCCCCCCCCCCCCCCCCCCCTCGTGGTACATGTAATATGCTGATAAAGGTTTGGCATAAACTTTATTATTATTATTATTATTATTATTATTATTATTATTATTATTATTATTATTATTATTATTATTATTATTATTATTATTATTATTATTATTATTATTATTATTATTATTATTATTATTATTATTATTATTATTATTATTATTATTATTATTATTATTATTATTATTATTATTATTATTATTATTATTATTATTATTATTATTATTATTATTATTATTAATAGGTGTGAGAGGGGTGCCCTTTCTTTTTCCTCACTTGAGCACCCGCCCCCCAAAATGTATGTGCATGCCCCTGGTCTTTATTGAGGGTTATGGATAGGGTGTTAGGAATTAGGATATTGGGTGACCAGAGGCTACCTCAGGAAGGGTGAGCTGTCTGTTGAGAGGCATGTTTGGAGTCTCTCTATCTCTCTCTACTAAATAACAAATTGTGTATTTTCGTCTAGACTTTCGAAATTCTAATTCATCCTTGTATTGACTTGTTCTATTGTTATCAAATTGATACATTGTATAACATGGATCATAATGGATAATTTAAACACGTAATGCTTTGTAACGGGCATGGAAATGTACATCCTATCTCTCCCCCTTTCTCACTTTCCCTCCCTCCATCTCTCTCTCTCCATCTCTCTCTCTCTCTCTCTCTCTCTCTCTCTCTCTCTCTCTCTCTCTCTCTCAGACAAACATGAGCAGTGTCTCCCCTGTCACGTTCTTTTCCCTTCATCTTTGTTTTACTATGAATAAATATCAAGCCTTTTGTTTACAACTAAAACCTGCTTGTCCGCGTCACTTCCTCTCTCCGAGCCACATGGGTTAATTGGGTTGTCGTAGAGCCGGCCGGCCGGCGTGGGTGGGTTGTGCAGTGACAGCGGCCATTAAGTTGTGTACAGAGAGTACCAGGCTGAGGGCCTCTAGGGAGGCGTGTCAGGGCCTTTTAGGGGGAAGAGGAGGGGAGTGATGGAACATCTCCTGCAATCTCCCTCCCTCCCTCTCTCTCTCTCTCTCTCTCTCTCTCTCTCTCTCTCTCTCTCTCTCTCTCTCTCTCTCTCTATTTCTCTTGCTCCCTCCATCTATCTCCCTCCCTCTCTCTCTACATCCCTCTATCCCCCCTCCCCTGTACCTCTCTCTCCCTCCCTCTCTTTCTCCCTCCAGTGTGTGTGTCTCCATCTAGATCACTTAAAGAATACTAATGATTGGCAGTCCTAAATCTGTGAATGTGCTGATCGCCCCACTAAAAAGCATGAATAATACATGCCAGGCTGGGAGGAAGCTGCAATCTATTGCCCCCCCCCCCCCCCATGTGTCAATAGGTACTGTGCTGTGTGCTGGGTTGATATCGCTTTCCGTCTTGGGGACTGGTATGGATCAGTGGTTTTGTCTCCCTCTGTGGCCGCTGTCGCTTGTGTTCGTGTTTCTGTTATAAGGAAGTGGTGAACCAACACCAGAGCACTTCCACGTGTTCTGTCTGAATATACCTGCTATAATCCTTCTATATACCTACTTATACACCTGCATATAACCCATATAACTCTGTATGATAGCATGTACAATAGTGCTGTACATAGCGTATATATATTTAAATACACTGTGTATAATAATAATAATAATATTAAGTAAATAAATAAATATAATATTATAATAATAGTAATAATGATATATATATATACACAGGTCACAACATGTTTACAGGAATGTTTTGGAGCGACTGTTCCCAAAGCTAAATGCACGCACAGAGACAAAAAAGGTATGTATCTTCTTGTCTAACTCCAGGGAAGATGTTAAATAAGCTAATTTCCCAAAATGTTGGAGTTTTCCTTTAAAGGGGGGAGGGGGGGGGGGGAATGATGTAGAGTAATAATTAAAAAAAGATAATACATGCACAGAGTCTTTAGAAAGGTATGGAATAAAGGTATTTATTTCTCCCAAAATAAATTATTGATTAATTAATTGATCATAAAAAAAAATGTGCAGGTCCAAAATGAATGTTGTTGTTTGCATGTATCCCCTCCCTACTTCCCCATGTGGAATGCACCTGCAAATAGATACAAAAAAGCCCCGATAGACAAATACAGAACTGAGGAACTATAGATAGTTGCTCTCGGGCTTCCGGTTTTCGTTCAGATTGGATGGCGGCGTAGTTTTTCCGAGCTCCGCGACCACTTCACTTATATATTAATTACGAAGTTAATTTCACGACATACTTTCACATAATACATCACAGAGATGACAAAACAAATATCGAACAAGAAGGGGACATTAACCTGTTCCACCCGTGGTGAAAATCCGCCTAGGTAAATGGAATATTGCTCCACTTCTACAGGGGCAATTTGCATATTCTTGGTATCTAGGTACATCTATGGACCTGGCCCATTTGCATATTCTTGGTATCTAGGTACATCTATGGACCTCAGGGAATGTATTCACAGTGTCAGAAATATTGTGTCTATTACTAGGCTTGCTTAAATTGTGATGAAACAAAGGAGAATATGAATTATGATTTTTCATTGCATCTTTGACAGTGAATAACACCATGCTAATAATGACCAAACATAAAAAACTGACACTGATCTCGCTCAGTACCTTCTTGAGATCATGTGTACAAAAAAACTAAGGAAATGAATAAAGGGAAGATGATTAAACAGAAGGTTCTGTAGATACAGTACTGAATTCTCCCATCCGGACCAATGCAATTTGAAATAATAATATAGAATATAGAAAAGGAGGCTTATAAATGACCTTATTATAGCCAATTCGCACATTTATATATATATTATACATATTATCTTTCAAATGCCCAAGTTTAATTTGGATTTAGTATCACCAGGCGTGCATAAGAAGAAATAATGATGTACTGTACGTTTTTATTTTCACCACAGTGCAACCATTTTGAAACAAATTTCAGATCTAATTGTTGCTCCATGCTAACAATAGGGAGGAGAAACTAACTGTGTTTCAATATTTGTGAAAAACGTTACCTTTTGTGGCTTATTATCCTGAATAATAACAGTTATTGATATAATTCATTCAGAACGCTGAACTTTGAACCCCCACAGAATCTGCCAGGAAGTGTAGTTCGGAAAAATTCCAACGCTGATTGGCAGCTATAGATGCCCTCCACAAAATGACCTCCGAGAAACTACAATTCCCATAGTTAAAAAATTCCAAAATGGTCGCCGTCTCGCAATAGACTTCAGTAAATCGAAAACTTAAAACTATCTAATGGCACTTTTAACCTATTGCTAAACTAACATATTGATGATAATATACATTCTACATGCTTTTGTGACATGTTAGTGATGTTAATACTTGAATACGTTTGATTTTAAAATCGCAAATGTTTTGCATCACTCTGAAAAATATTGATTTATGACCAGATGCCATTTTGGGACCGGATCCGGTCCCGTCGGGTGTAACAAATGAGGTGGACGTTGAATGTATCAGGTCTTTGTTCCGTGGTGAGCTCGAGGCTAGCATGCTCCAGCTAACCAACAGACTGGACTCGCTCCAGGAGGAGGTAGCTAGCGCGACCACGCGGCTCTCTAGGGTGGAAGAAAGGATGGCAGAGGTGGCGGTCATAACTGAAACTAACTCCACAGAGATCTTGGAGATTGAAGATAAATTCCTTTTTTAAGATCGCTGACCTAGAGCAGGGGTTCGCAACCTTTTTTCCCCCAGGGACCCCCAAATATCTCTGATGAAATTCCTGGACCCCCCTCCTAATAAAATACCATAAAATACTTTTTTTTGTCATTTTAATACTTTTTTTTTCATTTTAATAACAAACTGCTTATACACAGGCATATGCATCATAATTAGACCCACTATGCTTCTTTGACTTGTGCCTTCAATCAACAAATCTCATCTTGCACCATATGTATTTCAAAATGTTTGGCCAATATTCAAATCCTGTATTCATCCTCTCAAATCAGGCCCTAATGGTGAACCGTTTGCATTTATGGAACAAATCAATGCAACAAATTAAACAAAATATGAGACAGGAAATACCAATCAGTAGTTAGAAGAGAGATTCTGTCCTATAGCTGGGTGTGACGAAGGTTCATTCATGTGAACCTTGGGCTGCATGTGCGCTGCCAGGCCTGAGATGTCAGGTGTAATGTGAACCTTGGGCTGCATGTGCGCTGCCAGGCCTGAGATGTCAGGTGTAATGTGAACCTTGGGCTGCATGTGCGCTGCCAGGCCTGAGATGTCAGGTGTAATGTGAACCTTGGGCTTGCATGTGCGCTGCCAGGCCTGAGGTGTCAGGTGTAATGTGAACCTTGGGCTGCATGTGCGCTGCCAGGCCTGAGATGTCAGGTGTAATGTGAACCTTGGGCTGCATGTGCGCTGCCAGGCCTGAGATGTCAGGTGTAATGTGCGTGACAGCCATTCTGAAGTCATTGTGTACGTCGTCAAGTCTGTTGCGCGATTTTGTCTTGATGGCGACCAGTGCACTGAAAGCCGTTTCCGATAGATATGTGGTACTGAACGGGAGTATAATCCTGGTGGTGGCATGCAGTGCCACCCTCGGAGCAATGATGGATCCCTTCACTATCCAGAACTTCTTAAATCCGTGCTCCTGTAATGGAGGAATGGATGAAATATTTTTAGGCTAAATGTGTCCAAACCACATGGGGCCTAGCCTACATTAGACGCAGAATACCAGAATAGCCTATACATCCAATACGATATCAACGGTAGAAGACAATATCAAAATAGGACTACATTATCATACATGGAAATACTTCTTTGAGACAAAGTCGACCTGGATGTCAGTGAGCTCATCTTTGCAATCAAGGTATTCCACATCCTCAACTTTGGCAATGAAGGGATCCAACACCCATGCTTCCTTGGATAGGTATTCATCTGTGTCAGCGAACCGTGATTTAATCTCCTTTTGCAATGCGATCATATGGCTGGTAAACTCACGACGAAGAGACACGGGAACAGTGTTATCTCTGCATTGCTTCTGCAGTAAGGGGAACTGTTGCAGCTCTCCCTTATCCATTTCCCTGACTCTATAGTCCAGTTTACACACGAATGCGTCAAGCGCCTCTTTTTTTGCAGATGAGCTGCCGTCATCTCCTTTTCGTTTGTCACACATTTTCGCCTCTGGCGGCTGACTGCAGACGAGCCGAGAAAGCTAACTAGCGTGCTAGGCTAGCTACAGAAAGTGATACAGTCAACTGATTCGCGTTTTAGCGGCTACCCGGTAGCCTACTGTTAACATTCAAAAATCATGTCTAGATGTTTATTTATTTATCTTTATTTTTTATTGTAGTGGAGAAACTATTCATGCTTCTGATGATAAAAATATGCTAAGTAAATATTTCTCTGAATGAAAAAATAAATGACCGAAAAACGGGTGAAAATAGACCTCAAATCATCTGCGGTCTGGCGGACCCCCTGCGCCCCCTGGCGGACCCCCAAGGGGTCCGCGGACCCCAGGTTGGGAATCACTGACCTAGAGGACCGGAATAGAAGGTGCAACATTGGAATTTACGGCTTGCCCGAGGACATTGAAGACGAGGCGCAGATTCTTTATCTCAAAAAGATGATTCCACAATGGTTTCCGAACGTCCCTAAACCGGAGATTGAGCGGGCACATAGAATATTTTGAAACGGCCCCCCGGAGAAGGGCGAACGTCCACGTGCTTTTATCTTTTGCTGCATGCGGTTCCCTACACGTCAGGCTATTCTACGAGAGGCCAGAAAACACCCTCCAAAAGTGGGTAATTATACCCTCAGATTCGCCGCGGACTTCAGCGACCATACCGCCAGACGTCGTAGGGCCTTCTCTAAGGCTATGGGAATTGACCTTTCGCAAAGCCACGCCCCTAAATGCCTGTTGTCCAATCATATTGTATCACGTGTGCGGCTCAAAGTGGAGGTCCGACAAGCTTTTCTTTGTGTTCATGCGTGCAGCGTTGGAATCCATTGCAAAAATGGTGAAGCGTTGTGCTTATGGTCTTTGCAAATCCGACAGCAGATATCCCATAAGCTTAGAGGGGGGGGGGTGATATTTTACCCGTTTCCTAAACCGAAAACCCGAGAGGAGAGATGCCGACAGTGGATAAAGAAATGCGGCAGACCCCATGGCCAGCTGAATATGGCGAATATCAACAAACACAAATACGTTTGTTCCAAGGTAAATACGTGCTAACGTAGCTAGCTTACTATATATATACTATATACTACTAGTATCCAGTATATATATACTACTAGTATCCATGAGGAGAGCTACTAAATGGTAAATAGCTACTAGTAGCTAAGTAACGTTAGTTAGGTAAGGTTGACCTTGTGTTCACCTGGCTAACTTGGGTACTAACGTTAGCTAGGTAAGGTTGTTGTGTTCACCTGGCTAACTTGGGTACTAACGTTAGTTAGGTAAGGTTGTTGTGTTAACCTGGCTAACTTGGATACTAACGTTAATTAGGTAAGGTTGGCCTTGTGCTCACCTGGCTAACTTGGGTACTAACGTTAGTTAGGTAAGGTTGTTGTGTTCACCTGGCTAACTTGGGTACTAACGTTAGTTAGGTAAGGTTGGCCTTGTGTTCACCAGGCTAACTTGGGTACTAACGTTAGCTAGGTAAGGTTGTTGTGTTCACCTGGCTAACTTGGGTACTAACGTTAGCTAGGTAAGGTTGTTGTGTTCACCTGGCTAACTTGGGTACTAACGTTAGCTAAATTCACAAGACTACAACTGTAAGCTGTGTGCTTCTAGGTCGTGTTGACCATGTATATCACTTGATGCATAATAATGTCTGAATAGCTGAGCCCCTGTATTAGTCTACCTGTGGTCAAAGTACAAACAAGAAAGCCAACAGGCAATCACTCATTTATATCTTGCTGTCATCTTTGTAGCATTTTGTGCATGGAAAGCCTACTGCCGACTTCCCCAATCCTGTTGCACAAGTTGGCAACCCAACCCCCACAAAGGAACAACAAGGTGGATGCAGAAAGTCACCAAGGAAACGGTAGTTAACTTTAGACAAACTACAACATTTAATGCCTCTTGTGATTGTATTGTTTTATCCCAAAATAACACAAATTATGGTTGTACAGACTCATGAAAACGTTGCAAGAGGCATCCACCTCCAGGACCATTAAGGAAACCCCAGAAGAGACTCTGTGTGTGATTTTCAATGGTGATGATTTTCAAGTTTCAAGTTGTTGTATACATATATACAATACAGAGTGAATGAGAAGTGTGTGTGTTTTTCATACCCTGTTTGCTTAAGCAGCAATTTAGCAAGTAATAAATTAAAGGTGTCATAAAGCTACGTGGGGAGAAAACAACTAAATTAACATAATGCCTGCATCGAGTGTGCAATAATTTTTCCCGATCCGATCTTTTGGCAATGCATTAAGAAAAAAGAAAAGAAAAAAATGCAATCAAGTTGACCCTTATGGTTTTTTTTTTTTTTTTTTTTACAGTATCCAACAATCCATTATATCCAACATGGATAGCTTCTTTTTTTCACTTATTGCAGCATTGGATCAAAATTCAAAACTAAATAAAAATAAAGCTTATCAGTGGTGCACCACAAAATAAATAAACTAATAAACTAAAACAAATGATGTGCAGAATAGTGCAATAACAAAGGTAGTGCAGTAACAGGTAGCTTGACTAGCTTCACAAGTTCAGTTACATTCAGTCATAAATAATAAAATATAAAATTGGTTTAGTGCAGAATAATTCTAGACTATGAACTAGTCTAGTTAAAAAAAAAAAGAAGGGGAGCTCCAGTAGCTCACCGCATATCTCTGCGCTATTTCTGCGTCGGGGAAAACCGTGCTCGTCACGGATCTGGGGGACACGAGTTCGATTCCCGGACCCACCGTCATTTCTCAGAATGTCTTCCCCTGCTCTACATCCCGTTTCAACCTGTTTCTGTCGGTCATACTTGACCAGAAAAGCGATAAACGCTAAAAAAAAAAGTAAAAAAAAAAAATGATTCCGATCCTCTGAAAATCATGTGATCGGCCCCGATCTCTGATCACGTGATCGGATCGGGACATCCCTAGTTATTACATAGTGTAATTTACATTTTACGCTGGATTGTAAAAATCAAAGTAAAAGGCATCAAGCTTGCTCTTCATCTGCTCCCATTTAGCTACATTAAAGTGTATTCTTTGTAGGTGGTAGACTGCTGCACAGTGAACATAGAAATCACACCATGACATACCAGTGAGCCCGAGCTGCCCTGTTATCTGATAGTGATAATCGTGACACTCTTTTAGCTGGTAGCTGCCATCTGCCTGCTTTAAGAGGTAAGCACACTCAGTGAAGCTTTCCTTGGATGGACACTTAATTTCTAAAAGCCCATAGCTTGGACTCTCTCCTATTTCTAAGACCTTACGGTCAGGTGATGTACCGAGGTGTGGTGCCTGCGGATTCACAACAAAACCACATGGATACACTTGGTTTCCTGTTAGCTTTGTGTATTGTGTTGCTGCTATGGGCTCTAGTGCTGTGCCCCTTTTCATGGCCTTGGTTTGTACTGATCCTTTGTACGTGAGGCTTACAGCAAGTGTTTCATGGTCTGCTCTCCTGGAGCAGATTCTTTTAAAGGTGCTTGATGTTAACCGATCAGATCGTGCAGTAAACTACAGGTTGTTTGTGTTTTGTTCTCTGGTGTCACATTCTAGGGCTATAGATTCAGGTAGGGAAATGGCCACTCTGTTGTAACTACGCGTGCCATTTTCATCCAAGACTGTGCATAGAGTTGTCGGCTGGGATGGTAGAGGAAACCCAGGGAAGTCATCTGGTTGACTGACAGGCGGCACTTCAGCAGAAGGGGCTCCCTTGTTTAATAGGGGAAGCTGTAAAAAAGAAAAGATGGGATCAAAATGCTATTAACATGTAAATATGTGTCTCTTTCAGAGACGGTGGTGCCACCCCTCCTTTCTGAACAAGGTCAACTGGAAGGGGGACCAGAATAAGAGCAGTCCACAGAAAGAGAGAAGAAATTAGAATTAGAAAATGGTAACCTGAAAGAGATGCTGGCTTTAAAGGAAACTGAGGTAGAAAGGCTGAAAGCAGACAATGGCACATTTAGAAAAGGACCTCTCACACCGGAACTTCTCCAAAACAGTGACATCCGCCAAATGTTAGTATACAGTACTGTGTTCACATATGAACGCTTCAACCACCTGTGCACAATATTTGGCATTCCAAGTGATCCATGTGCCACTCAAATAAATGTCCCCTTTAAATACCAGCGGAATGATTGGCAAGTTGTTGAAATGCCCCTGCGTAGCCAGCTGTTATTTGTTTTAATGAAACTACACAACAATGAAGACTCGAAAAACCTTGCCTATAGATTCAGCATAACCGTGCAAAGTGTAAGTAATCTTTTCAACTCCTGGATTCATTATATGTTCGACGTTTTGGGTGCAATACCAATTTGGCCTCACAGAGATGTCATTATGGCAAATATGCCAGACACCTACAAAACGGATTAGCCATCAACATTTGCAATATTGGATTGCACTGAACTAAAAATGGAACGGCCTACCTCACTGGTGTTGCAAAGTCAGAGCTATTCCAGTTACAAAAGCACAAACACTCTTAAATCGTTAGTTGCCTGTGACCCCTGTGGTGCTGTGATTTTCTCTTCTGCACTTTTCACAGGCTCTATGTCTGACAAGGAGATAGTCAGAGAGAGTGGTCTCATCCCACTACTGGAGAAACTGATAGAAATTGGCCATCTGCAAAGAGGTGATGGCCTAATGGCCGATAAGGGATTTTTGATAGACGACGATATCAAGTCTGTCGGACTGCAGTTAAACCTGCCACCCTTTGCGAGGTCTAAGAGGCAAATGCCATCTGGAGATGTGCTCACAACTAAGCGCATCGCAAAGCACCGTGTTCATGTTGAAAGGGCCATCGCTAAGATAAAGAAATTCAAAATGGTGTCAGACCGAATTCCCAATACTAGGTTGGGGAATATAAGTCAGATCTGGTATGTGGTGAGCGTGCTCTCTCAAACTTCCAGCCACACATTCTCAAACAGTGAGGGCACCGGACTGTATAAATCCTTGTATAGTGCGTGGGCCCACCTCGGTTGGAGGTACCTCCTAGTCCTGTACAAAGAGTTGTGTTGAGCGCTGCCGCGCCAGCATTATGGATGTTACATTCAGAGAGAAAATTGGAAAACGTAACTTAACATTGACATGATGGCATCGATTTGAATTGGAAGTATAATTTACACATTTTAGTTACACTTATTGAGATAAAGATGAGCCTGCAGTAAGAAATGTTTTCACCTTTTGAGATAGGTGACAAAATACACAGCGTTATGGATGTTATGGAAATGGGATTTTTTTTTTAAACTAAGTTCATTTTCAATATAAGTCTAGTAATGTATGAATTATTAATGTATGAATTAGTAAATAATATAGTTAGTATGTTATGATGAGTACATAGGGGTGGGATTAAATAAGTGTGCTTCTTCCCATTCCTTTTCAAATATGTAAATGACAAAAGAAAAAAGATTTTGTTTAACTTTGTTGGTTCTTTGTTATTTGAAATTTGTTATATACATTTATTATTAGAACGGCTTATACATTTATTATTAGAACGGCTTAAGGCTATATATGTACTTGATGTTTGTTTGTTAAGTTGCATATTTGAAATAAACTTCAATGAAATAAAATATATTATTTTATATGTATGCATCAGAGACTGGCTTCTTGTGTTTAGCCAAGAATGACTTGGTTGATTTTTCTCATTGTGACATAGATTTAACAATAATTCTGCTTGCAGCTTGATATGATGATTTCATTCCATTTATTTTTGTGGTTCTTAGCACTGCATTTTGAGGAAAAACTTACTTTTGTTCCATAGTGGCATTTCAAATTGCCACTATTCACAAGAGCTACTGTTTCTACATTGGTTTGGTGCTGGTTGGAGGGAGGATGAACGCATATTTTATATACAATGTACAGGTGGTTAAACTGGGTACAAAATATACAAATTAATATGTATGTGTACAGTGCTGTATTATATAGGGGGGGTCTCATCTTATTCCATAATTATACACGTTTCTCACCTGGTGGCTTAGGCCACAACCCACAGGATATGTCCTGCCGCAAACTTCGACCTCAGGTGTGTGTTCTGCTGCAAGGTAGCTTATAGGCGCGTCTGTCATCTCTTCCATGAGCTTGTGTATTTGTACCTAGTGTTTGCCTAGTGTTTGCCTAGACACAGAAATAGCATTATTAGCAAGAGCATGACTGGTAAGTATGGTAATATGCAGTACACAGAATGGAATAACTTACTTGTTGTGGGTATAGTTAGATGTTATAGGCTTCCGCTTACGGTTGACCTTGGCCTTGGCTACCACCACATTGAAAATGGCTTGGCCAGTTATTTATTTTTCCTCTGGCTTTGTGCCATTGTTGAGGTTGGCTTGTGGAGGAGATCTCTTCTCCTTTTGCACGCCAAATGTCCAGTGTGTGCATCAAGCTGACAGTGTGTGAACAGTAACCCGGCATACTGTAAAAAATTATTATTTTAAAAGATCAGCTTGGTGGCATGTTTATCCAAAGCAACTTACATGTTTTGTACAACAAGACAGCGTGTAGGCTCGTTTTTTTTATTTTTATTAAATCGTTTACCAGTCAACATCTAGTTATTCCTTTTTCATTTCAGATAATCATTGAAGAAGTGTGTCTACTCTTTAGTCGACACGTTAAGGACAGCATTAGCTGTTACAGGCTGGTCTACAGCTCCACCCTGTGGGCTTACTGAGCCTGTATACTAGCTTTTATATTAAAAGTATAAAGTATAATGTCGCACGTCATGGAAAAGGTGTGGTATGTTTACTTGTGTTCTGTAATACATGGCATTGAGACACAACCCGACTCATTTATTGTACAAACATTAGCTAGCTAGCTCATTCATTCATTCAGCTTGATAGGATGATCATTCAACATCATCCAAGTTGTCCTTAACGTTAGCCATTTGTTGTCGTCGACTAACGACGCACTTCTTCAATCATTATCTGAAATGAAAAACAATAACTAGATGTACGATTTCAATAGCAATAACAACTCGATATTACAAAAAGCAGAACGTACCCAGGAGTACATGAACAAACTTGGTCCACAATATTGTGCTCGTCGAACTTTACATAGAGCTCATGTGGTTTCTCACTCTTACACTGCGACCTGTAAACTAGTGCCTCTATTGTGGTTGTGCCTCCCTCTTTTAGTCTATTTGCCAACACAATGAACCCGGACATTTTGGAACCACCAAACTTTTATGATAGATATGGATAGTATGGGTCACCAGCACTTAAAAACTGCCGGATGCTAAGTTGTACATGTTGGGCACATTTTTTTATTTGCATAATTAGCATACATTTGCATAATCACCTAACTGGACAAATCTCGGAAACTACTTGATCAATTTCAACAATGTTGGAGTGGTTTTGGAGGTTATTCGGGATGCTGAATCCATTGATGATACTCGAAATTGCTATATTTACTGGAATTTACCAAATTTTATTTAATACCTGTAACGTCACAGCAAATTGGAAAAACACTAAAACTGGTCAAACTGTGTTCCTTAATACAATAACATAGCTTAATAAAACAGAAATAACAAAAGAAAGGTATTTACAATACTCAAACATATACACCACAACATAACAATTATGCGCTTCTTCTCTTCAGTTTTCTGATTAAGCCGATGAATGACATGAGTGTGTGCATCATCCCAGGTCTGAGAGTCACTGAAGGCCATCGCTTCGGATCACTTCACTTGATGAGGCAAGCGAACACATACAGCTGCATATCAAACGTTATATGGCTTTGGCTCATACCGAGTTGCTTGAGTGTCTATGTAGGCCAGGGGTGGGCAATTATTTTTCCCGGGGGGCCGAATGAGCAACTGAAAATATGTTGGGGGGCCGGGCCAAAATTCCAAACTCAATTATGCATAATATACATTTTATTTCTATATAAAAAGCAGTAAATGGCATTGTTTTGACCCCTGGTAAGAGTGTATGTTATTATTTGGCAATTAAAAGGTGAGGTTAGCTTTCAAAAATATCATTTATTCAAATAGAATTTATTTCCAAAATGATAAACAAAATGTGAAACATTAATAACAAAGGGCATTTTGAGTTTCATATACTATTGAAACAAGGATTTTCTTAGCTTTCTAAAGACATCACATCATCTTATAGCAAAAATAAACAAGACATGTCACTGAACTGTGTAAAGAAAAGTTTCCCAGTTTTGTAGCCTTTTTTACTTTACATGCCTATATTAAACATTTAATGTTTTCAGAACTGTGCAAAAAAAAGAAAAAAAAATATCAAGTGTCCCATTTCACTTGTTATATTTCCACATTTTAGTGTTCTTCAGTTCTTTTTTTTTCATTCAGTGTGAGAAATCCAGTCTCTGTTGAGCTTTAACAAGTCCATCAAAGTCAGGTTGCATGTCTGAGGTGGAGATGCGAAGCACAGCTGCCAGATGTTCATCAGTGAGAGAGGGTCTGTACCTGGACTTGGTAAACGTCATGACTGAGAATGTCTGTTCACATATGTAGGTGGATCCAAAGAGAACCAACATCTTCTGAGCATGTCTCCTAAGCGTATACTGTGCGTGTGAACGTTGACATAAAAAAAAAAAGTAAAAAAAGAAAAGATTTTTTTTTTTTTTTTTTTTTTTTTTTATTATCGTGTAATCTTTCGCGGGCCGGTCAGAATCATCCCGCGGGCCGGATCCGGCCCGCGGGCCGTACAATGCCCAGGTCTGATGTAGGCTATGGTACTAAGCACTGTATCAGGGTGCATAGGTGGGGAGTCAAGTAGTGGTCCAAAGACACTTATGGTCTTCAGTTTTAGAGCTCCGTTATCATCACTGCGATCTTGCACAGCATTGTATGCTGAGCAGTCCAGGGGAAGAGTGGAAGAGTGGAGCTGCGAGAGCCAAGCAGCATCCTTCTTCTGTGCTCTTGACACACTCTGTGTGATGGCATCTTGGATAGCATCAGTTCTTGGGACTTCTTTCAGAGCTGGTGGTGTAATCTTCTTGGGGCCTGTGTAATGTTCGTTCACAAAACTGCTCTTGTGAGCCAGACAGAGTTTCCCAGCGTCAAGCTTTGTCAGACGAGGTAGCTTTAGTGACATGACCCCACCACCAGGAGTGGCTCCTCCAGGGAACAGAATACCTGCAGGATTCTGCACAAACTGAGTGGCCATGGCATGAGTCACCGGTTCGGTGTGAAGACCACAAGATCAAAATTGTCACCCCAACTGTGGATGGGGCCAATCTGCCTCTCCAAGCCAACTGTGCGCAGATACTTCTCTGGGTCCTCTGAAGCATTTTTGGCAGCTGACTTCCGGAACCGTATGACTTCATCGTAGGTGGTGACAATGCCATGCTCATTAAGATTCTTGATCAGCTCTGCGCTTACGGCAAGCCCCAGAGTTGTCTGATTCCAGCTCCCACTGATGTGCTGCTGGATGCACTGAGCGAGTGTAAGTGATGGTTTGGTCACTTTTCCTTCCTTTGATACCAGACAGGAGACAAACTTCAAAAGGGATGGACTTGTAGCTCGTATGATCTTGTCATGCTGGAAGCTGCCAAGGTCATATTCACGGTGCAAGGGAATATTCTGCACCTCAGCTTGCACTCTCTTCACAAGCTTGGTGATAACTTCATCAGCGACAGTGGTTTTATCTCGTTTTACCAGTTTGAGTGACTTACTCATGGAATGTCTAAAACCAATAGTCTGGCACCCTTCCACCCTCATGACAGCTACAGCATCACCATAAAAGTCACACAAGTTAGATAGCATCTGCTTACTGCAGAGGTGCACGGAGTTGGCTACATATATCATGTAACTCTGACACTGTCCAGGTTGATGACTTGTCTGCATTCATGTGGGCAATGACAGCAGCTAAACAGCTATCAAACGGTCTGCACTGGGAACTTGCACTTGATGAAACTCTCTTGAAGTCATCGTAGCACTTGGTGTGATACTGGGCATCAGCTGCATGCAGGTCCAGGACGACATTTACCCGTAGAGCCACTTCCTCAGCCCATTGATCCTGGCGCTCATCACATTTAGACAATTATGATGTTTTTGAAGGATGGCATTCCTGGTCTCTCAACAGTCCGGCATTGTTTCACTGGCTTCCATCTATCAGGGTGTTTGTTGTCTTTGGGTTCGCAAATGATACCACAAAACAGACATTGTTTAGAAAACTCAAAGGCATGAGAACGAGACATACGTTTCCCTAGCTGACCATCAGATGAGCTGAGCTTGCGTTTGGTTGTATTTCTAGACTTAGAGCCATAACATGATTTGTGACAAACTACAGAGGCTGAGGCTGACACACCATGGGTAGCAATGATGTTCAATAAAGTCTCAGTTGTAGCTGAATCGTCAAGCTCTTCACTCCTCTGAAGAAAAGCTGTAATGCCTTTGGGTCCAGATGTCTTGAAGTCATTGTCCTTGCCGTCACAGGGATCGAATAGGCATTTCTTAATTGACATGTCAATCTGAAATTAACAAAAGAAGAATGCACTATTTGTATCCTCCGTCTCTGCACTACCACACATTACAGAGCAATATGGATACATTGCCAGGATGTACATTTCGGATGGGCTGTTCACTATTCAAATGAAAACATGTATTCCCATGTTATTGAACTTGACTGGTATTTGCATTAGGCCTACCTTTTGGGTCTCTTTCTCTGCCTCAGTGCCTCAGATCTTCTATCACACAATTCCACATTAAGTAGAGCAAAAGTACCATATGAATACTCTACAATATTTAGAATCAAACGTGATGCTTCTCTGTGTGACGAGGGATAGAGCCTGGTGACGCGAGGCTAGGTAATAACAGGTAATAATCACACATGCATGTCATGACATACATTGCTAACATAGCTAACTACTGTAGCTATGCATTAACATTAGTTACCGTCAGATGGCTAACGTTAACCCTAAGAGCTAGCTTACTACAGCTTGTGATCATATTATATTCAGTGTTTGTTATTATTTGATAGTAATAAAACTAGTTTGTGTATCTCTTTCTATTTTCTCAACTTACTTGCATTGAAACAACAATCCTTGAAAATCAGGGGTCTGTATTTGCTGCAGCTGTAGTTGCTCGTTGCCACAGTAGGAATGAGATCATGATGCAAATTAGCCACTACTCACTTGGAAGTTTTGCGTTAAAGATTAGCGCACTGAAGTCTCAGTCAAGGCTATGAACTGGGGTTCTGATGACATTTTATAAGGTAACAGTCACATATAAAAATCCAATAGAATAGTTTCTAGTTGTGGCAGCAAACTGCTCCGCTGCCACGTGGACTCATGACAGAGCTCAACTGCAGCAGTTACCCCGTAACCAAGCATAAGCGCCTAGAGTACCCCATTAGGCGCTCTACAAATTAAAGTTATTATTATTATTATTATTATTATTATTATTATTATTATTATTATTATTATTATTATTATTATTATTATTATTATTATTATTATTATTATTATTATTATTATTATTATTATTATTATTATTATTATTATTATTATTATTATTATTATTATTATTATTATTATTATTATTATTATTATTATTATTATTATTATTATTATTATCATTCTCTTTACAATTGAACATTCCATGAAAATGATCTATAAATTCAGCATCTTCTGAAACATTTATAAACTGAAAATTCATAAAAAATTGCACCAAAATGAGTAGACATTTGGTAAATTCCAGTAAATATTGCAATTTTGAAACTTTTTTCTTCTCTTAAGTATCATAAATGGATTCAGCATCCTGAACAACCCCCAAAACAACTCCAACATTGTTGAAATTGATCAAGTAGTTTCTGAGATTTGCCCATTTAGGCGATTATGCAAATGTGTGCTAATTATGCAAATAAAAAATGCTGTGGATATATCCCTCCATGGCATATTGTAGCCCCTTTTGTCGGGACCTGGAGGATATTGCGGCGTTATTGCTCCAAAATGAGTCTGTTAAGGCGACTGATATGTTACGGAGACCCTCCATGATGTCAACACCTGTTGAACATATCCGGTGTTGTGCCGCATTCTGGCTCTTAGCTTGTCGGAAATAGCAACAGTAACCTAGGGGGGCGTGGCTTTGAGAAAGGTCAATTGCTCGGGAGAAGGGCATAGAAGTCTACCTAATATACCCTGCGACTCTGAAGATCAAGGAGGGCCGCAGAGCTGTCTCCGAGGTTCCTCCGACGCGACATGACGTCCCCCCCGTCCGAGGATGGTGAGCCGGCCGCGGCGGGGCAGGCAACGCGCACCGGGGAGTGACAGGCCTCGGAGCCTTGGTTTGCTGAGCGCAAGCTATGCTAACTATCGGGCTCTCTCAGCTAACTCTAACGTTCCACTCGCCTACCACGGCCTTTCGGTCCAACAGAACGGTAACACTCATGGTTTATCTACGCTGTATATTTCCAGAAATGGGTATGCACATTGACTATTTTCAAGTATAATTCAGATGACTTGTGCTTTTTAACGCATTGGTATTTTTATTGTCTGAGCATTGAACTTCGCAACTGGACTTCGCATTGACTGTTATGCATATTGTCTTTTTTCGAGTTTGCTTCATAGGTTTCACTCAAACAAACTATGTGCTAACGTATCTGCCGGTCTAGAGGGATGGCCCTCTCTTGGCGGAGCTATCTACGTGAATCAGGTTAACAGGCCTTAGTCTGATTAGGCTAAGCTCAGGGCATGCCGGTTGCCCAGCTCTCCTAGCTAACATTACCATCGCCACGTATCTACTATGGCTCTTTTGCTCCGGTTGCACACTGACTATTTTCAAGTATAATTCAAACGTCTTGTGCTTTTTAACGCATTTGCCTTTTTATTGTCTGAACATTGTGCTTTGCACTGAACTTCGCATTGACTGTTATGCATAATATCTTTTTTCACGTTTACACTTGGACGTACTGTGCTCCACAGGTTTCACTCAAACTAACTATGTTATAGATCGTATAGCTTACGCTCTGCTCTTAGTGGAACTATCCCTTTATCCAATCTAATAATGAGTAATTTTCTCCACATGCACACACCCATCCGCCTGGCCACACCCACATCCGCTCCTCTACATAAGCGGGTCGTGGCCACACCATCAGCTCCTTCCCTATTTTCACCACCGAAAGTGTCTGTAACCAGGGACGCGGGAAGGGGGGGTGTGGGGGGTGCTGCAGCACCCCCTCTCAATTATTGCAAAAAAAAATATATAATTTTTTTTTTATGACAGTATTTATATATTTGTATATACTGTAACTGTTCTGAAGGATCAGATTAAACCGAATATATATATTTATTTGTATATATATATTTAATTGTATTTGTATATCCCCTGATATCCCTTGTATATTCCTTGTACAATATGCATTGAATATCCCTTCTAGTCTACTGAACATCCCATAATAGTCTCCATTCTACCATTGGACGAGACCTTGGTGCCAGGTCGCCATACCCCTCAGACCAGGTTCAATCGTACCGCTCAACATGTATGGACAAGTCCTAGTTCCGCGTAGGAATATGTCTACCGCACCACTAATGGTACTATTTGTTCATAGTGCTTATATATACTGCGCTATTAAAGTAGAGCTTTCTTTTAGTCCAGTTCCTTACCCTCCAACAGAGTGACAGACGCAAAAGCCTCCCCGCGAACCACGTGTGGGCAGTAAGGCCAATTCGGCCCAGTATCGGCATTGAGACATTGTGTATATTAATATTTGAATAGTCATATTTGGCACTATATCGTCGAGTTGGACGTATTCTATTAAGCTAATAATAGTCTATTCATATGTAGTGCCTCGTGCGGTAAGAGTTCTATAGTAATCAGCACCCCCATCGTTTCGGGCATCAGCTGGACGCTTATCCAGGGTGGTTGACCCCACGTGAAGCTGCACCCGAGGAGCTCCAGGCCAAAGAGCGAGTGGACCTGTATATTGGATTATTCTACCGACGACGGCTAGCCTTCCCCGGCTTGGATTATGCTTTGAGTACTTTGATTATTCTATGGATAAAGGCCAACACTGCGGTGTGTTGGAAATACCCCCCCCGGAGAGGACGACAGGTGAGAAGACGCTCTACACGACGAGGTCGCCTCACGTCTCTCCATCGTGGACCGGAGGACGGCGGCCACAGAGAGTCCAACTGCTTTCATCTGTGGATCGAGGATCGCTGGGCACCGGGTCGCACGACTGTGGGCTCTCCCAGGATACCCTCGGCCAGACGGGATACAGCCAGACTCTACCCCCCCCCTCCAGCTGTCCTACAAGCAGTCGGAACCTTCCCCTAGTGTATCCAGCTATATAATCATTCAAGTATCATTGCTATTGTTCCCTAAATATTCCAGGTTGTATATTTGCTTCCTGCGCAATCAGAGATTGGACATTCGATATTGATCTACCTACGAATACTCATTTGCCATAAAAGTGCATACTATTTCAAATCATAAATGTAATTAAGTGATCGTTGTACATACCTTTTGCTATGTATTATTATTAAACGCAGACTTTCGACTTGGTACATTTGTGTTGGATCCGTTTCATCAGGTGGGAGTGTTTATCATAATTATTTATACCTAGTACTGGGTGGCCAGAGTCTAAAGTACAAGAGGTAGTGGTAGTAAGTATCATATCTAACAATACAGTCAGGGAATTGTACCCCTCAGTTAAAATTGGTCCTTCGAGCCGGAGGGTAATCAGTGTAATATTAATATAGTGTTATTAATATTAAAATGGCCTATGATGAACACTCCACGAAACGATCCTCCTAACCAACAACGCCCGCGGCGCAAACGACAGCTCCCTCAGTACCTAGAGGCTTACGCTGTCAGTCAACAACCTAGTCTTCTACCAACAGTAAACGCGGTAAAACTAGAAAGTAAAATTATGTCTAACCCTAACGACCAGGCTACCCCGACCATAGAGGCCCCTATGGGTTCTAACGTAACTGACCCAGCTCACGGTGGGGACCAGGGGGAACCAGACATGACTTTACACCCCGCCAATACCGAAGAAGTAGTCCCCGACGAGTCCCGGGAGGAAGACAACACTACCGAGAGAGAACTCGGCACGGAAGAAGATGAGGAGAGCACCGTGGAGATAGAGCTCCAAGACTCCGCACGGAGTACCCCAAGGGACGGCTCCCCTATACAACCGTCTTCTCCCAGCGAGGCAGAGAGGACACTACAGCAGGCATTCCTCGTCAGCCTGAAAGCCTCTACTGAACGCGATAGACTCCAGGGTGAACGCGATCGATTGCAGATACAGCAACGGAGCGAAGAAGAGCACATACGCCTGGAAATAAGACGCATTCAGATGGAAGAGAATATGGCAAGAGACCGGGCCGACGCCCAGCGCGCCGCCACCGGTGCCCAGAGAGAATCGGATCTCACCAAGCGCGAAGCCGAGCGCGACAGAGCACAAGCGCAACTAATAGAACAGCTGATCAGAAGGACAACACCCCCTCCCTCCACCAGAGGCTCCAGGAACTCGTCTAGACATCACTCCAGGGCGGCATCCCCTAGCCGAGTAAGCAACCCTGAACTTGACCAACAGACGAGGTTTATACCCCCCGCAGACCCCCTTCCCCAACCGGTCCAAGCGAGACCCAGCCACCGGGAAGGAGCAGCATACACTGCAGAGAGGCTAAATCAGAGACTACAAGCCCTGGATGACCTAACGGAAGACGAAGAGGAAGAGGAGGAGAACCACGCCCGACGACAGCACAGTACTCTACCGGACCAGGAGGTCCAGTACAGCCCAGGCTATACCCCCGCGGAGCTGCGCTACAGACCCCCGACGCTATTCACGGGTGAGCACGACGCACGACCCGCACCGAGGAACAGCACCTGGACCAGCGGGCCATGGTACACAGCCGGTACCAGCCCACGCCAAGGAGCAGGAGGAGACTCGCCTAGGAGGCCTCTCCCCCAACGCTCGCCGATGTATCAACAATCCGCGTCATACATTGGCACACCTATGGTACCAGACTTCACCCAGGAGAACCGGGCCCAGTATACGGAGCTCCGCATGTGTCATTGGAGACAATGTTGGTGGATGTCATTGATGAACGCCATAAATACGCGATACTACTGAAGCATTTAAAGGTACCCCGCGCGCACAACATAGCGCTCGCCTACGCCACTTCCACGACCCCATACACCGCAGCGCTGGTAGCGTTGGACCAGAGATATGGACGTATATGGGATTACGTGATCCAGGAGATCAGGCACATCGACCGCCTACCCCCAGCAACAGACAATCGAGCACTGGACGACCTGTCCATCAGAGTGCAGTCCCTAGTAGGGATGCTGGGAGCGCAGAGGGAAAAGGGTAGGCATGAACTATACGCCAACTCAAATGTAGAGAGGATCTTGGAGAAGCTACCGCCCGCCCGACAGGAGCGCTTTAGGCGGCAGAGAGACCACCGAGACCCTAATGGCCCCGAACCGAACCTCCTCGATCTAGCCGACTTCCTGGCGAGAGAAGTCAGCAGCTTACGGCTAGATACATTCGGACGGAGCACCCCTGGCTCCAGAGAAGGAACCAGGAGACTAAATGATGGAAGAAGATCGGTGACTGTCATGCACCAATCGGAGTCAGTGCCAAGCAGTAGGAGCCACAGTACCCCCTCAAGAAAGGAGAAGTGGAAGATAGTGTGCCCCTACTGTGAGAAAGAACACTGGCTGTCACAATGTGACTCATTCCCCAAGATGAATGCGGAGGAAGCGAGTCAATGGATAAAGTCCAACAGACGCTGTTTTCGCTGTGCGCGATCACACATGGCAGCCGAATGCCGCTTAAAGAAAAAGTGCAGTCGGTGCGATGGAGCCCATCTGGACATACTCCACGACAGTAACAGACGGCGGCCTCCACCCGCACCATCCAGCAGCAAAGCAAGCGTCATGTACATCGACCCCGCCAGCAGCAGCGGAGCCAGAGTGCTCTTAAAGGTAGTCCGTGTGACATTGAGCTACCAGAATAAAGTCATGGACACTTACGCTGTCCTTGATGACGGGTCAGAGAAGACCCTTCTGCTCGCGTCCGCTGCGGCCCAGCTAGGGCTGCGGGGGAGCGAAAACCAAATGACAATTCGGACAATAAGAAGAGATTTGAAAACGATAAAGGGCGAGAATGTCTCATTCTCTATCGCAGCAAGCGGCCAGCCCGAGCGACGGTACAGGATTACAGACGCTTTCACCAGCCAAGAAATAGGACTCTCGCGGTACACATACCCCGTAGCCAAGCTGATGGAGAAATATGTACATCTACGCAAGCTACCGATCCCACTCATAGACGGTGCTACCCCGACACTGTTGATAGGCTCCGACCATGCAGACCTCATTGTCCCGATAGACCGGGTTCATACCGGACCCAGAGGCTGTCCTGCAGCAGTCGAGACCCGCCTAGGATGGACTCTCCAAGGCCCACTCGCCAAATCTCTCAACCGAACCACAGCCACTAGCTGTCTCCACTCCCGAGTCACAGAGGGAGACACCGCACTCCTGCAGCATGTAGAGAGGCTATGGACCTTAGAACAAATGCCCTTTAAGAACGAAAAGAAAGACATTCGCTCTAAAGACGACATCTACGCCATTAACCTCCTCGAGACGGGAACAAAGAGAGTCCCAGTCAGCGGCGTGTTGAGATACGCCACGCCACTCCTGCGGCGGGAAGGGATGCCTACCTTTCACGCAAAGAAAGACGCCACAGAGCGGTACCTACTAAACACAGAGCGGCGCTTAGCCAAGGACCCCGCCCAAGAAAGTGTATACCGCGCTGAGATTGAGAAGCTCATCACAGCGGGACACGTCACAAAGATTGACATTAAAGAGGCCGACCAGACGACTGAATCGTGGTACGTGCCCCACCACAAGGTTCATCACAACGGCAAAGACCGCATCGTGTTTAACTGCAGCTACCAGATCGGATCCCAAAATCTGAATAAAGAGCTATTGCCCGGTCCTACACTCGGCCCCTCCCTACTAGGCGTACTACTCCGCTTCCGCCAGGACAAGGTGGCTATCAGCGGGGATATCAAAGGGATGTTCCTGCAGGTGAGATTAGTAGAGGAGGACAAGCCCCTGTTGCGGTTCCTATGGAAAGAGAGGCCAGGAGATGAGCACCCAGCCATCTACCAATGGGAAGTCCTCCCTTTCGGAACTACATGCAGCCCATGCTGTGCTACATTTGCACTACAGAGACATGTCGCAGAGGACCCAGCAGCGGACGAAGAGGTCCGACACAGTGTGAAGAACAGCTTCTACGTAGATAACTGTCTACAAAGCGTCTCGACCCAGGAAGAAGCCGAGGCTCTCCTACATAAACTCTGCGCCTCTCTGATCAAAGGCGGCTTTGATCTCAGGCAGTGGGCCAGCAGCGATCCGCACGTACTGCGCAGCCTCTCCTCCGAGGACAAGGCAGCGAGCAGCGAGACCTGGATGGCCACAATCCCAGGAGAAGCCCAAGAGATGACACTAGGACTAGTGTGGCGCTTCAAAACAGATTCGCTCCACTATAGACACAAACCCCTGACCACGGAGCAGGGAAGGTCGACGGCAATACCGACCACCAGACGGAGTGTGTACAGAACACTCGCCCGACAATATGACCCGTTAGGATGTATACTACCGTACACCACCAGGGCAAAGATGATTGTACGAGCATTGTGGGACAAGGACCAGGGCTGGGACGACCCCATTCCCGCACACCTTGCATCCACCTGGAGAGAGTGGGAGATGGAACCCCACCCACTCCCAGGCGTTAATATACGCCGAAGCTACTTCCCACCCACGGTGAGGCCAGAGACATGTAAAATGGATTTACACGTCTTCAGTGACGCCTCCGAGGTCGCCTACGGATCAGTAGCCTACTTGCGGGCCCAAGAAGAGGGGGGAGAGATCTACACAGCATTCATCCTCGCCCGCTCGAGAATAGCCCCACGCAAGCAACAGTCTATCCCACGTCTAGAGCTCTGCGCAGCCCTCGCAGGAGCGCATCTAGCCACGCTCATCCAACGTGAGCTCACCATTCCGGTGCATAGAACAATCCTGTGGTCAGATTCCACGACAGTACTCGCCTGGATCAAATCGGATTCATGCAAATACAAAGTCTTCGTGGGAGTCAGAGTCACTGAGATTCAAGAGTTAACCGGAGAGTTAACCGGAGAAGCAAACTGGCGCTATGTTGATACAAAACACAACCCAGCTGACGTCATCACCCGGGGAATGTCCCTAGATGACTTAACCCGTCATAACATCTACAGTGACGGACCAGCATTCCTCAAGCTCCCGGAAGGAGATTGGCCCACGCCCACCCCGAGGGAAGCAAGTGACGAGGAGGCTGAGAATAAGAAACCCATGTTCTGTGGATTGAGCACTGTTGTCTCCGCAGACCCCAACATAGACGATTGCATTACCATAGAGAGTGCGCAGCAACGGACATTCCTGCGGCACCACCCAGAGATTAAGTCCCCCGCTGATATGTCAGCAGCTGACTACGAGGAAGCAGAACGGCTTCTACTGCAACGAGCCCAGAGAGACTCGTTCCCCGACGAACTAGACTGTCTACAGGGAGGAAAGCCCATCCCATCAGACAGCAGATTGATTCATCTGGCCCCCGAGAGTGACACACATACCCTCATCAGAGTGGGTGGTCGCCTGCGGAGAGCCCCCAATTTACCGGATGACATTAAGTACCCGATCGTATTGAACAGCCGACACAAGGTCACAGAGCTGATTATAAAGAAATACGACGAGGATGTACACCACGCAGGAGCAGAGAGAGTCTTCGCGGAAATCAGACGTCGTTACTGGATACTTCAAGGAAGAGAGGCGGTGCGACGCTTCCAGCGAACCTGTCTAGACTGCCGAAAGTGGCGCGCGCAGCCCAGCATACCACGGATGGCTGACCTACCTCCATGTCGCCTCCGACTCGGCGACAAGCCATTCCACTCAACAGGCATGGACTGTTTTGGCCCGCTGCACATAAAGAAAGGAAGAGGCACCGAGAAGCGGTGGGGTATTGTATTCAAATGCATGACCACCAGAGCGATACATATCGAGCTCCTTCCGACCATGAGCGCAGACTCATTCCTTATGGCCTTCCGAAGATTCACATCACGGAAAGGAAAACCGTCTACATTATTGTCCGATCACGGGACAAACTTCAAAGGCGGAGAAAGAGAGCTGAGGGAGAGCTTCCAAGCTATGGGCCCAGAATTTAAGACCCACCTCGCTCCAGCCCAGATTGACTTCCAATTCAACCCCCCAAACGCACCCCACTTCGGTGGAACTTGGGAACGAGAAGTACGTTCTATAAAGACAGCCCTGTACGCAGTACTTGGGGCCCAGACTGTGGTGGAAGAAGTCCTAATGACAGTCCTCACGGAGATTGAGGGAGTATTGAACTCAAAGCCCCTCGGTTACGTCTCCAGTGATGTAGCAGATGTCGACCCAGTCACCCCCAACACCCTCCTGATGGGGCGGCTAGATCCCGCGTTACCCCAGACAATGTACCGGCCTGAAGAAGCGAACGGCCGACGAATGTGGAGGTACAGCCAAGTATTAGCCGACAAGTTTTGGAGCAGTTTCCTACTGCACTACCTACCGTCTCTACAGACCCGCCAGAAGTGGCTAAAAGAGAGAGACAATTTGACGGAAGGAACAGTCGTCATGATTATTGACCAGTCACTACCCAGAGCTATGTGGCCGGCTGGCCGCGTAAGCAAAGTGATCACCGGTGCCGATGGCAAGGTCCGAGCAGCTGAAGTACTCGTCCAGGGGCGCATTTACACCCGTCCTGTGGCGAGGCTCATAGAACTGCCCCGACTCCCAGACACAATCGATGATGACCATGACCCTATGACTTTGTGAGTTGACTGACCCTTACAGCGAACCCTTGAGTGGTAGACAGTGCGGTTAATCTGTCTCTGCTTAACTAATTGGGTTGGGACCAATTAGGGGGCGGCTGTTCTGAAGGATCAGATTAAACCGAATATATATATTTATTTGTATATATATATTTAATTGTATTTGTATATCCCCTGATATCCCTTGTATATTCCTTGTACAATATGCATTGAATATCCCTTCTAGTCTACTGAACATCCCATAATAGTCTCCATTCTACCATTGGACGAGACCTTGGTGCCAGGTCGCCATACCCCTCAGACCAGGTTCAATCGTACCGCTCAACATGTATGGACAAGTCCTAGTTCCGCGTAGGAATATGTCTACCGCACCACTAATGGTACTATTTGTTCATAGTGCGTATATATACTGCGCTATTAAAGTAGAGCTTTCTTTTAGTCCAGTTCCTTACCCTCCAACAGAGTGACAGACGCAAAAGCCTCCCCGCGAACCACGTGTGGGCAGTAAGGCCAATTCGGCCCAGTATCGGCATTGAGACATCGTGTATATTAATATTTGAATAGTCATATTTGGCACTATATCGTCGAGTTGGACGTATTCTATTAAGCTAATAATAGTCTATTCATATGTAGTGCCTCGTGCGGTAAGAGTTCTATAGTAATCAGCACCCCCATCGTTTCGGGCATCAGCTGGACGCTTATCCAGGGTGGTTGACCCCACGTGAAGCTGCACCCGAGGAGCTCCAGGCCAAAGAGCGAGTGGACCTGTATATTGGATTATTCTACCGACGACGGCTAGCCTTCCCCGGCTTGGATTATGCTTTGAGTACTTTGATTATTCTATGGATAAAGGCCAACACTGCGGTGTGTTGGAAATACCCCCCCCGGAGAGGACGACAGGTGAGAAGACGCTCTACACGACGAGGTCGCCTCACGTCTCTCCATCGTGGACCGGAGGACGCCGGCCACAGAGAGTCCAACTGCTTTCATCTGTGGATCGAGGATCGCTGGGCACCGGGTCGCACGACTGTGGGCTCTCCCAGGATACCCTCGGCCAGACGGGATACAGCCAGACTCTACCCCCCCCCCTCCAGCTGTCCTACAAGCAGTCGGAACCTTCCCCTAGTGTATCCAGCTATATAATCATTCAAGTATCATTGCTATTGTTCCCTAAATATTCCAGGTTGTATATTTGCTTCCTGCGCAATCAGAGATTGGACATTCGATATTGATCTACCTACGAATACTCATTTGCCATAAAAGTGCATACTATTTCAAATCATAAATGTAATTAAGTGATCGTTGTACATACCTTTTGCTATGTATTATTATTAAACGCAGACTTTCGACTTGGTACATTTGTGTTGGATCCGTTTCATCAGGTGGGAGTGTTTATCATAATTATTTATACCTAGTACTGGGTGGCCAGAGTCTAAAGTACAAGAGGTAGTGGTAGTAAGTATCATATCTAACAATACAGTCAGGGAATTGTACCCCTCAGTTACAATAACTGTATAACTGTAACACTGTATATTATAAGTTTGTCCTGCTCAAAGCACGTCACCATTTTAATATTGTGTGTATTGAGCCGTACTGTATTGTAGCCATTCTCCAATCTGTTAAATAAAGTTTTCATTCATTCATTACACTACTGTATGTACACAATCATACGTGTAAAACCGAGTAGATTTTCGAGTGATGACAGACTGTCACAGACTGATTGAATGACAGGTGAAACAACTAATTGTATTCACCTCCTGTCTCCCGCCCTTCCCACGCGCCACGAACCACTGAGCTACTGTGATACAGTTCTTGCGCAGTCAGTCGATTTGAGCTAGTAGTCAGACTTTGCTAGCACAGAATGTCTCACGCAGAAAAGAAAAATATCAGATTTATTTTCGAAACGTCCCGCCGGTCCCAGTGACAGTCCCACTAAATCTGATAAACGTCAGAGAGAGACAGAGACGACAGGTTCAGCCTCAGCATCAGGTATTGAAGAGTTAACTGAGTCTGTTCTCCTATACCCCCCCCTCGGGCGCCAGGGGCTTCCACTGAGGGGTGATGCAAATAGGGATGGGGTGTTATGGCAGCTCATGATGGAAAGAGTGCGCACCGAGTTGAAGAATTGGCTCCAAAAGAGAGACAACTGGATGTCCAACAACATCCAAAACGAAATCTTACAGCTGCTTGCCCATGATATTCAGCGACAAATTAGAGGCAAAGCATCCAAAAGCCCAATCTTTGGCTTGAGCGCTGACGGAACCACTGATGTCACTCACTGGAAAAGAACAATTCTCGTGTAATATACAGTTAGCCGATGACAACTTGGAAGCTCAGAACTTCTTTTGGGGTTTTTACAATGCCCGGCCCAGACACAACAGCCGAGACGCTGTTTTTGTGTATAAAATACTTTTACGCCTCGACCTGCCCATGGAGAGGCTGATAGGATACTGTTTTGACGGGGCCAGCAACATGTCTGGGGGGTACAGGCTAGACCAGGGGTTCCCAAACTTTTCAGGCCGCGACCCAAAAAAAACGGTGTCAGAGAGCCGCGACCCCCACTATTATAGGAGGTAAAAAAAATTATTTTAAATGGAAATGTATGGTTGAAACATGCAAACGTTCAAACGCACACACACTAATAAGCATTGGAGGCTTTTAACCAGGGCCGGACTGGGGAAATCATTCAGGCCAGGAAATATAGCCCCAGTCAGGCCACTTTTTAAGCAGGGGGTCTGGGGGTCCCCCACCAGGAATTTCTTTGTTACAAAGACTTAATTTCCTGCATTCTGGTGCAGGCATTTTTTTTATTTGTACCCTTTAAATGCCAGTGTTTGTGATGGCATCACAACTTAGTTAAAAAACAGGCTAGCATATGTATGATTAGCAAAAACACAGATTTTTATGGATTTTCAGTTTTTTGTAATTGATAAATACAATATTTTATTCAACTTCAGCCCTGATCATAACACCACATATTCATTTTATAATTCTAACCCTTTAAATGCCAGTGTGTGTGATGGCATATATTTGCAATATATCAAATGCAAAGTACATTTTTCTGGGGGGGATTATTACAGGCTAGCATGTGTCAATGATTAGTCGTTTTTCGTAAGGATCCCGCCTCCACCAATCACATGCGGCTCCCTTTGTGTGTGTGTGAGAGCAAGAGAGAGAGAGAGAGAGATAGTTCTCCAACTTGTGTGAGTTGCAGTGATCTCCTGGTTGTTCCCCACCTAGGTTATCTAACTATTGCGCTGGTGCAAATAGAAACACTGGCCTGGCCTGCTTCTAAGTTCAGTGGCCTGACCGTTTTTTTTTTCTTTTTTCTTTTTCTTTTTTTTTATCTGGCGACCCCCCAGCACCCCCTGCCGTTTTATAGTTCCCGCGTGCCTGTCTGTAACACACCACTTTACGTTTAGTGCCAAAATAGTTGTTGGAAAGGAGCTATGTTGACATTGTATCTTTGTTTTTTCTCTCTTGCAAATTTCCGAAAAAGCAAAGAGATAATGTCTTCACCGTTGGAGGGTCTACACGGTTACAATGCTACCCTCCACCAGCGCTTAACTATCGCAGCGTCCTCCGTGCGTCGTGGGGCGTCTCTGGTTCCACGGTCGTGGCAGCCAGATGCGCCTGGGTGGCGCCCGGAAGAGAGTGTGCTTCGCCGAGGGGCCATTGAGCCCCCATCTCCTGTGAGGTGGCCGGGTTCCGGCTCTGGTTCCCCCGCCAAGGGACATTCGGCCGTTAGGCAGACAGTTCCTCTGGTGGCCGAGGATTTGCGTCGCAGACTCCTCGGCTCGCTCTCGTCGTAAGATGGCGAGCAGCGGGGGTGAACGGCCTGGTTTTAGTGTTGTGCTGGAGCCGAGCAAGAGTTCTCTCACCTCGTCTCCATTTCCGATAGAAACTGAGGATTACATGGAGGGGGTGGGAGCTCTCTTGTTCAAAGGCCCGGCGGAGACGTGTCACTCTCCCCCTCGGGGACTGGCAGGGAGTGCTATGTCTCCCTGGGGTTCCTTGTACTCTGGGAATGGGTTAAAACCTCCACCCCCGAGACGAGATGCCCGCGTCGGACGATGGCGCCCGGTGCAGCCTCCCGTACGCGAGGGACGCGAGTGACATGGAAGAAGGTATGCAAGGGGAGTTGCTTGCCTTGTTCCCCGAGTTCATGGCAGCCACCGCAGCCGCTAATGGCATGGCATTGCCGCAGCCACTGCCGGCACCTGTTCCTGATGACATGATAGGTCATCTCTGGCAACGTCGTCCTGTGAGAGAGACGGGCGTTGTCTGCCCATTCTTCCCAGCAATGGAGGCTTACGTGGCACAGGGACATGTAATATCCCGCATCGTTGGCCTTACCCCCGCCTACGTGCCAGTCACGCGGGTGATGGATTTGGTCCAGGGGCTAAAGGACGGGGTGCCTCGGCTTGATAGCCCGATGGCAGCCATACTTTGCCCCGAAATGGTGTGGGAGCTGTTAAGAAAGCCGGTTCCCCAGGGGAAGTCAGCTAGGCAGTGGCCGTCGTGGAGTGACCAGGTGTACATCGCCTCGACACAGAGCCTGGCTGCGACCTCCAACATCGCGCAGTTGGTGCCCTACATGTCAGGGCTGATGGCGGGTGGGACGGTACTAGATGACCATCAACGGTACCTTCACGCCCAGGCGGCTGGAGCCATCCTGCACCTAACCCAGCTGCAGGCGATAGCCGCCGGGAAGGAGCACGCCCTGGCCACTCTCATCCAGCGCCACCTTTGGCTGGAGCAGGCGCGGGTGCCGGACAAGAGGAGGATTCCGCTGCTCACGGCCCCCCTCTCCGATGCTGGACTCTTCGGGTCGGCCATGCAGCAGATGACGGCAGCCTGCAGGGAGATGGAGGAGGAGCGCTCCGTGCTCCAGCCCCATTTCTCCCGACCCGATGCCACCGGTGATGTCCGGAGGAAGCAATGCCGGCAGAGGCCTGTGGCCGTTGCCACCATCACCGCGGCCGCTGCTGGGCCTTCCGCCAAGAAGGCCAGGAGTGGAGGGAGTGCCGCCACCGCTGCAGCCAGTCGCCCCACGCCCGGAGGGAATGGTAGGGATCGACGTGACCAGGAGACTCCCCAGCACCGTCCCTCCGGGCCGGCTCCCTGTGGGGCCAAACAGCGCTCTGCACGCGGCAGGCGGCGCTAGTGACTCCCCTGTTTGCCCCTGCCCCCCCCCCCCAACATATAATTTTTTGTTATTAAATAAAAGGTCCCTCGTGGTGAGGGACTATTTTTTGTTACAAAACGTGTGTTTATTCACTATATATTGGGGATACGATGTAAAACCCTCAACTACTGTTGGGGTTGTGTTCTTGCTTAGGGAATGGGGCAGTTTTCTCTGAAAATAGTTTTTTGGTCGCTATTATGTGTGCTTAGCAAGGCCTGTGGCTAGCACTCGTCGAAAGACTTCTTCTTGCAGTAGTAAGAGTGAACTTTACCTTTTTATTATCTGAGGGGGTTGTGTGTATTCATGTTATTCATGGCATCGAGTCCACAACTAGGTTGAGTGTTAGCCTACAGAAGTGGTCACATATGTAGCTATTGTACCTAGGTCTTTGGACCCTCTCTTTAACGTCTGTTGGTTTTTCTTTACTTGGTAAAGGTGTAAAAATGCGGGTGGCAAGTTTTTTCGCACATGAGCCTACTGTAAGCCTTGTATAAAAGCCTGTTTTTTAAACAAACGAGTTTATTGTCTGTGGCTGGCGTGCAAACTATAAAGCTTTTACCCTAGCAGGTATATGCGCTTTTCATGTAACATGCTAGACAACTGGTGTCATGCGCTGCTTGTTATTGCATCGTATCCGGGGTGTGGGGTCATATGGGGTGAACTGATAAACCCCTCCCCCCTTTTACTGATTGGCCAGGGGGTTGGACCTCCTGTACGTCGGTCACCCTGTTGAGCTGTGGGGTCAGCGCGTCACAGGGAGGGGAAAGGGGCGGGGGGGAGTTCCCTGGTCCCATGCCATATTAGGATAAGTGGGTCACAGGATTTCCCCGGCCATGGAATACGTCACTGGGCGCGTTTTCTATTGGCCATGAGACTTCCGTGAGTTTTTTCAAGCTCCGTACTACGGACCACTGTCATTGTCAAGGTTTGGTGATGCGATGCATTGAGAACTGTTTGTTTTCTGCTCTGCTCTCTATTGAAATGTGTATTGGGCCTTTTGGTCACTTGGCTCAATAATTACATATATATTTTCAATTGTTACTCACGTGGAGGTCTCTCTGGGGGATTCTCTGTCTTTCCCTCTTGTGTAAAGAGCGATGTTGACAGGGTTTACCCTCAGACGCGTCGTATGAGACCCATATCTGTGTCTTATTGACTGGCTTCCTGCTGCTCGTCCCAGACAGCATGGAGGGAACGTTGTCTGGTTTTCTTATTAGAATTCACCATTGATGTGTTGTTTGGGTCTCGACGTGTACATAACGCTGGCCCTGGGTGCTTTCGATGTGAAACCACGTTATGGGCTGGCGCGCCTTGGTTGCCCAATTCATAGAAACAGCGTTTTTTTATGCGGGCGGCTGGGAAGGAGATTTTTTATCTCTACCTATCTGCTTCAGAGAGCCTAACTGCTGTTTCAGAGAGACTATCTGCTGCTTTAGAGAGCCTATCTGCTGCTTCAGAGAGCCTATCTGCTTCAGAGAGCCTATCTGCTGCTTCAGAGAGCCTATCTGCTGCTTCAGAGAGCTTATCTGCTTCAGAGAGCCTATCTGCTGCTTCAGAGAGCCTATCTGCTGCTTCAGAGAGCCTATCTGCTGCTTCAGAGAGCCTAACTGCTTCAGAGAGCCTATCTGCTGCTTCAGAGAGCCTATCTGCTGCTTCAGAGAGCCTATCTGCTGCTTCAGAGAGCCTAACTGCTTCAGAGAGCCTATCTGCTGCTTCAGAGAGCCTAACTGCTTCAGAGAGCCTATCTGCTGCTTCAGAGAGCCTAACTGCTGTTTCAGAGAGCCTAACTGCTGCTTCAGAGAGCCTATCTGCTGCTTCATATCTGCCGCTTCAGAGAGCCTAATTTCTGCTTCAGAGAGCCTAACTGCTGTTTCAGAGAGCCTAACTGCTGCTTCAGAGAGCCTATCTGCTGCTTCAGAGAGCCTAACTGCTGCTTCAGAGAGCCTATCTGCTGCTTCAGAGAGCCTATCTGCTGCTTCAGGGAGCCTATCTGCTTCAGAGAGCCTAACTGCTGCTTTAGAGAGCCTATCTGCTGCTTCATAGAGCCTAACTGCTTCAGAGAGCCTATCTGCTGCTTCAGAGAGCCTAACTGCTTCAGAGAGCCTATCTGCTGCTTCAGAGAGCCTAACTGCTGCTTCAGAGAGCCTATCTGCTGCTTCATATCTGCTGCTTCAGAGAGCCTAATTTCTGCTTCAGAGAGCCTAACTGCTGTTTCAGAGAGCCTAACTGCTGCTTCAGAGAGCCTATCTGCTGCTTCAGAGAGCCTAACTGCTGCTTCAGAGAGCCTATCTGCTGCTTCAGAGAGCCTATCTGCTGCTTCAGGGAGCCTATCTGCTTCAGAGAGCCTAACTGCTGCTTTAGAGAGCCTATCTGCTGCTTCATAGAGCCTATCTGCTTCAGAGAGCCTAACTGCTGCTTCAGAGAGCCTATCTGCTGCTTCAGAGAGCCTATATGCTGCTTCAGAGAGCCTATCTGCTTCAGACAGCCTAACTGCTGTTTCAGAGAGACTATCTGCTGCTTCAGAGAGCCTATCTGCTGCTTCAGAGAGCCTATCTGCTTCCTATCTGCTGCTTCAGAGAGCTTATCTGCTTCAGAGAGCCTATCTGCTGCTTCAGAGAGCCTATCTGCTGCTTTACTGCTGCTTCAGAGAGCCTAACTGCTGCTTCAGAGAGCCTATCTGCTGCTTCAGAGAGCCTAACTGCTGCTTCAGAGAGCCTATCTGCTGCTTCAGAGAGCCTAACTGCTTCAGAGAGCCTATCTGCTGCTTCAGAGAGCCTATCTGCTGCTTCAGAGAGCCTAACTGCTGCTTCAGATAGCCTATCTGCTGCTTCAGAGAGCCTAACTGCTTCAGAGAGCCTATCTGCTGCTTCAGAGAGCCTATAGGTTGCACCCATGGAGTTTACGTCATTTCTTAGTCTGTTTCTTTCTAGTTTGAGTTCAGTCACGTGGGCTTGGAGTTCACTGCTCGTGCTTTTGGTAAGCTTTGACTGACTTTTATGAAATTCAGAGAATTTTTTGTCTCTGGCTTTCATATCGGTCAGTATTTCAGTGTGCATCCACGGCTCAGCGCGATTTTTTACCCTGGTGGTTCTTAGGGGGGCCATGTTGTTTAGTATTGTTGAGAATTTGGTTTTGAAGCCAAGCCAGGTTTCTTCAGCCAGTGTACCATTGAGTTCATCTGACCAGTCCAGGCTCTTCAGTTCAAGGTTAAAGGCCTCGCTAGAGTAGGTTTTGAGGTCTCTAGATGTGACCGTTTTGTGACAGCCAGCCTTTTGCTTTAGCTTTTTGCGGGAACAGAATATCATATAATGATCACTTAACCCGCATGCTATAACCCCTTTATTGGAGATCATGGACTTGTCGGAGGTCAGGATGAGGTCAATGGTAGTCTGGGTTGATTCACACACCCTTGTGGGTTGGTTGATTAGCTGGCTGAGGCCGTGCAGATCACAAAGCCTACTGAAGGCCTTGAAGACGGGTGCTGCTTTACGTAGCATGTCCGTGTTCCAGTCCCCAATAAGGATTTTTTCTACGCCCTCCACCCCAGTTAAGCACCCATCAAGTGTGTCATAAAAGCCACTCTGTTCTGGTGGTCTATAGATTGTGCCTATTAGTACTGATTTTGCCCTTTCAAATAAGATTTCAATCCATACAGTTTCAATCTCGTCATGGTTAAGGTCAGTACGGTTGCTGAATTTGGTATCTTTGTGTATATACACACAGACACCACCTCCATACTGGTTCCTATCCCTCCTGACGATTGAATAGTCCTCGATTTCTATCTCTGGATCCTGAACAGATGAGTCAAGTTTTGTTTCTGTGAAACATAATATATTAGCCTTACCGTTTAAAAACAAATGTCTGATTTCAGCCAGTTTGGGTTTCAAGCTGTTTATGTTTAAGTGAAATATGTGAAGTCCATTTGAGTTTGTTATTTCATTAATGTCGTCTAGTTCAAATTGTTTTTCCACTGTGGTGTGTGGTTGATCTTGTGGCTGTAGGAGGGGAGGGGGGGATGGGGTCCTGTGTTCATTGATGTTAGGAGGGGGGGTGGGGATGATCCTTTGTCCTCTGCTGGTGTATTTGGTCGGTGTGAAAGGCCGCAACGTGGGGGGGGGGGCTGGTTGCTGTCCTCAGATGTGTCTGGAGGCCCTCCGTTGTGGGGGAGGGGGGGGTGGGTCAGCCCTATGTGCTGGCCCGGTTAGTCTAGCTGTCCTGGCGGGGCTAGCCGAGTCAACCGGCGGGTCCCTGGTGCTCACGTCCCGCGCTGATATGAGTCCCCTGATTGCAAGCTCTCTCCCTCTGGCGTAGTGAGGAGGTGAAGTAGGAGGAGGGAAGGTGGGGGAAGAGATGGAGGAGGAGGGAGATGGGTAGACGCTAAGTCCCATATTTCTATATGTATATATTAGTGCTGTCAATCGATTAAAATATTTAACACGATTAATCGCATGATTGTCCATAGTTAACTCGCGATTAATCACAAATTAATTGAATTTTTTTCTTTTTTTCTACCTTTTTTTCTACCTTAAACAGATCTTTTTCAAGTTCCAAGTTTTAATACTCTCTTATCAACATGCGAGTCAACAAATGCTTTCGTTATGCAGCCATTTAACACAAAAGGATGACCCTCATGCATTGCAAATTTGCATCAAATTCAAAACAGAGTGATGCACAAAATAACTTAAAAGAAAGAAAATGCATTAAAACAATGAATAAAGTGTACATGAAATAATAGGGGAAAGAAAACGTTAGGAACTTGTTACATTCACCCACACAAGGGCTGAGTAATCACACACACCCCCCTCTCTCTCTCACACACACTCTCTAGCTCTCTTTCTCTCTTGCCCCTTCCCTTCTCTCTCACCCCCCTCTCTCTCTATATATCTCACACACACACACACACACACACACACACACACACACACACACACACACACACACACACACACACACACACTAATCAATACGCATCAATAATACACCTGAGTATAGTCTAGTAAAAAAAAATCTTAAAAGTTAATCGTGAGTTAAAAAAAATTGTGGTGTTAATAGAATCCGGCGATAACGTGTTAATACCGCGTTAACTTTGACAGCCTTAGTATATATGTGTTTTGATCTATCAATATCTGGGGGAGTGTTCCAACAGCGCAGTAAAGCAGTACAAAACCATACCGATATGTATTATTTATTATTTATGATTTAAACAGGAAATCAGTTTGACATGATGTGTTTCATGGGCACTATAACAGCACAAGCACTTTTTGATGTCCACACGCTGTGACATGTATGCAACAAGTGTAATACATTTAGAAGTTAAATGTATTCTACGCCTTGGTCTGTTCTTTTCATTGATTTCAGCACATTTAGACTGTTATACATTTCAATCAAGCATCTGTGCCAACCTAATGTAGTGTACTAACTATAGCAGTTGTGTTAATAGGCCCTTTTCACAGCAGCCATCTTGACACAGCAGGGTAAACCTACATCCTGTGAACCAGACTGACACATGTGTAACTAATCATGTTGCTGTGTCCATCTGTTGGTCAATCGTTGTCAATCTGGCTCACAAGATGGCTGCTGTGAATAGGGTCTATTTGACCCTTTTGATGTAACCCAAGATTCAGTCAAAGCAACTATTTTGACCCTTAAAATGGGTCGTTTGTATAACCCAATACGGGGTAAAATCAACTAGGAGGTTGGGTTATTTTGACCCTTAAAATGGGTTGTTTGTATAACCCAATATGGGGTCAAATCAACTTAGAAGTTGGGTTATTTTGACCCTTAAGGCGAGACACTGCAGGTGAATAGTCAAATATACTTTTTTTGTTGATTTTGAGATTTTATATTTTGCTTCCTAAACATGTCTTCTATGAAACTAGTGACAATAAAACGTCAATAACACACATTTAGTTGTTTATTTTACATCATTTTGCCTTATTGCATCCATAAATGTGCATATATTTAATGGGGAAGTGCCTCATTTGCATATATAAACATACATTTCAGAAAACTTGCAATATATTTTTTCTTAGTTTATATGTACATAACAAATTGGGAAAGTTTCATAGTGATATCTATTCAAATATTTTTTGCCTATTAGGGGGTACTACACTGTACTACACTGTTTGTAGCCTGTGTGTAGTTCTGTTCAGTTCAATAACATCATTATTATTATTCAGTTATCAGACATGTGTTTAGGTTGTCTATTACTAATGGTTTGATTAGGTATTGTGTTTGTAAATATCGGTTAAAAAAAAAAAGTATGGCATTTTAGAATACAGAACTTTGAATGTGTTTTCCCAAAAATTAGTTTTAAGAGTTTTTCCTCATACTCTGAGCCAGAAATCTCCACTTCAGTAGCACTCACATACACCAAACCTTCCAGTTCTATTCATATCTATGTTCTGAAGGTATTTACAGAAGGGTTTGTTGATATCGCATTCATACCCTGATTTATATCACATTTTATTCCTAAAAACATGGCGAAATATGGAATTTTACCATAAAAATGGACTGAATGGAGTATTTTCTGATTTATGGAGTGATAAAAAGAGATATCCAAAATCCCCTCTGTAATAACCTTTGGCTCTAATATGTCAACAAAATGAAACTATAATTTTGAAAATGGCTTTATCCAATGTTCAGATTTCTGTCCTGGAATTATATGCAAATTAGTGCATATTTAAGTAGATCATGCCTCATTTGCATATTTAAACATACAGTTTCATTGTGATATCTATTAGTTAATTTTTTTACCCTATTCACCTGCAGTGTCTCCCCTTAAAATGGGTCGTTGGTATAACCCAATATGGGGTCAAATCAACTTGGAAGTTGGGTTATTTTGACCCTTAAAATGGGTCGTTGGTATAACCCAATATGGGGTCAAATCAACTTGGAAGTTGGGTTATTTTGACCATTAAAATGGGTTGTTGGTATAACCCAATATGGGGTCAAATCAACTTGGAGGTTGGGTTATTTTGACCCTTAAAATGGGTCGTTAGTATTCGTTTATTTCACCCAAGTTATGGGTCAAATTAAATAACCAATAATAATGGGTCAAATTAACCCACACACTGGTCGGGCCCTTGGGTAAAATTTTACCCATCTGTTTTTAGTGTGCAGGGGGTCTCAATATACCGCATAAACGCATAAGTGTATGTTGTAAAATCCAAACATATATATCATGATTAACTAATGTGTAGAAATACTTGGCCCTCAAAACAATAATTCATAGATTGTGTGTGTGTGTTTACATAGACGTGATTGCCATTGTAGGCACACAGGTCGATTTACATATGAAGTGAGTGGTCAAATGATTCTATCTATGACAGGAACCCAAGCCATCTGCCATGGCCTGGGAAGAGTTGGAGACAATGGGCTCTGCAAGATCAAAACAAAAGACAAAAGGTCACGTAAACATGTTATCTCGCTGGAGTTTCCTGTCACACACACACACACACACACACACATAGTCACACACACAGACACACCCACACTCACACACTCACACACACATAGACACACACACAGACACACACACACACATAGTCACACACACAGACACACCCACACTCACACACTCACACACACATAGTCACACACACATAGTCACACACACAGACACACCCACACTCACACACTCACACACACATAGACACACACACACACACACACTCACACACACACATTTTCAAATACACATACACACACACACACACAGAGAAGATCACTATTGAAATCCAAACAAGCTAACTATTTCCTGGTATATTGTACTTATAATCTTGAATTAAGTCATTGAAGTAAGTTAAAATATAATTAGGTTTGGTCATACTTAAATGTTTACAATTAGTTAATGTGCCTGTTCTGTTTTCATTTAGGTTCAATATGATTAATTGATTGTTCTATATGGTATTGATTTGTATTCTATTAAGCTTGTTCTATATGGTATTGATTTGTATTCTATTAAGCTTGTTCTATATGGTATTCAGTTATATTCTATTCTAAAAGAATAATTAAAGTCAACAGACTTAGTGATAAAGAAATATATCTGTGTTTATGTGGGCAATTGTAATTCAAATATAGATAAATGGAAATGAAAATGATGCAATGTTTAAGGACAGTATATATTGTTGACTGTAAGGACAGCCTCTGTTAGTATTATGTGAAGGGGGTTGGGCTATTAAGCCAAACCCCTATTTTTCAAATACCAGATTAGCAGTCCTGTGATTGGAGGAACTAATGTGATGATGTCATCAACTCCGAGACACTGGGCCTGGCTATAAGATCTGTGTGTGATGGAGGAGAGAAACACTCTGAAACAACCCATCCACAAGGACAAGACCTCACCTACCATCTCACCCATCTACAGCAGGTCAGCAGGAGAACAAAGGAACTTCTTGGAGGGAAAATCAACTCTTTGTTTTGTCAGCCAGACAAACAAAGACCAGCAACAACTTATCAACTATCATTCTTTATACTGTAATATTAGTCTGGTTGTTATCAAGACGGCATAGTGTCTTTGATAACAACTATAGCATTTTCTTATTGTAATTTGTATACACTCTTAAACTTTGATTAAACAACTGTTAAACTACCTTCCTCCTAATTCCTTCTGCCTGCTCAGTCAGTTTTAACAGAAGTGATTCCCAGAGCTTTAAGGTATTGAATCACAACGCAGAGTACCAGCAACCCGGTTCTGAAGCAGAGCAGAACCGACATAGCTTGGGAAATCCACTTCATTTTGGTGCCGGACTTCAGTGAATCAGGGCGCTCGTGTTATCACCACAACAAAGACATTTTTTTTCTACACGCCGGTCGACGAGGAGAACAACTGATCGATCGATCGTCTTCAAGTAACTAGGAGAAGTTACTAAGGAGGTGAGTGTGATAATGTTTGGGTGCTCTATTCGAACCACGGAGGGGGTTGCTAAGAATTTAACCTCATGTAAACATGATGTAAGGGAAAATTGATTTGAATGTTCTGGCTGGGGAGGGCGGCTCTGTAATCACCGTGCGTAGTATATTTTAAAGTAAAATTTTAGCACAATGAACGGAGCGCCGCTGCCAGTCGGAGCAAGTGAGGGAACAGGAACATGTCTTAGATTCGTGCTCAGGGTTAAACCAAGGTAAACACCGTGCGTTGTATGTCTTAGGAGTAGAGGCTGAAGCACGCGTGCGTAGTATTTTCTAAAGTAGAGAGTTAGCACAAGTAGGTCTGGTTTTAGCCTTGGGCACGGGCGGGCGTGTTGAAATTAGACGGCGTTAGGCTGTAACAAGGAAGATAGTACTTACGCGCCGCTGTGCGGCGTTCGAGAGACGGTAATGTGCGTGAATGCTGATTTTGTATTTTTTATTTTGTGTTAGGAAGCGTGTATGAATGTATAGTTGGCGAATGTTTATGGTTAGGAGTGATTGGTGGGACGTGTGAGAGTATGGTTGTGTTATTATGTAATTTAAGTCACCGGTTGGCCATGGGGAAATGTAATGGTGAACGCCGGTTTTCCGAGGCCCGTGGAACGCAGCAGTCATAGCTGTTGTATTTAGCCTCTGAGGCGCCGGAGCAAACGGAGGGAAAAGTAGACGTAACTCAAATGTATAAGGTCGATCGATAGTGTCTTGAGATTACGGGGATGTGAAAGGCACTTAAAAGTTTTCATATTCGTGGCGGATAAAATAGATATGTAACGTTTAAGGTGATTGGGATAATCTAGACGGGGACCCGGAAGTCGTTCTAAGCTCGCCGGTAGTGACGACGGAGGGGTCAAACTAGTAGTTTGCTATTATGTTTTTATATTCCTATTTAAATCACTACACTGGCGTTCTGAGGGAAATAGGATTCTGTTGTGGGGTATGTGGGGTTATATTAACGTTGCAAGGAGTCGGCCCGCGCGGCGAAACGGGTCGTTGGGGAGCGTTTTTATGGGATCATGGGAGAAGCTAAGCTAATGCTACCTAGCCGCGCTAAACGGCTAAAGCGGTCGCCGGATGTGACGTCACAAGGGTGCGCGGTCTGACGGCCTACGCGCGCTAGGTTGAAGCTAACGAAGCTAATATGCTAAGCTAACTGTGCTGACGTCATGGCATGCCGGGGCTCTCGGGAGGTCTCGCGGTCGGACGGCCATCTTGGTAGGGGCTCCGAGCGGCCATCTTGAGTAGGGGGCACCGAGCGTCCATCTTGGGAGGGGCGCCGGCGTCCATCTTGGGAGGGCACCAAGCATCCATTGTTAAGGGGAGGGTGGAGTTTATTTAGGAATACAGTAGGGGGCAGAAGTGGACAGGATGAATATGTTTGGATTCTGCTCACAGAACGTTTTCATTGTACACTCTCTCTCCCCCTCTCTTCTCTTTCTCCCCCTCTCTCTCTCCCTCTCTCTTTCCCTCTCCCTTTCCGCCTCTCTCCCTCTCTCTCCCTCTCACCTCCCCTCCCTCTCTCTCTTTCGCTTTCTTTTTCACCCCCCCTCTCTTTCTTTCCCTCTCACCTCTCCTCCCTCCCTTTCCCTTTCCCCACCTCTCCTCCCTCCCTCTCCCTTTCCGCCTCTCTCCCTCTCGCCTCCCTCTCTCTCTCTTTCTCTTTTACCCCCCCTCTCTTTCTTTCCTTCTCTCACCCTCCTCCCTCCCTCTCCCTTTTGCCTCCCTCCCTCTCCCTTTCACCCCCCCCTCTCTTTCTTTCCTTCTCTCACCCTCCCCCCCTCTTTCCCTCTCCCTCCCTCTCTCTCTCTCTCTCTTACCCCCCCTCTCGCTCACTCCCCTCATTTCAACACCGCCTCTCTTCCATATACCTCGGCCCCCCCGAAACGCTTCTCTTTCTCTCCTAGTTTAGGGCCTGTATATAGAGGTTTTTTTATGGGTTTCAAGCGCGGTGTAGTGCTAGGTATATTGTTTATTGCTGTTTACTGTAAGGTTTCAAAGGCGGTAGGTTGAGTTTGGGACTTATTATGCGTATGTTGTTGTTCCATATTCAGTTTTATTGTTGTTTTTAGGGAATTTCTAGTGCTGGCAGTGGTATTGCCTGGCGTTGGCGCTACGCTTTGTTCGACAAGGCGCTCGTACTTCTTTCCTTACATTTGGACGGGGGCTCAGTACCAGTTCATGTTGGTGGGCCGTAAGTTGGAGCATAATTACTCTACTCGGCTGCGCCTGCGATGGGGGTGTGGGTAGACAGTTCGTCGTGGCTCACTGTCTGCCTCCACGCTTTGTGCGGCTCGTCGGTGCTCGCTGCCACACTACGCGCGTCGAATTATATTATGTGTGGGTGTTTGGGTGACTGGTTACGGTGGTGTCAGAGGTGCTGTATGTGTGTGGCTGTGGTTATGAGCGATTGATCTTTGAATATCCTTGAGTAGGGGGCCCGGGGTTTCGCGTTCCAGGTTGCAAACTGGGGGTGATGCCGTGGGCCACAGGACGAGTTGGCCAGTGGAATGTCATTGGTCGGCAGGATTTTTAATGTGGGGATGGTGTCGCCGCCTGTGGTTATGAACGGGTTGTGTGACACTGTTCTAAATGCACGGGGACTTCAGTGACATAAGGCACTAAAAATTGATTTCTGTTCCCGTGAGAAGCGCGTTATTTAACACCTAAAGGGTTAGGTGTTAAGGGGGGAATATAGTAACTGTGTGAGAGATTGTGAATGGAAGATATGTATGTTACTGATATGTATAATGTAATATGAGCGAAATACATACTAGGCTTTCACGGACAGAAATAAATATAGTTACACATACACATAGTCATTTGCAAATAACGATTTGGAGTAAAAGTGAGATAATTCACCTAAATTACCATGTCCGATACAGATGTTTAGAAATGATAGGCTGTAAATAACAACTTTCTGATTGACCAACAGAAGGAAACAGCTGATGGAAAATAGGTTCCCCGGAGTGGTATTAAGGAGGATCTGGACAACAGGATTGAGAGTCTGGGTTTCCAATGGAGACAACTGGAAAAAGATTAAGGCTGTGTCATTGATAAATCAAAAACGAAAATTGCACAAATGCTCTCAAGTGATCTTAGTATAGGAGATGCCCGACATTCCATGCTTAAAGACAAATGATGGATTGTGAATGGGAAATATCACTGATAATTAAGTGTATTTTTTGCTTCTCTTTTCACAGCTGCTCCAGGACGGATGGCCAGCGCTGACAATTCCGAACCCCAACAGGGAAATCAAAGAGACTGTTGATAGTCAGGGGGTATAGTATCACAAGACTGAGTTATCAATTCCTGTTTACACCAATATAAAAGTGTGAGTGAAATTAACTCAAGTTTGGTAAAAATAGTTTGAATACAGAGAAACTTGCTTTCCAAACGGTGACGTTACGAGTGATTGAAGAAAAGGTGAGAATGGAAAATACACAGATATGAGCAACCGGAGGGTTAGATGCACTGACCATAGGAAGGGTAGACAATCTGTCTATTTCAACGACTGGAGATGTCACAATAAAAGTGACGAAAAGATGGCCAAAGATATTCAGGCCATTACAGAACCTTGTAGTTAAAGGAGGCCGGTATAGAATGCGTACCCAAATCAAGATAGTGCCGATAACCTCTGCAGACATTACATTGACCGAATTGGACGTTAACTTGATTGACTGGAATTTGATCGACTCCCCTCTAGTGTCCAGTGAGACGGAGGGACTGGAAATAATGTCTTTTACTCCGCCACAGGGAGTCGTTGCAGCAAGCGACCCAGAGACAGCTGTATTACCCGAGTCAATCCAGGCTGAAGTGTCCGTTGCAGATGACTTCCAGTTACAGACGTGCCTCTCTCTCGAAGAACAGCTAGCCGAGGCTAGACGGGTAGTGGACTATCTCCAAGGCCTACTCCAGCCCACACAGCCCGGAGGGGAGACAGGTTCCAATCGCCTCCCTCCCTCTCCCTCTGGAGAACCAGATGGCCAGAGACAGGCCCAGTTGGGGCCACAAGGGGTCCCGTGCCGGAACAACAACAAACCCCAATAAGACCACCCACGAGGTGGCAACCACGAGGAAAAGGTGGAGGCAGAGGCAGGAATCCGAATGGCTACCGTGTGCGGCAGGTGCACTGTTGGACGTGTGGGACCCTCGGACACATTTCTCGAGACTGTGTAGAGCGGGACCATCTATCCACAACAGGGCGTGTTTGTACAGAAACAGGTGGCGGGCCCCTCCCAACCACGGGCCCCTCTCAAGGAACTGTGACTGGACCAAATAGGTACGTGGCTTTCTCCTCCGAACAGGCTCCAGGGAACCATGGCGATGATGGCATACCACCAGGACATGTACTGGGCCCGATGACCCCAGGGTCATCCGGTCACAGGCAACTGACCCACCGGGTCCCGCAACCCGGGGGAGACCGCCAGTGTTGTTGGGGCTGTGGTGTGAAAGGTCATTTTCAAAGGTCATGTCTGCAGAGGCCACCGGCAGAATAAAAATATATGCAACTGACTAGGGTAGAGGTGGGATATATTGAATGATAAAATATGCTCCTAATTAGAATAAAAATTTAAATTAAAAATAGATAGAGGTGTTAGGTGATTAGATTATGAGTGAAAGTTACTAAAAACGGATGTATGAGTGACTGACAAATGCATGAACTAATCAGACTAACAAAAGGATCAAATTATGTTAAGCAGTTAATCAATATTAGACAGTGTGATGATGTGACACTGCGGCAGCTAGTGATCAGTAAATTATCCATGCTTGGTCAACATTCAGATTGATCAAGAGGTGGACTGCATGATTAAGAAATTAAAAAGACTCATAGTTGTTTCTAGTATTTTATAGTATTGATAGAAGCGTATTAACAGTTATGAGCAATAGGATAGGTGATATTTACTTTTATTTTTACTTCTCTTTTCTAGTGTGTTACGAGCAATTCCTGACTTTGGTCGGGAGCGTACATTTTGTTTATTCATTTGATTTCCCTTTTTTTGTTTCTCACAAGTTTGGTTTATTTTTTCATTTATTGGTTTGGCGGCGTTTTCTTTGTGTTTTGTTTTCTGTTTTCTTTCTTTCTGTGTGTTTTTTCTTAGGGTACCTGGCAAGCTGGGAGTGATCTCGACACATCAGGACGGGGTAGTATATGTCTGTAAAATGGACTGGGAACAAAGTGAAGGAACATGAGCTAGTTATGGATTTTTGTTCTCCGCCCATTGAATACCCAGTTTTAGGGGCTGGGGGTGTGTCTTGATTGGTGAAAGTGTTGGGAAGCATGATTCTCTGTACATTGATGAAGCTCAATAGGTTTGGTCGCTATTGGCCAAATTAGTCTTGTGTAGGGTGTGAACATGTGCAATTGATAATTGGCTTGTGGTGTGGAAGATGTGTGTTTAAGGCGGACTGTGATTTGTTGCCATACACACAGGTTACTGGGAGAATGGATGTGTCAGTGCTGTCCGGTCCGGGGTGCAGCTGTCCAAAACCAGAGGAAGACGGTAACGATGTTTGAATGTGTATTCCACATCGAGAGGTGGAGGAGTATACTGTTTTGACAGCATAATATAATGAGAGCCATGTGAATTTTTCAGAATTTTGAAATTTAATGATCTAGAAGCCATGAAATATATAGATAAATGATTTGGAAAAGAAAGTTGTCAAAGCTCAGACCAGTAAAGAGAGTCTGAGGGAGGAAAATTATGGATTCTCAATCAATTGTTGTGGTAGAAGTGATCCCCACTGTGCCCCGGAGCGATATATATTCACTACAGGATACGGATGGGAGATTGGGGGATCCGCAGTCATCAGAGAGTGGTACAAGGAAGACCGAGGACTCCATCGGTACCGTTGATCCAGGACACTGGCTAGTGTCCACCCAGCGGCTCCATGGGGAACCACAACACTGCGGAGAACCAGGAGACGCCTACCTCTCGGGCCGGGAGAGTCTTGGCCAACGCAGTGACCGAGTCTTGAGGCTTCAGAGGGAAACGACAGACAACCAACGAGGAGACAGGCGGCTAGGCCTCAGCAACTACTCCGGCTGTCAACAGAAGCAAGGCCTCAACTATTGACCAGGGGGTCAACAAGCGAAGGGGGGGAGCTGCTATCGCCCCTATCGACGACCAGGCGGAGGGGAGGAGAAACAAACCTCTTCCACTAATCCGAGGGTCAACGGGGGTTGGGCAGCCAGCAACGACCTCCCCACCGCTGTGACAGCAATAGAAGATACAGCAGGGGGCTCTACCCCCTAATAGTCAAGATGTTCTTGACAGAAGATTGGAGTGTGATGGGAAAGGCAATTTGCTTTCTAAATTCCACCTCCAAAAATGGGAGCAGTTGCACCCAGCAGTCATGATACTGCATCAGCTCAAAATTGATCTTGGTACGAGAACAAGTTATTAAAGACTGTGCACATGATCACAAAAACTGAAATGGCTAATTTGAATTTTAGGATCTGAGTGTGGCAAACCATATATATGTTATCCTAATATGATTTAAAATGTCTTAAGTGTTATCTAGATAGTAGTGTGTAGAGATTGATATCTATGTTTGACATATTAAGGATAGGTAAACTATCCAAGTGGGGACTGTTGTAAAATCCAAACATATATATCATGATTAACTAATGTGTAGAAATACTTGGCCCTCAAAACAATAATTCATAGATTGTGTGTGTGTGTTTACATAGACGTGATTGCCATTGTAGGCACACAGGTCGATTTACATATGAAGTGAGTGGTCAAATGATTCTATCTATGACAGGAACCCAAGCCATCTGCCATGGCCTGGGAAGAGTTGGAGACAATGGGCTCTGCAAGATCAAAACAAAAGACAAAAGGTCACGTAAACATGTTATCTCGCTGGAGTTTCCTGTCACACACACACACACACACACACATAGTCACACACACAGACACACCCACACTCACACACTCACACACACATAGACACACACACAGACACACACACACACACACACATAGTCACACACACAGACACACCCACACTCACACACTCACACACACATAGTCACACACACATAGTCACACACACAGACACACCCACACTCACACACTCACACACACATAGACACACACACACACACACACTCACACACACACATTTTCAAATACACATACACACACACACACACACAGAGAAGATCACTATTGAAATCCAAACAAGCTAACTATTTCCTGGTATATTGTACTTATAATCTTGAATTAAGTCATTGAAGTAAGTTAAAATATAATTAGGTTTGGTCATACTTAAATGTTTACAATTAGTTAATGTGCCTGTTCTGTTTTCATTTAGGTTCAATATGATTAATTGATTGTTCTATATGGTATTGATTTGTATTCTATTAAGCTTGTTCTATATGGTATTGATTTGTATTCTATTAAGCTTGTTCTATATGGTATTCAGTTATATTCTATTCTAAAAGAATAATTAAAGTCAACAGACTTAGTGATAAAGAAATATATCTGTGTTTATGTGGGCAATTGTAATTCAAATATAGATAAATGGAAATGAAAATGATGCAATGTTTAAGGACAGTATATATTGTTGACTGTAAGGACAGCCTCTGTTAGTATTATGTGAAGGGGGTTGGGCTATTAAGCCAAACCCCTATTTTTCAAATACCAGATTAGCAGTCCTGTGATTGGAGGAACTAATGTGATGATGTCATCAACTCCGAGACACTGGGCCTGGCTATAAGATCTGTGTGTGATGGAGGAGAGGAACACTCTGAAACAACCCATCCACAAGGACAAGACCTCACCTACCATCTCACCCATCTACAGCAGGTCAGCAGGAGAACAAAGGAACTTCTTGGAGGGAAAATCAACTCTTTGTTTTGTCAGCCAGACAAACAAAGACCAGCAACAACTTATCAACTATCATTCTTTATACTGTAATATTAGTCTGGTTGTTATCAAGACGGCATAGTGTCTTTGATAACAACTATAGCATTTTCTTATTGTAATTTGTATACACTCTTAAACTTTGATTAAACAACTGTTAAACTACCTTCCTCCTAATTCCTTCTGCCTGCTCAGTCAGTTTTAACAGAAGTGATTCCCAGAGCTTTAATGTATTGAATCACAACGCAGAGTACCAGCAACCCGGTTCTGAAGCAGAGCAGAACCGACATAGCTTGGGAAATCCACTTCATTTACTAACGTGGCTAAAAAGGAAGGAAGTGGACCTTGCATTACTGAGTGAAACACACCTTTTATTGGCGGATAATGCAAGACTGGCAAATAAATTTGACCATAACAACAAAAGTTATTCTTCTTTTGACACCAAGGCCCGTGTGGTAGCCATAATAGTGTGGTCAGAAGCAGATTCGAACCGGAAAATTGCGCTGATTTCTGCTTAGGACCCCTTATTTGTATGACGATAACTTTTATGCTTTCCTCATTGCAGCAATGCTGAAACTGTGAGGGCTGGCCCAGTACTGCGTGCTTCCAGGTGCCAATTACCATCACGCACCTGAAAGGAGTTTCCAATCAGCTCGACGGGTTTGCTGAACATTCAGTGTCGGGCCATTTTGGTCACCACCAGCTACTGCTTGTTCCTCTTGTGTATTTCTCCAGTACGCCCTTGAAAGTTGCTGCTGTTTCCTCTCTCTGCCTCCGTGGACCCGTGCCTCGTATTTACACTTTGCCCTTGGTGAGTTTTTGGAAATACATTTTTGATGAACTGATATCCTCATTTTATCCTGGACTCTATACCTTCATCTGTTTTTGTGTGTTCCTTAACACTGAAGAATTGTCGCTTTGTTTTGTTGGACTCAATACCTTCATCTGTTTTTGTGTGTTTCTTAACACTGAAGAATTGTCGCTTTGTTTTGTTACCGGACTCTGCCTTGTTACCGGACTCTGCCTTGTTACTGGACTCTGCCTCGTAATTTCGACGTTTCTATTAATGACATTCTCCGTTTTCTTTTTCTCCACGAGTGGATTATTATCAAGCTGCAGAGCCGCAGAGCCCTACTCGGCTAAAGGATTATCAAGCTGCAGGGCCGCAGAGCCCTACTCGGCTAAAGGATTCCCCTCGGATGCATTTAATTTTTTGTTGCTCATTTCTGTTTGTGAAATAAATACGCCCATCGTTTTTGAATTACCTGTCTGTGTCGTGCTGTTGGGGTTGTTTACAAACATTACGACCCGACCATGTCGACCCCAGCCGACACAGACGGTGTTAGAGCAGCCTGACCAACGACCACACCCAACAGCTAGACGCGGCTGCGGCTGCTGTGCAGGGCCTCCGGACCCAGGTCCAGCCACTCCTGGGCCCTCATTCATCAGCCTGACTTACGCACAGATTTGTGCTTACCCTGTGCGTACGATAATTTCTAAGCAAAGAGTGGGATTCATCAATTTCAACTTGAACTTGACTCCGTGCTTACGTGTACGCACAGCTCGGACCACACTTAGCTGACGCCCAGTGGTAGAATATATTTTTACAACAAGGAAATGAGCTTATGTGCATTAGTTTCAACACTGGCGGAGCGCAGTCAGTCAGTAGCCTACACCCCGTATATTCCGATAACGCTATATAAACCATGCTGCATTCATTCTGAGAGAAAGATCTATTATTCCAAATGCTATTTATAGAGTTTTGACCATAATTACACTACTGTTGCTATTTTCCAATGAACTATAATGAATTACGGTTCATAATTGTTCTTGTATATGCTCTCGTATTATTGTTTATATAGGCTACCCAATACTGACATCAAAATAGATTGTAGTATGCCTCTAGAAATCATATGCAGCATGTAGAAAATTGACGGAAGATCCATCGCGATTTGGAATAAAATTGAGGAGAACTTTAATCCCTGGGTATTAATCAAACAACACGGGAAAAGGCAGTCATATTCCAGCGCGGTCTTTGTGTTTGCGCTTCCCAGGCAGCAATGGTTAATAGATATCATATCCGACATCACCGTAAGTGTACACGTCTGTCAGCCTGTCGAACGAGTTGAGTTCTAACAAAGAACATATTACATGCTGGTATGCTGATAGAGTAAACTATTATATGAATATGATATGATACAAGGTATACACTGGTCCGTCGCATACACTGGTATGCGCAAGTTACTGTTGCATAATGTAGGCTATGGCTGCTATTATATGTAATTCATATAGGCTACCTAATAGTATATGATTTTTAGAGGCATCTATTTTGTTGTCGGTAATACCGACAACAAAATAGATGCCTCTAAAAATCATATAGCCAATCGAACACAACTAATAAAGGCATTCATATTACAGCACGGTTATAACGACACACAACCAACGCCAAACAGTGGTCAACGAACGGTCTTTATTAGTATTTTGAGCTGTCCAGGCAGAATTGCAGCAATGGTCTTAGGGAGCCGTTGATATCTGACATCACCGTTTACAAGTCCGCCTTTTATTTATCCCATAAACACGCGCGTTGTGTCTTCTTGGTTCGACAGCAGTGAAAAATCTCCGTGAAGCTTCTCAGAGTTCCGCTCGGGTCAGTCCATTATTTCACATCCCATGGGGGGTGTTTCCTCACTTTCATGACCATATATGGATAATCATGCACGAGCATTGACGGTAGAACAAAGTGGTATTCATCAACACGGAGGAGCATAGGACCTGTGTACGCACGGTTGATGAATCCCAATATTCCTGTGCGTACACTCATTCTAAATTCTGTGCTTACGTGTGGAAATAGAACATGTTCTACGCACACGTTGATGAATGAGGGCCCAGGTCTCTTTGGAGGTCCTAACTACCCAGCAGGCTGCACAGGGGGTTCAACAGGCAGATATCCTGCAGCAGCTGCAGGCCCTCGGCAAAGCACTTGACACCCTGCTGTGGAACCAACCTGTTGCTGGAGCCTCAGTTAACCTACCTCCCGTCGCAGCCGACCCCGCGCACCCCAACCCAGCTCCCCGGGAACCCCATCTCTCAAGCCCACGACTGTTCGATGGTAACTTCAAGGACTGTGCCATGTTCATCATGCAATGTGAGTTAATTTTCATTCATCAACCCAGCAGATTTACTACAGAGGGAGCCCAGGTAGCTTACATGACTAACCTGCTCACAGGCCGAGCAGCACAGTGGGTTACTGCTTCCTGGTCCATGAGGGCTGACTTCTGTTTTTCCTACACAGATTTTGTGGCAGAGCTCTGAAGGATTTTCCACCACCCAGCTCGTGGCCAGGACCCTGGAGCCCAGTTGGGCACCTTCCAGCAGGGCAGTGGCAGTGTCACCGACTACGCGCTGGAGTTCAGACTGGCCGCAACCGAGAGTGGTTGGAATGACCGGGCGCTTCATCTCACTTTTCTGAAGGGGCTCAACGACGCTGTGTGAGACCAGCTCGCCACCCGGGAGGAGCCCGATTCGCTCGAGGCCCTAATCAGCCTCGCCATCCGCATCGATGGACGCTTCCGGGAGAGAAGGCGCGAGCGAGCCAGACTGGAACCCCCAGCCGTTCCCCAGACCTCCCGCACTCGTGACTGGACTGCTACTCGTCCTGCCTCCTCCACGACTGGTGGTCCCTTCACCTCCCGGCCTGTGACCAGGGAGGAACCCATGCAGCTGGGACGCACACACCTTAGCCCGGCCGAACGGGAGTCCCGGCTCAGGTCCGGCCTTTGCCTCTACTGCGGCCTTGATGGACACCTTATCTACAATTGTCCTACCCGGCCAAAAGATTAGGCTTGCTGGGACCCCGGGAGATCCTAGTGAGCCGTTTTTCCTGTTCCCACACCCATGCACCACCTAACCATCTGACGGGCGTCACCCTGGCCTGGGCGGACCAGCGGGAGACGGTGGGTGCACTCGTTGACTCGGGGGCTGATGAGAGCTTCCTGGATTTTGAGTTTGCCACCCAAGCCAACATTCCACTTGAGAACCTCGAGAGGCCCTTGGAGGTCTTCGCGTTGGATCAGCACCGCCTGGCCGACATCACTCAACGCACCTGTCCTGTCCTCCTCACCATTGCTGGTAATCACGTTGAGAGACTCCAGTTCTTTATTACCAGGTCCCCTTCAGTCCCAGTAGTTCTGGGTCATCCCTGCCTCGCGCTGCATGAGCCCCACATCGCCTGGTCCTCCGGCACCATCATTGGGTGGAGCTCCTCCTGTCATAACCAGTGTCTTCAGGCTGCGTCCAGTCGGTCGCCCCGGAGTTCCCCTAGTGTGCCGCCCCCAGAGTTCTCAACTATCCCCCCTGATTACCATGACCTGGGGGAGGTTTTCAGCAAGTCCCGGGCTCAGACCCTTCCTCCTCATCGGCCTTACGACTGTGCAATCGACCTCCGCTCTGGGGCTCCCCTTCCCGGCAGCCGCCTTTACAGTCTGACCGTCCATGAGAAGGCAGCAATGGAGGAGTACATCTCTGAGTCCTTGACAGCAGGCCTCATTCGGCCCTCGTCCTCCCCGGTGGCGGCCGGCTTCTTTTTTGTTAAGAAGAAGGACGGAGCTAAAAAAAAAAAGAAAAAAAGAAGAAGGACGGAGATCTCCGGCCCTGCATTGACTATCGCCAACTCAACGAGATCACCATCAAGAACAAGTATCCTCTTCCTCTCATGAACTCCACCTTCGAGCCCCTCACCCAGGCTACCGTCTTCACTAAACTGGACCTCCGGAGTGCCTACCATCTGGTCCGTATCCGAGAGGGCGACGAGTGGAAGACCGCCTTCAAGACCCCCAGGGGTCATTATGAGTATCTGGTAATGCCGTTCGGCCTCACCAATGCTCCGGCGGTATTCCAGGCGCTCATGAACGACGTCCTCCGTCACATGCTCGAGGAGTTTGTGGTGGTCTACCTTGATGACATCCTCATCTTCTCCAAGACTCTCGAGGAACATGTCCATCATGTCCGCCGAGTACTTGAGCGCCTTCTCCACAACCGCCTCTTCGTTAAGGCAGAGAAGTGCCGTTTCCACTCCAATTCCGTCGATTACCTTGGCTTCATCGTGGAGAGTGGCCAGACCCGAGCCGACCGCCGCAAGATCCATGCTGTGGTAGAGTGGCCGGAGCCCTCTTCTTGGAAGGAGCTACAAAGCTTCCTCGGTTTTGCAAACTTTTACCGGAGGTCATCCGGAACTACAGCCAAGTGGCGGAACCACTTACCAAGCTGACCTCTCCCTCCCTGCCATTTGACTGGTCTCCAGCGGCCTGTGCTGCGTTCCGTTCCCTCAAGAACAGATTCACCACCGCCCCGGTCTTGCTCCACCCAGACCCCAAGAAACAGTTCATTGTGGAGGTGGACGCCTCGGATACTGGACTAGGGGCTATCCTGTCTCAGCGGTCGGCGACGGACCAGGAGGTCCATCCGTGCGCCCTCTACTCTCGTCATTTCCTTCCTGCTGAGAGGAACTATGACATTGGAAATCGGGAGCTGCTGGCAGTGGTGGCTGCCTTGGAGGAGTGGCGTCATTGGCTGGAGGGGGCCGAGGAACCATTCACCATTTGGACAGACCATAAGAACTTGACGTACATCCGCGCATCCAAGCGCCTCAACGGCCGGCAAGCAAGGTGGGCCAGCTTCCTCAGTCGGTTCGACTTCTCTTTGACCTTTCGCCCTGGGTCCCGCAACACGAAGGCTGACTCTCTGTCCCGGTTACACACCAAGGGGGATCCAACCACTGAGGATCCGACTCCCATCCTCCCTGAGGTCAGGGTGGTGGGAGTGGTCACCTGGGGCATCGAGACCATGGTCAAGCATGCCTTACGTTTCCATCCCGCTCCAAGCAACGTACCTTTTCGTCGCCTCTTCGTCCCCGACTCAGTCCGGTCCCGGGTTCCCCAATGGGGCCATACCAGCCGGTTTGCCTGCCACCCCGGCGTCCACCGCACCTTCTCCTTCCTGGCTCGTCGGTTCTGGTGGCCCACCATGAGGAACGACGTCAGGGAGGGCCTCTCACCAGGCACCCTCCGGTCTACTACAGCTACTTCCCATTCCGAGCCGCCCTTGGTGCCATGTGGCATTGGACTTCGTCACTGGCCTTCCACCCTCCCAGGGAAACACAGTCCTTCTGACAGTGGTGGATCGTTTCAGGAAGGGGGTTCACCTCGTGGCCCTTCCCAGCTTCCGAGACAGCGGACCTCCTGACGAGCCACGTGTTCCGCCTCCATGGTTTTCCCCAGGACGTCGTCTCGGACTGGGGGCCCCAGTTCACTTCCCAGGTATGGCGGGCCTTTTGTAAGGGATTGGGGGCCACTGTTAGTCTTTCGTCTGGTTACCATCCACAGACTAACGGGCAGACTGAGAGAATGAACCAGAGCGTGGATTCTGCTCTCCGGTGTGTTGCTGCCAAGAGGCCTGCATCCTGGAGCCGGTTCCTCCCCTGGGTCGAGTAAGCCATCAACTCCCTGGTCAGCTCCGTCACCGGCCTCTCGCCGTTCGAGGTATCTCTGGGCTACCAACCCCCTCTTTTCTCTGCACAGGAGTCGGAAGTGGCAGTTCCCTCCGTGCAGGTTCATCTTGACCGGTGTCGTCGTGTCTGGGAGATCACCAGGACTGCGCTGCTCCGGAGCATCGCCAGTCGGGGAGCTAACCGACGCCGGATCCCTGCGCCGACTTACCAACCAGGGCAGAGGGTATGGTTGTCCTCCAAGGATCTCCCGCTTCAATCCACCGCCAAGAAGCTGAACCCCCGGTTCGTCGGCCCTTTCGAGATCCGGAAGGTGCTCAGTCCCACGGCTGAGTCTCAAGCTTCCAGCATCCATGCGCATTCATGTGTCCCGAGTAAAGCCTGTCTCTCTCAGTCCCCTGATGCCTCCTGCCCCAGATCCGCCTCCTCCCGAGATGGTGGATGGACACCCCCAGTGGAAGGTCCGCCAGCTCATGGACATCCGACGCCGAGGACGGGGGTTCCAGTATCTGGTGGACTGGGAGGATACGGCCCTGAGGAACGGAGCTGGGTCTCCCGCCAGCTCATCATGGATCCCGCCCTGATCACCGACTTCCATCATTCCCATCCGGAGAAGCCGAGGCCGGGCAGGTCGCCGGGTGGCTCCCGTGGAGGGGGGGGGGTACTGTGAGGGCTGGCCCAGTACTGCGCGCTTCCAGGTGCCAATTACCATCATGCACCTGAAAGGAGTTTCCAATCAGCTTGACGGGAGCCCTCTTATACACGGTTTGCTGAACATTCAGTGTCGGGTCGTTTTGGTCACCACCAGCTACTGCTTGTTCCTCTTGTGTGTTTCTCCAGTACGCCCTTGGAAGTTGCTGCTGTTTCCTCTCTCTGCCTCCGTGGACCCGTGCCTCGTATTTACACTTTGCCCTTGGTGAGTTTTTGGAAATCTATTTTTGATGAACTGATATCCTCATTTTATCCTGGATTCTATACCTTCATCTGTTTTTGTGTGTTCATTAACACTGAAGAATTGTCGCTTTGTTTTGTTGGACTCAATACCTTCATCTGTTTTTGTGTGTTCCTTAAAGGGGAACTCCACTTTTTTTGGAAATTAGCTTATTTAACATCTTCCCTGGAGTTAGACAAGAAGATGCATACCTTTTTTGTCTCTGTGCGTGCATTTTAGCTTTGGGAATAGACGCTCCGTTAGCATAGCTTAGCTTCATCACTGGAAGTGAGGCAGGACAGTAGCCTTACAGTGCCTTACAGTGTATTGCAAGGTCTGACATTGACCAAACTTGATATGCATGACCTTGGTGGGCTCTAGGTCAACTCCTGAAAAGGGGGTCAATGTCAGACCTTGCAATCAAAAGTTAGGGGGCTAATAACCCTTGCCTTAATTTCAGTGCGCCCCCTAACTTTTGATTGCAAGGTCTGACATTGACCCCCTTTTCAGGAGTTGACCTAGAGCCCACCAAGGTCATGCATATCAAGTTTGGTCAATGTCAGACCTTGCAATACACTGTAAGGCTACTGTCCTGCCTCACTTCCAGTGATGAAGCTAAGCTATGCTAACGGAGCGTCTATTCCCAAAGCTAAAATGCACGCACAGAGACAAAAAAGGTATGCATCTTCTTGTCTAACTCCAGGGAAGATGTTAAATAAGCTAATTTCCAAAAAAAGTTGAGTTCCCCTTTAACACTGAAGAATTGTCGCTTTGTTTTGTTACCGGACTCTGCCTTGTTACTGGACTCTGCCTCGTAATTTCTACGTTTCTATTAATGACATTCTCTGTTTTCTTTTTCTCCACGAGTGGATTATTATCAAGCTGCAGAGCCGCAGAGCCCTACTCGGCTAAAGGATTATCAAGCTGCAGGGCCGCAGAGCCCTACTCAGCTAAAGGATTCCCCTCGGATGCATTTACTTTTTTGTTGCTCATTTCTGTTTGTGAAATAAATACGCCCATCGTTTTTGGCTAACTCTGAACTACCTGTCTGTGTCGTGCTGTTGGGGTTGTTTACAAACCATAACAGAAACGACCTGATTACTCATTAATAGTAGGAGCTGATTTTAATGCAGTTTGGGATCCATTGACTGATAGGTCCAGTCACGCTGAAACCTCTGATCAGAAGCAAGCTACCACAGCCCTACAGGCCTGGTCTAAGGACACGAGGGTAATCGATATGTGGCGATCGTTCAACCCATCCGTGAGAGATTATTCCTTCTTCTCACCGAGACATAAGACTTTTTCCAGGATTGATTATTTTTTTTCTTCCCCACGGCTCTTTGATAGCTTTGATGTTGACTTATTGCCCATAGCACTTTCAGACCACAAAGGTATCCTACTTAAGGTTTCACTCAGTAAAATAACATCCCATGCCGCTAGATGGCGCTTTAACTCTACACTGCTGAAAAACGGGGAGTTTAACTTGCAATTTAAAGAGAAGCTCACTGAATTCCTGAAGTTTAATGCAGGCTTGGTACAGGATCCCAGAATTATATGGGATTCGGTTAAGGGTTTTATCAGAAGTAATACTACTCTCTTTGCATCTAATCTCAGCAAGGGACGTCTATCCAAGCTGGTGGAACTGGAAAAGCTTCATGCCACGTTGATCTCTTCATTGCAGCACAACTACTCTAGTCGACTGGATCTTCAAATTAACACTTTGAGTGCCACGCCGGGTTTTCCTTTTTACCCCCTTGGTGCCACGGTCCACTTCAATGTTAACGTTAATATCGCCTAATCTATGTTTTAAATTATGGCTATGTGTCTAATCTGCCCGTCACTTATCAAATAATCATTTTCCAGTCAGTGCTGTCAAGGCAGATTGGTTTTTTATCGCTTCATTTCCGTTTCAGAGCATTTTGAAAAGCACCCGTTTTGAAATAAAAAACAGTTCATTCTAGACCATTCTGTGATAATCGTCTTTTACTGGAATATTCCAGAACGCTGATATTCGTCGGCCTATTTATGAATAGTTTTCAAATAAACGCTAGATGATCAATATTATACGTGCGCGCAAGCACATTCACGCCGCGCACGGATAATCGGCGCGTTAATTTCCTCATGGATTTTTTCAGTAAAACCGAAAGAGCCCATTTCACATAACAGCCTATATCTTCATCAAAATTTGTCTGATTATCCTAACACTGATAAAATAGATTCCTTACCTGACATCAGATGGTATCCAACTGGTATATTCCAATTCTTGATCACCATTCGAAAAAATCGATAAGTGTATGGATCCAACGTGATACAGTAGTACACATGATTCCGCAGGGCTGAGAGGCTCCAGAATCAATTGTGGTAACCCCGGCTGGATCACTGGACTGGAAAATGTGGAGTACCGGATTTTTTTCCCTATCCATTTTCATTAAGTCCATTCAAAAATCCCTTATGTCATCCGGGATAGACGATACAGGGCGCTTTTTTCCACATATGATCGCCGGCGGCGCTCGTGTATACTCGGGTAGGCTCGCGTGATGCAATATGATTTCAGATCGCTTAAAAAAAAAAATCCGAGAAATCTCGTGAGTGGCTTTCAACATAACTATCGGAAACCCGAGATATCTCGTGTGTGGCAGTTAAAGTGTTAAGGTAGTGAAAAAAGAGATTAACTCCATTTTAAGACAACAATCTGAATTTCAAATAATAATAATAATAATAATAATAATAATAATAATAATAATAATAATAATAATAATAATAATAATAATAATAATAATAATAATAATAATAATAATAATAATAACTTTATTTGTATAGCACTTTTCATACAGAGGTTGCAGTTCAAAGTGCTTCACAACAGTAAAAAATACAGGCATAAGCGAGCATAAAAAAGACAGGTAGCAAGGTATGGTAAATCACAATGTTTCACATTAGGATCTAGCATCCCAATAGGCTCTCTGCTTACAGTTTTCAGTAATACAAATAATAAAAATTGTTTAAAATGATTCAGTTTAAAAATAGTCAAAGAATTGTGGCTAACACTGACGAAGGAGCTTTTGCTGCGAAACATGTTTGTTCAAGGCTGCGATTCAAACTTTTTTGAATCTGAGAGTGCTGGTCCGGCTTCCTCCTGCTTTTTTCTATTTAATCTTCGGGATTTTAGCACCCAGTGTCAGATACCGAGAGCGCGGTCTATCTTGACTTTCATCAGCTCAATGCTCCCGTTGCATCCTCCTGTTGGTTACTGGGAGAAATTGCACTCTGCCTCATATACATTTGTTTGGAACACTGCTTGACCTTACTCCCAGAACCCACCTCACCCCTGCCCACTTAGACAACCTAGGATGGCTTAGAGTAGACGACAGAGTACAGCAACTTGCAATGGGCCTGGTCTACAAGATACACTATACGACTAAGGTACCCATGTACATGTCAAAATACTTCCCAAAGGTCAGTGAATACCACAACCACTACACCAGAGGAAGCTCAACAAATCATGTTAAACCCAGATTCGGCTCAAACAAGGGACTAAATACGTTTCGCAATTATGCCACATCAATGTGGAACGCCCTACCCAAAGCTGTATAGGAATGTGAATCCCTACCCACATTCAAAACCGCTCTTAAAGAGCACCTACGGGAGGCTGCAATTCGAAACTGGCCACCGTAAATGCCCAAAACCCCCACCACCTCCTAATAGACAGTCTCCTCCCCACCGCATGTATATATTACCTCCCTGCCGTATGTATATCTCTCTCCCACCCACCCACCCCCTCCTAATGTACAGTCCCCTCCCCATCATATGTATATACTCTGTCAGGATCTAGGGGTAACAGTACTGTATATTTGAATACCGTTTATGTCACAAATGTATCAGTACTAAATACCTACTGTATATGTCCCTATGCCATAAATGTCATGTATGTTGTGTATGTCATAAATGTCTATATGAATTGAAAATGGGGGACCCTGATGGAAACAAGACAAACGTCTTTCTCAGGTCTGCATCCCTTTAACAATTGTGTGTATTGAGCCGTACTGTATTGTACCCATTCTGCAATATGTTAAATAAAGTTTTCATTCATTCATTCATTCATTCATTCATTCATTCATTCATTCACACGTTTCGCAATTATGCCACATCAATGTGGAACGCCCTACCCAAAGCTGGGCCCGTTCCCCGTACCTGGTTCAACTAAGTCGATCAAGATGTCATTATCCAGCTTCAGTTAACCCGATGTTTGAAGCCGGGATTTTCCTGTTCCTCGAAGGTGGATTCAGTCTCGTTAACTCAAGCCAGACTTGATACTCAGGATAAGTGCGCGTGCCCGCCTCAGCCGAGAAGGCAGCAAGTGTCGAGAGCAGAGATCCTGATTCTCTAGCGGCATTGATTGATTAATTGATTTAAAACTTTAGTAACATATTGCAGTGCGGCTCAATCGCCTCGCCGACAAGTTAAATGCGTTATCTATAGGCTAATTTTAAGTCCCTCATTACCTCAATCAATCAGATTATATTTCTTTAAACTTGCCTGCTGGATTGAATAATCAAATGAGATCTTGCTAGCGAAAATAATTAGTAAAACTGTTATACAGAATAACGATACGGCTCCCTTACCCATTGATTGATGTATGGTCGATCTTTTACTTATCTTCTCTGTGGTGTAACGGGTTCTTCTTTTGACTTTCACGCAGACGACCGGGGTTCGAAACCCAGTCGTCTCCTTCTTTTTGCAATATAGGAATAATTCAATTTGGTGCACGTTGAGAGCTATATAAAGAATGACATCCTCAATGCATGTAGATTTATAATATTTTAACTTAAAACCAGGCTACCTTTGCGTATAATAATTAATATTATATTCAAAAAAATTATATTGGAAACACGGGGTTTCGAACACCGGTCGCTGGGTTACCAGGATTGAGCACTACCGCTGAGCCACTGTGCCAGATGGGATAAATTCATTGTTTATACATTAATGAACGAGAGACCCGTGTTTAGAATATTCTTTATTTTGTTGTTGTTGCACCGAGCGAGCGCCACGGTATATAACGTGCATTATTTAGGACAAAGTGAATTTAGTATCAGCATTTTGGGTCTATTTTACATTTCAAAAGACCCCTCTGGAAGAATGGAGCACAAAAACGTAATTCAGAATGGTTACAATGGTATAACGCAGATCCTGGACTGTGGGAATAATTTCAGGAAACGCGCTGTCACTCCTTTGCGGGGGCGTGGCGATGGTTGATCCGGCTAACTTGAACTTAAACCCTGCTTTCGACCAGGCTCAAACTTTTGGATCTGTTGTCATGGTGATTTGGAAAATCCAGGTACGGGGAGCGGGAAAGTCCGGCTTAAGTCAGACTTAACCGAAAGTTATCCGGCTAACTCAGTTATCCAGGTACGGGGAACGGGGCCCTGTAAAGGAATGTGAATCACTGCCCACTTTCAAAAACACTCTCAAAGAACACCTACGGGAGACTGCAATTCGAAACTGGCCCCTGTAAATGTCCTAACCCAACCCAATGTACAGTAAGTGATTAAGTATGGTTTTGTCAATATTCCAATGTACAGTTTTGCTTGTACAGTTGTACAGTGTCCCACCACACCCACCCAACCACCTCCAATGTACAGCCCCCCCCCCCCCCCACCTACCCTCCAATGTACAGTTTCTACATCATATGTATATACTCTCTTTTCTGAACTGTTTATGTAAGGGTGGTCAGGTGGCGTAGCAGAGATTGCGTTCGTCACCAACGCCGGAGAGGCTGGATTTGCGTGTTCGAATACAGCTCCCGGCGTTGCTGTCAGCTTGGCTGGCCGTTCACACTAATACAATTGGCAGTATTAGAGGGTGGGAAAGCTGAAGGGTGGGTCCTGGGCGTTGTGGACAGCGACCCCTACAGTTCGGTCGGGGCGCCTGCTCAGCAAGGGTAGGATCTAGGGAGAGATAGTGCGGCCTCCCACACGCTACACTCTCCCCGGTGAGAATCTGCGCGGCCAGGCTGGCCTGTCGGCTGGCTGCACATGCGTCGGAGGAAAGCATGTGACAGTCTCCGGTCTCTCGGACCAACAGTAGGGGAAAGTGCGCAACAACCAGGAAGGGTGGGATGGGAGAAAAATCGGAAAAAGGAGGGGGGGAAAGATATTAAAAAAAATAAATAAAACAATTGTATGTATTGAGCTGTACTGTACTGTACCCATTCTGCAATCTGTTAATAAAGTTTTCAATCAATCAACAATAAACACCCGCGCTTGAAGAGATCAACTGCCCAAAGAAGTAAACTCGATGGAGGCTTAGCATTTCCAGACTTTAAATATTATTTTCAAGCTTTCTCTCTGAGACCTCTGGGCCCTGTTTCATGTACGTGGTTCAACTAAGTCGATCAACATGTCCATTATCCAGCTTCAGTTAACCCGATGTTCAAAGCCGGGATTTTCCTGTTTCACAAAGGAGGATTCAGTCTCGTTAACTCAAGCCAGACTTGAGAGTCAGGCTCAAGTCAGGCTAGATGCGCGCTCCCGTTTTAGGTGGAAAGCCAGCACGTATCGATGGCAGAGACCCTGATTCTCAACGGCATTGATTGATTAATTGATTTAAGACTTTATTGACAGATTGCAATAGGCTCAATCGCCTCGCCGACAAGTTAAATGCGTTATCTATAGGCTAATTCTAAGTCCCTCATTACCTCAATCAATCAGATTATATTTCTTTAAACTTGCCTGCTGGATTGAATAATCAAATGAGATCTTGCTAGCGAAAATAACTAGTTAACTGTTATACAGAATTACGAGACGGCTTTCTTGCCCATTGATTGATGTATAGTCAATATTTAACTTATCTCCAATGTGGTCCAACGGGTTGTTCTTTTGACTTCCACACGGCCGACCCGGGTTCAAGACCGGGGTCCTTCTTTTTGCAATATAGGAATAATTCAATTTGGTGCACGTTGAGAGCTATATAAAGAATGACATCCTCAATGCATGTAGATTTATAATATTTTAACTTAAAACCAGGCTACTTTGGCGTATAATCATTAATATTATATTCAAAAAAATGATATTGGAACCACGGGGATTTGAACCCCGGTCGGTGGATTGGGAGGCTTGAGCACTACCGCTGGGCCACTGGGCCAGATGGGATAAATTCATTGTTTATACATTAATGAACGAGAGACCCGTGTTTAGAATATCCTTTGTTTTGAATGAAGTTTATCTCTTTATCCTCATTCATTAATGTGACGTCAACGGCTCATTCAATTTCTCAAATCCGTCAAACAGCGCATCTCATCAGACATCTTAATCCCAGTTACAATTAAAATAACCACATCATGTGTACATCGCACGAGCGAGCGCCACCGTCGCCACGGTATATATAACGTGCATTATTTAGGACAAAGTGAATTTAATATCAGCATTTTGGGTCTATTTTACATTTCAAAAGCCCCCTCTGGAAGAATGGAGCACAAAAACGTAATTCAGAATGGTATAATGCAGATCGTAGACTGTGGGAATAGTTTCAGGAAACGGGCTGTCACTTCTTTGCGGGGGCGTGGCGATAGTTCAGGCTAACTTGAACTTGAACTCTGCTTTCGACCAGGCTCAAACTTTTGGATATGTTGTCATGGTGATTTGGAAAATCCAGGTACATGAAATCGGAAAGTCAGGCTAACCCAGTTATCCAGCTAAAGTTATCCGGCTAACTCGGTTATCCCGGTACATGGAACGGGGCCCTGATCACTTGGTTTGACACTCAAGCAGCCGTGTCTTGGCGACCATTGGAGGAGAAGATGATGTCCCCACATAGACTTCAAGATATTGTGTGTATACCAACATTTCAATTAAGTAATGCAAATTACGATTTGGCCCTCTTATCACACATGTGATCCAGACCTGGCGTGACACCCAGAAAGTGTGTACTAACCGCCATAAATGGCACATGCATTCCCCTCTATTTAATAACAATTTACTCTTTATTGGACAACAACCTATTAGGTACCCTAGATGGGAAAAGAAATGCATCCACACGTTGGGGGATATCTTCGATAACTCTGGTCTCCACTCTTTCCAAGATCTATCCAACGGATGTGATCTCCCCGGAACCTCCTTTTTCTTTTATTTACACATAAGAGCAGTTCTGAGGGCTCATGGCGTTCCATGGGATGTTCCACTAGAGCGTCACCGTTTTCACAAATTCTTTTATGACAAAGAGACATCGAGAGGCTTTGTTTCTGACTTTTATCGCCATTTACTTACGTCCTCGTATAAGGACCTCCCCCTGGATACGATTTGGAGAAAGGATGTCCGGGAGTTGGATGTAGATTTTGATTGGGATGCAGTCTGGGAAAATGTCTGGCTGTCCTCACGCAACCCAGATCACCAATAGATTAATCTAAATGTGTTCATAGGACTTATTTGACCCCTATACGATTGAATCTAATGGGTCTCAGACCTGACTCTCGATGTACCTTATGTCCAAACGGTGCCACCGGAACATTTATGCATATGTACTGGGAATGTCCTCCTGTTGAGCTTTTTTGGGAAAATGTTACCTCCCAGCTATCAGATATTTTCTCTCTGACCATACCTGTTCTGCCTTCTGTATTGTTATTGAATGATGTTTCTCAATTACCAACCTCGATACATCTGAAGAGACTCATTCTAGCCGGCCTCACAGCCGCCAAAACATTAATTGCCTCAAGATGGATACACCCAGATAAAGAGCGAGAGCGAGCGAATGCCCATGTCCACTTGTTTTTGGTGTTTTTTATTTGTATATTAATTATGTATATGTTTTGGGCCCCTTTGGTTGTGTGTCTGTTGGCTGCGGGCTCGGAAGGGGTGGGGGGCCCTGGTTCGGGGTCTCGGCGGATCATGGGGTTAAAGAGGCGTGATGCTTTGGTTCGCTGGGGAGCCGGACCAGGGGTCCTCGAGGGATGGGGATAGTGGCTGCCGTGTCTGATGAGGGTGGGGGCTCAGGATGTTCACTGTACAGTATGTCTCCATTATTGTCTTTCATTTTCTTTTTTTTGTAATACATGTAGGTTGCTGTTTTGTGATGTATTTTTGTGTATTATTGTTATTGTTGTATTGTGATGTGTCTTGTTCCATGTGAAAAAGATTTGATCACAAAAAATATATAGTTGCTCTCAGGGAATGTTTTGATTTATTCGTACACCCAGGTATGTGGGTTTACATTATTATTACAAGAACCTAGTACGAACCTACTTTCTATACAAGCAGCTCGGAGGTGCGCTGTTTTAAGTGAGCGTGTGTTATTGGATTGATTGATTGAATGATTGATTGATTGAAAATGTTATTAATGTCCGCCTTGTTTCGAACTGGTTATGCTTAGGCCCTCTTTCGAAGTCGCCCTCTTTCGAAGTCGGTTATGCTTAGAGTTTGGAATCAGGGCTGGTGGTCTATCGCCCTGCTCTCAAGATAAACTCTAAGCATAACCGACTTCGAAAGAGGGCCTAAGCTTTACCAGTTCGAAACAAGGCGGACATTAATGAAATGTTCAATCAATCATTCCAATAACACACGCTCACTTCATTCTTAGATGGCATGCACCTCCGAGTACTTCGAGAAACTTCCGTACTTTCCGCCAATCAGCGCGCTCTCTGTGGCTGCCACAGGCTTGCCCCTTGAGAGGATTCTCCAGCGCTGCAGCTGGACCCTACTCCGGGGAGAAGGGAGAGATGGTATTTCCCAGAATGCACTGCAAACCTTTCACAAATCTAAAGTAAAAGAAAATGGCGGAGCGGTGCCAGTAATTTAGACAAATGGAAGTATTGATTTTGAACGTAACGAATCATTAAAAAAATATACAGTCAACTGGAATATGTTAGTTTCTTACACATATGTTGGATTATGTAATTGGTTTGTCATGACAAACCAATAAAAAATCGCGAATTTGTAGTTATCCTATAACCCTATAGTTATATGATTACTGGTGAAGCGTCTATGGGATTGATTGATTGGACATTTTATTAACAGATTGCAGAATGGGTACAATACAGTACAGCTCAATACACACAATTGGGATGCTGACCAGAGAAATACTTTTGTCTCGTTTACATCAGGGTCCCCCATTTCATCACATTTATGACATACAGATAAACAGTACTGTTACATACAGATATTTATGACATACAAGATATACAAATTTACAGTACTGTTTAAGAGACAGAGTTTCTAAAAGAGAGTATATACATTTGAGGGGGAGGAAAACAGATCGCTTCTTGGCCCTGTTTCAACGCATGGTTGACAAAATGCCAGAACAATAGTGTGGGTTTATTAAAATGTATTTTAAAGAAAAATAAAAAAAATTATTATCTTTTTCCCCCTCCTTTTTCCGATTTTTTCTCCCATCCCACTGTTAGTCGTTATGCCAATTCCCAACCCACTTCCTGGTTGTTGCGCACTTTCCCCTACTGTTGGTCCGAGAGGCCGGAGACTGTCACATGCTTTCGTCCGACGCATGTGCAGCCAGCCGGCAGCCAGCCTGGCCGCGCAGATTCTCACTGGGAGAGTGTAACGTGTGGGAGGCCGCACTACCTCTCTCCAGATCCTACCCTCGCTGAGCAGGCGCCCCGACCGAACTATAGGGGTCGCTGTCCACAACCCCCAGGACCCACCCGCCAGCTTTCCCCACCCCCTAATACTGCCAATTGTATTAGTGTGAACGGCCAGCCAAGCTGGTGACAACACCGGGAGCTGGATTCGAACATGCGAACCCAGCGTCTCCAGCGTTGGTGACGCACGCAATCTCCACTACGCCACCTGACCGCCCCTTTCTACAATTGTAAATATTTGCAGTGGATTTGTATTCTCTTTACATATACATGTGAATTACTAGAATTTATATCAAGAGAACCTAGAAGTAAAAAGTGAATACTGTATGTACTACCACTACCAGTACCATGTAATACACTGCAGTACTCTGTATTAACCTGCAATACCATGTTGTACCCTGTACTACCATGGTCATATTCTGTTGTATCATAGTACGCTATACTGCCATGTAGTACCATGCATACCATGTAGTACTACTGTATATGCTTTATTATAGTCTCATCCATTCCATTTCTATTTGACTGACATACTGTATGAATATAAAGAACCTGGCTAACATTTGATTAAACTTGTGCTACAAAATAACAACACAAAAGAGTTTGATACCAAAAACCTTTTTATATACAAGCATAAACACTGAAGACATTCGTTATAATTTACATCGTATGCAGAGCAAGTTTTATGGTCCTTCTGATGTAAGCTGCCTGTAAGTAATGTAAACAGTCAGCGTGTGGGTGTGTTGCGTCATTACGCTGTTGGCAACTGAGTGCTTAGTGCTGTCCCATTTCGTAGTGCAATTCACCCCTTGTGGCTCCACTCTGAAGGGTGACTCCCATCAAGGGCACTCCAAGACGAGGGGTAGGGCCAAGCCATAGGGCCAAGCTGTAGGGCCAAGGGGAGAATTGGGACGCAGCCTAGACTTTGTCTTGGCCATGTGCAAATATTGGGTGAGTCAAAAAAAAATCCCACCTGTAAGCTTTGCAATAGGACTCACTCAGGTTGTGTGTATTTGGGGGCATGCTATTTTCTTACCTAGTGGATACCCAAATAGCAAAAAATCGTTGAATCAACATTGTGTTTTTGTCAGGCTGAAGATTGGAATCAACATTGATATCAGACATAGAAAATGGCATTGAAAGTGCTCGCTATGATCAACATGGAAAGAACATTGGATTTTCAACCAAAATTTAGAAATTTCAATTTGAAAGCCGACAATGAATCAATGTTGATTCAACTATGATATGATCAACATTGAAATAATGTAGCATTGCATCAACATTGATTCAACTATATATATATATTGCATTATACATTGAAATAATGATATTATTGAATGACCATTTCAGCACTTTTTCAACCTTCCTCTGTATGCTTTTAATATGCCTCATTAATAAAGAAAAATAATCACTTTACATCTAAATTATATTATTAGTTGTAGTTCCACCGGGAGCATGCTAAAAGGTGTCTACTAGTGACATTACTGCCATATGCCTGAATGGCAGTGATGTCACTGATAGACAGGCTTGGAGCAACCCCTGCAGAACTTTAAAACACCAAATAGAGTAAAGTGATTATTTTTGGCTTAAATGAGACATATTAAAAACATACAGAGGAAGGTTGAAACATGCTGAAATGGTCCATATGCTTTACTGCAGTGGTTCTCAACCTTTTTATACAAAGACCTCACAGGAAAAATATTTGGGGACTCCAAACTTGATTATAATTATGCCATTCTAGGTGAATATTCGAAAATATGTTGCAAGCTTGTAGATCGGCTATTTCGAATTTTTTTCTTCTTCAAGAAACCAAGGTTGAGAACAGCTGCTTTACGACATGCTCTATGAACAAAGAAACAGACAATTTATTGCTTTAACCATTTATTAAAGCCAATTAATTCGCACATACATATTCTTTGAAATGCCTCTCTTTCTATTAGACTTCGATGCCAACTATGCACGTGGCTCCAGATCAGCTGACATTCAGCTGACTCTCCCATACAAAAATGACAGAATAATAAGTTATTGAAAATATTCATACAGAACTCTGAACCTTCGCACATACATATTCTCTTTGAAATGCCTGAGTTCAATTTGGATTTAGTATCACCAGGCGTGCATGAGAACAGATAATGAAATCTACTGTAATGTACAGTAGCTTTTTTATTTTATCAGGGTGGCACCATTGAAACTATTTAATGATGCGTGTCCCTTCTCTTTCTATTAGACTTCGATGCCAACTACGCACGTGGCTCCAGATCAGCTGACATTCAGCTGACTCTCCCATACAAAAATGACAGAGTAATAACAGTTATTGAAAATATTCATACAGAACTCTGAACCTTCGCACATACATATTCTCTTTGAAATGCCTGAGTTCAATTTGGATTTAGTATCACCAGGCGTGCATGAGAACAGATAATGAAATCTACTGTAATGTACAGTAGCTTTTTTTGTTTATCAGGGTGGCACCATTGAAACTATTTAATGATGCGTGTCCCTTCTCTTTCTATTAGACTTCGATGCCAACTACGCACGTGGCTCCAGATCAGCTGACATTCAGCTGACTCTCCCATACAAAAATGACAGAATAATAACAGTTATTGAAAATATTCATACAGAACTCTGAACCTTCGCACATACATATTCTCTTTGAAATGCCTGAGTTCAATTTGGATTTAGTATCATCAGGCGTGCATGAGAACAGATAATGAAATCTACTGTAATGTACAGTAGCTTTTTTATTTTATCAGGGTGGCACCATTGAAACTATTTAATGATGCGTGTCCCTTCTCTTTCTATTAGACTTCGATGCCAACTACGCACGTGGCTTCAGATCAGCTGACATTCAGCTGACTCTCCCATACAAAAATGACAGAATAATAACAGTTATTGAAAATATTCATACAGAACTCTGAACCTTGAACCCCTATAGAATCTTCCAGGAAGTGTTGTTTTCCAAAATTCCAACGCAGAATCAAATCTAAAAGTTAAATCTATCTAAAAACACTTTTACCTATTGCTAAACTAAGTATAATACTTCAGAGTATTATAGAGACACATTAGAGATGTACATCTATATAATATATTCACATCCACACTATAAATAGCATCCATTAATCCATCATTAATCATCACTCCATTCAGACTACCGACTACTGACAACCTTCTGAACTTGAATAAGCATGCAAAACCAACAATTAGCATTTCAGGTGGCAGACTGCCTCTCCCGGGCGCACGTCAGCCCTGTGCACCCGGGCATCGACTATGCTGCCATGGCTGCTGACCAGCTCACCGACTCAGACCTTCAGGCGTTCAGGACGGCTGTGACAGGACTTCGACTTGAGGATGTGGTGTTTCACGACAGCGGCGCCACGCTCCTCTGTGACGTCTCCACTGGCCAGCCCCGCCCCATGGTTCCAACTGACTGGCGCCGCCGGGTATTTGACACCATTCATGCCCTTTCACACCCTGGGGTAAAGGCGTCGGTCAAGTTGGTAGGGGCCAAGTTTGTCTGGCCGGGCCTTAGGAAGGACGTCAAAGTATGGGCGGCATCCTGTGTGGCGTGCCAGCGTGCCAAGGTACATCGTCACACTAAGGTCTGGAGGGGGGCTGAGTCTAAACTAGGGGGTGGTCCTGAGGGGGGCTGAGTCTAAACTAGGGGGTGGTCCTGAGGGGGGCTGAGTCTCAACTAGGGGTGGTCTGGAGGGGGGCTGAGTCTAAACTAGGGGGTGGTCCTGAGGGGGGCTGAGTCTAAACTAGGGGGTGGTCCTGAGGGGGGCTGAGTCTCAACTAGGGGTGGTCTGGAGGGGGGCTGAGTCTAAACTAGGGGGTGGTCCTGAGGGGGGCTGAGTCTAAACTAGGGGGTGGTCCTGAGGGGGGCTGAGTCTCAACTAGGGGTGGTCTGGAGGGGGGCTGAGTCTAAACTAGGGGGTGGTCCTGAGGGGGGCTGAGTCTAAACTAGGGGGTGGTCCTGAGGGGGGCTGAGTCTAAACTAGGGGTTTGTCCTGAGGGGGGCTGAGTCTCAACTAGTGGTGGTCTGGAGGGGGGCTGAGTCTAAACTAGGGGGTGGTCCTGAGGGGGGCTGAGTCTAAACTAGGGGGTGGTCCTGAGGGGGGCTGAGTCTCAACTAGGGGTGGTCCTGAGGGGGGCTGAGTCTCAACTAGGGGTGGTCTGGAGGGGGGCTGAGTCTAAACTAGGGGGTGGTCCTGAGGGGGGCTGAGTCTAAACTAGGGGGTGGTCCTGAGGGGGGCTGAGTCTAAACTAGGGGGTGGTCCTGAGGGGGGCTGAGTCTCAACTAGGGGGTGGTCCTGGAGGCTAAATTAGGGGGTGGTCCTGGAGGCTAAACTAGGGGCTAAACACGCATGCACGTGACAGCTGCAACCAGAGATGCTGGAGATAAATGTTGCCCCTGGATCAGCTTCCAATGATCCAACTCCCATGAAACCCACTGTCCTCCAAACCATTTGTCCTTTTAAGTCTTTGTCTTTCTTCGTATCCCGCCATTCCTCTCAGGTGCATAACGCAGCCACTTCTGCAGTGCATCTCTGTATATCAAGTCAGTCAACTTGCGGTCAAATTGACGAGCAGCCGCTGGGAAAAAAGAAAAAAAGAATACTTAAAGATAAACAAGAAAGCTGCAGTGGGCACGTTCCATTCCAAAGTGAACAGTGTCCTTTTTAGTGTACCTTAGGTGCATTTTCAACCCCATAGTCATATAATTGATCCACATTAATGCTCGTAAAAAATCTTATTGTGAGCATTACAGAGGACCACTTATATGACGTTAAGGTTGGAAATGGGTGAGGTGTTTCTTTAAGAGTGGTTGCATGTTCCATCAGGCTCATTCCATGGTGATAAAAATGCATTCATTCGTATTTACTTGAGATAAAAGTGAAAATACTTAATTAAATGAAATATCCATCATCAAAATAGCTAAATCCACTGTAGTAAACCTAGTATTTTGAGGTGCAGATTGACTCACCAAACATGCAGTCCTGCATCAGTGTGTCCTTGAAGGCCCTCTTCGGCCCCTTTCCCGCCCAGTTGAAGATGCATGCTAGACAGTTTGTCATGGTAGCGGATAGCATTCGCCGGATCATATTTTCTGAGTTGGTCCCTCCGATTAATGCCAGTCTTAACAGATTGGAGAGGAAAAAAAGTGAGTGTGCTAAAGTGTACATTGTACTATGTCAAATGGACAGAATATGATGTTTTAAGTACACATTTTAAGACTTTTTTTTATTAACTCTAAAGAAAGACCATTACTGTGTCAAAACTCAACAAACAATACCATCAAACAAATTAGCTAAATTAATTGTCAAATATTGACTAAGAAATAAATATCATCCCGCATATCATTGCAAGGCTATTTTCACAATATTTCTATGCCAAGCACACATCCAAGCAAAAAACTAAATAAATGCCTCCACTCCTACAATTCAGACATTATAAACACTTAGATTTCAAACAATAAATTTTTTACAAAATACAAAAATGTTCACCATCTTTCGACGGACTGTTTCGTCCTTCAGTGCAGCTTCAGCCTCATCAAACTGCTCCTCATTGGTGAGTGGCAGCACGATGGGGAAGTTCTCTTCTCTCTGTGATTCAGGTCCAGCTCCGTGATCGTTAAAGGTGGATTTAGCCATTTCAGTCTTCAGAAACTGAACGTCATGTGAAATTTGCTTCACCTCCACGAGTAGCTCTGCAAGCATCCTGGTGTTTTTGTTGGCAGCAAGGTCTTGAAGAAAAACAATTGGTTTTACATTACATTTCAAGGATAGATTCACCATTTCAATCATTTAGAATGACACTAAGCAATAAGGGCCTTCAGCACATTCAAATCACGTCTAATTAAAGGGATCATCACATGACAACAACGTTACTATTTACATTTAAATGTGACGCTTAAGTCTTTGCACCCCTAACTTATAGTAACCATTAAGTGCTTAAATATTAAGCCTATAAACACCATGACAAATTACATGAAAAAAAAAAGTGACAAAGACTGTAAAGTCACAAGGGACATATGTTTCTCAATGCATCAGAAAATGATACTTGCCTTGTAACATTTGACTGGGCTCTCCATGGAATCTTCCCCGCGGCGTTTCAGGAGCTGAAGCTGAAGAAATCAACATGGCATCAGCATTGCACATTAGGTCATTGTGTATGGGGGAGGCGGGGGGTAAAGTGGAATATAGGCATCTTTACCCAGGCGATGTGAGTTGAAGTCAGCTGATCTGGAGCCACGGCTATAGTTGGCATTGAAGTCTAATAGAAAGAGAATAAAGGACACACATCATTGTTTACATTGAACACGAATTATGGAATTTTACCCAAAAAAACAACATTTAAGATGAGAAATGCATACCATTCCTTGCTCGCTCTGATGGCACAGTGTGGTAGGGGCTGGAGTTATACATTGGCTTTCCTAGAGAAAGAGCGACAGAATTAACAAAATAAGGTAAGCACCATCAAAGTATCAATGAGCACCATATACAGTAGCAAGCAAAAGACATACCATTCCTTACAGTGTGGTTCCCTCCTGAAATGGATTAAAATAACCGTAATTAGTCACTGTAAAATACAAGTTCTCATATAATATCATGCCAACATTAACAGCTCATTGCAAAATAGTGAGACACTGAATAAGCTACTCATATATGCACTCAACTTTACATTTCCACCCATTTAACTAACATTTCCAGTCAGTAAGGTATCCAGTAAGGCAGGACTAGTAATCCAACCGCCACCTATTGAAACAGACTGGAGACACAAGAGTGGCTGAGAGAATCACATAGCTATATCTAGTTTATTAATCTACTTACCATCATTGCAGTGGTCCATTGACTCCAACTGTGCCAAGAAGCTTCCACCAAAGCCTAAAATGAGAGAACACAACAAAACATGAACAATGAATGCTATCAAAAGCACATTTACAATCTGTCCACCGGCTCCACCCTGACTTAGTAGTGTGAAGTGATTCACTTACCATTATTAGGCTGGTTATTCTCCGAGCAGCTTCCTCCAGAGACCAAGCAGCTTCCTCCAGAGACTAAAAGAAGGGAACACAAGACATGAATAGTGGACACTGTAACTTTTGAACACATAACCTGACTGATATGTTTGGATGTATTGACAGAGGAACTAAATGCTTGTAAAGCTCTCATGCAACTACATTTTGTTCTGCTATGTTAGTAAATAATGACATACCACTGCTTGCATTTGATGTTGGCACCGAGGGGTACTGGCTGGATTCTGGCTGCACTGTATTAATAAATAAATGGAATTATACATGGCAATACTTAAAGTAGGTGTAGCAGTTAGTGTCATAACTGACAAGTGTCACCACTATACCTGGGAAATGAACATCAGGTGGCTTGGCATATCTTCGCGTCACCCTGCTGTCTGGCTCTTCATCTGACTCCACTGCGTGCATATGATTTGTCCTAAAAAAAAAACATTTAACATTCCCAGGCTCCCAGGATAATTCAATTAATTGAGCAATCCTTGAGACACTGTTCAGGAGCCAGCCCATGGCCCATTTCTGTTTAACCAAAAACTATCACGAGGAATTCAACTGTACCTTGCTCTTCTTTTCCGACGTACATCTGCTTCCTCTTCAGATTCCAAATCAGTGGTTAGACATCCAGTAGTCACGTACTTGTCTTCATGTTGCTTGGCCTTTACAAATGAGTCTGTAAAAGAACAAGCAGAAAATACAGCATGACATTAATAAGAAGTATGAGGAACAATTCACATCAGACAATAGCAGTGACTATACTTACCACAAGTAATTAAGAGCCGAATTTTGTCATATGTGGTCCATCCTTCACAGGGCATCATGTTTTCTTTAAGGGCCTTTGAATAATTTGTGTTTTTTGGGGGCCATAATAATGTACCTTCCGTTGGATTGAACCAGCTGGAAAGAACTGTTGCAGTTCCGCCATTTGGAAACAGTACAACGCCCCAGAGCACCACCTCACTTTCCATTCTGTGTACAATAAATTAAATTAGAATATTAATGATAAAAAAATTATAATGACAAAAACATGAATCATAAGATGTCTACTGCAGATGAGCTATTGGAATAGCTATGAGGCTATTTCCCTCTGGATACAGAACACATTTACGTTTAATAAAGCTAATTTTACCAACCCCGATCTCATCACACAACTCTCTAACCTTGTATGTACCTATGAGGGAGGACTCGCAGGGATAAATGTAATATAATTCTTGATGTCTGAACTTTCTGTAGATCACATAGACCTCACCTTCTTCCTGGACTATATTCTGCACTACTGCAATTGTATCTCCCACCTGAATACAATTATCCCCCTGCTTTGTAGACAAGGTAAAACGACAACTGGAGACCTTTGTGTACTGTAGAGCAACACTGAAATGTTGAGGAAGTGGACCATCAGTATGAATGTGCTCTAAAACTGGTTGATCTGTTGCTAATGGAACCTCAACATGTGGCATTTCTGACAGCCTTTTGACTACCTGTTGTAGAGGTTGGTGTGGCTTGCGTAAAAGATGCTTTATTTGGCCAAGATAATTCTCAAAAGGGAACCCTGAAACATTATCTAAAGGTCCACATTGTTTGTATTCATCTGCTAAATGTATAAGCTGGTGGACACTGAACACAATCTCACCAGTACCATACAACTGTCCAAAGTGGCCCACAAAGGATATAATTAATCTATGTGCAAATTCAACCATTTGGCCAGAAGTTCCAGGAGACAAAAACAAATACATGGCCACTGAAAACAACATGAAGTTGTCATAAAACTCACTGGGAAGGCAATCCTTCAGAACTACAGGACCCCAGTATAACATGAAGGATCGGAGCTCAGTAGCTTTCCAACGATCAAGCTCATTCAAACCTCTTGGCTTGCGATTGAATTCAACAGGGGTGTGGGAATGTAACACCAGCAGTTTGCTTGATATACTGTTAACTGTTTGTGAAGGAAGCCTAGTGGCTAGATTGCCCTTTAACCACATATGCAACAGTTTTCTCATCAACCCAAGACAACAGAGGTGCATATAATCTATTGGGAATGAAGAAACCATCTTTACTATCCCTGTTAAAGGACTGAGTTTCTGTTTCAAGTGGTGTTCCTCATCAATCATATCACAATAACTCGAATCCGTCCTGAGCCTGACATTTGTTTCTGGATACGTCATTTTGTTCCTCCACACACCCTCTTGGTCACACTTGTCACACCCTGAATAACCATTATGTGACTTAATATTCTTAACGTAGGCCCTAGCAGGAGCATCACACACAAATGAGGAAACCTGTACATTCAATTTCTTACCATTATGAACAATGCCATTAGCCAGCACATTTTTAAGGTCGCTAACACATTTCTGCAGATACTCAACAACACACTTTGGCTTGCTTAAACCACTAAATATACCGACAATAAATGGGGACTTAGTGTAATCACAATTCAGGATTGCAAGTATAGGCCAGAATTGAAGTCTTGAACTCCTAAAGAGGGGGAGACCATCTATATTGAACTGTAAAGTAAGAGTTGTGAGGTTCACTGGTAAACTTAAACATTTTAATCGTGAAAGTATTCCTCGCACCAATCCAAAATGATAGTACTCGCCACCTTGCATTTGAGTGGTTGCAACATGAGATTGTGTTCCAAGCAGAGTCCTTCCATCTTTAGGGAGCTTAGGGTGAAATAGCTTTAAGATGGACAGCAGAGCAAACAAAGCAACAAGACTAATGGAGTAGGATGTTGCCCAATATCTTAGGCTCCTTATAAGCAGATCCTGACTAGGCGGCTGCTCCTCATCGCTCTCATAGTGAGAATCTGATTCATCTTCATCATTGCCAGCTTCATCGTCTATATCATCATTTTCAATTTGCATATGATCAACTTCATTTCGAGCTACTGCACTACCATCAGAATGATCATTTTTCATTTGCACATCGGACTCAACTTCATCATTGCCAGCTACACTGCCATCTATATGACCATTTTCTATGTCTACATGTGAAGCTGGTAGTGCATCTAGTTGGGAAAAGTGTGAGCTTGTGAAGGCAGGTTCCCTATTCACACAGGGGTAAATATTTTCTCTTTGATTATGCAGAGATTCCTCATATTCCTTAAGGATATCTTTCTCTATGCCCCTTACAGTTCGAATGACTCTACGTCTTTTAGCCCAATACGATTCATAAGAAGCCATCTTAACCCATTAACTCCCGGATTGAAAGGTATATAATAACGTATAGGTTACAACAGGTCTAAATAGAAAAGAGGTGGTGCTGATTATAATCTTTTTGTTATTACTTGGCCTTTTTTTTGCAGTGAATCCTCCAGTCCTCTTCTCTTGTAGCACAACCCTGAAAATAGAGGGGAAAAAATTATTAAAATAATATATGCATAAAACAAATATATATATCAGCCAAATTATTAATTTATCAGGTCCTTCCAACATATTTAAAAATATTTAACCTCTTCCACCCGGAGCCTATTTTCTGAAAATCCGCCTAAAATATATACCTAGGTAAATGGAATATTGCTCCACTTCTACAAGGGCCATTTGCATATTCTTGTATAGCGTCATCTATCTATCTAATGTATATTCACAGTGTCAGAAATATTGTGTCTATTACTAGGCTTGCTTAAATTGTGATGAAACAAAGGAGAATATTAATTATGATTTTTCTTTGCATCTTTGACAGTGAATAACACCATGCTAATAATGACCAAACATTAAAAACTGCCACTGATCTTGTTCAATACCTTTTTGAGTGTAAAATAAATAAAGGGAAGATTATTAAACAGAAGGTTCTGTAGATACTGTACTGAATTCTCCCATCCGGACCAATGTAATTTGAAATATTATCATAGAATATACAATAGCAGGCTCATAAATTACCTTATTATAGCCAATTCGCACATTTATATATATACATATATTATCTTTCAAATGCCCGAGTTCAATTTGGATTTAGTATCACCAGCGTGCATGAGAACAGATAATGAAATCTACTGTAATGTACAGTAGCTTTTTTATTTGATCAAGGTGGCACCATTTTGAAACTTTTCAAATCTAATTGTTGCTGAATGCTAACAATAGGGAAGATAAACTAACTATGTTTCAATATTTGTCATAAACGTTACCTTTTGTGGTAGAATGATCTCGAATAATAGCAGTTATTGGAATCATTCTCGAAGTCAACTTCCTTTCTGTTTAACTTTCTGTCTAAGTGCATGTCTATGGCTTGGGGGGGAAACATACACTTTAGAATCACCAGAAAGGCTTTCGAAATAGTGAAATGCCATGTTGGCCTCAATATTTTCAAAACAAATTATATGAAAAGGTTATGAAATCAACAAGAATGTGGTAAAATATGTAATAAAAACAGAGCTCAACGCAGACATTTGATCAGTAGAAATCCATTTGTTTCCCCCATACAAAGATGGCGCCGTTCTCGTGACGTCAGAGTGTAGCTGACGTTAGCTTGCTAAGCTATCAGATTTGCATGGTCTGTGTAGCTGGCTAAAGCTAGCAGACTCGCATGGTCGAGCTGACGTTAGCTTGCTAAGCTATCAGATTCGCATGGTCTGTGTAGCTGGCTAAAGCTAGCAGACTCGCATGGTCGAGCTGACGTTAGCTTGCTAAGCTATCAGATTCGCATGGTCTGTGTAGCTGGCTAAAGCTAGCAGACTCGCATGGTCGAGCTGACGTTAGCTTGCTAAGCTATCAGATTCGCATGGTCTGTGTAGCTGGCTAAAGCTAGCAGACTCGCATCGTCGAGCTGACGTTAGCTTGCTAAGCTATCAGATTCGCATGGTCTGTGTAGCTGGTTAAAGCTAGCAGACTCGCATGGTCGAGCTGACGTTAGCTTGCTAAGCTATCAGATTCGCATGGTCTGTGTAGCTGGCTAAAGCTAGCAGACTCGCATGGTCGAGCTGACGTTAGCTGGCTAAGCTAGCAGACTCGCATGGTTGAGCTGACGTATAGCTGACGTACGTTAGCTCGCGCTGTTATAAGTTAACGCTACTTTCCAGGCCGGGGGTTTTGACATTTTCAAACCATGAAACCGGTTACCGGCACATGCCTAATGTGAATAGCATAATACATTATATTGTCAAGGACTTACCAAAGATGTGTGCGCACTTGACTAGTCACGCTGAATGAAGACACCATGGCGCCAAGTTTTTCTTTTAATGCCTCAAGTCCCGTGAGATCTTCTAGCTGGCCTCGCGAGTTGCTTACGACCTACCCCCTCGAAGGGGAGGGGGGAGGGGAGGGGGGATTATCAGCACTACGTTGTAACCATGTAATTTCATTGTTGGGCATTTCAACATTGAAAAACAAGCATCTATACTAAATCGATTCAACAACAGTTTTTCAAATGTTGAAATGGTGTCTGTAATTTAGATATTGAATAAACATAGCTTTTTCAACCTCAACCAAAAATAACCAATCTGACCAAAATCCAACATTTAATTAATGTCTTTTGCTATCTGGGTATCTAGGCGTTTAAAACCCTTTACCGGCCAAGTAACCATTTTTGGCCATACAATATACTTAGTCAGGTGGGAGAGGGGGGATCTTTAATCTATGAAAAAAACGTCTTCCAGCCAATCAGCACAGGTCAGGCTACTATGACACAGATATTGTATGTATGTAGTACCCTGTAGTACCATGTAGTACCATGTAGTGCCCTGTAGTGCCCTGTAGTTATATAGTTTTGTCCGCTATTCTTCTTTGGGCCTTTATCGGCTACTGTTGCCATGGCAACGCAAATTCAAGAAAACTCCCAATACATTTTCTTATTTATTTTATGTTATGAATCAGCCTGCCAAGTTTCATAGATATGTCCCCTAAGGAAAAATATGCCCCATAGCCCCCACATTTCCATGGTACCGGTCGAGGACCTGTTCACGAACACTTTGGTTAAGCTTAATTTACAGGGGAAAATCAATTTTTTGAATTGTAGATAACTTTTGAAATAGCACCAAAATAATATTCTAGAGTTGAAATTGTGAATTTCAGGTATTTCAAGAAGTGATCGGTAAAGGGTTAACTGAGCCCAAAAGCAGAACACAGGGAGAGGAGAATGGAGCAGTTTAGGTTTGTTTAATCCGATAGGTACCATGCAGACAGGTTACAGTGAATACAGGAATGTACAAAGGTGCAAGCAGGAGCACTCCTCATGTTCCGCAGGAGCGGCCAGGCGGGAGGTGTCTCGTGAGACAGCGTAGGCCGGCGACAGCTGATCCTGGGCACAGGGAGACAGAGATTAGAGCAAGGCAGGGAAACAGACAGAGAAGCAAGGTAGGTTACGTCCTCGTACCTAGGTAGGTGTAGCAGCACTCGGACAGTGAGTGGCAGGAACCGCAAGGCTCATATCAGCGCCGGTGATGACCTGACGAGTCTCAGGTATGCAGATAGGACTTGGCTGACAGCGTGTGGAAACTGCGACAGGAAGATGCCCATATAAGGGTGTGGAAGTAGTAGGTGAGAGGGAGGCCCTGGCTGTGATTGTAACACATACCCAATTAAATGGAAGATTGCTCCCCTTCTACAAGGTCCATTGGCATGTTCTCTGTATCTAGGGACATCTATGGACCTCACGTAATGTATTCCCAGTGTCAGGAATATTGTGTCTGTTACTATGCTTGAGTAAATTGTAATGAACAATTTTAAATATATATATATATATATATATATATATATATATATATATATATATATTTGACGGTGAATAGCACCATGCTAACATTGACCAGACATAAATTCATCACCAAGTGTACTAAAAATCTAAGAAAATTAATAAAGGGCAGATGATTTACAGGGGGTTTTGTAGATACAGTACCGTCAAGTGTACCGTCAAATTTCAGTAAAAGCCACGGTATAAGGGAGGGGGTGGGGGGCAGAAGGGGGCCATTCCCCCCCTTGGTGGAATATTTTTGTCAAATCAGTAGTACATTCTGGTGAGTTGTTTCTATACAATTCACTTATATGACATTTATGTAACATTAATGAACAAATGAGACAACTACAGTATGTAAGTAGTAAACCTATTTTTTTTATTCCAGTGGATCATAATGATATAGTGTTACACAATAATTGTTTGTGAAATGTCGTGATAAGCGCTACAGGACCTCCTCAGGGTAATGAATGTTACATTTTAATCAACAGTATTATGGCGTTTATACAGTTTGTATAACCCACCTGAATGAATGAGAATAACGGACAAGGTTTTAATGCTAACCTTAGTCCGTGGCTTGTTTATTCTGAGGAACTGTAGCCAGAGCAGCAACCTCTATCTCTATCTCTCTATCTCAACTACAGCACCATCTATCAGGCTGGGTGGTGGGGTGTACTAAAATGACAAAGATCAACATGCGGACCAAAACATCAGCGTGCGTCACAAATGACACGTGAATGAGATGATTTTGTCACAAATGACAAAAAGTATTTCAGATTGATTTCAAATGTCAAATTTGGCTAGAAGCCAAGGTATGGCGAGTGCCATACCTTGCCATACCAAAACGACGCCACTGCTTAAGTCTGATGGGCCCGGTACTGGGCCGAGATTAATTTCACGCCATAAATAGATCAATACAGGCCGTTTTAATTAATGTTGCATTTATTTTTCAAATGTAGCCAAGAGGAAAGACCCTAACCCTATCAAAACAGCAGTCAAAGTGTATATTTTCAGCACTATGTTTGCGAAATATGAGTTCAGAGAATTCTTCGTGCATTGCACCGGAAATCGGATGATATAGACACGAGGAAATTACGCCGCCATGAAACCGTTGTAGTCCTAAGAATACAAATAAACTTTAAATCAAATTAAAATGTATTTGTATAGCCCAAGATCACATCGAATAGCCCCCATGGGCTTTACAAGTCAAGAAGAAACATCACAATAGATCCAGAACAAAAAACAGCATAAAATTCATATATGTGTAGCCCATGCTATTTTCTTGTCTAGCTGAAACATTCATTATGGACTGTGAATTGGGTGACGCTCCCTGGAAGAGTGTAATTTGTTGACGCTCCCTGGAAGAGTGTAATTTGTTGACGCTCCCTGGAAGAGTGTAATTTGTTGACGCTCCCCTGAGATTTACGTGGTACAGCCCTGCTCGTGAGCAGAGTGTGGAAAACTGTTCCTGGTTGCAAGCATTTGATAAGCAATCAACGGAGAGACAGAATATTGGAGCAGTTGGAGAATATTAGAAAAGTGACAGAAAACGGTATACTTGAACAGAAAACTACTTGGACAGAAGATGAAATATAGAGGATAAAGAGAGGATTCCGTGCTGGAACTGGACAAGGAAGAAAGAGGAAAAGACTAGCTGACTTGAAGACCGAATTGGAGGAGAAACCATTGCCAATTGAAAGACTGATAAACAAATGGAAGAATCCTGATTGGTTTTTGTTACCCCCTTCAGTGAACACGGATCTGCATCAACTGAAGTGGTCTTCTTCATTGACCTTCTCCACTCACCATCACCCAACGGTCGGCTGGTGAACTTTAACTTGGCCCCTGGTGGTAGGAACAGAATAGCCGTTTCCTTTTTATTTAATTGAGTGGACTCAAAACAGACTTTATTGGGTACCTTTTTTATTTAATTTATTATTTTCTATAAATGTGGACCATTGCATGGAAGCTATGATGTTGTAATGTGTACTGAACCTGGTGAACTCCTTTAAGTTATATAAAAGGTAAAACGTAGATCACGGTGCGTGAACCACTGCAGAAAGAACTGATAGCATTGAATTACAGTAGGTTACATAAAGTGGCGAGCCAGCCAGTAGACTGGTAATACAAAATTGAATATTGTAACCATTATAAAATGCATGAGCAGGGCTGCCTTTTTGTCTCCAATATTTAGAAAGTGACATTGCTAATGTTTTTAAGACACATGGAGAAGTAGTGAAATGTGTACGAGTCCCTAATGAACCAGGTAAACCTAAAGGCAGGGCTCTGGTCCAATATAAAGATGAAAGAGTAATAGCTCGTATGGATCCAGAGTTCTTCACTGAACCATTCATTTCTGATGATGCCACATGGTACATCACCACCATACAAGACGAGACAGTTCAGGAAACAGAAGAACAAGAAAACGTTGATGAACAAAAGTTTGCTGCAGCAGTAGCAGGTCTAAGCAAGACCAGTCAAATCCAGATGCACCAAACTTATCTTTCTAAACTTCAGATGACTGATAGTGACACAGCAGGTAAAGAGACAATTGAAACTCTGGCGCCTGAGTCCCCTCGAACACCGCCATGTCTGGATGAGAGCCTCATCAACCCCCCCAGTGTTCAGAAAGTAGTTGTGGAGCATGTAATAAAAACTGAACATCAATCTTCACATGTCAGCAAAATCTGCACCTTCTCAGGAAGAACACCAAAACCCAGTGGAGAAGTTGATTATGAGACATGGCACACTCAAGTTGAACTGTTACTGAGTGATCCTTCCAGCTTGGATACTCAGAAGGTCAGAAGGATTTTAGAGAGCTTACTGAGCCCAGCAAGTGACCTAGTCAAAAGCCTTGGTATTGACTCCTCACCCTCACAGTATCTCAATCAGCTTGACGCAGCTTTTGGGGCAGTAGCAGATGGAGAAGAGCTATATGCAGCATTCCTGGGTGCAAATCAAAATGCCGGAGAGGAATCCTCAGATTACTTGAATCGCCTACACCTGATGCTGGAGAAAGCTGTTACTGGAGGAGGGGTGTCTGCTGAAAATTCCCAGAAGCAACTTCTCAGGCAGTTTTGTAGGGGTTGCTTGGACCAGGCCATGCTCATTGAGCTCCAGCTTGAGGAAAAGAAGGCCAATCCCCCATCCTTCCCTGAGCTACTACTGCTATTGATGAAACAGGAGGATAGACGACAAACAAAATTCAACAGGATGAAGAAACACCTTGGGAGCAATAAAGCTATGTCACATATGCATACAGTCTATGGCCTGCCCCAATGTGAGGAGCTGGAAGAGACAGAACCTGTTGCAAGCGAGAAGGAAGTGAAAAAACATCTCACGGAGACCTAAAGAAGCAGCTTGCTTTAAGAGCAGTTGGACCCCAGAATGTAAACAACCCCGGTGGCGAGAATGCGGTTAGGGGGAACTGTATGGTCTCTAATGCGACAAGCCGCAAGATGAACAGGAACACCTCCGACATGCCCCGAGCATGGTTCTGTTTTAAATGTGGAGAAGACGGCCACAAAACGGCCACCAATGTTTGAATGAGCCAAACCCTGCCGCTGTACGGCAAAAGAACTTTGAACTCAGAGAAAGGCGTGAGCGGTGGAACATGCAGCACCAGGGCCAGCCCGAGTTCCCTTTAAACATGTAGTGGCCCTTGTTGTGGGGCAATCAGGAGCCATGAACCCCCCTTTATCTAGTCCCATGCAAGACTTAGAAGTTAATGTAGTTAGGGCCACAAACTATGCTCAGAATGGCCCACCCTGTAACTATAGACCCTTACCCAGTGGTCTTGTGGGGCCATGTTGCACCTTGACTGTGCTTGTTGAAGGCCTCCCATGTAAATGTCTTCTAGATACTGGATCACAGGTTAGTACAGTCTCAGAGACCTATTACTCAGAACACCTCTCATCATTCCCTGTTGAACCCATTAATGCACTACTTGAGATTACAGGTGCAGGGGGTCAGCTAGTCCCTTACATAGGCTACACCCAGGTCTTTTTAACTCTCCCTAAGAGTGTTACTGGCATAGAAGAAAATGTGTCTTCCCTAGTTCTCATTGTACCCGACTGTGACCTGTTGATAGGGACAAATGTACTTAATAGATTGTACGAGAAAGGAGTTACCCGAGAAGGGCAGAAATTCCTACAGGGGTGTGAACTAAGTGCTGAGTGTGTCATGCTATTTCAGCACATTGCTCAGACTCACAATAGAAAAGTAGGAACAAGACCGGTGAAGTTGATTGGGCGTCACCCGGTCATCGTTCCAGCTGGACAGAAAGTGCGTGTACTAGGAGGCGTTAGGATGGACGCATCCTCAGATCAAACCTCATGTGCAGTAGAGGCTCCTATGAACTCCCCTCTGCCCGGTGGCATCTTCGTAGTACCAACACTACTGGATGTTCCTTATCAGTCCTTCAGCAAAGTTCCTGTTCTTCTCTGCAATATGAGTGCACACGACGTCACAATACACCCAAACCGTGTGATAGCAGAAATGACGGCAGCTCAGCGTGTGATACCTATGAAATCCGATGACACCCCCATCTTGTGTGGTCTTCAGACGTTTGACACAGAAACCCCCCTGAGTGACAAAGTAGCATGCAGCCTAGCAGACTCTCCCATTCCAGCCGATTGGAAGAAACGCATCATGGGCAAGTTGAATGCCCTACCTGAAGTGTTCGCAGTTGACGACTTAACCCATGGGCGTACCTCTGCTGTCAAACACAGGATAAGACTAAAAGATGAAACCCCCTTCAAGGAGAGGTCCCGACCAATTCATCCATGTGATAGGGAAGCTGTGAAGCAACATATTAGGAAGTTGCTGGAGGCTGGGATCATCAGAGAATCGGAGAGTCCATTTGCTTCCCCTATAGTTGTTGTGAAAAAGAAAAACGAAAAGATCAGACTATGCGTGGACTATCGAAACCTGAACCTGCACACTGTTAAAGATGCCTATGCCCTCCCCAACATCGAGGAAACCTTTTCGGCTCTTAGTGGAGCTAGATGGTTCTCTGTGATGGACCTTAAGTCAGGTTACTATCAGGTTGAAATGGCTGAAGAAGACAAACACAAGACCGCGTTCACGTGCCCGCTGGGTTTTTGGGAATTTAACCGCATGCCACAGGGCATTACTAATGCACCCTCAACATTTCAGCGATTGATGGAGAAGTGCGTCGGAGACTTGCACCTGAATGAAGTCTTGGTTTTTGTGGATGACCTGATCGTTTTCTCAGATACCTTGGAGGAGCATGAAACCAGACTGATGAAGGTTTTGAACAGACTCAAGGACTACGGGCTGAAGTTGTCCCCTGACAAATGTCACTTTTTTCAGTCCTCCGTAAGATACCTGGGCCACATTGTAGACGCTAGCGGTGTCCATACTGATCCCGAAAAGATCTCAGCCTTAAAAGACTGGCCAAGGCCCACCAATCCCAAAGAGCTTAAGTGCTTTTTGGGATTTGCGGGGTACTACCGCCGTTTCGTGCAAGGCTACTCAAAGATAGCAAAGCCATTGAATGCCCTCACAGCTGGCTACGTGGCTCCAAGGAAAAGAGGGAAGGACTATAGTAGGCCGAAACCTCAGATGTCAGTGAGCCCCAGTCAGTCTTTTGGAAGTGAGTGGACACAGGACTGTGAAACCGCTTTCAGAATGCTCATTGACAAGTTAACATCAGCACCTGTCTTGGCTTTTGCCAACCCCAACCTCCCTTACATTCTCCACACGGATGCCTGCGGAGAGGGCCTTGGTGCAGCCCTTTACCAAGAGCAAGAAGGGAAACTAAGGGCCATAGCCTACACCAGTCGAGGGCTGCCAAGAGCGAATGAAACTATCCAACACACAAGCTTGAATACTTAGCACTGAAGTGGGCTGTGTGTGAGAAGTTCCATGATTATCTTTATGGAGCAGAATTCACAGTTCTTACAGATAATAACCCTCTCACTTATGTGTTGACCTCTGCAAAACTGGATGCGGCAGGCCACCGCTGGCTAGCAGCCCTGTCAACATACCGATTTGAGATAAAGTATCGGCCTGGTAATACAAACCAAGATGCAGATGGGTTGTCAAGGCGCCCTCAGGAACCCTCACCAGAAGACCATGCTTTTCTCGAGGAAAGAGAAAGGATCCGCGAGCTCCGTCAATGTGTGCTGGATGGAGATCACAAAGTGCTTTCAAACGACACCTTCACTGCCCTTTGCCAAAGACACGCAGTGCGGATGGAGCCCTGTGAATACTTCCAGGAAACCATCGTTTTAGCAGAATCCCTAGCGGTGGCCCCCTCTGCCATTCCCCCAAGTTACACCTGCCTCGCCCAAGGAACAGTCCCAGGGATGTCTCAAGCGGACTGGTATAAGTCTCAGAGGGCAGACCCACCCATAAGGCCCTTCATTGAACTCATAGAGAGAGAAGCTAAACCCTCGTACAGAGCGGCTAAGTTAGAGCTACCGGAGGTGAGGTGCTTCCTCAGAGAATGGAACCGACTTGAACTCAAAGAGTGAGTTCTGTTCAGGAGATATGTGGACAGAGGAACAGAGGGCTACCAGTTAGTCTTACCTGAAAAATACAGAGCCAAAGCACTAGAAGGGGTGCATGATGAAGTTGGCCACCTTGGGTTTGAGCGCGCCCTTAACTTGGCCCGCATCGATTCTACTGGCCAAAGATGGCTCAAGCAAATTGATGTGAAGTGTCACACATGCAAGAGGTGCTACAGAAGGAAAGCAAATCCCGAGAGGGCTGCTCCCATGATGAACATCAGTACAAGTTACCCCCTTGAGTTGGTTTGTATGGACTATTTGTCCATTGAACCCGACAGCAAAGATACACGAAATGTATTAGTGATTACAGACCATTTCACAAAATTTGCTGTGGCTGTTCCCACAAGGGATAAAAAAGCAAAGACCGTAGCCAAGGCACTCTGGGAGAACTTCATTGTTCACTACGGGTTCCCTGCTCGCCTTCACAGTGATCAGGGGAGGGATTTTGAAAGTCACACCATCAAAGAGCTATGTTCCCTGATGGGAGCAAAAAAAGTGAGGACTACCCCGTACCACCCCTGCGGGAACCCAGTTGAAAGATTTAACAGAACCCTGCTTGGCATGCTTGGAACACTGGAGGACAAAGATAAGTACCACTGGAGAGACTTTGTAAAACCACTCGTTCATGCATACAATTGCACGAGGAACAACACTACTGGATACTCTCCTTATGAACTGATGTTCGGCAGGCAACCGACTCTTCCCATTGACCTTGTCCTGGGACTCCAGCCACAGGGGAATCCTGCCAGGACTCACTCTGAGTATGTAAAGGCCCTTCGAGAGAAGCTTCGGGAAAGCTATGCTCTAGCTGCAGAGAGTGCACGGGAGATGGGGGAAAAGAACAAGACAAGGTTCAACTCCAAGGTCAGAGCTGCAGAACTAAGGGCAGGTGACAGAGTCTTGGTACAGAACGTAAACATCAGAGGAAAGCACAAGCTGGCGGACAGATGGGAGAGAGAGATTTATGTAGTGGAGAAGAGGATGGGAGATGGACCAGTGTACGTTGTGAAGCCAGAAAAGGGGATTGGGCCTGTACGCACCCTCCACAGAGACCTCCTCTTACGGTGTGGGTTCCTACCCATCACAGAGGAGAAGGAAACCGAACAAAAAAGGTCCACTAAGAGGATGAAGTTGAGATCCCGGGAGCAGCCGGTGATGGATACAGGAGGCAACACGCTGAGCCATGAAGAGGATGATGTCTGTAGCAGCTGCGACGAAGAGGAATATACAGTTGTCTACAGGCCCAAAGTCACTGTGATGGAACCTCTCATCAAAACTCTGGAGATGGGAGCCAAGAGGAGCCCCTCCAGACAAGAAACAGACATAGATCAGACTCCTACTGCTGGGACCCTAGAGGCTGATGTTGACAGTGTCTGCAGTGACCAACGTCATTCACTCCAAGGTGACTGTCAGGAACATGCAATGGAACCTCTTACCAATGCTGAGCCTGTGGACGAAGATCAACATGAACGGAATGAAAGATCAGACCACTCAGCCGTAGAAGATGTGGCAGCAGCCATCGATCCTGTGTCTCAAGCTGAACAGTCAGGCAACCTAGAGCCACAAGCTTCCAGGGCCTACCTGGAAGAGGTCAAGGTCCTGGCGGGATGGTGCCAGGAAAACAGCCTCTCCCTGAACGTCAGCAAAACAAAGGAGATGATTGTGGAGTTCAGGAGGTCGGGGGTCAAGGACTACAGCCCCCTCAGCATCGACGGGGCACCGGTTGAGAGAGTCAACAGCTTTAAGTACCTCGGAGCCTACATATCCGAGGACTTGACATGGACCACACACATTGACAGTGTTGTGAAGAAGGCACGACAACGCCTCTACTTCCTCAGGCGCCTAAGGAAGTTCCAAGTCAGTCAGAAGATCCTTAAGAACTTCTACTCATGTACAATAGAGAGCATCTTGACCGGCAACATCACCTCCTGGTTTGGGAATAGCACTGCACAAGACCGAAGCAGACTACAAAGAGTGACACGTTCAGCCGAACGCACAATTGGAGGGGGGCTCCCCACCCTCCAGAACATTTACAACAAGCGTTGCAAGGGCAAGGCTAAGAGAATCATTAAAGACTCCAGTCACCCGAACAACTGCCTCTTTGAACTGCTGCGGTCAGGCAAGCGATACCGGAGTCTCAAGGCGAGCACAGAAAGACTCAGAAGAAGCTTCTATCCCCAGGCCATCAGGCTGCTAAACGAACAATGAACACTACACAACAACAACCACCAAACGCACATAGCACACACATCCACACGCACACACTCACTTTAAACAAACACACTGTAGCACCCACTCCACACACTTTATAGCACACACCCACTTTAAACAAACACACTGTAGCACCCACTCCCCACACTTTATATTTAAACTACAACTCGTACACCTTACTGTAAATTGTACCTAAATTGTACCTCATCCCATTTCTGCTTTGCACTATATAGTACTGTACATTAGTACACTGCATAGTATTGTATATTATATGGTAACTCAGAACATTGTACATATGTCTATACCGAACACTGTGACCTCATTTTCTTCTTCTAAATTACATGCTATACTATGTTATTTGATACTATATCTTGTCTAGCACAGTCTCTGGAGCGTAACAGTAAGAAGCATTTTGTATGAAAGTATTCTGTACTTCTGTATGACAACTATTAAAGAAACTTGAAGCTGAAGTCAGAAGGTCAAGCAGATCACGGCAACAGCCTGATAGACTACACTATGAGAGTCTTGGGAGACCCCTGATTCTGGCAATTGTTGCATTCTGCAAGAGTTTGGAAGGCCTCCTCCCAGAACCTGAGAGGTGGTAAGCGCATGAAGGGACTCAAACGTTCTAGGGGGGGAGTATGTAGCCCATGCTATTTTCTTGTCTAGCTGAAACATTCATTATGGACTGTGAATTGGGTGACGCTCCCTGGAAGAGTGTAATTTGTTGACGCTCCCTGGAAGAGTGTAATTTGTTGACGCTCCCTGGAAGAGTGTAATTTGTTGACGCTCCCCTGAGAATTACGTGGTACAGCCCTGCTCGTGAGCAGAGTGTGGAAAACTGTTCCTGGTTGCAAGCATTTGATAAGCAATCAACGGAGAGACAGAATATTGGAGCAGTTGGAGAATATTAGAAAAGTGACAGAAAACGGTATACTTGAACAGAAAACTACTTGGACAGAAGATGAAATATAGAGGATAAAGAGAGGATTCCGTGCTGGAACTGGACAAGGAAGAAAGAGGAAAAGACTAGCTGACTTGAAGACCGAATTGGAGGAGAAACCATTGCCAATTGAAAGACTGATAAACAAATGGAAGAATCCTGATTGGTTTTTGTTACCCCCTTCAGTGAACACGGATCTGCATCAACTGAAGTGGTCTTCTTCATTGACCTTCTCCACTCACCATCACCCAACGGTCGGCTGGTGAACTTTAACTTGGCCCCTGGTGGTAGGAACAGAATATCCGTTCCCTTTTTGTTTAATTGAGTGCACTCAAAACAGACTTTATTGGTTACCTTTTTTATTTCATTTATTATTTTCTATAAATGTGGACCATTGCATGGAAGCTATGATGTTGTAATGTGTACTGAACCTGGTGAACTCCTTTAAGTTATATAAAAGGTAAAACGTAGATCACGGTGCCTGTGTATTTTTCTTAGAGCCAGTCTCCTTGAACCTATAGTTGATAGTTGTACCACTGCAGAAAGAACTGATAGCGTTGAATTACAGTAGGTTACATATGCAACACAATAGAAAGAAACCTCAGATGGGATGTTCAAAGGGGATCCCCCAACAGGATCTCAGTGATAATATAGTGTTGCTATGGATGATAGATGGATAGAGAATAGAACAAGCGAATAATTGGTATGTATATATGTAATGAAACAAATATATATACATGGTAGCAATGGTATCTAAAGTACATAAGAACATTTTAAAATTGTATTAAATAGAGCTAAGAAAGAAAAAAAAGCATAGGAATACAAGCGCTGGTATGGAAATAAGTCAAGGCTCGGAGCTCAAAGTCTCAGAGTCATATTCCGTAGGGGGCAGGAGAACCGCTCGGATCCAGTTGAAGTTACTATTTACTGTGTGTGAGTGATTGGGAGAGAAATGGAGAGGAAATCGCTGTAAGCTTGGCTATCTTTTCACCTGTCATGATGACGTTGATATTGCAGGCTGTATTTTGTCATAGCCTGCATCTGTCGTGATACATGATAAGATCAGTGAAGTGTTGGTGTCATGAGTGTTCAGGCTTGTAAGTGCGCCTGCGGTTGGGAGACCTATTCATCTAGATACATTAAACATTATGTAGGTGCGCTTCTTGTTGGAGTGCTGACTTCTCTATTGCTTGACAATTTATTGATGAAATTGTTTAATGAAACCCTATAAGTGTGCTTGTTGCTGAGGGGCCTACTTTTTATTGCTCAGCCTATAAGTTATTGATTGCTTTAAGCAACTCAGATGCGGTATGTTGTCTCCACTTATGTCATGCCTTTGACCATAATTTAGACATTGAGGGCTCAACACTCAACAGACAAGTTGCAAAGGAGAGTAAGGGAGAGAGGCTGATTAAGAGGTAAAGTGCTAGACAGACTATTTTGGTGTGCCCTTTCTTTTTGGTTGAGCACCTGCCTCTCAACACGTCCCTGTCCCCTGTGCAGGACTCAGGCATCTACAGGTATAATTTATTACCCTTGTAATGCAAGATCAACCCCAGTCACCCTGATTAAAAAGCATACAACCTTTGACATTTTAAATGTTTAGCATGAGATTGGACACATTCTAGGAGGGATTTGAGACACTCAAAGGCTACTACTGATGTGTGAGGACACACACAAAGAATGATGCCTACCTGAGCTTTACTGTGGTTGACTAGCATACACCACAGAAAAGTGATAATCAACAACTCACCTTCTATAATTGGCATGCATTTGTGGTTTTAGAACACTGGCCTACGTCAGAACACTGGTAATTATTTACTCTACTTTTACTCCTTAAAAGTCAGGCGTCTCATCTAGCATGATATCAACTGATTATATACTAATGGATGAACATCTGAACTTCAAGGAAGGCATATGTGCTTGAACTGATTCAGCAACCTGTTCCACCCGTGGTGAAAATCTGCCTAAAATATATACCTAGGTAAATGGAATATTGCTCCACTTCTACAAGGTTCATTTGCATATTCTTGGTATCTAGGGACATCTATGGACCTCAGGGAATGTATTCACAGTGTCAGAAATATTGTGTCTATTACTAGGCTTGCTTAAATTGTGATGAAACAAAGGAGAATATGAATTATGATTTTTCTTTCCATATTTGACAGTGAATAACACCATGCTAATAATGACCAAACATAAAAAACGGCCACTGATCTCGTTCAGTACCTTCTTGAGATCATGTGTACAAAAAAATCTAAGGAAATTAATAAAGGGAAGATGATTAAACAGACGGTTCTGTAGATACAGTACTGAATTCTCCCATCCGGACCAATGCAATTTGAAATATTATTATAGAATATAGAATAGGAGGCTTATAAATCACCTTATTATAGCCAATTCGCACATTTATATATATATATATATATACATATATTATCTTTCAAATGCCCGAGTTCAATTTGGATTTAGTATCACCAGGCGTGCATAAGAACAGATAATGATATCTACTGTAATTTACTGTACTTTTTTATTTTCACCACAGTGCAACCATTTTGAAACTAATTTCAGATGTAATTGTTGTTACTGTACATGCTAACAATAGGGAGGAGAAACTAACTGCGTTTAAATATTTGTCAAAAACGTTACCTTTTGGTGCTTATTATCCTGAATAATAACAGTTATTGATATAATTCATACAGAACTCTGAACCTTGAACCCCTATAGTTCTGAAAAATTCCAACGCTGATCGACAGCTATGCATGTCCTATACAAAATGGCCGCAAAAATACTACAATTCCCATGGTTCAAAAATACTCAAAATGGTCGCCCTCGCGACTAGATTTGACCAAATCGAAAAGTTAAATCTATCTAATGACACTTTTAACCTATTGCTAAACTAACGTATTGATGATAATATACATTCTACATGCTGTTGTGACATGTTAGTGATGTTAATACTTGAATATGTTTGAAATTTTATACAACAGTCAAAAAAATATTGATTAATGACCAGATGGCATTTCGGGACCGGTACCGGTCCTGTCGGGTGGAACAGGTTAAGAGCACTGGGGTCAGTACTGAACAATGTTGAAGCATGTGAGGAACTAGAACTCCCTATTGTGGTGTTGGGGTGGGGTGATTTAAACAGTCACACCTGGCTTGGGTCTAGTTAATTGGGCAATTGGGCAAGTGTATCCGAGCAATCGATGAGCGAGCACATGTTAAATCACCCATCTCCACACACGTCACAGGGGCATGTTTCATCTGCTCTGGCTTGTAACACCTTGCCACCTCTCTCCAATAAACAAGTCTGGTTTTACCACCATCGGCTGTGTCGAAGAGCCACTAGAGCAGCCACAGAGGCCGTGTCTGGTTCACAACGTTGGAGTCCTCTGGCACAGAAGGGCCGTCTGAAGACGAACCGGAAGCCACCAGTAGGTCAACAGACGGCCACAGCACCAGCCCTCTCCCGTCTGGCAGCAGGCAGTGGATGTCCAGGGGGAGAAGCAGCTGCTGCAGTCACCATGGGTAACCTGGTGCATCTAGTTACTCCTCCAAGCAGCCACCATTATGGCTGACCAGCTGCCCCGGTCTCTCCACTGCTGTCAGCAGTCCAGCCACCCCTCCAAGCAGCCCCTGCAACAGCCCCAAGGCCCCATGCTCCAGAAGGGAGGAGGGGAGTAGTCTGTCTTGTCGCCCTGGGCGAGGAGGGGAGTATTATTATTTGTAGTTTTCATGGTAAAAAATAAACAAATACATTTATTTATATATATATATATATTTTTTTTTAAGATACATTTTTTTGCATTTATCGCTTTTCCTGGTCAGACATGACCGACAGATACAGTGAGGGTGAAACGGGAGAGAGAGCAAGGGAAGACATTCGGCAAATAACAGCGGGTCCAGGAATCGAACTCGGGTCGGCCGATCCGCGACGCAGCGCGGTACATGGTGTGCTACTGGAGCTCCCTATTTATACATAAAAAGATTGCCTTGATAATTGCCTTGTTAGCAGTTATCATTTAGGGGCCAGAGTATTTGGAGTCTGCATTTTTCTATGTAAATGAAGGTTATACCATTAAGCATGGAAAAACAAGGCATTTTAATCATACACGCTTGTATCATAATATACTTGTATCATTCTAATACTATTTCCAGCAATTCTATGGATTGTATGAAAGATGTAGCAATGTTTTTCTTGTCTGCATCTTGTGCAGTAGGCTACATCATGGGTTGGAGATGTGACCATCTTCAGTAAAACACGGTCAACAAAGGTGAGAGAACTACTGGATGACAAACAGAAGTTGTAGAAACGCCATACAGCAATAAATAAAACTGTATCTACACATTTTGTTTTGTTTCAGGTATTTGCGTCAGGTTTAAATCTCTTTACCAGGATACGGTAACTGAGAAAACTAATGACTGCATTATTTCATACCTTTCCTTTGTTTACATATTTTTTCGGTAATTTATTATCTTGAATTTTTATTTAGTTTGTATTTGGACTGTGCGAAACAATGTGTTCAGTTCGTGTTGCACAGGAAAACAAATTCAAGTAGCACGCTGAATGATTGATGAACACCTTTTGTTTCTGCGCAGGTTGGGCTTTCTGCTCTCCTCGACTTTGGGGCTCCAAGGGGAAGATGCATGAAGATATTTTATATTCTGTAATGTGATGATCGTTTTTGATTGTGTTTATAAAAACATTGGACGAACAAAGTGGTCAAATGTGGCAGCACCCCAGAACAGACAGACACAGGAGACAAATGCATAAATAAACCAGATTTATTTAAATTGAATACAGGGGGGGGGGGGAGACTAACCTATACTAACAGGGCCTACGTGGTGGGAGTGTGTGGATGCCAGCGGCAAGAAATGTGAATGAGGTGTGTGTAAGACAATTTACCATATGTGTATGGGTGCGTGTGTCTAGCGCAGGGGTAGGCAACCCTAGGCACGCGTGCCTGCATAGGCACGCGGGGGCATTTTCATAGGCACAGGGGGCAGCATTAAAAAATATATATACTGTATATATTATACTTTTTTTTTATCTATTTTTTTGCTTTGAAATATTATAGTGAAATATTTTGCACTGTTGTTGCATTTATCTTGTTGAAATCCTCCCACAGGTTCTTTTTACTACCACATATTTAATTGAGACCCTTTATTTGTTTATTATTTCAATTTAGTTGGAAATACATTGCTACATCATTCAGTAACATTTGCAGAGCCTTATAACAAAAACATTATTACGGTCACTGTAACTGAGGGGTACAATTCCCTGACTGTATTGATAAGTATGGTATCATTAAACCACTACCGCTTTATGTACTTTAACTACTGGCCATACAGTACACGATATCTAAATATGATGCACACTTTCCACAATGAAATCGGTTCCAGTCAAAGGTAATAATCAAATATTTAATGGAGCAAAAGGTACATAGAATATTTATCTTACATTTATCATTTGAATGCACTTGTAAGGCAAATGAGTACTCGTAGGCAAATCAACACTGAATGTCCAATCTCTGGTTACGCAGGAAGCAAGTATACAACCTGGCTCTTAGGGAATTATATCTATGGTACACTTAATGATATAGCGGGATATTCTGGAGGGGGTCCTCCCGGTTGTAAGCCGGTAGGGGGGGTAGGAGAGCCGTCGGTAGTAGACCGTCTGGTCAACGATATCTATGGAGACTTCAAGTACAGAAGACAGTGCAATAGACTCTTGATCCGTAGATGAATACACCTTGGTTCTCTTGTAGGCTGTAGCTCCACAATGAAGAAGAAGCTAGGCGACCTCAGTCTCTCTGAGCGCCGACTCAACTTGACTCCTCTCGGGGGTAAATCCAACACTCACAGGCGTCTGCGATTATCCGCTCCACAAATCACAGTACCAAAGCAAATATATATTCCAGCCGCATAGGGCTCAGCAGTCGTCGGGTAGGTAATCCAGTGTACATGTCCCTCGGTCCTCGCCTAGATCTCCTCGGATGAAAGCGCCATGTGGTCGGCCCAACCTGGATAAGACTCTAGATAACACGAGGAAGCGTTGGAGATGCTGGTCACTTTAGAACTCTAACCGCACGATGCACCATACACGATAGACTATTATTACTTGATAGAAATACGTCGCACTCGACGGTACAGTGCCAAACTCTGACAATTCAGTTATTAATTCGCACGAGGTCTCAATGCTATTCTAAGGCCAAACAGGCCATACTTCACCGCACGTCGTATCGTGGGTGAGGCTTCACGTTCTGTTACTAAGTTGGGAAGAAGGGTAAGGGACTTCTACATTTACTTGCGCCATATTTATATGCACGGTGAACAAATAGTGCCACTCTCATTTCGGTAGCCGTATCCCTGAGCGGAGCCGGGGCTAGTACGGACATGTCTCGTCGGTACCTTTGAACTTGACGCCAGGGGCTGGTCCCCTGGCGCCTGGTCCTTTGTCCAATAAGAGAATGAACTATTATGGGCTATAGTAGGCTAAAGGGATATTCCGTGCATATGTACAAGGAATATACAAGGGATATCAAACGACATACAAATACTATTCAATATATATCCATAAATAAATATATATATTCGGTTTAATCTGATCCTTCGTAACAGTCACCATTGTGACCAGTGGGATTAATCAACACATTTTATTATTTATTTTTCTATTTCATTGAACATTGCACATGTCAAAAGCAATTTTCTTTTACTCAAAATGTGGGTATTACCAAGTCAACTTGTGTTCTTAAAACAATGACAATAAACATAGTTGTATTAGGTTGAAATAATGTGGTTGTGTACTTATTTTTCTGTTAACTTATTATGGATTGAAAACTGAAAACCTTAATGCACAGTAACTGAACTCAATATTTTTAAGTTCTGGTAACTTTTTTACAGTGTAGTCTTGCGATCAATCAAAACTTATTTACATGATATACCTCACATTCACCCTCCATTCACATCCTGGTGTTCTCCATTAGGCCTGTAGGTGGAGCTATGACAGCACACGTACAGTACACACACCGATGGTGTGTGATGTGTCCAAAAATGAATGGGCAAATGTGAGTGAAATGGTTGCACTGTATGCAGCTGCTTGTCTGCATTGCATTCCCCCCCCCCCCCCCCCCCCCCCCCCCCCGGTGGGTGGGTCCGGGTCATTGTGAATGAATGAAAATTGTATTTAACAGATTGCAGAACGGGTACAATACAGTATGGCTCAATACACACAATTGTTAAGGGGATGCAGACCAGAGAAATAAGTTTGTCTTGTTTACATCAGGGTCCCCCATTTTCAATTCATAGTGACATTTATGACATACACAACATATATGACATCATGACATTTATGGCATAGGGACATACATGACATAAAGGTATATAGTACTGTTACCCATAGATCCTGACAGAGAGTATATACATATGATGGGGATGATACTGTTAGGAGGGGGTGGGTGGGTGGGAGAGAAATATACATACGGTGGGGAGAGAATATAATACATATGGTGGGGAGGGGACTGTCTATTAGGTGGGGGTGGGGGGGTTTGAACATTTACGGTGGCCAGTTTCGAAAAGAGCGGTTTTGAATGTGGGTAGGGATTCACATTCCTTTACAGCTTTGGGTAGGGCGTTCCACATTGTTGTGGCATAATTGCGAAACGTGTTTAGTCCCTTGTTTGAGCCGAATCTGGGTTTAACATGATTTGTTGAGCTTCCTCTGGTGTTGTGGTCGTGGTATTCACTGACCTTAGGGAAGTATTTTGACATGTACATGGGTACCTTAGTCATATAGTGTATCTTGTAGACCAGGCCCATTGCAAGTTGCTGTACTCTGTCATCTACTCTAAGCCATCCTAGGTAGTCAAAGTGGGCAGGGGTGAGGTGGGTTCTAGGAGTAAGGTCAAGTAGTAGTCTGACCAGTTTGTTTTTTGATGTTCGTAATCTTGTTTTTAGTGCCTTTGAGGTGCTTTGGTACCATGAGGTGCAAGCATAGTCGTAGTACCCTTGAATGAGTGCTCCTGCCAGAGTCTTCAGGGTATTCCTGTTTACCAGAGAGGAGATCCGGTACAAGAATCTAGTTTGTTGGTTGACTTTTTTTATTACCTTGGATAATAAAGGAATGTGAATCACTACCCACTTTCAAAAACACTCTCAAAGAACACTTACGGGAGACTGCAATTCGAAACTGGCCCCTACAAATGTCCTAACCCAGTTGTACAGTAAATGACCAAGTCCAATGTACAGCCCCCACCCACCCAACCCCACCCCACCCACCCAACCTCCTCCAATGTACAGTTTCTACGTCAAATGTATATACACTCTTTTTCTGGACACTTTTTGTATCACAAACAGTACTGTATTTGCAAATCTGATATGTCATAAATGTATAGATGTAGCAGTACTGTCTATCTGTATGTCATGTATGTCATATATGTTATGATGAATTGAAAATGGGGGACCCTGATGTAAACAAGACGAAAGTCTTTCTCTGGTCTGCATCCCCTTAACAATTGTATGTATTGAGCTGTACTGTACTGTACCCATTCTGCAATCTGTTAATAAACTTTTCAATCAATCAATGCCATTTTGTCACAGGAAAGATTTGCCTCTAGGATGGAACCTAGCAGTGGAGGCTGCTGACCAAATTTTTAGGTGAAGCACAAATTATTATATTATATTATATATTAAATTATATTTTTTTAAACATCCCCAACGCTGCAACACCCCCATCAATCCCAGGTGTCAGGCTCCTCATTCGCTTCCATTCATTTTGGGGACCATGTTTAAATATCAAACTTCTGAAGTATAAACAAACTATACTGCTGTGACAATTTCAATAAAACAGACCATTCTGAGTCAATGGTATGCAAAACTGTACATTGGAATATCTTAACATGTATTTACCACCTTCCTCTGCACGAGGCCACAGATGGGTTTTATGTAACACTAGGACAATGAATGAATGAATGAATGAATGAATGAATGCATGAATGAATGAATGAATGAATGAATGCATGAATGAATGAATGAATGAATGAATGAATGAATGAATGAATGAATGAATGAATGAATTTGCAAGGCTGCCAATCATTCAACCTCTGTGTATTGGATGTCAAGGGCTGTCAATCATTCAATCCCCCAATCAATGGCAAGAGTTTAAATGCACAGACCGTGCTTAGATGACATTAATAGCCTATTTTGATTGGCTATTATTTATTATTTATTTAACCCTGGGTCAATCTGCATGAATAATTACTGCAGGCATTACTACAGTGCAGGCCTGCTCAGAGCGGTCAATTTTGGCAATTTTTGAAGAAAAAATGTATTCACTGGCATTTTTTTACAGAGGAAAACATGTATAATAAAAATAATAATAATAATTAAAAAAAAAAATATATATATATATAGGTATATGTAAATTATATGTAAATTAATAATAATTATGAATTATGAGTGAATTTGTGTTTCACGTGTTGTCATAGAGAAACCTCCACTGGAACCTAGGTATGTAATTTCATCTTTCCTTGTGACAATATTGTCACCCACTGTAACTGAGAAGCAGTCGGTCTTGCTGAGTTTGTTATTTGATCCGAAGAGAATGGACTCTGTTTTACCCAGGTGTAATGATAGTTTGTTATCAGCGAGCCAGGTGCAGATTCTGCCGAGTTCTGAGCTGAGGGTTTTTTCAACCTGTAACTTGTTCTTGTCAGAGACCAGACTGTTGTAAACAGTGACTCCTACAGTTCGGTCGGGGCGCCTGCACAGCGAGGGAAGGATCTGGAGGGAGGTAGTGTGACCTTCCACCAGTGGCGGCTGCTGACCAAATGTTTTGGTGAAGCAAACATTAAATTTTTAAAACATCCCCCACTGTGTGTGTCATTGGTGGCTGATGCGTTCAAAAATTGGGGGGTCGGGAGATACAAAAAATATTTAATAAAGAAGTCCAAATTTCAAGCTTTCTTTAACTACGAGGCATTTATTCATCATATGAATTTGTTTTATAATATCAAACAGAAAACAATATCTTTGACCTGTATTGGTCTCCTTGATACCACATTGTTGGATATGGCCTATGACACTTGGCCATAGTGCAGGGTCTTGTGAGGTCAAACCTTTAGTGGTGGTGGTGATACTGCTGCTTGTAGAGGTGGGTGACACGTCATCTTCATGATGGGCAGGTGTTATGGTCTCACTGAAGGTGGATTTTGACGGACAGGGTTCCTGCAAGTTTCAACAGGTTACATTTAAGACTTTTTAAGACCTTTTTAAAACCACTTTCAATAGAATCTAATATGTTGCCATACCAGCAAAGAACTATTAAGGAAAATTACTAAGAAGTAATTCCATATGTATTGGCCTGATAGGCTATTACCATACTGCTTACTTTGCAGCCTGGACATTTCCCCCCCAAACACATTTAAACATGATACAGAGAAGTTATCGCAACATAGAAGTAATTTCCATCTACCATCTCTCATTAAACACTGTGTAAAGTTAGCTTGGTGTATTGAATCTACCATCTCTCATTAAACACTGTGTAAAGTTAGCTTGGTGTATTGAATCTACCATTGGTGTATTGGATGCACTATCTCTCAATAAACACTCAACTGTGTAGGCTACAGTAAGTTAGCTTGGTGTATTGAATCTACCATCTCTCATTAAACACTGTGTAAAGTTAGCTTGGTGTAGTGGTTACGTCATTGCCGTTTTTCGTGTTCCACCCTCTGTCCAACGCAATGTATTTCCCCATTGCCCATTTCTAAATTGCCTTGTTTAAAACAAATAAATTGGCATGGTGTACCTTTCTGTGCTATTCATCCACAATCTATAGCTCAACATGAAAAGATTCGCAATTAATCATAAAAAAAATCGCGAAATTTTTTTTCAACCAAAAATGAACCCTTAGGAATCATGCTGGAGCTTTGAACCCGTCGGCGGTCAACAAAAGAAATTCGAATCCCTCTTAAATGCTCAAAAAGGACATCTTTTCAGAAATCGATAAAAATAGAAAAATGGCCATTTCTAGTGCTTTGACATGTAAGGTATAGGTCCCCCAACTTGCTAAACCTAATACGACTTGTAAATACGTTTAATTCTTGCTAGATGGTATGCTTGTAATAATCTCCATTTGCGATAAGAACTACACGCGCGTCACCAAGCGCACATCCATGGATGCGCGCACACACCAACAGCGCATAGGTGTTAATCACTGAGTGATCTAATATGCATATTCTTCAGCGCGAGAGGGGGGGGTTGTGTTTCTCACTGTCTGTCATTGATAATATAATCTGGTCCTGCATTATTATTATTATTATTATCATTCTCTCTCGATAATACACGGGACCCGACGGAACGTTAATTTATGTATTAAAAGTAGTCTTATGCTTTTCATCCTCGCCCGTGTATATACCCACGTCGCGCTAAAACAACATAAACTACTGTATGGCAGACAGAGTGCGTGTGTGTACGAGTTATGAGTTATCTCGCAGTTCATTCAAGCGCGCATCACGGTGATGACAGCTCTCTCTAGAGTAGAACGGTGCGCTCACAGGGGCGTAGCTGGAGATTCTGGGCCCCATGAAAGAAACAATTTGTGGGCCCCCCAATCTATTAAAAAATGTGGGGCCCCCAATCTATAAAAAAATTTGTGGCATTTGCTGGGCCCTTGGAATCATCCTAACCCCCCCCCCCCCCCCAGCTACTCCCCTGCACACACACACACACACACACACTCTCTCTCTCTCTCAAACAGAGAAATCAAAAGAAATCAGTACATTACAGAAGGAATTTCTTGTACAGTCTAGTACAGTGGTTGACAATATTGTCACAAGGAAAGATGAATGGATTGATGTTGTAGTCTGAAAAAATGCCAGGAAATGCTCAGAGAATTGTTGCATATATAGAACACAAATGTAGTACATTAGGCATATACTGTAGACACAACATATACTGTAGACACCATATATACTGTAGACACCACATATACTGTAGACACCACATATACTGTATAGACACCATATATACTGTAGACACCACATATACTGTATAGACACCACATATACTGTATAGACACCACATATACTGTAGACACCACATATACTGTATAGACACCATATATACTGTAGACACCACATATACTGTAGACACCACATATACTGTATAGACACCACATATACTGTAGACACCACATATACTGTAGACACCATATGTACTGTATAGACACCATATATACTGTAGACACCATATATACTGTAGACACCACATATACTGTATAGACACCATATATACTGTAGACACCACATATACTGTAGACACCACATATACTGTAGACACCACATATACTGTAGACACCACATATACTGTAGACACCATATATACTGTATAGACACCATATATACTGTAGACACCACATATACTGTATAGATACCACATATACTGTATAGACACCATATATACTGTAGACACCACATATACTGTATAGACACCATATATACTGTAGACACCATATATACTGTATAGACACCATATATACTGTAGACACCATATATACTGTAGACACCACATATACTGTATAGACACCATATATACTGTAGACACCACATATACTGTATAGACACCATATATACTGTAGACACCATATATACTGTATAGACACCATATATACTGTAGACACCACATATACTGTAGACACCACATATACTGTAGACACCACATATAGGCGTTGATTTGTCTGACCAACTCATCCAGTACTACTAGTGTGTGTGTATAAAAAAACTAATTAATAATATAATTATTATAAATGTCGCTCTCTCTCTCTCTCTCTCTCTCTTGAAATCTACAGTTACACATTGCTGTATTTAGTGAGGTAAATGAGTACAAGACATGTTTCACAGACACACACACACACATACACACACACACACACACACATACACAGACAGACAGACACACACACACATTTATATTTACACATTTACACATTACATTTACATCTAGTCTAGTTTGCTTATTTTTTTTTGATATGGTACAGTACTGTAAATACAGACACAGACACACACACACAGAAACACACACACACACACACACATTTACATCTCTCTCTCTCTCTCTCTCTACTACTTTTGGATATGAGAATTTTTTCAATACCCAACTATGTAGTGGCCGCTTGTCGCTAGGCTAGGCCTCCTGCTGGGTCCATTCACTGGAATAACAAAGGAATGACTGGGCCTTTGCTCCAGGTGTGAAATGGTTCTAGTGACAATGATCACATTGAATTCTGGGAGTGTAGTTCTCTCATCAGATAGCTGAATGAACTTGGATCTAGTTCAAGTCCTATACTGAAAAGTTTTTAGGATTTTACCAGAATGTTTGATAGGACATTGATTGAAAACTATCGTCTCAAATTTGACATTTGCTGGCTTATTTTGAAGATATGAATCTGTAATTTTATATTATGTAACAAAAAAAAGGGGGAAATTCTCAGGAGGAGGAGCTCTTTAGGTTAGACTCACAATAATGTTAGTGATAGAAGGGAACTCATTTTGTGCAAAGATGTAAAGCTTTTCAAGTTCCATGCGGCAGAATTGTTACAATAGCCGATAATCCATTTCCCCAATGATAAATCCCTATAGGCCTACAGGTGGAACAACCAGTGACGTCAGACTACACCTCCCTATTGAATCTACCATCTCTCATTAAACACTGTGTTACAGTTAGCTTGGTGTATTGGATCTACCATCTCTCATTAAACACTGTGTTACAGTTAGCTTGGTGTATTGAATCCACTATCTCTCATTAAACACTCAACTGTGTACAGTAAGTTAGCTTGGTGTATTGGATCTACCATCTCTCATTAACAGTTAGCTTGGTGTATTGAATCTACCATATCTCATTAAACACTGTGTTACAGTTAGATTGGTGTATTCAATCTACTATCTCTCATTAAACACTCAACTGTGTACAGTAAGTTAGCTTGGTATATTGAATCTACCATCTCTCATTAAACACTGTGATACAGTTAGCTTGGTGTATTGAATACTATCTCTCATTAAACACTCAACTGTGTACAGTAAGTTAGCTTGGTGTATTGAATCTACCATCTCATTATTAAACACTGTGTTACAGTTAGCTTGGTGATCATCATTGTAATGTAAGCTAAGCTAAAGTTAGCTAACAAAATCGGCTAGCTAACGTTAGCATCCAAGCTTTTTTAAAGTAAGTAACTTTACTTACTTTTTCATCCTCATCTTTTTTTCTGATCCAGATGCTTAAGTCCTCTCCATGTTGCCGATTTATACTTCGGTCCTAATGTTGGTGCAAAGTTTCATTTAGCCTACAGTGCTACTGCCTACACAGTAATGTTACTGACTGTACAGGGCTCTCCAAGCCCTCTCAAAGCATGGGATAGGAAATGGTGTTATCTGATTGATGTAAAAAAAAAAAGTGTCAGAACTGTCAATCATTCAAGCCCCATTCAAATGAATGAGTGAGGTTAAGCCTCACGGGCCAGACTCTAAAGCTGCCATAGTCCAATCAAAGCTGCTATATGGCGTTCATTCACTTACATTGAGTAGTGAAGCTGAGCCTTATACAATGTAAGTGAATGGGAGCTCAGAGCTGTGTGTGTAAAAAAAAATTTAACGGATCAGAATAACGCATATGTGGAAAAAAAGATTTTTTTCTGGCATTTTTTTTCACTGAGGAAAATATACATTCTAATAAAAATTTATATTTTTTAAAAATAAATAAAAATTTATATTTTTTATGTAATAAGTGTGGTGTTATGTTTTTGTCTGTCTATTACTAGTGAAGCTCTGCTTCACGGGTATTCATACAGAAACCTCCACTGCCTTCCACACGTTACACTCTCCCAGTGAGAGTCCGCGCTGCCAGGTGAAAAGAAGTGGTGGGCTGGGTACACATGTGTCGGAGGAAGCATGTGATAGTCTCCGCCCTCCCAGACCGACGGTAGGGGGTAGAGTGTGCAACGACCAGGAAGGGGATTGGGAATTGGCATAACGACTAACATTGGGAGGAGAGAAAAACGGAAAAAGGAGGGGGAAAAAGATAATAATAAAAAAAAGACACTAACCACAAGTGATCAGTACGATAAATCACTGAGTGACGGGCTGTCTGGCTTCTTAAGGGCTCTACATGCTACCACAACTTCGACTGCGACACAACATGGTTGCAGATGTTGCAGAGGGTGTTGTAAAGTGTGTTGCGAGGATGTTGCGTACCTCTCCCCAAAATCTAATCTGAACAACCGTTGCATTGATGTTGCGTAGCATTGATTGGTTGGTTAGCAAATGGGGGCGGGGCTGTTATATAATATTGGTCCCGCAGGCAGGAATACTATCTTCGATAGTTAACGTAATTTATACAAATGGAAGTATTGATTTTGCCGTAACGAATCATTAAAAAATATATACCGTTAACTGGAATATGTTAGTTTCTTACACATATGTTGGATTATGTAATTGGTTTGTCATGACAAACCAATAAAAAATTGTGAATTAACCTGTGGTTATCCTATAGCCCAAATTCAGCAGCTTTTCCTCGAGTGCCTGTAGCTGCCTGCATTTGCACAACGGCGTCCATCCCTGCTGCTAGCTAATGTTAAAACTAACCTAAAGTAAGTTGTTCACCAACAATCTACAGACACCAACAGACACAGAACCGGACTACTACACAAGCCGATAGCGATAGCATCATAAATACTTCCGGTCGGGGGGTTTCAAAATAAAAGCAACGTCTGGTAAAACACCGGAAAGATATTTATTTTGTACATTATCTAACGTTAAAACGAACCTAAACTAATGTTACAACTAACCTAAAGTTTAAACTAACAAACTAACAAACGTAACAAACGAACTAAATATAACTATATTACACTATATACAAGAACAGAGAGGATACAGAGGCAGCTTCTGTCACACCATATTTGGAAAGTTTGATTGATTGTAACCACGCCCCTTTTGAGATGATTTATGACCCCTAAGTCCCGCCCCCTTCTCTGATTGGTCGAGGATTCAAGGAGGTGGGACATCCGGTTTTGAGGGGAGGGACATCCGGTTTAGGAGGGGAGGGACATCTGGTTACGGAAGGGGAGGGGTTGTAAGGGCGGGGACTTCCGTTTTTAGAATTTTTTTTTCAGAAATTAAAGATTTTATTTTTATTTTCAGATTGTATATGTGTATTCCAAGGTTTTCAGAATAAACATTTCAAATGTCTGTGTGTATCTTAAGAATATGTGTATATCTTCAGAATAAATGTCTGTGTGTGTGTGTGTATCTTAAGAATATGGTTTCACAATAAGTATTCCAAGGTATGCAGAATACACATTTCAAATGTGTGTATCATAAGAATAAGTGTGTGTGTTTTCTTGGATAAATGCAAGAGAGTGTTTAGACACTTGTGTGGAGGAATTAAGAAAATACAATGTATCTGTTTAAGTAGAGAATGTTTTCTTCCAAGTGATATGGTTTGAGCAGAAAGCATTCTCCCCTCTGTTTTCTGTCTACCTCTCGGTAGACTGAATATCTCCCCCCTCTCTGGCAGTTTGGTGTGTGTGTTCAGAAAATGTGTGAGTGTGTGTGTGTGTACGCTCAAGCAAACTGTTGGTTCTATGCGATTCTGCAGAACACACGATTCTGAAAGTGACACTTATTCTGCAAGGGTGTCTAACGATGAACCCACCCTCTCAGCAGAAAAAACGCAAGGCCCCCTCAAAAAGGTGTGACTGTTTGGCACAATGGTGCTTAGAGCTGTGTTGAAAATATAGAGTTGTCTTGAAAATTCAAATTTTTTTTCAGAAGCGGCATATTACTATCAGTGTTGGTACGTGCAGTTTGGGGATAAAACAGGGGTGTGTATGAGGGTGTCTTCACAACTTAATATTACAGTGAAAGAATAAAAAAGAAAATACAATTGGTTTCATTGTTATAAACCTAAGGCTCCAAGTGCTCACATTCCATAAAACAGATTAAAGTGATGCCCACGGCAGGGCTAGTATCAATACCATTACCCTTCCTTAAGTTATATTTTATTATTATTCACATTAATTATTACACCTATATTACACTATATATGATAGCTTAAAGAGCTGTGTTGAAAATATAGAGTTGTCTTGAAAATTAAAATGTCTGTTTCTCGCTGTGTCTCTGTTCGAGGGGTGTGTATGAGGGGAGGGGGTTGCCTTCACTTATTAATATGTCAGCTAAAAAAAAAAAAGGAAGCGAGCCTCCTTAAAGTAAAGACGACTCCTATTTAAATTTTGTATCCCTGAAAACAGACACAGACACACACAGTCTTCAGACATCGAGAATGGCTGCAGACAGCGGTATGCCTTACTGTATGCGTTTTTATTGATTCACGATACAGCAATTAACCTCAAGAATATTTTTAAAACCTCAATCTCTCTAAATTACAGCTGTATACCCCGGACATTGGTTTGAAGCACTATTACCTAATGGTAAGTACAAATTAAGGAATACAATTCTATCTTCATAATAAATGTGTGTATGTGTGTGTGTGTATGTGTGTGTGTGTGTGTGTGTGTGTGTGTGTGTGTGTGTGTGTGTGTGTGTGTAAAACGATTTTAGTATTAACTCATAGAAAGGTCTTTATTCTAAAACTTTATTCTAAAACTTTTTTTTTTCCTTTCCCGACCGTAGGAGAAGATTTACAGGAGGCCGCTGATATGATCATTTGGCTAGATTCATTTGCAAACGGTACGTTTTTTATACATTTATACGGTGAGATTACGACAATGTATTTTTACTTAGAGCCTCCTCATAACATGTTTTTTTTTGTCTTTTAAAACGTTTACAGATGGAAGCGATTGGCTGGAGATAGAGGAAGTGGAGGAGGAGGAGGACACCTCTGTAAACATCGAAGGAGAGAATGCTGACTCTGACAAATATTGTGAGTATACAATGCATCCTCTGGTATATATTAATTTATATCGTGAATCAATAAAAAAGACTAAGTGTGACATTCTTCTATACAGCAAAAGACGAATGGAACCCTGCAAAGATCTCAGAACTGGATCGCCTCGACCAAGAAGCTATAGGTCATATATTGGAGGGCCAGCACCGTGAGCCACCCGTCAACCCGCAAGATTTTTATGACGATTGGGGCTTGGACATACTAGCCCAGATCGCCGGTTTCGAGAAGACATCAGGTGTGTGTGTGTGTGTGTGTGTGTGTGTGTGTGTGTGTGTGTGTGTGTGTGTGTGTGTGTGTGTGTGTGTGTGTGTGTGTGTGTGTGTGTGTGTGTGTGTGTGTGTGTGTAAAATGATTATAGTATTAACTCATAGATACTTATTCTTAAATGTATTCTAAAACTTTATTCTAAAACTTTTCTCTATTCTGCACAGCCTGCATTACCGATGACGATTGGAACCCAGAGACACTGCAGGAGTTAAATGTCCTTGACCAACAAGCCCTCGAGGACCTCGTCGCTCGTCATGTCTCCTGCAAGTCCAAGGCCTTCGTTCCACCCCCATCCATGAGTCCTGAAGCATCATACTCTGCGAGAGACAGACGTATAGTATTATCACCCCATGCCAGACTTCATGGTGCTGTACCATATAACAATGATTTACGCAGATACAAACACATTCGATTCTAATTAACCTGTGCTAGGGGAGTCTTTTTTTATTTATTTTTATTTCTTTTTCTTTTTCTTTTTTTTGTACAGAACTAATTATGGAGGAAGATTTAAGCAATGTGGATATACAGGATTGCTCAATGCCTGATATGGGCGACCTTGAAACCTATCTGTTCACTGAGGAGTCTAACCCCCTGCTATGCGGCATAGATCTAGAAATCACCAATGCCCACGTACACCCTACTGCTTATCTTCATACGATAGAGATGATTAATACGCTTAGATCTGAAATTGAAGCCTATCTGAATACTGCTGAACCTAAACCCCTGCTATTCGGCATAGATCTAGAAATCACCAATGGCGACGTAGACCATTCTGATTATATTCATACAATAGAGATGATTAATACGCTTAGAGGTACAAATAATACGACACACAATACCCCGGTAACTGAAATCACGGCTTCTATACAATCATCCCCATCGTCGATCGAAAATGATTCCTTGATAGCAGCTATACGTGAGGCAGAAGGTAATATTCTAGCGCTACGCACAAATATGTCGATCGAAAATGATTCCTTGTTAGCAGCTATACGTGAGGCAGAGGTTAATATTCAAATGCTATGCACAAACAGCTACGATGATGACAGCATTCCTATAGATTCTACGGATATGGAGGAGTTATTAATAGAATTAGATGAAATACAAGCAACGGTGGCGCGTCCCGTACCAACAACCTCTAATGAGACACGCATACCATCCACCCTCTTGACACCTCCCTCAAACGCCGAGAATCCCACTATACAAACTGGTAGAGGTCGTGCTACAATACATCACCGTGGACGTTTTAATAACATAGAGTTGAGAGAACATTTTAACTTAAACCCCACGAAGGGTGTACCAGACTACGCTGCATTCCATAATAATATTACGGATACCATGGAGCGCATTCTAAGTAGAATCGAGAGCGAGACAACAGATGGAGGCTTTATACACGTTTCGTTAATCGGTGACTGTGTGCAAGACAAGGTTTATAGAAACCTACATAAAGGTCGTGAAAGTCTTGATGAATTCTACCTGATACTCAAGCAGATAGTGCAATCAAATCAAGCATTACTCGCAGATACAACCTTACAACTGATGGCCCAGATCGTACACGTGCCTACGGGGGAAGGGGTCAGAAGAAAAATCGACGGTCTACTAGACAGCGAGGTCCTCTCCAAGAAACGTTGTTGCTTAAACATCATAACAAACCCCAACGATCAACAATGCTTTGCCACGAATGTTGCATTACTCTTAGACCCGTCTATAAATCAGGATATTGCATACCAGAGAGGCAATGATTTACACACACTTGCAGATCTTCCTGAAGGAGGTGTGAGTTTCACTGATATACAACGCTTCGAGCGGGTTTTAAATCGTTCAATAGTCGTATTCTTTCGAGATGATAAAGGTTACTCGCATTATAATTCAGGGTTTGAAGGATCGGAGCCCGCTCTCCAACTTCTCCTACATTCCGGGCATTACTACGGAATAACAAGACTGCAGGCTTTTCTAGGCACATCGTACGTGTGTCCGGGGTGTTATGCGGGGTACACGCGTAAAGGTGGACATACATGTAAGACTACTTGTTCCATATGTCACCACGTCGATTGCCATACAGTGCCAAAAGCGCTACGGAAATGTAAAGATTGCAATCGGATTTGTCAATCGTCTTTCTGTTATGACCAGCACAAAGCAAGGCGTGCGACCGCGCTAAAACAACGATCTGTTTGCGACTCTAATAAAAAATGTGAAAAATGTGGTGCTGTGTTCTACATCGCGGCCTCGAAACCAAAAGAACACGTGTGCAGGATGGCTTCCTGTTACACATGTAAGGACCCTTTACCTGACGAGACAGCCAAACGTGATCATAAATGTTATTTCAAAACATTACCCGTCGAGACGAAGCCCAAACCCCACATAGTGTTTTACGATATTGAATCATTTGGGGACTCCAATAATAGGCATGTGCCGTATCTCATTTGTAGTCAAATTAATAATCGTAAGGACTCTTGGAAAGGGCCTGACTGCGTAGTCTTAAATCCGATGGTTAAAGATGGATTAACCCCCGATCTAATCACACAAGGTAGTAAAATCCTATGTTTAAACGATAAAACATTTCAACAACGCTATATCGACTCGGTTTCCTTTTTACCAATGAAATTAAGTCAATTGCGATGGGATTCACGGATCAAATGAAAGGGTATTTTCCCCATTCATTTAGCTCTCTAGACAACCTTAACTACATAGGTCGCTATCCAGCACCCGAGTGCTATAACCCTGATGGAATGTCCACGTCAGAAAGAGCGACATTTTTTCTTTGGTACGATAGCGTTAAGACAGGTGTTTTTAATTTTGCATTAGAGGCGCTACGTTACTGCACCAACGATGTGGATATACTCAGCCGAGGATGTCTGAAATTTCGGGAGGATTTCATTAAAGAAACATCGGTCGACCCCTTTCAATCTATCACCATAGCATCGGCCTGCTTACGAGTTTTCAAAACAAAATATCTAAAAGCAAACACTTTAGTCGTACCAGATCCAAACAATTATAAAAGTCGGAAATGTTACTCTAGTGCTGCCATGCAATGGCTCGAATACATGTCTAAAAAACATGCTATTTCCATAAAACATGCTTTGAATGGTGGTGAAACACATGTCGGGTCGTACTATCTAGACGGATATCATGACAACGGCCTAGAGAAACGCGCTTTTGAATTTTACGGCTGCTTCTTCCACGGCTGTACAACATGATACAACACCCATGATTTGAATCCTTTGACCCGTAAACTGTATGGAGAAATAAAAGCCACGTACGGCATCGAAACAACAGTGATGTGGGAACATGATTGGAAAGTTTTGAAAGATACAGACGTACACATTTTTCCTTAAACAATACCGTACAGTCTGACAGAGGAATGTTTTGATCCTAGAGATGCTTTGTACGGAGGATGCACATCCGCTATTAGATTACGTTACACAACTACAGCCGATGAGACAATATCGTATAACGATGTGTGCTCTTTATATCCCCACATTATGCGAAGTTCAGAGTATTTTTACCCTACCCTATTATACGCAGTGATTTCAAGGACCTAAACACTTATTTTGGACTGATCAAGGCAACTGTAATTCCTCAGAGGGAATTATACTTTCCGGTACTCCCTTATAGAGGAAACGGTAAACTCCTATTCCCATTGTGTCGAACGTGCGCTCTCGCAAACAATCAGGATAGTGATTGTCTCCACACTGATGTAGAACGCTCGTTAACAGGTGTATGGATTACCCCAGAGTTAAACAAAGCTATAGAGCTAGGCTATCGCGTAGCAGAAATCCACCAAGTATGGGATTTCCCTGAACGTAGTAACGATATCTTTGGCTCGTACATTAAAGCTTTTTTGAAGGGGAAGACCGAAGCGAGCGGTTACCCCTCGGACGTGATCACTGAGGTTGATAAAGATAGATATATAGCTGAATACCATAGCCGCGAAGGGATACGGTTAGATAAGGCCTCAATCGTATTGAACCCCGCAAAAAGGTGTCTGTTCGACTTCCGGTTTTGATGTATCAGTGAGTAGACGTGCAAACGAGAGGCTCCGTCTAAAACTTCATTTAAACCTTTCAAATCGAACAAACCTAAACGTTTGGGACCACCTTGCATTTAAACACTATTTGTACAAAAGTGCTGTGGTACAATGAGCGATACAAAGCAGAAACAACCGACTACTTCAACTCGTGCAATGAGCACAGCTGCTAAGCTTGCAGAGGGCAACATTGATGATGCCGGGGAACTCCCAATCAATAAAAACGACCTGGAGGAACTACTCAGTAGACAACGTGATAGCTTCAAATCCGACATAGCAAGCTTGATACAACAATCAACAAAAACTCTGAAAAAGTCGGTGGACTCACTGGGACAACAGATGTCAATGTTCAAAATCATGCTCGACAACACCGACGTGCTGGTGGGAGACAACTTCGCAAAACTCACAGAGATGGAAACCACTGTTGAAGGGCTGCGGTCCACAACCGCGATGCTCCAGGACCGAGTGGATGATCTCGAGAACAGATCCAGGCGTTCCAATTTGAGAATCATCAACGTATCCGAAGGAAGCGAGAGGGGCAAAGACCCGGCGGTGTTTATATCCGAAATGCTGACGGCGTTGACTGGACCTGGCGTCTTCAGCAGTCCTCCGGAGATAGAACGGGCCCACCGTTCTATCGGACCAAGGTCGGGTGAGAGCCGTGAGGGGAAACCCCAAGTTTTCATAGTTAAATTCCTCCGTTTCCAAGATAAAGAAAAAATGCTAAGATGGGCAAGGCAAAATAAACTGGAATACGGCGGCCACGAGTTAAGAATGTACCCTGATATCAGCGCCGTTCTGGCCAAAAAGAGAGCCACGTTCAACGCCGTGAAGAGCTCCCTTTACCACAAGGGAATAAAGTTCCGCCTGTTACACCCAGCTCGTCTTCAGGTCTCGTTCCAAAACGATACCCTCTACTTCGAGTCCCCAGAAAAGGCAAAAGACTTTTACGACCAACACATCAGTGGTAACTAATGACTTTCTGACTTTATAAATGGATAGCCTAGTCTTAGTTTCCCTTATTATTCTTTTTTTTGTGTGTACTTTTCTACCTTCACTATGCGCTGGTGACTGGGCCCTCCTACCTGAGCGTCTGCGGGAGGAGGGATCTCGCGTTTCAGCCAACTGAGGTGTGTGTGTGTGTGGGTGTGTGTGTGTGGGTGTGAGTGTGTGTACGCGCGCATACACCATGCGCGGACCCATGTGTGTGGATCTGTGTGTGGGTACCTTCATTTAATGTATACGTTAATGGCGGGGACGCAGGGCCTCTCACCTGAGCATTTGGGGGGGGGGGGGTCTAGCGTTTCAGCCAAATTGATGTGTTTGGTGGAAATGTGTGCGCGTATCTATGTGTGTGTGTGATTGTTCGTGTGTGTGTCGAGGGCTTGGCGCGGGGCTCAAATGCTCGTCCTCTCCCCTCCCCCTTATTATCACTGCTTATAACTATTAAGGATATTTAAATATGGTATTTGAGTACTATTGTTTTGTATTAGAACAGGCGTATGTGTATGAATATACATGTAGATATAGGGATATACAACTTAGATTTGGATATGGGGATAGTAATTTATTTATAAATAAATCTTGATTTTGTTGTTACTTACTCTATTTTGACTTTTCCATTCTTTTGCATATAATACCCCCTTTTTTGTACTATTATTTATGTTTTCACTCCTATTTTATATTTTTTGTTAATGATATTATTATATATATATATTTTCTTTTCCAATAGATTTTTTAATTGTATTATTATTTTTTATTATTATTATTAATTCTTTTTTCTTTTATATATACATTTATTTGTATCTCTATTTTGTCTATCTGATATAGTCCAATAGGGCTGCCATAGGCTATTCATTTGACTGTACCCTGCTTGACCTGGTTCCCTACCCAGGGGGGTTGATATTGTTGGCTTTCATACGGTCTATTCTAATATACTTAAATGGACATAACTGTGAATAAGACAGGAACCTTGTATGCTCAAGAATGTTAGTGATTATATCATACGGAAATGACACAGGAGCCCTGCTGCTAGTTCTAGTTCTTAGGACCTTATTTTCACTGCTATGGTTATAATTATTAAGGATATTTAAATATGCTACTATTATTATATTGTATAAAAACAGGCGTAGGTGTATGAATATACATATGTAGATATATGGGTATATATACAACTTAGATATACATTTGGATATAATAATTTATTTATAAATAAATCTTGATTTTGTTGTTACTTACTCTATTTTGACTTTTCCATTTTTTTTTATATATAATGCCCCTTTTTTGTTTCACTCCTATTTTTTATTTTGTTAATGATATTATTGTACATATATATATATATATATTCTCTCTTCTAATAGATTTTATTTTTATTTGTATTATTATTTTTTTATTATTGTTATTGTTGTTATTATGTGTATGTATGTGTGTGTGTGTGTATATATATATATATATATATATATATATATATATATATATATATATTTTTTTTTTTTTTTTTGTAAATATATTTTGTATCTTTATTTTTTCTATCTGATATAGTCCAATATGGCTGCCATAGGCTATTCATTTGACCCTGTTTGACCTGTTTCCCTACCCAGGGGTGCTGATGTTGTTGGCTTTCATATGGTCTATTCTAATATAATTAAATGGACATAACTGTGAATAAGACAGGAGCCTAGTTTGCTCAAGAATGTTAGTGATTATGTCATACGGAAGTGACACAGTAATTGGAGCCCTGCTGCTAGTTCTAGTCATTAGGACAAGCTTAGGGAGGTGTATGTTCTCCGCAAGGAGTGGTTGGGTGTCAGGGAAATTGGGTGTTAGATCCTACAAGTTTGTTTGTGTTAGTTTTGTCTGTGTTAGTTTTGTCCTCTCTCCTCGCCTCCTTTCAACAAGATCCTATGCTACCTCATCACATACCCTGATATCTGAATATGGCTAATGCATCGAATAAGAGAGGAGCAAGTCTAAGATTTGTCTCTTGGAACGTCAAAGGCATCAATGGCCAAGTCAAGAGAGGCAGAATATTCTCCCACCTAAAACAACTTAAAACCGAAATAGCTTTCCTGCAAGAATCCCATCTGACCACAAAGGATCATCATAGGTTGAAAGCCTCTTGGGTTGGACAAACCTTCCATTCCAATTTCAGTAGTAAAGCAAGGGGTACAGCTATTTTAATACATAAAACAGTACAGTTCAGACCAACTAAGGTTACAGCAGACCCCCAGGGCAGGTTTATTATAGTTTCAGGATCCCTTAATAATGTCATGGTAGTGCTAGTTAATCTATATGCACCCAATTGGGATGACCCAGCATTCATGGGAAAAGTAATAGCATGTTTACCTGATTTGAACTCTCACCATTTGATTTTGGGGGGCGACCTCAACTGTACAATAGACCCACGGCTAGACAAATCGAATCCAAAGAATGTCTCTCCCTCTAAAATGGCAAAATCAATTACATCATTTGTGACCCAAATAGGATGTGTGGACCCATGGTGTTTTTTTTATCCGAGTAAAAAACACTTTTCTTTCTACTCTCAGGTCCATAAAACATTCTCTAGAATTGATTACTTCTATATTGATAAATATTTCATTCCGGCTGTCAATAATACAGAGTACTCAACTATAGTGATATCGGATCACGCCCCATTACTACTTGACATCGCATTCTCACTCCTACAAAAATCACACCCCCCTTGGAGGTTGGACTGCACATTGTTAAGTGATGATGGATTCTGCCAAACAATATCCAAGGTGATTGACGAATTCCCTATAACCAATAACCATGACAGCATATCCCCATCCCTACTCTGGGAGACCTTAAAGGCGGTAGTTAGAGGAGAGATTATATCCTACTCTGCAAGACAAAACAAACTGAGAAAACAAAAACAGGAACAGCTCATGGAAAGTATTGCAAAACTAGACAACCCCTGAATTAGACAAGGAAAGACAATATCTCCAAATGGAATATAACTTACTTTCAACTCGTGAGACTGAAAAACAACTTTTAAGATTACGTGGGTCTTTCTACGAACATGGGGAAAAGGCAGGACGCCTTTTGGCACACCAAATTAAGAGTAGATCGACATCCCAACAAATTGAACAAATAAGGACTCCCTCCGGAGAACTCACAGTCATCCCATCTCTTATTAATGAGACTTTTAAAACATTCTACTCCGAGCTTTATACCTCACAAACCCCTGCGGATGATACAGATATGACAAGGTTTCTTGACAACCTGGAATTCCCATCCATAACCCACACGCAAGCGAGCGAAATAGACCAACCTCTAGAACTTGGTCATATAGCAGACTCGATTGGACTGATACAAAGTGGCAAGGCCCCTGGCCCAGATGGCTATCCAATAGAGTTCTATAAAAAATTCATAGATAAATTAACCCCCCTCCTGTTAAAAAATTTCAATGACTCTCTGGACCAAGGGGCTCTGCCTCCAACTCTCACTGAGGCCTTAATAACCTTGCTATTAAAACCGGGTAAAGAACAATCTGACTGCAGCTCCTACCGCCCTATCTCCCTTTTAAATGCAGACTATAAAATCCTAGCAAAAACACTAGCCATGCGGCTAGATTCGGTTATGCCAGGTATCATATCATTAGACCAAACAGGGTTTATGAAAAACCGCAACTCCTTCTCTAATATCCGGCGCCTTTTAAATATTCTTCATTCTCCTGCATCCGGTGAGACACCAGAGGTGGTGGTCTCCTTGGATGCGGAGAAAGCATTTGATAGGGTGGAGTGGGGGTATCTGCTAGAGGTCCTTAATAGGTTTCGTATGGGCCCCACATTTATTTCTTGGATAACACTTTTATACTCAGCACCTAAACCATCTGTGAGTACTAATGGGATGATATCCCAGTACTTCACTCTTGGTAGAGGTACCCGCCAGGGATGTCCTCTGAGTTCTTTGCTATTTGCCGTAGCAATCGAACCTTTATCTATTGCGCTCAAATCCGCCAACTCCAATCAAGGAATCTTTAGATATGGTTCGGAACACATACTCTCCTTGTATGCAGACGACTTATTATTATTCATTTCTGATCCACTGTCTACCATCCCTCAGACTATCGGACTGCTGAATAGATTCGGAACCTTTTCAGGTTACAAACTTAACTTTTCAAAAAGTGAATGCTTCCCAGTGAATAATCTAGCCTTACAGATCCCTGAAAAGCAATTCCCCTTTAAGATATCTAAAGACAGTTTTAGTGAACATATGTCGTAAATTTTCAGACCTTATCGAGAATAATTTCTCACCCCTAATAGCCAAGCTTAAATTAGACCTGGAGAGATGGAATAGCTTACATATAACTATTGCGGGGAGGGTAAACTGCATAAAAATTAATGTGCTTCCACGTTTTCTATACCTTTTTCAATCCCTTCCAGTCTTCTTACCCAAATCCTTTTTTACTAAAGTAAATGCACTGATTTCCCATTTTATATGGGGAGGCAAGCCCCCCAGAATCAAAAGAGAGTTCTTACAGAGGCCTAGAGAGGGTGGGGGATTGGCACTCCCTGATATAAGAAACTATTATTGGGCAGCCAACATCCACAAGATGATTTTATGGACCCAAGAACCGGCACTGAGCTGGTGTGAATCTGAAGCAGGATCCTGCCAGTCTACCTCACTATTGGCTCTGCTCTCATCTGAATTGCCAATCCGGCCGACCAAATTTTCAAGAAACCCAATTGTTGTATCGACTTTAAAAATATGGCTTCAATTCAGGCGCGCCTCTGGATTCCTTGGGTTCTCCAGCCACAGCCCCATTTGCAACAACCACCTCTTTATCCCTCCCCACACTGATGCAGCCTTTTTGACCTGGCAAAGGTCAGGCCTAGTTAGAGTGAGGGACTTATACACCAATAAGGTTTTCTGTAGTTTTAGTGATCTGTGTGAAACATTTGGCCTCCCGAGATCTCATTTATTTCGATACTTTCAAGTTCGAAACTGGGTTAAACAACACAATACCTTCTTCCCTATTATCTCCAATTCAGTAATTGACACAATTCTGGACATCCCCACAAATCAAAAAGGTCTTATATCAAGGATTTACACCCTGATCTGCCGTAACACAGAAACATGTCTTGATAAAATCAAAGAGGACTGGGAAAAGGAATGGGGTGAGGCTATAGATGAGAATATTTGGAATGGAGTATTGGCCAGAGTAAATGACAGTACATCCTGCTCCAGGCTCAATCTGATGCAATTTAAGGTGGTCCACCGCATCTACTTCACAAACTCTAAACTCGCCAAAATATATCCCAATATTACAGACTCTTGTAATAGATGCCACATGTCCCCAGCAAATATGACGCACATGTTTTGGTCTTGTCCCCGCCTACACAGCTTCTGGACAGCTATTTTCAAACACCTCGCCGAGGCTTTCGACATGGAGCTAACTCCCAGTGCAGAAATAGCCATCTTTGGAGTCTTACCAAGACCGGATCACCAAGGGGTTAGGAGAAGAACAATAGATAGAATTGCCTTTGCATCCCTACTAGCACGCAGAAGGATCTTGCTAGAGTGGAAATCACCAGCAGCCCCCAAAGCATCCCTATGGCTTAAAGATCTCATGTTCTTTCTAAATCTGGAGAAAATCAAACACAACCTAAGTGGGTCTAGTGAAAAGTTTGAAATAGTATGGGGCCCTTTTATTGGTTACATAGCCAAGCTAAAGACATTAGGATAATGAGAAGGAAGGATGAGTGAGAGAGATATGTGTTTGTATGTTCTATGTTTCCTGTTGTGTATTTGTAGGATTGGGCAAGATAGGGGAGGGAAAATGGGAGGGAGGGGGGAGGGTTCGTACAAGGTCCTTGAAATGCTAAATACTTGAATTTTGACACAAGGTAGCGCTAACTGTCGGAGATTGGCTTTGAGCCATAACATATTGGATCCGACTAAAGGTGTATTCTTTACTCTTTATTAATTATTATTATACATTTTTGCTATAGAAAACAGCACTTAAAAGTGAACTGTATCACTTTTATTTTTTAATTATCTTTTTTGAGAAAGTCCTTGAATCTAATTTTGCAATGTATGTGGGAACCCAGGAGGGAGGGGGGGAAGGGTGAAAATAAAAAATATGCCATTCAATGTGTAATGTATCCAACTATACCTTTGATGACTAATAAATAAATGTTAAAAAAAAAAAAAAAAGGTGTCTGTTCAAATTGATGTTGAATTCTTTTTGGGGTAAATTTGCTCAACGCTCTAATTTAACAAACACTGTGTTGTTAAGAGACCCTGCAGACTTCTTCAAACTGTTATTCTCTGAAGAATATGATGTCAAGTACTTTTCATTCCTTAATGATGACGTAGCATTAGTACAGTGGTGTTATACGGAGCGTCATCTTCTCAGTCAAAGAAATACCAATATTTTCATAGCATCCTTTGTGACAGGCTACGGCCGTATGCATCTCTATAACTATCTGCATAAACTTGGCGAAAATGTTTTATATCATGACATATCATGAGTGTGATTTATAAGACAGATAAGGACGGTGAGAGTTTACCCTTAGGTTCCTATCTAGGCGAGCTGACTAGCGAGCTACGACCGGGCGAATTTATCATCGATTGGGTAACTTGTGGACCCAAATCATACGCCTATCGTACAAACCAAGATAATGTTGTCTTGAAAGCTAAGGGGATAACCCAGACTTATGATAGCTGCAGAACGGTTTCATTTGGGTCTATGTGTAATTTAGTCGAACATTATCTAAAACGTGACCCTTCATCACCCGACCAGATCCTCTACGCACCCCAGTTCAATATAAACAGATGTAAAAAAGATTTATCTCTTTCTAACGCCAACGTCTTGAAGAAGGTCAGAGTGGTTTACGATAAAAGAAGGTTATACTCTGACGGTACGACGAAACCTTTTGGGTATTGAGTGAGAAAAAAAAAAGAAAAAGAAAAAAATTGAGTTTACAGCAGAATATGATTTTGATCCCCGTTTAGAGCTCCCAATGTCCACAATTATAGCGGGTCCAAGTTGTTGTGGGAAGACCTATCTTGTACAGAAAATATTAGAAAATTGTAATGAATCTTTGTCAAATGTACCAGATAATATTGTATGGATTTATGATTGCTATCAACTGAACTGAACTGTTGAAGACATAAAAAATCACTTTTGTCAAAGGGTTGCCAGAATCATTTAACGACGAGACATTATTCCCTAGCAGTATGAATCACCTAATTATCCTAGATGATATGGTTTTTTCAGCGGGGGAACATCTTGAAGTGGCCAACATTTTTACCCAATACAGACATCATAGGAATATGAGCGTTATAATGCTTACACAAAATCTATTTCAACAGGGTAAACATAACCGTACAATTAGTCTTAACGCTAGCTACTTGATTTTATTTAAAAACCCTAGAGATAGATTACAACTTTCAGTATTAGCTGGTCAAATGTACCCCGGTGAGCGCTCTATTCTATTGGACAGCTTCAAAGAGGCCACATGGCATCCGTATTCTTATCTATTAATAGATTTGCGACCGCAATGCCCTGACCAGTTGAGACTTAGAACCGGTCTAACACCTCAGGAAGGACCTCCAGTGGTGTACATAAAAAAATAAGGATCATGTCTTGTCGTATACGGGGTCATATGGATGTATTGAAGGCTTTATATAACAGTCATCCCATCATTCGAAAGCAGATGTTAACTAGGGCTTCACCAGATCTGTTGAGATGTGTGTGTGAGATAGCATTAAATGTCTTGAAAGGTGTTATTCCCCTTAAAAGCGTCCACATACATAAACTGAGAAGAAAAAAGAAGATCCTAAAGCTCTTGGCTGATAACAAAGTTAATCTGTCAAAGAAGAGAAAAAAGCGTATGCAGACTGGGGACGGTTTTTTTCTACCGTTATTCAGTGTAGCCATTCCATTTTTAACGTCTTTATTCACAAAAAAAAACTCATATTAATATCACCGAGAAAGCGTCAGATAAATTACATACAGGAATGTATAATATTCTGAACGATATTACAGACAAAGAGGAACAGGTGTTGCCTCCAATTAACACCAATGCATCGCGATTACATAATCCAGCTGTCTATGCATCGGATTCGGATAAGGCTAAGAAAATGAATATTCTTCTACATCGTTATCTAGGTACTCAGACAAAAAGAACATGTTACCCCAAAGTTTTACCTATGGATACACCGATAGAAGCGGCAGAGGTCAGAACCCCACAAGATATTGACCAATTAGTCTCTGCACTCCCCGTTAGAAGTGAAGTAAAAGCACGCTTGATCATGCAACAATTAAATATTATACCCACAGAATCATGGAATCTTAAAGGCGAGTTTATTCGCGACAGTATCCCCATAAAAGGGTTGCATGTGTTGGATTATTTAAAAACGTTGAGTACTACCTCTAAGCATTCTGCACCAGGTCCTGGTTATGATGTTTTTCTACAAACCTTATCGGAGGTTAATATTCCTCTATCATATATTGGGAATAAAGATGCACGTAATTCTTTGAATGCTCTAAAGACCCGCACAGGATTTTCAGAAGGCGACATGAATTTGTCTTCTGAAAATCTTTCCACCCGAAGAAGGAATAATGAACCGGATACAGATTGGCTCAGTTTGTGAAATGCATTAATGTTTTGTATTTTTTTTTAATAAAAAACAACAACAAAGAAATACTTTCAACATGTGTGTTTTATTATATTTGTTACATACATTCATTTAACATTCTTAAACTACAACAATAATGAAATACTTTCAGAATGTGTGTTTTATTATATTTGCTACATATGTTCATTTAACATTCTTAAACTACAGCACGCTTGTCTATGGATACCTCTGCATTTTAATATACATTTCTTATATTTCATGACAAATCTACTAACTAGGAGGTCGTTTCTCAAAGTATCTCCTGTATAATGTTTAAATATGATATCGTTCAGACTGTATCCTCTTGCTCTTTGACATAGAAAATATACACAATGATGGCCACAATAGGCTGAGAGTTCATTCTGCACTCTACGAGTAGAATAGTAATAGGCCTCTGTAACATTTTCTTGTAGAAATTCACTAATGTCTGACGGATATGCTTTAGAGTTAGGGCTGAGCCCGAAGGAATAAAAAAAGACACCCTCTCGTTCGTTATCAAGACTCACAGCGAGCCAATGCACACCGGGCTTATTGCTGGGGTCTGTATTAACTATAAAATAGAAAGGTCTAGTCCGGGTATTCTGTAAATAGCTTTTTAGTTCATTACAAGCCCATACACCTTGAAAACGAGACCCCAACAAGGATGAACATAACGTTTGTAATTCTACATTATTCATTTTCTAATAATAGTCTACCAACACTTGTCGTCGGTCATTGATTTTCGAGAATTGAGTCAAAACAAGCATATACGATCAGAGTCGCAGTGGTGTGTAGAGGCTCTTGAAATCTCATCTCCAGACGTAGATTCCCTGTAGCAGCGGGGGATGAGGCCAACCCGTCCTCATCAGGGTCGAGATTAAAATAATATAAGCCATATCCTTCTAGAAAGTCCTTTCGATCAAAATTCAGAGCAGAATCCTTCAGATGACGGCCTGTGGCTGTAAATAAACTGTAGTATTCCCTCACCGCGTTTCCTTGTGCAAACTGTGGCTGATAAGCTTTTGATGGGATCTGACGACCGTCCTGACTTAAGGCTGCATATTCTAAATCAAAATGTTGAAAATTAAATGGATTTCTATTGGGGGTACCATTATAAGCCTTGTGTTCAACTAAACCGAGTATAACGTATTTCGGTAGCAAGCCCAGAAAGATGTTTTCATGGGTCGAAACCCTCGAGTTAATAGGGATAGAGAATGTTTTTACATTAATACGTGCTAATGGATATAGTGCATTTCCCCTTTGTAAAGCCATTGCGTGGTCTAACTGTACAGCAGGGGATACGACAACCTTTTTTACGAATAAGGTTGCATTAATAATATGAAGTCTGAACCCGCCATCGACCGCAGATATTATATAGAAATCGTCTTTAGCTCTAGTTATTTTTATTTTTAAATCAACTTTATTTAATAATAGACGATCGCTAGAAAATATATCTGAGTGGATTCCACCCAGTAGATGAAACTCTCGCGATAGAGCGCATTCCAGCCCCCTGGTTTTTAAGCCTTTATTTCTCCCGTCGACTCCTAGACGGACATCTTCCATGGCCCAACCTGTATCTTTAGCGAATAAACTAGCGGTAAATTGACTATTCAAACTATCAGGAGAATAATTCAGTAATGTTTCAATCATAGCTCTATAATGATGTGTAGAACTAGATTGACTGATTAAACGATCCTGGACTGTTACATCTACTTGACTAAAAATTGTGTTTAACGGATAATTAATTATAGAGACATCAGCATTGGCTGCCAGATCAGTACCATCGCCATTGGTGATCTTCGCCTTTAAATATAGTAACGTATTATTGAGATCCAAGTACTGCTCTCCTTCACCTGGTATATTAAATTCTATAGGGGAATCTCTAGTTAGAGCTGTTATGGGGGATATTTCAATATAATCACTTCGCTCGATCGATAGCTGAGTATAAGGGGCTGTAAAAATATCCAACTCAGATCTAGAGCACTCTTGGGAGCGTTGATGGATCATGTTTCACTTAAAATATATCCTTTACACGTTTCTTCGTCGGTCGTCTTCTCTGACTAAGACCTCTTCTTTTAACCGGCTTCTTCTTATAAGATCTCTTATTCTTTATAGCTGTCACTCTACACCCAGGAGGTATCCTTCTTTTCGATGACCTCTGAGCATAGCCGGCACCTCTCTGCTCACCCATCCTAGTGGTGACCTTCTGAATGACGTCGTCTAAAACCTCTTCGCCTATATTTTTAGCCGCTGTCTTGATGTGTGGTTTAGCTATGTTAATACCTGTTTTAAGAAAAGGCATAACAAATTTGAATAATCTGGAGAAGATAGACCCTATCCCACGACCGTATTGCACCGGTGCCCCTGCAAATCCAGCTAAGCCGTGTCCCACCTGATTTACATAATAATTAACGAAACGGTTAGGATGGATGTGTGGGTCCATAATATCTTTTTTTTATTACACGCTTATGTCCAAGGGCTTAAAATGTAATTTTACTATCACTTTCCCATACGTAAAATCAACTAACTGGTCCGTGTCTGTCTTGATTTCTATTTGAATAGTATTTATATCGGTTTTTGATACCCTCGAATAATGCACGCGATCATTACGTATGTTTATCAAATCTCCATAGGTCCCCTTGATTTGTACCGTAGATAATAGAGGACGTATGAACCCCCTACGAGCTGGTGGTCTGACAGATTAGAATATATGAATAGATTATATACACCAGAACCTAGATCCGCAGGATATGGGCCTCTATATTAGCTAGATCATACCATTTATTGGATTTCAATCCTATAACATAAGATAGCCTTGGAGGGAATCTCACCTCGTACACACCACTCCCCGTAAACACACATCTATTAGTAATCTCGTTATAAAGGAGCCCCGCCTTTTTATCACCTGTCGTGCGTAAACTATCTGTGATTAGTTTTATTAATTGTTTAGTATTTTTATAGTAACCCCCTGAGCCTATCCTTATTGTTTCAACCAACATGTCGGGATGATGTTTTAGATGTCTGCATTCAAAATATGCTGACTCGGGGGGAAAATTATACCATGTATGAGGGTATGTTATTTCTGCCAGACCAACTAACCAATCACCTTTTAATTGGAGGGGCTTAGCCAGATTAATATTGAAACTAGAAGCCTTATTATTGGGGAACACAGACATGCACGCGTTGGAAGGGAGCGTAACGTAGAACCCCTCCATCGTGCTAATATGCGGAATTATGATTACCGTCCTTAAAAAAGTATAGGATTATATAAGAACCTTATTCATACAGCTCTGAGAGTACTCTTTAAGATGTAAGAATTAAATTTCGCAGGCCATCCTATCCATTTTATCAGCGTATACATCTTGCCGTTTATCCTTTTATTCTCAATACATTTTTCTATCTTGTATGTTTTATTCGTCCCTTCCACAATCTTTTGCAGCTCCAATTCGTAGAAAACTCCTTTTACGCTTTCACCATCTTGGTCTTTAAGGACATACACAACAGGGACACGGGCTAAACGCTTCTCTATAATAAACGTCTCGTACGTATACGTCTGCTCATAGCGCTTGTCGAAGGCAGACTTATATTGAGATATACGCACAGTAGTGCCTATATCAAATTTAAATCTAGTTTTTTTATGCGTTAGAGGTACTGTTCCGTACAGGTTCTGAAATACCTGTAGTATGTTATCTTTAGAGACCTCTGTAGGTCTCATTTGAATACTGGAGTGAAAGGTGTCATTATAACTCTGTACCATATCCTGCAACATATCAATATACCGAAAAGTATTTTTAGCTGTGAAAAATCTCCACATCCTGTCCTTCAATGTACGGTTCAGTCGTTCGATAACGCTCGCTTTCAATTCACTTCCGGTTGCGAAGTGGTGTATGTTGTGTCGATGCATCAATTCTTTGAAATGTTTATTATAGAATTCTTTACCTTCATCCGTTTGTATTTTTACAGGCGTTTGGCTTTCATCTAAAACATTAGCGAAGGCTTTTGTAACAGTTAAACCTGTCTTATTTTTTAAAGGCCTTACATAAACCATCTTTGAGAATGCATCAATTACAGTCATCAGATATTTAAAACCATCGTTGTATTGTGCTAAGCTTTGCATATCGCATAAATCAATTTGAAATTGATATAGAGGCCGTGGTACGAATACTCTGTTTCTCTTAAAATGTATTATAGCAGGCTTATGTAGAGTGTAGCTATCCTGCTTTGATAACCAGGTTTTAATAACATTTATCCCTACTTTATCTCCTGTAGAAAGTTCCACTGCCTTACGCAAGCGTTCGACACCCCCAAACGAACCTGGATTTGCGGGGTCATAATATATTTTAGCTAGTATGCCATCCATATTTTCAAACCACCACACCCCTTGGATTATAATACATGAGTGAATAAGTAAGCAGGAGACATTTTTTATTTTTTTTAACACACCATTTTTTTTTTTTAAGAAATAAACAAATCACACTCTATAGACTTTTGCCAGTTTTGGCACACTGGACATGAAAAGAAGTATTGAATCATATACTGCCTCATTCTCAGGGTAATCATTGTGTATTTCCTTAATCAAATCCTTCAGACATTCGCTATTCTTAAATGACTGAAATTCATAGAGGAGCCCCTCGCAGATTCCTTGCAGTCTTAGCGGTGATGGAATGGCTAAACAGAGCCGGCCCAGGAGGGCGCTAATCAGGCATGCAGTGGTGGTCAAACACGGTAAAACGCCATTTAGGCTACGTCACTGAGGCAGAAGTGCACGCATCCTATTATTATGCAAAGTCTAGGTGATAAGTGCCGGCCTTGGTATACGGTGCGACGACACAAAAATTACTCGTCGCTCCGTATACCCCGGCCGGCACTTATCACCTAGACTGTGTGTGTGTGTGTGTGTGTGTGTGTGTGTGTGTGTGTGTGTGCATGTGTGTGCGTGTGTGTGTGTGGAGTGTTGGGCGTGTGTTATGTGACAAAAGACCGCCCGTCTCGTCCCCAGCTCCGCCTCATGAAAGAGGAGAGAGACATGTATGCGCGTGCACGTGCGCGCGTGCATGTGGGCGTTCGGCCTTGGACCATATTACGACTGCACCACTGGCGCTAATGGTAGGAATCAGTTCACCACTCCATAACATAGTCAGTAGTGCTGGTTCGTTGATCATGTAATACAATGCAGGTTCAAACAAGCATTCATGATGACGCTGACTCGGGTGCTGAATGGTACAACCATAGCAATGCTCGATGAGATGTAGATCGACACAGCACTTCAACACTTCGGCCAGAAGTAGTTTAATGCTGGCAATCATTAAATGTTCTAGGAATCCCGCTCTCTCGTCAACCACAACGGGCAGTATTGTAAGTCGTCTCCTCTCTGTGACAGGCATGTCTTGCGGGAAACCAGATTCGGGTGTGTGTGATCGCCATTCTCCATTAGGCTGTGTGTCCCCAGCCTCTCCATCGGCTATGGTATCTTGTGATGACAGATCAGGTGTTTCGCAGGTATTCATCGGTGGAATAATGCAGAGTAGCGGTGAGTCGGGTACAGCAGACTCCAGTTCGTATCCAGTGTAGAGCACGTATCCAGTGTTGAAGGAGGCCATGATTCGTCTTTAAAGTCCATTGTAACTTGTTTTTCTTTTTTTTAAAGGGTCTTTTACGGTTGACACGCCCCTTCCTTCACACCATCGCCTGGACCTTTGGTATCGTCTTCCTCTGATTTGTTGTATGGAAAGAGACGTCTTTTCAAATGATCCATATCTGCTTGCACCTTTAACATCTCGCTCGTGACAGCTCCACATGTGTGAAGACATTCTAACCACATGTTCACCGGAACAGTAAATAGAACACTCTCGGCTCCAAATGCATACCGTTTGAAAATGGTCATATCCCCCACTCCACTAACGCCTGGCTTGTTATGTATAGAGATACGTGCTGTGTAATATACAAAATAACTTTCTAAGTCACTGGAGCCTGTTAACAGTTTGATTAGCTGTCCTTCCTTGAGCTTTCTGACGGCCAAACCGTCTAGCGCGTCAAAAAAAATCTTTTTTATCTGCCAGAACTCTCTTTCGCTTAAATAGAGCTCCGGCCTCTCTCCAATGCCTTCGAAGTCAGTTAGACCCAGTTTGTATATCACAACTCTGTCTAATCGGCCGTCATATTCCAGACTCAATATTCCGTCGCTCGTAGGCCACACTTCATTATAAATACCTCGTCCATATCTGCACGGTGCCCTCAATAATGCCCTAATACGTGCTATTCTGTCAGATGTGTGTATAACCGGGGTACAAATATTGTCAGCCATTATGCTCTTGGATCTATCAGTCACAATCAGAAACATATATATAGCTTTTTTTTTTCTCTACACAACGCCCCCATTTATGTCATGGATAATATCGCACACCTTCCAAAGACAAAAACATACTCCCATAACGCCTCCTATACACATACTACCAATGCTAGCCCGTATTATATAAAAATAATACTGTTTTGATCATCCTCTGAGAATTCTATAGTAGTAGGGTTTTCTAAAACCATTGTCTGTGCGGACATAGTTCCTTTTTTATTCTTTCACTGTAATATTAAGTTGTGAAGACACCCTCATACACACCCCTGTTTTATCCCCAAACTGCACGTACCAACACTGATAGTAATATGCCGCTTCTGAAAAAAAACATTTGAATTTTCAAGACAACTCTATATTTTCAACACAGCTCTAAGCACCATTGTGCCAAACAGTCACACCTTTTTGAGGGGGCCTTGCGTTTTTTCTGCTGAGAGGGTGGGTTCATCGTTAGACACCCTTGCAGAATAAGTGTCACTTTCAGAATCGTGTGTTCTGCAGAATCGCATAGAACCAACAGTTTGCTTGAGCGTACACACACACACACTCACACATTTTCTGAACACACACACCAAACTGCCAGAGAGGGGGGAGATATTCAGTCTACCGAGAGGTAGACAGAAAACAGAGGGGAGAATGCTTTCTGCTCAAACCATATCACTTGGAAGAAAACATTCTCTACTTAAACAGATACATTGTATTTTCTTAATTCCTCCACACAAGTGTCTAAACACTCTCTTGCATTTATCCAAGAAAACACACACACTTATTCTTAAGATACACACATTTGAAATTTTTATTCTGCATACCTTGGAATACTTATTGTGAAACCATATTCTTAAGATACACACACACACACACACAGACATTTATTTACATTTACATTTACATTTAGTCATTTAGCTGACGCTTTTATCCAAAGCGACTTACAAGTTCTGTGCGACAAGACAGCAAGAAGGGTATAACTCTATCAGCTGAGTAACAATGTTCATCAAAGTGTTGCGTGTTACAGTGTAGGTTAGTTTATTAGGACAAGTGCATGACATTAAGGTTAGATTTTTATTTTTAATTTTTTTTATCATTTCAGATAATGGTTGAAGAAGTGAGTCTTTAGTCGACGGCGAAAGATTGGACGGGATTCGGCTGTCCTAACTGGGATGGGTAGTTCATTCCACCATTGTGGGGCAAGGACTGAGAATAGGCGGCTTCTCTTTGATGACCCTCCGGGAGCTTGGATAGGAGTAGATCTGAGGCGGCCAGAAGATGCAGAGCGTAGGGGTCTTGAGGGTGTGTAGTTAGAGACCATTGACCGGAGGTAGGCGGGAGCGGTTCCCTTTGCCACACGGTATGCTAGGTCGAGGGCCTTGAAGCGGATACGTGCAGCAATGGGGAGCCAGTGCAGGTCCCTAAGAAGTGGGGTGACATGGGCGGACTTCGGTAGGTTTGAGATCAGGCGGGCCGCTGCATTTTGAATGAGTTGAAGAGGCTTGGTGGCAGTGGCCGGGAGGCCAGCTAGCAGTGCGTTGCAGTAGTCGAGGCGGGAGATGACTGTTGATTGGACGAGGAGTTGGGTGGCTTCTTTTGTCAGGAAGGGGCGTATCCTTCTGACGTTGCTCAGGAGGAATCTGCAGGTTCTGGTTGTCGCTGCGATGTGAGCAGAGAAGTTCAACTGGTCGTCGAGGACAACACCAAGGTTCTTGGCGGTCGGCGACGCGGTCACAGCTGCATTCTCGACTGTGATGGAGAGGTCGGTCAGGGGGGAGGATTTGGCCGGCAGGTGGAGCAATTCTGTTTTGCTTAGGTTCAGTTTGAGGTGGTTGGTCGTCATCCAGGCGGAGATGTCGGACAGACAGGCCGAGATCCGCTCAGAGACGTGGATATCTGAGGGAGGGAAGGAGAGGAAGAGTTGAGTATCATCGGCATAACAATGATATGAGAAGCCATGAGACGTGATAATGTTACCCAGTGATTTAGTGTAGAGGGAGAAGAGAAGGGGTCCTAGGACCGAGCCCTGGGGGACACCCGTCCGGAGGGGGCGGGTGGCCGACAGAGTCCCTCTCCATGACACTTGGTATGTCAGCGCAGATCCAGCCACTCCCATTCCTGCGAGGGCCGCGAGGAGGATCTGATGGTTGACTGTGTCGAAGGCTGCAGATAGATCTAGGAGAATCAGGACAGAGGAGAGGCCTTTCGCTTTTGCTAAGTGAAGTGCCTCTGTGACCGCAATGAGCGCCGTTTCTGTGGAGTGGCCAGTCCGGAAGCCAGACTGATTTGGGTCTAGGAGGTCATTCTGTAAGAGATAAGCAGTAAGTTGGTTGGATACAGCACGTTCAAGTGTTTTAGAAAGGAAGGAGAGAAGAGAGACAGGGCGATAGTTGGCTATGACGGTGGGGTTCAGGGTTGGTTTTTTTATGAGGGGCGTGACTCTGGCTTGTTTTAGGGAGGTGGGGACCACCCCCGAGTTGAGTGAGGAGTTGATGGTTGCAGTTAGGAATGGGAGGATGTCCGGTGCTATGGTCTGGAGGAGTGGGGAGGGTAGCTGGTCCAGCTGGCATGTAGTCGGACGGTTCGACGTTACCAGTGTCAGGGTCTCGGCTTCTGTAATGGGAGAGAAAGATGACAGAGTGAAGGATGAGGTTCTCGATTCAGCGTTTGGAATGGGTGGGGGTTGGGAGAAGGAGCTGCGGATGTTCTCCACTTTTTCCTCAAAGAAGATCGCAAAGTCTTCGGCAGAAAAAGATGAGGGAGGAGGAGGTGGGGGGGGGGAGTGAGGAGGGAGGACATGGTAGCATGCAGTTTGCGAAGATTCTTGGCAGAGGCCTCGATCCTATGGTGAAAGAAAGAAGCTTTGGCATTAGTAATGGTTTTGGAGAATGTTAACAAGAGGTTGTGATATGTGTCGATGTCAGCAGTGAGGCGTGACTTTCTATACTTCCTCTCAGCCGCTCTCAGGACCTGTCTTTGTTCTCTCACTGCATTTATTCTGAAGATATACACATATTCTTAAGATACACACAGACATTTGAAATGTTTATTCTGAAAACCTTGGAATACACATATACAATCTGAAAAAAAAGAAAAACCTTTTATTTCTGAAAAAAAAAATCTAAAAACGGAAGTCCCCGCCCTTACAACCCCTCCCCTTCCGTAACCAGATGTCCCTCCCCTCCTAAACCGGATGCCCCTCCCCTCGAAACCGGATGTCCCGCCTCCTTGAATCATCGACCAATCAGAGAAGGGGGTGGGACTTAGGGGTCATAAATCATCTCAAAATGGGCGTGGTTACAATCAATCAAACTTTCCAAATATGGTGTGACAGAAGCTGCCTCTGTATCCTCTCTAAGAACACGAACAAAAACAAACATAAACACGGCTAATATATGGGTTGTTATCAATGGGTTGGTTGAGAAGGGAAGTTTCATCTATCTAGGGAACCTAGCTACATACGTGGTACAATGTTGCATAGGCTGCACGTGGATGTTGCAGAAGCATAAAGGCAGAGTGTCTGCAACATTGTTGCGTTGTCGATGTTGCGTCGCAGTTGCTGTAGCATGTAGAGGCCTTTATGCGGCAGGTGTCTCTGTCTCCGAGTGTGCCCAGCTGTTACGGATTGCGTCTGATTAGGCAACAAAGTGGACTCATTATCTCATTCCCTCATGGTTATATGCGCCCAGCGAGGTATGTTTTTACTTTTATTTGCATCATGTACATAGCGTTAAATAGCATGTTAGCTTTCCACAGTCTATAGCTGAATGTGTATTATTTATGTATATCACATTGTATATATGTTTTGGTACAGTTCGACTGTGGATTGGATTACTGATGACTGAAGTGCATCTAGCAGACTAAAGCAGTAACTGAAGAACCATGGCGCTGTGTGTTTCCTGGAGGTAGTGATCGTCACCATGACCAGGGAGATGTTTGTGGACTTCACCGAGCGTGGAGTGGGGAGGACTGCAGCCATGATTCCCGGGGAACCAGTGGAAGCCATAAACCAGTATAAATACTGTACCCTGTCATCAATGACACTGCATTTAGAAGTGAACACAGAGGTGATCGTCAAGGAGTGCCAACGCTGTCAATTTTCTTGAGGAAGCTAAAAATCCGTTTGGGGCAAAGCAGGAATATCCTCCCTACATTTTACAACTCCTTCATCGAAAGCATATAACCTTCTCATTAATTCGCTGGTTGTTAAATGGACTGCATTTATATAGTGCTTTTATCCAAAGCGCTTTACAACTTATGCCTCACATTCACTCACACATTCACACACAGAATGGTGGAGGCAAGTTGCCTCAGGCAACCATGCAAGGTGCCAACCTGCGCATCGGGAGCAGTTGGGGGTTAAGTGTCTTGCTCAAGTACACTTCGACATGCTGCCCGGGAGGAGCCGGAATCTAACCACAAACGTTCTCATTACCAGATGACCACTCTACCTCCTGAGCCACTGTCGCCCCTAATCACAATCCAAGCATAATAACCTTGTCATTCATGTGCTGGCTATACTCTCTCACAATCCAAGCCTACTGTAATAACCTTCTCGTTCAATTGCTGGTTCTTCTCTCACAATCCAAAACAAGAAGTGCCCTCCAGAGTACCGTGAACACCTGCTCCATTAAATCATAGTCCCATCCCCCCTAATCTCTCTGCATGATCAGCAAATGCTGCGGATAGCCCACTCCATCCTACAGGGCCTTCCAATGACTGCCCCCTGCAGCTAGGACTAACCAGAGGAAGGCAACCTTCACATGCATACAATGCATACAGACCCTCATCTGCACCTTGTTTTCTCATTTTTATATTCAGATCAAATTTTTTTGCCTATATAATTATGTCTTTCTACCATTACCCTGCCCATACCTGTACCTCCCCTCCCCCCTCCCCTGTGCTGCTATGACATTCAAATTTCCCCAAGGGGATCAATAAAGGATTATCTTATCTTATCTGAGGCTGTTTGCCTACTAAGGTCTCTTGGGACTCTCTCTCTCTCTCTCTCTCTCTCTCTCTCTCTCTCTCTCTCTCTCTCTCTCTCACACGCATATTCATATTTTAGACAAAGATCCTTGAACACAAACACTAATAGATGCACAAACCTTTGGAATCTTAAAAACAACACATGTATCTAGTCTAGAGTTTCTGGATGCAGGAAGCAGCGTCTCTGCCAGTTATCACAGATATAGAGCCGACTTTGCCAGTGCCTTAGCTTTTGGCTTAGATATGCCTGCCATCTGCAGCCCTCTCACAACTGTGGACATTACCTACAGTAGGCTTCCAAATATAAACACCAGCTATTTAGATTTAGACCCAAGCTGTGTAATTGCATGCTTGAGCAGTTGGTACTTTAAAACCTTGGTAAAAAAAAAGGCTCTTCCAGACTGTAATCAAAACTACATCCTACTTCTAAAATGGTGACCTCTCTACTGTCCTCGTCAACAACAACATATGGTGTATTAGCTGTAACATTTTAAAATACATCACATGCACAGTTTGAACATATTAATTTGAACAAAAACAGTGTTTGTAAATTTTAACAGAAGATGGAGCATCTGGCATTATATCCTTAACTAATAACTCAACAATTCTGTCATGCCTTGCGATGTGAATTCCCTTATACACATAGCAGCCATGCAGAATATGAGACAACAAATCAGTGACTGGATTATGATCATGGTGCAGACAATGATGAGAGGAAATACCTGTAGAAATTACCTGCAAAATGCAAAAGCATTGAATGAGAAACAGCTGCAGGAAGGCAACCTCGCTTGTAGTTTTAAACCAGTCCAATGTTGTTGTAACTTTACAAGGTACCTCCGTGTATTGATCTGGTGTGCTAAATCATGTTCAGTATCAATAACAGTAGCCCTTACTGAGGTTTATAACATCCTCAGAAACATATTACAGTGTCCAAATCAGGTTTCACCACCCAGTTCAGGGCTACTTCAGTTATTGCACACGCCTCACTGCCACTGATCACTATTACTGCAGCAGTACGACCGGGGGGGATAAGGGGGCAACAACACATTATGTGCATTAGGGAATGGCCATACCTGTGCTGAGGGGATGTAGGCCTGAGGGAACATGGGGTATCATTTTGGGCCGGTCGTCATACTAACTCGTTTGGCTGAGTTTGGGCGAGGGAAGTCGTGGGTGGTAATCTGGCGTTGTGGACAGCAACGCCTACAGGTCAGGTCTGGGCGCCTGCTCAGCGAAAGGCAGGAAATGGTGAGGGCAGCGTGACCTCCCACACGTTACGCTTCACCAATGAGAGTCCTCGCTACCAGGTGAAAAAAGAGCCACTGGCTGTCTCCGCATGTGTCAGAGGAAGCATGTGGTGGACTTCAGGGTTCCCTTGTACCGACCAGTAGGAGGAACATGCGCACAACAACCAGGTAGGGGGGGGGGGGGGGGGGGGGGGGGAATTGGCATAACGACTAAATTGGGATGGGGAGAAAAATAGAAAATCAGGCAGAGAAAAAGAGGATTAAAAAAATGAATTGGGGGAACATAGGGCTGTGAGAATGTAGGGCCTAATTTGGGGGAAATATTACCTCGTTTTGATGGAGGAAATAATTCTTAGAAATGGGGGAACATAGGGCTGTGGGGACATAGGGCTGTGGGAACATACTGTAGGTCTGTGGGGACATAGGGCTGTGGGAACATAGGGACACCCCGCTCCTGGTCACTGTCTGTCTATCATGTATTGTCCGTATAATATTATGTCCTGTTTCTGTGTTCTTTTCACTATGCCTGCTTCAAAAAGTGCCCCTCTGCGATACATTTATTTTATTTTTATTTTTATTTAATTTAACACTGGATTGTCAAAATGGTAAAAGGAAACACAATCTAAGACATCTTCTTGACAGGTTTCACTCGAGGCAGCGATAACAACTCAGCATGTTTAATTTATCTTGCTAACAGCTGGGAACATTATTTTCAGTGTGTGTGCCCTCATAATTAATGTATTTTCTTTCTTTTTTCACATTTATCTTCAAATTTATGTGTACAGTAGGTTTATTTTTACGTTGTGTTTTCTATTTTTCAATTTGGTATACATCTCAAGCCTTACTTACAATATGATGCTGTGGTGTCTAATTAGCTTGACCCAACATAGGTGTGGCTGCTTAAATCACCCCACACCTACTTATCCACAACTGTAAACGTCTTGTTGTGTTTATATGTTTCTGTCTGGGGTGATTCTCTTTTCAGGTTTTGTTCTCCCCACATAAAAACATCCACAATGAAGGATGTCTATGTTTTTCAATGAGTATATAATGTAAAATATTGGTGGATGACAGCATCTACTTATAGCCATCTCAGAGGAGGAGGACAACAGAGAGAGTCAGTGTGTTAGCAGCAAGCAGGGTGTGTGTGCATGCCAAGGTCGTTTAGCAGGTTCGTAACCAAAACATTGCACTGAGAACAGGCGGGTTTGGAGCTAGGAAGTTAATATCAACATCACTGCTGCCATAGTGATTTGGGTCAAAAGACAGTGTGTCACATAGCAACGAGAAGAGGGGCCGGGCCTGTCGTTGCTATGGCGAAGACGTTATGATGTGAATTTCTTCTGGGTGTAAGTTAGATTCAGATACGAGGCACAAACGAGAAGAAGCTTGATCAGAGACTTTTAAACGACCCCCCCCCCTTGCGGGGAAGGGTGGAGGGGAGGACTGACGTGGCACGACAACAGGGACGGCTTTTGGATAACTGCTAGGCCGCGACGACCACCGATCGGGGTGAAAGGAGAGATCATTAGAATAATGAATTTAGTTTCTTCCAGTGACTTTTCAAGGACAATACAGAACTGGTTTCCTTTATGGAATAAACAACGTTTTCCAAGAAAGGTATCACGTTGCCAGTGACAACAATAGATTAGCACAATTTGCGCTCCAGAGACAGAGGCGCACGTTCATTATCTTGCGTACAGTAATATTTTACCGCTTCTTGGTCTCAGAAAACCAACTCAAGTAAGATGTCATTCTTCTCAGAATTGCATTGGCTCGGGCGGCTAGGTGGTGTAGTGGGCAAGGCGCTCGCCACCAATGCAAGAGACGCTGGGTTCGAGCCCAGCTCTCTGCATTGCTATCAGCTTGGCTGGTCGTTCATACTAATACAATTTGCAGTATTAGGGGGTGGGAAGCTGATGGGTGGGGATCGGAGGTTGTGGACAGCGACTCCTACAGGTCGGTTGGTACGCCTGCACAGCAGAATAAGGAAGTGACGGGGGCGGCGTGTCCCTCCCACGCAGACCCCCGACGCTGAGAGATCGCGCTGTGCAGGTGAAAATATGTGACGGCTGCTTCCTCGAGTACCGGAGGGGACACGTGATGTAAGGCTTCGTCCACATTGCATTGTGGGAGGCATGGCCTAACAGCGTTCGAGATAGGGGAGGGTAGAATTGGACGATACGAAATTGGGATGGGAGAAAAATTGAAAAATGGGAGAAAAAGTAGATAAAAAAAAATAATTGCATTGGCTCATCATTTTCAGCATTAGTAGTGATTTGTGCGGTCATTGAGAGGCGAAACCGGAGGTTGTCACTTTTTCCAAAGTGACGCTTGTTGGCTGTTTGGTCTACTATACAGTGTCAGTAGTCTCTCACATCTTTTAGTGTAGAAACATGAATGGTGCCACATGGTTATTTTTACGATTGAAACAGCTGTGCTGTCGTAATTAGCATACTGTACGTATAGTTAAGGACTGGGGTGAGCTTCTGTCCTTGAAGCATTTGCAATTGAATCAAGGTGTGCGTTAGGAACTGGAGCAAGATGACTATATACAGTTCTAAAAAAAAACATGATTTAGATATTATACTATCAAATTTAAATAACAAAATGAGGGGAAAAACTGAGACGGCAGGTAGACAGACAGATGGTGGGTGGGTATGTGAGGGTCTGAGATGAGGTGGGACAGCGGAAGGACTGGGATGTGTAGAAGGGCTAGAGAGGAGCTGGGCAGGTAGTGGGCAGTGCTGTGGGTTCAGGGTGAGAGGGAGTACAGTAGGCAGAGGCAGGGGTCCAGAGAGGAAGGCATGAGTCAGGCTGGAGATAAAAGGGGTAGCTGGTCAGGTTGGGAGTTGAGCTGGGTTGAGCTGGGTCCAGGGTGAGAGGGGGTAGAGCAGGCAGAGGCAGGGGTCCAGAGAGTGGAAGACAGGATACAGGATGGAGGCATAAGAGAATAGTTCAGGCAGGGCAAAACACACTGAAGGAACAGCTACATGCATACAAAATAACAGGCAGAATGCTGACAAAAACAGCAATTAGGCAAAGTATAGACACTAACTGAGTCTATGATCCGGCAATGAGTGGAGTTGATACTGGCAGGACAGGACAGGGGATCATGACAGTGACATCCTTGTCCTAGAGATGCTTGGTATCTAAAAAGAGGGCTATGTGCTCTTTTTTGTATCGTCATCATCATATTCACTAGTGTTAGGGATTAGCCTATCCCTCGTGAATTCTTAATTGATATAGTTGTGGACCAGTCGGCCGAAGGACGAAGCGGAAACAGAGTATTTCTCAAACGGAGCTTTTATTCACAGAGAAGAGGAACAGTTACCCCGCGCGGGCACATCATCTCACAGCACCAGTAGAGGAAGAAAGAAGGCAGAATATCCATATTACATGTCATTTTATACAGAGAGGAGGGGAGGAGTGTGTGTGTGTGAGTGTGTGTGCGTGTGCACGTGAGTGTGTGTGTGTGTGCGCATGCATGTACAGGGGGCCCTGTGTAAGGAGCCTCCAGCCAGAGGTCATCAGCTCACGCCACATGCACAAAGGGAGAGACAGAGAGAGCAGGGTGCAGCCTACAGCCTAAGCACAGGTATAAGATATTACCAGGCATCAATGAACTAATCTATCAATTCCCCCTTTTGACGTTAAATTAAAACGTCAACACACAGTTCATTGATCTGTATCCGTCGATTGTCACCTCATTACATGCATCACATCCAATACCAGACGGGATAATCAACATCAAGAGAGGAGAGAGAGATTTAGAGGGAGGGGGGGGGGAGCGGGAGAGAGAGAGAGAGAGAGAGAGAGAGAGAGAAACACAGATTCTGGCAACTTAACAGGAGATACACGTAACCCCGTCGGACCCCCCTTACTCATTCACCTAACCCAGAGGAACCCCCCCTCTATTACAGTGCACCCCTGGTCCCGTCTTCTAGGGCGTGGGTCTCCTCCTGAGCGGTTCCCGTTCCAGGGTGCGGTCCCCTAGGCAAACGTGTCTCCCTTGGTCGGCCGCCTTCCCAGTGTCTCTGGACTGTCCCCTCCACCTCCCGCCGGCCGGCCCCACCGTCACTCCAACTCAGCTCAGTGTCTCCCCTGCGGCCGCTTCCCCCGTTCTCGTCGTGGATGAACTGCGTGTCGTAGACGACGATCTGCGGTGCATATGATCTGCGGTGCCTATGGTGCCTGGCTGCTGTCGCCGATCTCCGGTCTCTGCTGCTCAGCTGCCATCTCCTCCGGTCTGCCTCTCATCCTGGCCCGTCTGTCCTTCGTCTCCTCCTGCCTGTCACCGTCGAGGGTCGTCTGGTGGTCTGGTCACGGACGTCTGAGGGGCTGCTGGTATCTCACCCCTGGTTCAGACGCGCTGCAGACAGCTGGTAGTGAATGTCTGGATCTTCTGCATCGTCTTCTCCTCCTCCGCGTCTCCATTCCCCGTTCCGTCGTTGGTTGCGGCTGGAACACATCAATTCTCACTGGAACCTCCATTTGTTAGGGATTAGCCTATCCCTCGTGAATTCTTAATTGATATAGTTGTGGACCAGTCGGCCGAAGGACGAAGCGGAAACAGAGTATTTCTCAAACGGAGCTTTTATTCACAGAGAAGAACAGTTACCCCGCGCGGGCACATCATCTCACAGCACCAGTAGAGGAAGAAAGAAGGCAGAATATCCATATTACATGTCATTTTATACAGAGAGGAGGGGAGGAGTGTGTGTGTGTGTGTGTGAGTGTGTGTGCGTGTGCACGTGAGTGTGTGTGCGTGTGCGCGTGCATGTACAGGGGGCCCTGTGTAAGGAGCCTCCAGCCAGAGGTCATCAGGTCACGCCACATGCACAAAGGGAGAGACAGAGAGAGCAGGGTGCAGCCTACAGCCTAAGCACAGGTATAATATATTACCAGGCATCAATGAACTAATCTATCACTAGTGAGGTTAAATTAAAGATTTGTCTTTGCGTGGTGCTATGTGTTGTCCACTCTCCCTTCTTCATGCTCCCTTTCATCTCTTTTGAATTTCATCAATTTCAGTTCTTGTGAATTGATCCATATCCTTTGAGAGTTTCACCTCAAGTGAAACATTTCAGTTGGTCTTCATTGGATTCTGTGATTCTGAGTCAGTTGTAGAGATTCCTTTTCTTCTGTTACGTGTGGGTGTGTTTGTACCCTGATCAGGTGTTCCCAGTGTGATGTGTAATGTCTGGTTGTAGTCCCCTGTTCTGGTCTTGTAGTTCTTTGTCGTTTCCCTCCCAGGTGTATCCATCTGCCCAGGTGTTTCTTGTCTCGTCATTCCCTTGTGCATATGTGCTCTGTTCAACCCTGTTTGTGAGGCTGATCCTGTCTGTGCAGTCCTGTCCTTTGTTTGTTATACCTTTGATGTTATCCCTTCACGTTTGAAACCATGGTAATTATAATTAAACCTCTTTTTGTTACTTTGGCTACCATTTCATATTATGTTTCATTGACAAGACAACGAGCACTTTAGAGTAGTCTATGGTAACGTAATATCTTCCCTGGCCTCTTCAGTGATTAGGAGAATGAGGTCCGATGAATAGCCTCTGGTTTTTGTCTCTACTCTTCATTACCAGATCCAGTTGAGGATTTTCTGTCATTCTTCCCCAGGGGGGTAGGGCGGGCCATACTTTTTTTTTTTTGGAAAATCAATCGAGTGGGGTGTCTAAAATACGTGTTTTTTTTGTGGGGAATTCAAATATGGGATTATTTTTCTAATCGGATAACTCCTACCTACATTGTTTTGGATTTCAAAATGGCCGATTTGACCATTTTTCACCCCTTGGCCATACATGGATGCCAACATGAATCTGAAGGAAATCCTAACATGCAAGGTGTCTAAATGATGTGTTTCTTAATGGGGAATTCAAATATGAGTTCATTTTTGGGATAGGATAACTCTAACCTACATCATTTTGGATTTCAAAATGGCCGATTTTACCATTTTTCACCCCTTGGCCATACATGGATGATAACATGAATCTGAAGGAATTCCTAACATGCAATATGTCTAAATGATGTGTTTCTCAATGGGGAATTCAAATATGAGGTCATTTTTGGGATAGGATAAATATAACCTGCATAATCTTGGATTTCAAAATGGCTGATTTTACCATTTGAACCCATTGGTATTGTATTACAAAATTGCAAAGATAAAAAATATATGGGAAATCATTTATAATGACAAAGCCATCAAATTTATTAACAAGTGAACTGTATATAACTGGATACAACTACAAAGATCAATAATAATAATAATACTAACAATAATAAATTGTATTTGTAATGCACACAAACACCTAAGTGCTAAATCTCGATTTCCTGACTTCTTGAACTTTGCCAGGTTCCAATATCTTGATTGGACTCATTCTTGGATGGCAAGATCTCCTACTGTACTGCTTTAGCCACCAACCTACAAACACAAACTTAAAGTCAACGTCAGCCATAAATAGGTGAGCTCTTTCCAGAACTACTCAGCAGAAACCTCTGTAACCATTTTAACAAACGTCTCAATGTAGCCTATTGAGAAAATCCATGGGGCTCCATCAATCATCTATCTTCTTAAATTTGATCAGGTTGCACAAGTCCTGCTTGGATTCATTCTTGGACATCAGCCTCCTGCTGGTCTCCTGAGCCCTGATCCCTCCATCCCTTTTTTCTTGTGAAAAGTACTTAGCAGAGGCCTCAGTCACCATTTTAACAACCCTCTCGATGCTTTGTGTGTGGCAAGGCCAGTCGAGAACCTCCATGGGGGTGTTGATGAAGTTCTTCACCTCGGAGGTGCTTAGGGAGCAGGTGAGAGGTGGCTCTGACACATCTTCTGACCAGCTGATTAAGCCACCAATGCTGGAAGCGTCACTATTGATGTGAGGTGTTCTTCTGATCCTGACACAGGAGTCTCCCAGCTGAGTGTCTGGATCCCCCTCTCCCCTGAAGGCCAGGATTCTCTCCACCCCCTCAATTCTCTCTTTTTGATCCTCAGAGCACAGCAGTGTTTGGAGGATGGCTTCACTGTGAGCATACCAAGCAGATCTTCACAGTTGGCATCACAACATCCAGCACCTCCTTCCTCTGAGACTTGAGGCAGTCCAGCTGAAACAGGATGTGCCTAGGCCCTTCGATCCAGGAGTGCTTGACCTTCATGTTGAACCAACATGGATAATACACTCCAATGATGAATTCCACAATGCATTGTAGATTATTCAGGTTCTTTCTTTTAAGTTGATGCTTTGACACCCAGAGCCTGAGGAGTCTGTTTGCTGTGGTGAGCCAGCGGCTGTGGTTTACCGGTCCAATCTCCAGCAGAGCCAGCCTTGCAGAAAGCACTCCATCCCTGATTGCACAGACCAGCTTATAGCCATAGTGTTGATCAGTTGAGAGATCTTGAATGATCTTCTCAGGCAGCTTGATCAGCGGAGGGCCAAGAAAGATCCTGGTGAAGTTAGGATTGATCTCCAAGTCTGTAACAGAATCAAGGAGCTGTCCTATTGGCCCAGACAATTTGTTGTCTGACAGAGTAGCCCCATCAACTTCAACAATGAGACGGCGCAGTGGAAGTTCACCAGTGTGCAGGTTGCACACCAACCAGACGAGCTTTCTCCCCAGGTGCAGCTCCAGCTTCCGCATTACACCTGCCTCCAGTGTTGACATTGGTCGAGTCTCCTCCAATGGCCCACAAGGTCTTATCAGAACCTCTCTCTTTTTGCCCCTTCTCCTTTTCTCTGCCTTCTTTTGCATCCCCTCCCTTTCCAATGTTTTCACCTGTCCCTTGTGCTCAGGCAGATCAGCTCCAGCCATTTGGTCTGGTCCTTTACTTCCAACCTTTTCCCTCTGTCCCTTGATGTAGGCAATATCTTTCACAGGAATCTTTTTGTCTTTGCTGCAGCAACAGTTAATGTGGGCTTGCATCACACAACCCTCACAACCTGCCTCCTCACAACTAGTAATCTGGCACTTGCAAGTTAAAATATCAAATAACTTGTCCAACTTGACAATTAAACTCTCAAGTTTGCTTCTCCCAAGATAAAAGCTCACTGCCTGGTTCCACATCTCCTTGAGCTTGGTCATGATGGTCACCTTTTTATTGACAACAGGTGACTTGAAAAGAGCATTAGCTTTCTTCCACTGACAAATCAGACCGGAGTAGATGTCACTCATTAGCTGGTCCATTGGATAGTTCCTCCTGTCATCTTCACTTTGCTCCCTCAAGTAGATGCCATACCTCAGGATATCCCTCACAGTTGGCAGGTCAGACACCAACAGCTCTCGCCCAGTGCCAACAAGATTATTTAAATGAGAAAAGGATTGTGTCCTTGTTCTGACGTGAGACATTTTCAACCTAAAATAAAAAAGAAGATATATTATATTCTCTTCACAAGTCCTTATTTTCCTTCACATGTAGCTCCTAGCTAGCTAGCTAGTTCTAGCTAGCTAGCTAGTAGCTAGTTCAAGCTAGCGATGCACCACATAAATTATTCTAACACAAATAATATACAACAAGGTAATTTACATCTATGGGCCTACACATAGCAACATTTACGACCCCAAACGTACCTTATTGGCTGCATGCAATACGAGAGGAAATTATGGACTGTAGCAGATTCTTCCTCTTCTTCTACTTCTTCTTCTTCTTCTTCTTATTTGAATTTCCGGCAGTGTAGACGCATCGTGGCGTATTACTCATAGATATATATAGAACACTAGATAGCTTGCCCGCGCTGCCGGCCAATGGAGAGCGACGTCACTGAACCGCCGCCATCTTGCTCCAGTTAGCCTTGAGTGAGAGTGAGTGAGCTGCACAGACAAAAATACTCATAACTCGCTGAAATATTGACGGATTTACAAACGGTTTGGTTTATTACAAGCATTATTAACGTGGCTATGATTCAAGTGGTTTGTAAAAAAAAACATCTTTAAAAATTTTTTTGTCTGTGCAGCTCACTCACTCTCACTCAAGGCTAACTGGAGCAAGATGGCGGCGGTTCAGTGACGCTGGTGACTCCGCCTTAAGCTATCTAGTGTTCTATAGATATCTATGGTATTACTGCCATCCACAATTCTTGCTTCGCCCACACTTGAGAAAGTTTACACTCCTCTTCTTCTTCTCATCTTCAAAACACATTTCTATCGTCTCTGTCTCCTTCTTCTCTGCTCCTCTTGTCATACAATCACAATACAAACATCATCTCCTCTCTTGGAGGGCCTTCTTCTTCTTCTTCTTATTTGAATTTCCGGCAGAGTAGACGCATCGAGGCGTATTACTGCCCTCCGCAATTCTTTTTATGGGCTCTTCTTCTTCTCCTTCTTCTCCTTCTTCACCTTCTTTTTCTTCTTCTACTGGACCCCGTCATCACCTACATTGTCCATTGGAGTGCAGCTACTGCTGCTACTTCCTGTCTGAGCCCCCCTCCGCGGGACCCACCTTGCCCCCTGCTATCTTATCCTGGGCTGCTTTGTCCCTCGCAGCCTTGTCCCTCGCAGCCCCCTCAGCCAATTCGCTATACACCACCTCCCAGTCCAGACCTTCCAATCCCAGATGTTGAACCGCTATCCTAACAATCATCTTCACAATCGCTGTTTTACCCTTAGCCTCTGCCATACCAGTAACTACCCCTGCCACGAAGGCCACAATACCTAATTTCTCCTCCCTTCCCCTCTCTACCTGCTCTACCCTCACTGCCAAATGCCCTCCTTCAACCCCCTGCACCCTTTCTTGGCTACCCTGTCCTGCCCTGCTAACCGCCCCAGCATACGTCAACTTACCCTCCCTTCTCTCTCTCCGATCCGCGACCTCCTTCATCATCACCTCGCACCCCCTAAACGCTACACTATGCTCCCCACCACAACTACAGCACTTCGGCTTCACTCCCTCTCCACACTTCCCATATTCATGTTCCCCGCCACACCTAGCGCACCTCAGCCCCTTCCTACACGTGATAGCTATATGGCCAAACTCCTGGCACCTATAGCACCTAAGAGGATCATGAACAAATTCCCTAACCCTATACATCCTACGCCCTACAAACACCTCCCTAGGAACAACCCCCTCAAATGTAATCACTACCGTCCCCGTTACTGCCCTCTCTGCTCCCCTCTTCATCCTTTCTGCACTCTTAACTATGCCATTACGCCCGTTTTTTTATTTATTTATTTTATTTATCCTTTATTTATCCAGGAATGTTCTCCATTAGCTCTCCCACCAGCTGCTCTACTGTAACCTCGACCGGTACCCCAGCTATCACCCCCTTACATCCCCCCCCCCTCTTCTCCCCTACCCTCGCCACCTTACTTATACCCACCCCCCCAATGCCCCGCATCTTCCTAGCCACCTCCACCTGCCCCTCACTACCACACCCTACGGCCAGATTCCCATCCCACAAAACTCTCACGTACTTTACCTCCCCTAATTGCTCGGCAATGAGTTTGGGCCTTGCTTCTTCTTCCACTTATATAGGGACGTGAGCGGTTCTAGAATGTTCAGCTATGACATCATCACGAACGTTCCAGAATGTTGTGGCAGAGCTAATGTTCTAGCCTGTTCTAGCCGGTTCTATTATGACATCACTTAAATGGTAAAATCAGCCATTTTGAAATCCAAAATTATGCAGTTTAGAGTTATCCTATCCCAAAAATGAAATCATATTTGAATTCCCCATTAAGAAACACATCATTTAGACACCTTGCATGTTAGGATTTCCTTCAGCTTCATGTTGGCATCCATGTATGGCCAAGGGGTGAAAAATGGTAAAATCGGCCATTTTGAAATCCAAAATTATGCAGGTTAGAGTGATCCTATCCCAAAAATGACCTCATATTTGAATTCCCCATTAAGAAACACATCATTTAGACACCTTGCATGTTAGGATTTCCTTCAGATTCATGTTGGCATCCATGTATGGCCAAGGGGTGAAAAATGGTAAAATCAGCCATTTTGAAATCCAAAATTATGTAGGTTAGAGTTATCCTATCCCAAAAATGAACTCATATTTGAATTCCCCATTAAGAAACACATCATTTAGACACCTTGCATGTTATGATTTCCTTCAGATTCATGTTGGCATCCATGTATGGCCAAGGGGTGAAAAATTGTCAAATCGGCCATTTTGAAATCCAAAACAATGTAGGTAGGAGTTATCCGATTAGAAAAATAATCCCATATTTGAATTCCCCACAAAAAAACACGTATTTTAGACACCCCACTCGATTGATTTTCCAAAAAAAAAAAAGTATGGCCCGCCCTACCAGGGGGGTAGGGCTCTATAGTCCCCAGGGGATAAGTCCCTCTAGTCCTCAGGTGATAATTATATCTAGTCCCCAGGGGATATGTCCCTCTAGTCCTAAGGGGATAAGTCTCTCTAGTCCTCAGGGATATGCCCCTCTAGTCACCAGGGGATGAGTATATCAAGTCCACAGATGATGAGTATATCTAGTGCCCAGGGGATAAGTCTCTCTAGTCCTCATGTGATATGTCCCTCTAGTCCTCAGATGATCAGTCCCTCTAGTTATCATGGGATGAGTCCATCTACTCCTAGCCTCTCTAGTCCCCAGCCCCAGGGGATAGGTTCCTCTAGTCCCGAGGGAATAAGTCCCTCTAGTCTTCAGGGGACACGTCCCTCTAATCCTCTGGGATACGTCCCTCTCCTGGTAGATATCTCCCTCTAGTCCCCTGGGATACGTCCCTCTGCTGGTAGATATCTCCCTATAGTCCCCTGGGATACGTCCCTCTCCTGGTAGATATCTCCCTCTAGTCCCCTGGGATTCGTCCCTCTAGTCCCCGGGGGACGTGTCCCTCTCTCCAGTATTCAGACAATGTAATTACATGCCAGTGTCCTTTCTAAAAGTCTCCAAAAACATTTGATTCAGACCTAAAACTTGTAGATTTTGTTGTTGTTGATGTTTTCAGTTTCTTTCAACAGAGTATCCTGTATTCAGTAAGAAAAATATTCTGACGGGGGACTTTCTGTGTAGGGCCATCCCCTTGTAAAAATAATTGTAGTTAAACAATGTGGAAATAACACTCAGTAGAGTGGAACAACTCCTTTCATGAACGCCCTTGATGTGTCTAGACCAGTGGTCACCAACCACTGGTTGCCAAGATTGTACTTTAAACTAAATGACTTTTATTTGCCTGTATTCTAATTACATGCAATGCTTTGGTCCAACATTAAAACGTCAAAGTAGAACTATTATGTACTTTCTCAGTCAGTGCTAAGTGCAGTCATCTTATGCAGCATCACTTTTCACATCAAAACAAAAGTAGAACTGTAATGTGGACGTTCTCATATTATTAACATTGACAAACATATTTACAATTAGCATTTTATAAAGTAGAACTGTAATGTGTACTTTCTCAGTCAGTGCTAAGTGCAGCATCGCTTTTCACATCAAAACAAAAGTAGAACTGTAATGTGTACTTTCTCAGTCAGTGCTAAGTGCATGTCAGTGCTAAGTGCAGCATCATTTTCACATCAAAACAAAAGTAGAACTGTATGTGTACTTTCTCAGTCAGTGCTAAGTGCAGCATCACTTTTCACATCAAAACAAAAGTAGAACTGTAATGTGGACTCTCAGGGTAAGATCTAATTTTTTTTATTTTTTTTTTTTTTTTTGAATTTTCAGGGAAATATCTACAGGGACAGTCTCAAAGATCGACCAGTCGATCAAGATCGACGGGTTGGTGACCACTGGTCTAGACGAACATCTAAAGAAAGTGCCAATAGGTGGTTCTCTTTGGATCCAAGGACATGTTCATTCAAACTCCATAATTTTTCGGGTGTTGAGTTACATGTCAGTTAACCACTTAAGCATCAGACACATTCTTTTAAAATGTTGACGATTGCATACCCAAAGTAATTAGCATTTTATTATACTTTAAACTTATAGCACATACATGAGTCTGGTCTCTTTTGAACAGTAACATTCTGAAGTTTCCTAGACAATAAAGTGTCAAATCACTTTGAGTGCTAATAAAATAGAGTAACAGAGGTTTGAACACACTGAAGTAAGGTTCTATTTCATACTGGTTTCCGCTCAGTGTCATTCTGCACTAACCTCACTTCGTGCACAGCACTGAATAAAAAATCCACAATGTACCTTTACATACCGACATCCGTCTGGCCACACCCCTATCCGCTTACCTTCATAAGCAGGTGTGTGGTCACCTACTCGCCTCCTTCTTCACTTTCACCACAAGGAAGTGCCTTTGATGATGTTGTTTAGTTGAAGAAAGTTGACACGTGTTTTTTTTTTATATTTAATTTTTTTATAATTTTTTAAACATACACATAACAACATAAAATTAGATATACAAGCATTAATTAACAGTACACATCCAATTAAATCACCATTTAAATAAATGTATTATACGAGATATATACCTAATACTTGCTATCTAATACCCTACACACATATGCTCTCGCTCGCCCCCCCCGGACCCCCACTTGGATAATCCATCCATTATCATTCGCTCCTTACCAGGCACTACAATTCATATGCTAGCTTTTATTCTCTCCACCACTTCTAACCACATTGCAATTTTGGATTCACTAACACCTAAAATCCTTGCTGTAGATATTTCTAGATAAATCACATCGAGATATGTAAGAATCCAAACCTTCCTACACATTTTTTCCGGTTGAAACCATCGTGATGCTATCAGCTTTTTAGCCGCTGTGATACCAGATAAAACAAATCTCTTTAGCTGTATAGGGACTGCAAACTCAAAAACATCATTTAACAGCAATACAGAGGGGTGTACAGGTATATTCAGAATTAAGAAATTTGATAATTGCTGGGACACTTCTTTCCAGAATATCTTAACTGGTGGGCAATCCCAGTACATGTGCATAAATGTACCATCCTCCCCTTTTGTACATACGGAGCATCTGGAGTCTTGTTTAAGTCCCATTCTGTTCAATCTTATAGGAGTCAGGTATGTCCTATGAATATAGTTAAGATTGATTTGTTGATGGTCCGGGTTACGTGACGCAAGTCGAACGTTTGCCCAGGCTTCTTGCCAATCAAAATAATTATTTCCAGGTCTGGTATATCCCTCCTCCTGACTGAGTCTAGGGGGAGGATTCCATACGAGGGCGTTAGTAATTGATGATAAAAATCTGATACAAAACCTCTCGATGTCTCTCTTTCATAGAAGAATTTGTGGTATCTGTGGTGTTCAATTGGTATCAACAAGTTGATACGTGTTTACATTTTTTCTTGCTTTTTTCTTTCTCTCATATATTTAAAAAAAGAAAAAAGCTAAGTCATAATGTTTACCTCGGAGGGTCGCGCTAGCAACGTCACCCTTCACCAGCGGTTCTCCATTGCCTCCTCTGTCGTGCGTCTTGGAGCGGGGATGAGGCCTCTTTCGTGGTCGGCAGCCACGCCCGGTAGATAATTTGCCTCTCCAAGGAGCTGGTGCACCAGCGCCGTCTCCTGTGCGATGGCCTGGTTCCGGCTCTGGTTCCTCTGCCTCCCGGGAGTCGTCCGCTGTTGGGCGGCCGGCTCCTCTGGTTGCGGGGGATTTGAGACGCAAACTTGTTGCGTCGGCTCGCTCCCGTCGCAAGATGGTGGCTTGTAGACACGAACGGCCTGGTTTTGGTGAGTTGCTGGAGCCGGATGAGGATGCGTCTGATTCTCCATGGCCGATGGAAACAGAGGACTACATGGTAGAAGCGGACGGGTTCTTGTTCGAAGCCCCGGTGGAGACATGTCCGCCGCCCGTCCAGGTAACACAGGAGGGGGGTGAGATGTCTCCTTGGGATTCCTCGTACGCGGATGTTGGGTTAGAACCTCCGACTCTGCGGCGGGATGCCCTGCTATCAGCCACATCAGAATGTGGCTCTTTAACCAGTAGTCTGCTGCATGTGAGGGACGCGAGCTCGTGTAACGGATGGTCTGTGTGTAGGTCTGGCTAACCCACGTGATCCCTGCGTTGTGTTCTGTGGACTTCATACGCCAAGGAAAGGAGGAGACGATTCTACTTTGGCACATTTATTGCTGCTGCACCTGTACACAATGAATGGCAAAAATACCACAAGAGAAGGCATTACATTCGTTTCAGTCCCCGACAGTCAACCTCTCAGATTGAGCGCCTCGCGCGAAGTGACTAGTGACGTAACTACATGAACGTGGCCTAGCCACGTTTCAACACAATACTTAGCATAGCATGAATTGCATTGAATATAAAAGGTATAAAGTGTGCAAAGTGAATACATAAAAGAAACAATTGAGAATAACACATACCTGTACACAATGAATGGCAAAAATACCACAAGAGAAGGCATTACATTCGTTTCAGTCCCCGACAGTCAACCTGTCGACAAATAATAATAATGACTAACTGCATTTGACGGCAAATTTCACCGACAAAGCATTCAATTGTGCATAGAATTGACCCAAACATTTGTAACAACAATACTGAGTCAACATTACTCAATTACTAACATAGAATTCGTTATCTGAATATTTACAACATGGGAGTAAAAAACGTACCTCTCAGATTGAGCGCCTCGCGCGAAGTGACTAGAAAGGTACTCGCTATACAATGAACTTGTTATGGTTTGTAACCGACCCCAATCGCACAACACAAGACAGGTATGAGAGTAAGCCAAGAACAGGGCATTTATTGAATACAACAGAAAAGCGGCACTGTCCCTTTAAGGGAGAACACAAAATACTGGAAAACAAGAACTAGGGAAAAATAGGCACTGTGCCTTTAAGAGGCGAGCAGGCTAAGGGGAAGGCTAGGGGAGAACACAAAATACTGGAAACAAGAATTAGGGAAAATTGGCACTGTGCCTTTAAGAGGCGAGCAGGCTAAGGGGCTAAGGCTAACGGAACGGGGCCAGGGCAAAGGACCGGGCAGGAACAGGGGCACTGGAGAGGGCAACACAAAATACTGGAAAACAAGAACTAGGGAAAATAGGCACTGTGCCTTTAAGGGGGAACAAGCTAAGGGGCTAAGGCTAAAGGACAGGGCCAGGGCAAATGACAGGGCAGGAACAGGGGCACTGGAGAGGGGAACAGGGACAGAGGCCCGCGGAGGCGGGCTGGAAACAGGGACAGAGAGAACAGGGTTAAGGCCTTGGACAGGGCGAGGGACTGGGGCACTGGAGAGGGGAACAGGGACAGAGGCCCGCGGAGGCGGGCTGGAGACAGGGACAGAGAGAACAGGGTTAAGGCTTTGGACAGGGCGAGGGACTGGGGCACTGGAGAGGGGAACAGGAACAGAGGCCCGCGGAGGCGGGCTGGAGACAGGGACAGAGAGAACAGGGTTAAGGCCTTGGACAGGGCGAGGGTCAGAGCTGCTTACAGGGATGGAGTAGGAGCGCGCAGGCTAGACGTCTGAAGTGGTGCGCGTCGGCTTGGAGAACGCGCCGGTTCGGAGAGCGCGCCGGCTCGGAGAGACACATCCTCCCGTAGAGAATTAGAGAGCGATGCGCGTCTGGAGTGGTGCGCGTCTGCTGTAGGAGCGCATCAGCGCGGAGTCTGGAGTGGTGCGCGTCTGCTGTAGGAGCGCATCAGCTGTAGGAGCGCGTCTGGCGCGGGGTCTGGAGTGGAACACTGGAATACCTCCCGTAGAGAATTAGAGAGCGCAGTACTGTGTCCCACTCCAGGCAAACGGCGACAGGTGGCGAAGGCTGGCACCTCGTCTCACGCCGGAGATGAAACAGCATCCAGAATACAGAAACAGATACAGATAGGGAATCTCCCGTAGGAGGTTACAGATAGAGAACGACCCGAACAAGGACTGGGGGGGAGATCGAGGTATTTAAAGCCCACTGGGGCGCTAATTAGAACACACATCAGGTGCGTGATGGTAATTGATACTTGACTAAGAAGTGTGTGTTCGGCAAGGACCAATCAAACACATAAAGAAAGGGAGTCCAAGGGTGTGGGCTGCTGAAGAGCAGACGAGAGTAAACGAACGCGAGGGTGGGGGCTGGAGAGGTGAGGAGACAGGGAATTAAAGTCCAGGGAACAGGAATTAAAGGTCCAGGGAAGAGGCGAACCTCACAGTACTCCCCCCTCCACGGGAGCCACCGGGCGACCCAAAAATACAGACAGAGGGGCAGGGAACATAAACAAGGCAACAAACTAAAAATTACTGGGCCATGCTAGCAGGGGAAGCTACACCAAAAGTGGGGCTAGCAATGGACAGGGTAGCTGAGGGGTAACTAGGGTAGCTGAGGGGTAACTATGGTAGCCGAGGGGTAACTAGGGTAGCTGAGGGGTAACTATGGTAGCTGAGGGGTAACTAGGGTAGCTGAGGGGTAACTAGGGTAGCTGAGGGGTAACTAGGGTAGCTGAGGGATAACTATGGTAGCTGAGGGGTAACTAGAGGAGCTGAGGGGTAACTAGAGGAGCTGAGGGGTAACAGCCAGGGCACTGATAGCTACAGGGCCTATGCTAGCTGTAATGCTACATTAACATAGAGGCTGCGCTAGCTGCCGGAGCTAGGCTAGCAGACAGGGCTGGAACAGCATGAGAGAACAAGCTAGCTGGAAGGACAGTCCTAGCTGTGGGGAAACTGACCTTGCTAGCTGAAGGGGCAGTCCTAGCAGTGGGGAAAACTGACCTTGCTAGCTGAAGGGGCAGTCCTAGCAGTGGGAGAAAACTGACCTTGCTAGCTGAAGGGGCAGTCCTAGCAGTGGGAAAGCTACACAAAAAGTGGAGGCCATGCAGAGGGACCGGATTAGCTGCCTGGGCATGGCTAGCTACAGGGCCTATGCTAGCTGCAAGGGCTGCATTAACATAGAGGCTGTGCTAGCAGCCGGGGCTAAGCTAGCAGACTGGGGCCAAGCTGGTAGTAGAGGCCTGGCAAGCTGCAGGGGAGCTAACGAGGCTAACAGGGAAGCTAACAGGGGAGCTAACAGGGGAGTCAACAGGGGAACTAACAGGGGAAACTAACAAAGGCTAACAGGGGAGCTAAGAGGGGAGACTAACAGGCTAACAGGGAGCTAACAGGCTAACAGGGGAGCTAACAGGGAAGCTAACAGGGGAGTCAACAGGGGAACTAACAAAGGCTAACAGGGGAGCTAACAGGGGAGACTAACAGGCTAACAGGGGAGCTAACAGGCTAACAGGGGAGCTAACAGGCTAACAGGGGAGCTAACAGGGAAGCTAACAGGGGAACTAGAGGGAACAAAAAAAAAGGCAAACTCAACATACACTGTCTGTACTGGCTGGGGTCGTCGACTGGTCGGGTCGTACTGTTATGGTTTGTAACCGACCCCAATCGCACAACACAAGACAGGTATGAGAGTAAGCCAAGAACAGGGCATTTATTGAATACAACAGAAAAGCGGCACTGTCCCTTTAAGGGAGAACACAAAATACTGGAAAACAAGAACTAGGGAAAAATAGGCACTGTGCCTTTAAGAGGCGAGCAGGCTAAGGGGAAGGCTAGGGGAGAACACAAAATACTGGAAACAAGAATTAGGGAAAATTGGCACTGTGCCTTTAAGAGGCGAGCAGGCTAAGGGGCTAAGGCTAACGGAACAGGGCCAGGGCAAAGGACCGGGCAGGAACAGGGGCACTGGAGAGGGGAACACAAAATACTGGAAAACAAGAACTAGGGAAAATAGGCACTGTGCCTTTAAGGGGGAACAAGCTAAGGGGCTAAGGCTAAAGGACAGGGCCAGGGCAAAGGACAGGGCAGGAACAGGGGCACTGGAGAGGGGAACAGGGACAGAGGCCCGCGGAGGCGGGCTGGAGACAGGGACAGAGAGAACAGGGTTAAGGCCTTGGACAGGCGAGGGACTGGGGCACTGGAGAGGGGAACAGGGACAGAGGCCCGCGGAGGCGGGCTGGAGACAGGGACAGAGAGAACAGGGTTAAGGCCTTGGACAGGGCGAGGGACTGGGGCACTGGAGAGGGGAACAGGGACAGAGGCCCGCAGAGGCGGGCTGGAGACAGGGACAGAGAGAACAGGGTTAAGGCCTTGGACAGGGCGAGGGTCAGAGCTGCTTACAGGGATGGAGTAGGAGCGCGCAGGCTAGACGTCTGGAGTGGGGCGCGTCGGCTTGGAGAACGCGCCGGTTCGGAGAGCGCGCCGGCTCGGAGAGACGCATCCTCCCGTAGAGAATTAGAGAGCGATGCGTGTCTGGAGTGGTAGCGCGGCGGCTAAACGTCTAAAGTGGTGCGCGTCGGCTTGGAGAACGCGCCGGTTCGGAGAGCGCGCCGGCTCGGAGAGACACATCCTCCCGTAGAGAATTAGAGAGCGATGGGCGTCTGGAGTGGTAGCGCGCCGGCTAAACGTCTGAAGTGGTGCGCGTCGGCTTGGAGAACGCGCCGGTTCGGAGAGCGCGCCGGCTCGGAGAGACACATCCTCCCGTAGAGAATTAGAGAGCGATGCGCGTCTGGAGTGGTAGCGCGCCGGCTAAACGTCTGAAGTGGTGCGCGTCGGCTTGGAGAACGCGCCGGTTCGGAGAGCGTGCCGGCTCGGAGAGACACATCCTCCCGTAGAGAATTAGAGAGCGATGCGCGTCTGGAGTGGTGCGCGTCTGCTGTAGGAGTGGAACACTGGAATACCTCCCGTAGAGAATTAGAGAGCGCAGTACTGTGTCCCACTCCAGGCAAACGGCGACAGGTGGCGAAGGCTGGCACCTCATCTCACGCCGGAGATGAAACAGCATCCAGAATACAGAAACAGATACAGATAGGGAATCTCCCGTAGGAGCTTACAGATAGAGAATGACCCGAACAAGGACTGGGGGGGAGATCGAGGTATTTAAAGCCCACTGGGGCGCTAATTAGAACACACATCAGGTGCGTGATGGTAATTGATACTTGACTAAGAAGTGTGTGTTCGGCAAGGACCAATCAAACACATAAAGAAAGGGAGTCCAAGGGTGTGGGCTGCTGAAGAGCAGACGAGAGTAAACAAACGCGAGGGTGGGGGCTGGAGAGGTGAGGAGACAGGGAATTAAAGTCCAGGGAACAGGAATTAAAGGTCCAGGGAAGAGGCGAACCTCACAGAACTGGTCTACTGAACCGGAAGCACAGCTCTTGACCGTGAACTCTTAAAGTGACGGTTCATATAAAAGTGTCTTTGGTATACAGAAATAATAAATAATAATAATAGTAACCACTTGTAAACAATTGTAAACAGGATTTGGTAACATTTCAATCCTTAATAAAATAATAAACAATAGTAACCACTTGTAGACATTTGTAAACAGGATTTGGTGACATTTCAAACCTTAATAATAATAATAATAAACAATGTTCAATTGACACTTGTTACATTCACCCCTCCTGAAATTTCACCAACATCCTGTGTCAGCAGAGCAAGAGAGAAATAAAAAGAGAAAAAAAATATATAGGTAGTCAACCACTAACCTAGACCTGGCACCAGAGAAAAAGGACCTAGTCCCCCATTCGACTCAATAGTCACCCCCACAAGAGGTTCAGAGAATAAAAAAATTGATCAGATCTCAAAATTCCCTTAGATCAATATGACGCCTGATACGCCACACAACTCATGGCCCTCAAAGCTGTCTGATAGACACCTACTCAACCCAGCAATACAAAAGAAAAACCTGACCTAACCTATCTGTCACAGCCAACACAGAGTCAAAAGAGTCTGTAAGTGACGAGACCACAAGCCCCTCTACCTCCACAGAGTCGATCAGGTCATGTGCAACACCGCCCTCAGACCAAACTCCAGATACAGGATCCATACCGTCACTACTATCACAGTCCCCCTCATCGGACTCTCCGTCATCAAACGCCTGACCAATCTCACTGGCGTCCTCCCCCTGCTCTAGCTCAGGAAAAGGCAAGAAGTTGACCTCCAGCAAACTGTACACTACCCTTGTGCGCCCCCCTACATCCTGAATCTTATAGACATGGATACTGGGGTTGACACCAACAACTGTATACACTCCATCCTCCCATTTGTCAGCCAACTTCCGTTTTCCCCGCTCTCCCTGATTTGCTACCAGAACCCGATCCCCCACAGACAGGTAAGTACCCTTGACACGCTTGTTGTACTGTCGGGTCTGGTGCTGTTGCTCAACGGTGGAGTGCTTCTGAGCGATCTCCATGGCACCCTTCAGACACGAAAGCAGGGAGCCAGCATAGGAATCGTAATCTACAACTCCAGGGTCATTCAGGACCTGCCTGAACATGACATCCACTGGTAGTCTAGGGACGCGGCCAAACATCAAAAAGAAATGCGCGTAACCCGTAGTCTCATGAACAGTGGCATTGTACGCAAACGTGAGTGTCTGGACCTGCTGCGGCCACTGGTGCTTCTTCCGAAGCGGGAGAGAGCGGAGCATGTTCCCCAGAGTGCGATTAAAGCGCTCTGTCCCACCGTTACCCATGGGGTGATAGGCCGTTGTGTGGGATTTGGCCACTCCCGCTAACCTGAGGAGCTCAGCAATCAAATTGCTCTCAAAATTGGCACCTTGATCTGCGTGTATTCTCTCAGGGAACCCGTACACACAAAACACGTTGTCCCATAGCTTTCTGGCAACTTGTTTCGCCGTCTGATTAGCGCATGGGAACGCGTGCGCCAACTTGGTGAAATGGTCAGTCACCACCAACACGTCCACTGACCACTGATTGCTGTCCTCAGTTGACCAGAAATCCATACACACTAACTGCATCGGCACGGAGCTCTTGATACTTTCAAGGGGCGCACGAGCAGCAGGCTCCGGGGACTTCGCATACACACATCTTTGACAACACTTGACATATGCTCTGACATCCCTCTCCATATCTGGCCAATAAAAACGTTGCCTGGCAAGAGAAAGAGTGCGATCCTGGCCCTGATGACCCGCCAGATCATGGATGCCAGACAATGCCTTGTCCTTCAGACTCAGCGGCAACACATACTGAGTTCTCCTCTGCTTGGACACTTGGTCCCTCGTCACGCGGTACAGGACACCATCACGGACCTCCAGTTTGTCCCACTGTTTCAACAGTCTGAGAACCTTCTGGTCAGCGCCGTGCCTCTCCCGTCTAGATGGTCGCTTCCGAACAGCGACAAAGGGTAGCACCCTAGAGATGCAAGTGTCCCGTTCCTGACTCAACCGGAGCTCCTCAACTGAAAACATCGGTAAAACATCCTGACCCTCGGACAGATGTTGGATGTTCTGAACCAAACCCAGCGCTCTGGACTGGAGCAGCACCAATCCAATCACATTTAGACTGACAAAGGGCTCTGATCTCCTCTGTCCCACAAACCATCCCGAGTAGTGAGCTACTCACCGTCTGGGACAGACAACTGGTCCTAAAAACATCTTGCACAGAGTCCCCCTCAACTGCCCCCGCTTCCTGCACAAGAGCCGGGTACGGCTCCCTCAATAACCTCTGACTAACATGCTTAGCGAACGGGTCACGACTCAAAGCGTCCGCCACCACATTCTTCTTCCCTGGCAGGTGTTTGAGATCAAAGTCAAAAGACGCAAGTTTAGACACCCAGCGAATCTCACATGCGTCGAGCTTTGGCTTCGTAAGCAGATAAGTCAACGGGTTATTGTCCGTCCAAACTGTGAATCTCTGACCCTTCAGCCAATGGCTGAATTTCTCGCATATGCTCCATTTCAAGGCCATGAACTCCAGTCTATACGCTGGATACTTACGCTGTGAAGCACTGAGGGTCTTGCTTGCGACAGGCCTGGCCTTAGACTCACCTCGAGGTACCTGCGACAGCACAGCGCCAAGTCCGTCCAATGACGCATCAACTCAGAGGACAAAAGGCTCCTCAAAATCTGGGTGGCCGAGCACGACACACTCCAGTAACATGGTTTTCAGCCTGTCGAAAGCTTCCCCACAGACCGCTGTCCAGTCGGCAGGGGTGAGCCTACGAAAGCTGCCAGGTGGTTTCTTGTCCTTAGGGGACCTCCCCTTCCTCTTTTGTCCAGCCGTAAGGGCGAACAATGGCTTCGCAACAGCAGAGCAGTTTGGGAGGAAATGCTGGTAATAGAATACCATCCCGAGAAACGACTTGATCCTATGGACAGAGGGTGTGCACCCATCAACCTCCATGAGATATTGTACTGTCATGTTGGAGATAACCTCCACCTTGGAAGGATCACTTACTGACCATTTATCAAACAATAATCTTAATGAATCATTTCAATCTGGCTTTAGAGCCTTACACTCCACCGAAACGGCGGTTACCAAAGTCACAAATGACTTACTGCTCTCTCTTGACTCAAACCTCACCTCTGTGCTCTTATTGCTTGATCTCAGTGCAGCCTTTGACACTATCGATCACTCGATTCTTCTAGGTCGGCTTGAGAACCATGTTGGCATCCGGGGTCTCGCACTAGCTTGGTTTAAATCCTATTTAACTGATAGAACACACTGCGTGGTCTATAATGATTTAACATCTGAGACCCTCCCAGTGCAATGTGGTGTCCCACAAGGCTCTGTCCTGGGCCCTTTGCTATTTTCGATTTACATGCTACCCCTCGGCGATATCATACGCAAATTTGGCATAAACTTTCATTTTTACGCTGATGACACCCAATTATATATACCTATTAAGCCAAATGATTCCTCCCAACTACAAAACCTTGAGGCCTGCTTGCTTGCCGTCAAAAAATGGATGTCGCAAAACTTTCTACTCCTTAATGCAGATAAAACTGAGATGTTAATTGTTGGCCCCCCAAACCACAGAGGCCTGTTTCAGGACATCTCCCTCAACTTTGATACCTGTCATGTATCCCAGAGCTCCACCATAAAAAACCTCGGAGTCATTTTTGATTCCTCCCTCTCATTTAATGCACATATAAAAAATGTCACCAAAATTGCATTCTTCCATCTTCGTAATATCGCAAAAATACGCCCCATTTTAACTCTGGCTGATGCTGAAACCCTGATTCATGCTTTTGTCTCATCACGTCTGGACTACTGTAATGCACTTTTTTCAGGCTTACCTAATTCAAGCATCAAAAATCTTCAACTCGTGCAAAATGCGGCTGCACGGATACTAACTAGAACTAGAAAATTTGATCACATCACACCAGTTTTGTCCGCCCTACATTGGCTTCCTATCCAAGCCCGCTCTGACTTTAAAGTGCTACTCCTCACCTACAAAATTTTAAATGGGCTTGCACCGCTCTATCTATCTGATCTCATCTCCCGATACTCGCCCGCTCGTGCTCTGCGCTCACAAAATGCGGGGCTTCTATCGACCCCTAGGGTTAAAAAGAAATCCGCCGGCCACAGAGCCTTTGTCTACCGCGCTCCCTACCTGTGGAACAAATTACCTGCCGTCATCAGGGGCGCCTGCTCTGTCGAAGCTTTTAAATCCCTGCTTAAGACTCATCTTTTCTCTCTCTCCTTCAACCTACCTTGATCTCACCTGGTCGGGGACTGACCTTTAGATTAATCTGTGTAGTTTAGTTATGGTACAGGGTACTACATGGTACCACTGGGTAGTTTACTATAGGGTAGTTTAGTTAGGGTACAGGGTACTACATGGTACCACAGAGTACTACTTGGTACTGCATGGCATTACAGGGTACTACATGGCTTACATAGCTCTACATGGCACCACAGGGTACTACATGGCACTACAGGGTACTACAGGATACTACGGGGTACTACATGGCACTATGGGGTACTATAGGGTACTACATGGCACTACGGGGTACTACATGGCACTACAGGGTACTACATGTCTGCTCCTTTGCAGCACCACAAACATGGGAACTCTCTAACTCTTCCCCCCCCCCCTCTCCCCCCCCCCCCCCTCTCCCCCCCCCCCCCCCCCCCCCCTCCCTCCCCCTTCTCTCTGAGTACCCGTCTCCTGGCGCTGACCAAGGTGATGGATGCCTCGGGGTCTTGGCCAAGCTTGTAGTGACTGCTCTACATGCACCTCCGAGGCATTGGATCAGTTATTCACCGCCGTCTGTCCGTGGTCCTGTCAACTGATTAACAGACTGTTAACAGATTAACAGTCAACGCGGTTTCATTGCTGGGTTAAGTACTTCTATTCTATTCACATAATACGCTTACTTCATATATCTACTCCATTCACATATATGCCTACCACTTGTATCTTTGCTATGTCCGCCTACTACAATCTCATGAGCTGTCTAACGCCTGTCCCGTCTCCCTGTCTTCCTATGACTTGCTGTCCTGGAGTGTTGACCGGAGTGTTGGACGTCCCGTGACGAAGGCCGGGAGATTGCGACCCCCTCTGCGTGCCCCCCTGTCTTCGGAGGTCTCGTAGTGGTGACCGGAGTGCCGGATGTCCCGCGATGATGTCGGGGAGTTCGCGACCCTCTCTGCGCCACCCCCCTTCCCCCTGTCTCCGGCTGTCCCTGAGCAACGACCGGAGTGTTGAATGTCCCGTGACTAAGACGGGGAGGACGTGACCCTCTTGCGCCGCCCCTGTGCCTCAAATAGATCCGCTATCAACTCTATCTTTAATCTTTCAAAATGTTCAGTTGCTATCGCTATTAGCTCTATCTTTAATTTTTCAAAATGTACAGTTGCTATTGCATGCACTCATCTGTGTTTCACCACACACATGAGTGCATGCTTACCAACTGTCCGTCTGCAACACTACTATCACCGACATCTAAGAAGGGAGATCCCCCCTTGAACGGCCCTTCTAAGGTTTCTCTCCTCCACATTGCCTGTGGAGCTTTTTTCCCTATTGTTAGGTTTTAGTGAGTTTTTCCTTACCTTCGCGTGGGGTATGTCTGGGAGTGCTTGCATTCTTTCATTTATTTGCATTCATCTAAAAAATGTTTGGACCCTATGGTGTTCTTGTTCTGTTCTTGACTTATTGTTATGTTGTCTTCTTGACTTGTTTAAAGAAGACCTGTACGGCCCATGGGGACATTAACGTGTGTTGTCGGGCCCTATAAATAAATTTGATTTGATTTGATTTGATCAACAGACACGCCCCCACCACCGACCACATGGCCCAAGAACCTAACCTCCTGCTGCAGCAGGTGACACTTCTTGGGAGCCAGTTTCAAGTTGTTCTCCCTCAACCTCTGAAACACGGTGTGGAGCCTAGACAGGGCTTCATCTTCTGACGGCGCGAAGACCAGGAGATCATCAAGGTAACACAACAGTTTTGTGAAGTTCATGTCCCCAAAGATTCCAGTCATCATTCTCATAAAGGCTGCAGGGCTATTACATAGACCCTGTGGCATGCGATTGTACTCATGCAACCCGAGGGGGGTTGTGAAAGCCGTGTACTTCTTGTCATCCTCATGCATTGGGATGTTAAAGAAGCCAGAGGTGAGATCCATCGTACTAAAGAGGCAATTGCCCCCAAGCGCGGCAAGACAATCAGACTGGTGTGGCAAGGGGTGAGCGTCCTTCAAGGTGCACGCATTCAACCATCTGAAATCAGTGCAGATGCGAACCCCCCCGTCCTTTTTCCAGACCATTACAAGAGGTGAAGCGTACTCACTCGAGGACTTCCTGATAATCCCCTTTTCCTCCATATCAGTGAGAACCTGTCTCAGCTTCTGATTGTGAGCCGGGGGGACCCTCCTGTAGGGCAATCGAAAGGGGCGCCCATCCACAAGACGGATGCGATGAGTGTATCCCTTGACCTCACCACAGTCTAACGAGTCCTTGGAAAAGATGTCGCTATATTCAGTTATCAACTGCTCAAGCTGAGACTTGCAGGCTTCACTGACCTGGCAAGAACTGATGTCAATGTCACCGAGCCCGAGCTCTGACAAACTCCTAGCCGGCGAGGCCGAAGGACCGGCACAACCAGGGGCGTCAGGCTCTTGCCTTTCCGAAACTGCCTGCAGTCCCTGAAAAGTCCTCAATCGCCAAACACACTGAAACATCAGCCAACTTGCAATTCCTTTTTAGTGTGATAGGCAGTGATGCCAGTAACGCGTTACTAAGTAACGCGTTATTGTAATCTGATTACTTTTCCCCGAAAATAGTAATCTAACGCGTTAATCTTTAAAAGCCAGTAATCTGATTGCAGTTACTTGTCCAAGTGGCTGTGAGTTACTATTTCGTTACTATCTCATCATAAATTCATAATGCAGGCGGAATGCAGTATTTTATTTCATTTTCGACAGTCAAAAATACATTTTGAGCTGTTTTTCTTATTTGCGAGTGACGTGGTGTGGCAGTGAAAGGGTTAAATACAAGAATGTGTCCCGCGGCGTGACTGGACTCTGTCTGTGAGTGACTCTGCTTTCGTCCAATCACATTCCCCATCCACAGTCTGCGAATCAGAGGCAGAGTAGGGCGGGTCTTCACAGCACGTCATGTGACATATGCGCCAATCGTGTGACAGCAGGGCTCCGTCGTCGGAGAATTCCACCCCAAAACGCTTGGCAAAATTAAAAGTGAAACCGCAAGATGACATTCATATGCGGAGGAAACAAAATACTGTCTACCGCTAAAAACAGCACATCCAATTGCATTGAAAGCATCTGGAATCACAACACTAGCCGACGCTTCGACTAGGTACAGGAAGGTTGATGGTGGCAGAGCAAAAGCTCTTATTTGCCAGATTTACAGTTAATTTACATGTTAAAGAGAGACTGATTGTATGTTTATAGAGACACATTTATAAAAACAATTTAATAGTTACAGTTGATATAATTGAATAGTTCAGCCTGCATTTGTTAGATGTGATACACTGGTTTTGTAAAACCACTGGCTGGCTGCTCTAATGCTGTGAGCATCATAGACTGTTGCTTTACCATACTTGATGGTACAGAAGCTGAAGCACTAGTTTAACAATTTACGTTATGTGCAGAGAAACAAGTTAAAAACAATTTATGCACTTTCAATAAAGCGTTTAAAAAAAAACTGTTGGGGGAACGACGACGACTTCGTAACCTAGTTACTTTCAAAGTAACTAAGTTACTCTGATAATCAAGTAATCAGTAAAGTAACTTAGATTACTTTTTAAAGGAGTAATCAGTAATCAGATTACTTTTACAAGTAATCTGTGGCATCACTGGTGATAGGTTTGTCAGACGGATTGACAACAGTCATGGGCACCCACCTATCTCCCCAGAGTGGTGTAACGAGCCGACCCACAAGAACACCTCGTGGCATAGCCTTGGAGTCTGTTGGCTCCACGATTACAGTGCTCCCAGGTGACATAGGCACCTTAGCAGGGAGTCTGCCCCAGACTAAGTGCTCGTGTCTCGGTAGGAGCGTCACGGCCTGGGTGAGCTTCACAGTACCAATTTTCTCGGGAACCGTACCGCCCCTCCAGCGCTCCACGTTAGTAAACATGGACAGAAACTGCTCCACTTCCGGACTTGACTGAGGCTCTGGTCTCGATGCGAGATCCCAGTACTCACTACCACCCTTCAGGACGTGGGTAACGTGTTTAAGGACATTCGTGCCAACTATCAGGTCATCATGTTGACCGGGCATGACCAAAGTGGGTACAGTAAAGGAGACCCCATAAAGCTGCATGTCTAAATCATAAAAACCATCAGGCCTCGTCTCCAGACCACCACAGCCAATCAAAACAATATTTTCTTCAGGCTGCTGCTTCCCAGGTAAAACACCCCCAGAGCGGAGCTTCTCCACTGCATATTCACTGATACTGCACGACATAGAGCCAGTATCCAACATGCCTCTAAGCTGAACACTCTGGTTGACCAGGACTGAATAGAACAGTGCATAGAACAGGTCACTGAAAGCTTGAATCTTTTGAGTTGCTTGAATGATCGTACGAGAACCCTTAGGACCGGGAGACAAACATGCTAGACACCTGTTCTCCCCTCTGCAGTGGGAAAGAGTGGAATGGTCAGGAGAGTTACAAACTCTGCACAACCGGCGCTGTGTGTCAGGCACCCGAGCTGTGGCGCTGGCTGGCACCTGAGTCTGCACTGTAACTAGGCGGTCTAACAAACCCACTAGACTCCTCATGTAGTCATGGCCACCTCCGGAACCATCTGTGGGTGCTGGGGACCGTGCCGGAAACACCGATGCTGTTGCACTCAATACTGGTGCGTCACTGACTATAGGCACATGACACTGGGAACGGACCCTGCGCTCTACCGTACCTAGCTCGCTCGGTCCCCCTGCAGCAGTTCAAGACTTCCTGTCCTGCATGTGCTCATCGAGTCTCTCCTGGATCTCGCAAGCAGACCATTGCCCAGCAGACTTGAACTTAAAAACATTAGCCAATGACTGATCAGGGCAGTGTTTGATAAACATCATGCTAACCTCGTGACTCGGGTCCTCGATACTACGGCCTTGCCTTCTCAAACACTCATCAGCTACTTCTACTGTCCTATTTAACCTGATCCAAAACTCCATAGCATCTTCACCAGGCTTTGGTAGTGTACTATAAAAGTCCGCCAGGGGCATGCTCGAGTATGAGAGTTCACTAAAATGTTGTTTTAGTATGTCAAAAATCATGTGAGGGTTCCTTGTGTGGTCAATAGACTTGTTGTTACGCAACTTTATCCTTACCACATCCCCTGCTTTACCCATGAGCTTAGATAGAATCTCCTGTGATTGCTCACCAACTGGAGTGGCTCGTTTCCTCATGTACGAGGTAACCAAATTCTCCCACTCATAAACAGTGAATTTGTCTGAATTATCACCCCTGAATATAGGGGGCTCTCTGGCGTCTGAGTGCACGACTATTCTGTGTGGCACTGTCACCTCTGAGGGACGCTCAATAGACCTAATACTGTCTGTGCTCCTGCTAAACTGCAGCTTAGCTGTGATGGACTCGCCAATCTTTTCTGCCAGCTGTGTGATGAGCGCACTTAACTATGGCTGTTCACCTGTTAGTCGCTCACTAACTGGTGATTGACTTGGCCCGGCACGGTCCACATACTCTAACCCTGGCCTTTCACCTGTTAGCCGCCCATCAACTGGTGGTAGACTTGGTCTGGCACGATTCACATACCTCGTGGAGGTAAGCTGTGGAGTGTCAAATGTTACTGGATCTGGTCCTGTTGCTTCCGTCTCTGAGAGCCGGTTGTAAAATCCCCCCCCCCATTCAATTCAATATCAACTACTACATCTGTATTCCCCCCTTCTGTCATTGTCATACTCTCACCCTGAGGTGTTCTGGCTTAACAGAAGAAGAAAAAAATTAAATAACCTGTTCAGGTCTTTTAAATACTGTAGTAGAAAGAAAATGAAAAAAAATGAATAGGAATGAATTTACATAAGAGGTTAACCAATCAAGTCAATAAACCCTTATATATTATATATACAATTAATATCTAAATGTCTTCTGCACATCCACTGGCATGCATCATCATCATGTCTTTTTCTTCTTCAGTTCATTCATTGTCTGTTCACAATTAAAAAAAAAGTGTATCACCGGCCACTAGATGGCAGCGTCTCACCACTGATGAGCTGATGAGGGCTGTTTTGTCTGTTCCTGGAACACGTAGGCTGAAAGGTTTATCACCGGCCACTAGATGGCAGCGTCTCACCACTGATGAGCTGATGAGGGCTGTGGTCTGTTCCTGGGACACGTAGGGTGGAAGGTTTATCACCGGCCACTAGATGGCAGCATCTCACCTCTGATGTGTCGTCATACCTCGTGGAGGTAAGCTGTGGTCTGCAGTCCCCCGGCGAACGATTTGATGTCGTTCTCCCTTCTCTTTGATGAATCTTTATCCGGGTCAAACGGTACCAGTGTAACGGATGGTCTGTGTGTAGGTCTGGCTAACCCACGTGATCCCTGCGTTGTGTTCTGTGGACTTCATATGCCAAGGAAAGGAGGATACGATTCTACTTTGGCACATTTATTGCTGCTGCACCTGTACACAATGAATGGCAAAAATACCACAAGAGAAGGCATTACATTCGTTTCAGTCCCCGACAGTCAACCTCTCAGATTGAGCGCCTCGCGCGAAGTGACTAGTGATGTCACTACATGAACGTGGCCTAGCCACGTTTCAACACAATACTTAGCATAGCATGAATTGCATTGAATATAAAAGGTATAAAGTGTGCAAAGTGAATACATAAAAGAAACAATTGAGAATAACATATACCTGTACACAATGAATGGCAAAAATACCACAAGAGAAGGCATTACATTCGTTTCAGTCCCCGACAGTAAACCTGTCGACAAATAATAATAATGACTAACTGCATTTGACAGCAAATTTCACCGACAAAGCATTCAATTGTGCATAGAATTGACCCAAACATTTGTAACAACAATACTGAGTCAACATTACTCAATTACTAACATAGAATTCGTTATCTGAATATTTACAACATGGGTACTCGCTATACAATGAACTGGCCTACTGAACCGGAAGCACAGCTCTTGACCGTGAACTCTTAAAGTGACGGTTCATATAAAAGTGTCTTTGGTATACAGAAATAATAAATAATAATAATAGTAACCACTTGTAAACAATTGTAAACAGGATTTGGTAACATTTCAATCCTTAATAAAATAATAAACAATAGTAACCACTTGTAGACATTTGTAAACAGGATTTGGTGACATTTCAAACCTTAATAATAATAATAAACAATGTTCAATTGACACTTGTTACACTCGGTGGGGGAAAGTATGCAGGGGGAACTGCGTGCTTTGTTCCCCAAGCTCATGGCGGCGGCGGCAGTCGCAAACGGCGTGCCTCTGCCGCAGCCACTGCCTGTTCCTATTCCTGACGATCTCATAGGTCATCTATGGCAAATTGGCAATGCCGTCCGGTGAGAGGGGTGGAAGTTGTCTGTCCATTTTTCCCCTCAATGGAGGCCTGCGTCCATCAGGGACAGGTGGTCTCCCACATCATGGGCCTCACCCCCGCCTATGTGCAAGTCACGAGGGTGGTGGGTTTGGTAGAAGGCATGAAGGAGGGCGTGCCTCGGCTTGATAGGCCGATGGCGGCGCTCCTTTGTCCTGAGGTGGTGTGGGAGCCGTTACAGAAGCCGGTTCCCCAAGGGAAATCGGCGACGCGGTTGGCTTTCTGGAGTGACCAGTCATTTATCTCCGCGACGCAATCTCTGGCTGCCACTTCTAACATCGCGCAGCTGGCGAGATTCATGTCCGGGATACTGACGGGCGGTATGGAGCTGACTGATTTGCAACATGATCAGCTCGCTTAAACAGTGATATTGAGCCGCAATACTATTGTGTTGGTCTGCAGTAATGCTCGTATGAAAAAGTACCGCGGCTCAGGCCGCTCTCTCTCTATCAGATTTTCTGTGTCTTACAACATAGATACGGGTGTCGGGTTCACACATACATAACTTGGCCTTGTTATAAACCCTGTTCACAGATGTGTCTGTGGCTAGCGTGCATTGAATTAGCTTTGCGCTGTTCATTAGCATATTGGCTACTTAAGGTATCATATGGCTGTTTGTTGTTGTATGCAAGGGTTGGGCTTGCGAGGGGGTACCGGATAAACCCCTCCTTCCCTCTTCTGATTGGTCAGGGGGTTTCTTGGACTCTCTTTTCATTCGGTCAGGGCCAAGCTGTTAGGCAGCTTGGCACGGGGGGGGGGGGGGGGAGGGTTTCCCTGACTCCGCACCTATCACAGGCGGTTGAGTCCTGGGTTTCCCCCCGTCATAGAAAACGTCACTAGGCACGTTTCTATTGGACGACGGCTTCCGTGAGTTTTTTCAGACCCGTATGTAGGGTCTGTTATTGTCAAGTTGTTGGGGCAGAGCGTAGGAACTTACTGTTCTACTACGCTCGATATACGTGTGACTTGAGTCTGTTGGTCACTTGACTCAATGTTACCGTGACTTTGCAATCTATGGCTCACGTGGGAAGTCTCTCTGAGGATTCCCGTCTCCTCTCTGTGGTGAGGGTGGCGGGATGTAAGAATGTAAAAAAAATGTACCCTCGGCCGCGTCACGTGGGATTCATGTCAGTCGGTGTTTCTTTCTTTTTAATAATAAAAAGAGTGAAGAATATGAAGCACGACAACTCCTTGTCGTTCTCCCAGGCGACTTGAAGGACCAATGTCTGGTGTCTGGTTAGACTATCCATTGATGTGTTTGGGTCTCGACGCGTACATAGTGCTGGCTCAGGGTGTTTTCTGATAAGAATCACGCAGGAGGCTAGTACGCCTTGGTTGCTCGTTATTAAAACAGCGTTTTTATAGGGCAACTGGGATGGGGGATTTTTTCCTCTTCCGAGCGCCTGTTACTAGGTCTCGACGGATTCTCGTTCATATCTGGGGGATGTTAACAGAATAGATCAGAACATAGGTAGAGGGGTCTCACGCCCTTGGGGTGGGCCACTGAGCGCGGTACAGATGGGACCGTCTGGGTGGCGCCCTCTTTTCATGTTTTAGATCGACACGCATGCCTACCCCCTCTCCTGGAGTGGGGATGTCGGCGTGGTTAGGGCATTGGACTGGTTCTGGTCGCGCTGGTCCAGGTCAGTTAACCCGTTGTCCGCCGGGGACGCAGATCTGCTGTTCTGGTACCCTGAGGGACTTGTGCTTTTTTCAGGGGGAAAAATGCCGGGTCGGCCCGGGTGTCACAGGGTTGGGCGTTATGGAGACCCTTTGTTGGGTACATGTTGTAACCTGCGCTATCATAAAGGGGCTGGTTCTCCATTATTTTCGCTCCTCTCTCACGCATGGCAAAGAGGGGGCTGTTGGGGTGGTCTTCTGGACCTCCTCTGGTAGCCCTGTGTGCTTCCCGAGCCGCCGGGCCCGGTCCGAAGTTGTGTTTCGTCGACCCGTAGGCCTGGAATAACCCTTTTTTGAAAACTGAAACACTTGTACTGTGGTGAGACCCGCAGGTGTGTTTTGGAGTTTTTTCTTGAGGGGTTATAGGAACAACCACCGCCTGTGGTACCAAGAGGGTGGTTGATTCCCTGGTGTGTTGGAGCAGAGTCAACTCCCGCATTACCCGGTTGAGTGTGCCCCTGCACGTTCATGACGTCTGCCAATCGTGTCAGTCTTCTCTGCTTGACCCCTCTGGGTGGGTTTTTTTTGGTGGAGGCTTTGTCATGGTGTGCAACAATGCCAGCATATGCCCCTTCCGCCGGGGTGCTGTTTTCAGTTGACCCCTTTGGCGCCTGTCTCGTCCGCAGTGCTCCAGGCTCGGATCTAAAGCCTGCTGCCTGGTTTAAGGGATCGACCCCTCTGGGGTCGTCTCCCCGGTGCGCTGCCTGCTTCCGTTATGGTTAGCCTTTTGAGTGCTTCAAGTTACGGCCATGCTGACTGCCTGTGTTGCAGGGTCAGTGTGCCAAGCGGCGTACTAGTGGGGAGAAGGGCCCGCTCTTGGAGGGGCCCTGTCCGAATACGCTGGCGATGTGGGGGGCGGTGTCACTAAGTGACCGCCTGGTGAGGTCTTGATGCTTGGCGTCATTGGCCTCTCCGGGCCCCCTTTTTCCAGGGGATCCAGTCCCTTCAGTGGGTCTGGGTCTTCCTTCGCACTCCGCTGCTACGGCCTTGCCGCCGGGTTGAGTTTGCTCTTGACCCCGTGTTTTTGGGGGCAGTAACAAGGGTTGTTTCTTCCGTTCGTTCCCTGGTGGCATGCGGGTTGTGCGTGTGCGTAGTCATGGGGGCAAGCCACGATTTGCTCACCCTGTGCGTTGAGTTGCTCGAGTTTCTCTTCGCACGGTCGGATCCGTCTCCCTCCCATCCTCCAATAGGGAGGGTATCCTCCATTAGGGAGGGTCGGGGGGGCTCGGTCCTCTCCGGTCTGATGGTTGTGGGGGGCCTCAGCGGGGTACATTTGTCGAGCTTCTGGCTTCCGCTCAGCTCCTGTTGTGCAGAATGACGCTGAGCGGAAACCAGTATGAAATAGAATGTAAGGTTATGTATATAACCAAGTTCTATGAATACTGGTGACGCTCAGCGTCAGGACGCCACTGCGGCCCTTGACCTCGCCTTGTGGTGAAAGTTTGGGAAGGAGGCGAGTAGGTGACCACACACCTGCTTATGAAGGTAAGCGGATAGGGGTGTGGCCAGACGGATGTCGGTATGTAAAGGTACATTGTGGATTTTTTATTCAGTGCTGTGCACGAAGTGAGGTTAGTGCAGAATGATGTGTCACCAGTATTCATAGAACTTGGTTATATACATAACCTTACGTTTTGTGTACTCACATTTCTTTTTACTGGTTGCCAGATGCCTGTTTTTAAGTTCCAGCTGAGAGGCAGGAGCTGGAAACATAACGGTTCCATAGCTTGAAGTCTTATGTAGTGCAGGTCCAAAGTTTATAAAAATCCCACAGAAAATGTATGTTTTACAAAGGTTTTTGTAATGTGTGTACCGGTAAAGATTCGGCATGATTATCCAAAATGGCCATCCACTCCATTTCATTCAGAGGCTCTTGTCAAAACAATGGACTTCTTCATTTTCTTGTGTCCCCTTCACCCACTATCAGTGCTTGTCTGGGATTGCTTTAACCTCTTAAGGCCAGAGCCCTATTTTCTGAAAATCCGCCTAAAATACATACCTAAGTAAATGGAATATTGCTCCACTTCTACAAGGTCCATTTGCATGTGCTTGGTATCTAGGGACATCTATGGACCTCAGTGAATGTATTCCCAGTGTCGGAAATATTGTGTCTATTACTAGGCTTGCTTAGATTGTGATGAAACAAAGAATAATATGAATTATGATTTGTCTTTGCATCTTTGACAGTGAATAACACCATGCTAAAAATGACCAGACATGATAAACTGCCACTTATCTCGTTCAGTACCTTCTTGAGATCACCTGTACAAAAGATCTAAGGAAATGAATAAAGGGAAGATGATTAAACAGAAGGTTTTGTAGACACAGTACAAAATTATCCCATCCGGACCAATGCAATTTGAAATATTATTATAGAATATAGAATAGCAGGCTTATAAATGACCTTATTATAGCCAATTCACACATTTGTGGATTGTGCCAAATCTTATCTTCAAATGCCCAATTTCAATTTGGATTTAGTATCACCAGGCGTGCATAAGAACAGATAATGAAATCGACTGTATGTACTTTATTAAAAGTACATATCTACTGTATGTGTATTATTCTGGCCAGAGTGACGCCATTTTGAAACTGATTTCAAATCTGATTGTTGCTAAATGCACGAAGTAGGGGAGACAAACTAACTGCGTTCCAATATATGCCAATAACGTTACGTTTTGTGGTATATTATCCCGAGTAATAAGAGATATTAAAAAAATTCATACAGAACCCATTTGCTTTTTTTTTACCTGGAGGCCTATGGGAAGTGTATTTCTGAAAAATTCCAACGCTCATAGAAAGCTCTGGATGTCCTCTTCAAAATGGCAAAAAAAAAACTACAATTACCGATGGTCAGTTTTTCAAAATGGCGGACATTCGCAAACTAAACAACAGAAAAACTAAAACTAAAATCTATCTAATAACACTTTAACCTATTGGTAAACTAACGTATTGATGACAATATACATTATAACTGCTGTTGTGACATGGTTATGATGTTTATACTTGAATACGTTTGACAAAAAAAACTATAATTTTGTCAGACAGTCTGGAGACATTGATTTGTGACGTGATGTAATTTGCGGTCTGGCCCCGGACTGCATGGGCGGAAAAGGTTAAGAGCAGACACCCCTTGGCTACAAAGTCTGTCAATAATTGTCACCGTCTGGGATATTGGTCCACTCAGGACAGGGGCAAACAGGTCGTGGTCACTTGTGTGAATGGCTTGTCAAATGACACTCGTCGGATGTTCGTCTTGTAATTTGAGAATGGAAGCAAACAATAGGTTGAGTGGGGTGCCGATCAAAACGTGGCAAATTCAACTTTCCAACAATCTATTGGTTGATCGTTGAAAACGCAGCCCGGAGCCGTCGGGCCATCGAATGTTTAAGTAGTTAACTGTTAACCTCTTAAGCATCGGACGACCTGATGGCGGGCCGTCACACACTTGTGCGCAGCACTGATTGAAAACAGATCTGATTAAACAGTTACACAACAGTTACCCAACCAGGGAGGTTTACAATCATGGCCCTAAACTGACTATTTTCAGTTCACGTTGAAGATCACTCCAAGAAGTTGGTGCATTCAAACTCTGCACGAGGGACCATTTGTCATTTGAGCGGGTTAGATAGGGTCCAAAGTTCCAATCTAGTGTCTTTGTTATCCAGAATTGTAGCTGGGCAAGGTAACTGGGAAATTGGTCTATAATTAATTAAATCATCTCTATCACTGTCTTTATGTATTGGAAATACGTGCGCCAATTTCCAAATACACTTGTTGAGATAGAAAGATTGAACGTGTGTGTGTTAATTGCTCTGTGATAAATGGAGCAGCCAAAAAAGGATCCAATTTATCCTCTCCACTTGAGCTCCTGGAATCAATGACTTGCCAAGCTTCAAATACATCATTAGTAGAAAAGGGCTAAGAAGTAAACTGAGGGACATGACTCAATGTGGAAACATAATCATCGGTTAATAAGGAGGGCCGCGTATTCCTTATCAAATGAATGCCCAGCGTCTATATCATACTCTAAGATCAAAGGACACCAGCTTTAGTATACAGTATCTGTGAGCTGTAACTTGTTTCTATATGCCCTGAATAAAACTGTGAGTTGAAACGTGCAGGCGCTAAGCCCATTTATTGAAGTTTTTTATTTCGCAAAGCACTGTATCTTGTTATTTTTTGGTTATGACTTATTGATAACAAAGTACATAGCCTATCTAACCTGTCTCACTTTTGTTTGGCGGGACCGGCTGGGGGCTGGGCGATCAGGTGACCAACCAACTGGTAAACATGGAAGTGGAACATTGTATTGCATTTTATCTCAGGACTTTTATCATGTCTATTTTATTATCTTCTACTCTATTTTATTTACTATTGTATTCTTGCACAATCAAAGCGGGCATGGCCACCCGCATTTCACTGTATGCATGTGAGAAATAAACCTCTTGAATCTTGAATCTTGGAATTGGCCACAATTTGGAACATTGACCTCATACGGTCCAGCCACATACTAGGTCATCGGTCTGTTGGTCTTATGATATGTCCTTGGATCCAAAGACTGTGATACCTGCATTTGTGAAGTAGCACTCCTCAGCCAATCTATTGGTATTTGCTTTATCTATAATTATTATTTGTGACACAGCGTGGTCTAGGTCAGGTTGTTAATGAGCTGTTGCCCAATTCAGTAATGGGTCGAAATTGAGATATTGGCCATTTTGAGTGCTTTGAAATGTTCTCTATCTGTCTCCTTATTTGCAAAACTTAATACGACATGTAAATATGTAAATTACAGTTACATAGTCCGACAGTATTATTTCCGACGCAGTATAAAGAATACAGTTGTGTCGGAGGGGAGTGGCTAAGTACTTTCGGAGACTGAGATGCGCAGAAATTACAGCTACCAAATCCATTCCGAGATAACGGACCCAGTACTTTGTTGGCGTTGTGAAAATAAAATATGCAGAGAAACATTAATATCTTTGGAACCATTTGTGTTGGTATCTGATTGTATCTGAATCGTGAGATTATCTTCTCCCCATCAATATTTAAAGTGTATATCTCCGTCGCATAAAGGCAGGCTGGCCGTGTGCATAGAATAAGGCATCTACTCCAGTGCGCGCAATGCAGACAGACTTGCGCTGCTTGCGCATAACGGAGTATAGAGAGAGGGCTCTATAGCACACTGTTACAGTAGGCCATATTAATTTGCACCTGTATGAATCTAGTCACATGAAGCACATTAAAACCTGTCCCACCCCACGGGGTCGGTACCGACCCTTAAATGACATTATGATCATATATCCATATTTATCAGAGTGATGCAAAAAATTTGCGATTTTAAAATCAAACGTTTTCAAGTATTAACATCACTAACATGTCACAAAAGCATGTATAATGTATATTATCATCAATACGTTAGTTTAGCAATAGGTTAAAAGTGTCATTAGATCGTTTTACCTTCTCGATTTGCTGAAGTATATTCCGAGACGGTGACCATTTTGAAAATGTTGAACGATGGGAATTGTAGTTTTTTTGTGGCGATTTTGTCGAGGGCATGCATAGCTGTGGATCAGCGTTGGACTTTTTCCAAACTACATTTCCCTTCAAGTTCTATGGGGGTTCAAAGTTCAGAGTTGAATTATGAATATGTCAATAACTGGTATTATTCGCGATAATAAGCCACAAAAGGTAACGTTTTTGACAAATATTGAAACGCAGTTAGTTTCTCCTCCCTATTGTTAGCATGTAGGAACAATTATATCTGAAATTAGTTTCAAAACGGTTGCACTGTGGGGGAAATAAAAAAGTACAGTTGATTACAGTAGATATCATTATCTGTTATTATGCACGCCTGGTGATACTAAATCCAAATTGAACTCGGGCATTTGAAAGATACTATATATATATATATATATATATATATATATATATATATATATATATATATATATATATATATATATATATATATATATATATATATATATATATAATGTGCGAATTGGCTATAATAAGGTAATGTATAAGCATATATTCTATATTCTATAATAATATGTAAAATTGCATTGGTCCGGATAGGAGAATTCAGTACTGTATCTACAGAACCTTCGGTTTTATCATCTTACCTTTATTAATTTCCTTCGATTTTTTGTACACATGATCTCAAGAGGGTACTGAACGAGGTCAGTGGCAGTTTTTTCAGTTTGGTCATTATTATCATGGTGTTATTCACTGTCAAATATGCAAAGAAAAATCATAATTCATATTCTCCTTTGTTTCATCACAATTTAAGCAAGCCTAGTAATAGACACAATGTTTCTGACACTGTGAATACATTCACTGAGGTCCATAGATGTACCTAGATACATTTTATGCAGATTTTCACCTGGGGTGGAACAGGTTAAGGTAAACAGAGTATAACTCTAAACTGAAGGAAGGCATTTGGATTCAAGAGACCACCATTGTTGTCATAATGTGTGCCAGTAATTATGATTGTGAACTCTATAGTACACCATTACAGTAGGCCATGACATAGGAATTGACTTATGGCTAGATCCACAAAGAATGGATTGCACAGTGCTAATTGCACCCTTACTTACAATTCATTATGAATTGAAAATGGGGGACCCTGATGTAAACAAGACAAAAGTCTTTCTCTGGTCTGCATCCCCTTAACAATTGTCGGTATTGAGCCGTACTGTATTGTACCCATTCTGCAATTTGTTAATACAATTTCCATTCAATCAATCACAGCGCAGGTTGATTGAAGGCATCTGTCGAGGGGCCATGCCTAATGGAGGTGGGGATGCTGTTCCACAGTTCAGGGGCTGCAACAGCAAAGGCATGGCCTCCCCTGACCTTAAGGTTAGACCTCCGGACACTCAGGAGCCTCGGCTGACCTGAGGGACCTGGTGTTGGAATAGGGGGATAGGAGGTCTGAGATGTAGGAAGGGGGCTGACCATTAAGGGCTTTAAAAATGAACAGGAGAACCTTAAAATGCATTATGTAGTGTATTGGAAGCCAATGAAGGACAGGGGTGATGTGGTCTCTCTTTCGGGTTCCGGATAACAGTCTGGCAGCAGCGTTTTGTACTAGCTGTAGGCGGGACAGGGAAGACTGGTTGATACCTATATAGAGAGAGTTGCAGTAGTCTAATCTAGACGAGATGAAAGCGTGGATAACTCTCTGAAGGTATGCAGGGGAGAGAAGGGCTTTGAGCTTAGCAATGGTGCGTAATAAAAAAAAAAAAACATGCCTTCACCACTGAATTCACTTGTCTGTCAAACTTAAATTGGGGATAAAAAATGACACCTAGGTTCTTGACATAGGGCTTGACCAGGGCGGACAGGTTGCCTAGACTGTTGGTAAGTGTGGGGACAGCGTCTGGTGGACCGAAGAGGATTATTTAAAATTTGGTTTCATTGAGTTGTAAAAAGTGTGTGCCATCCACCATTTAATGTCATCAAGGCAGGACATTGGACATTGGACTGTGGATTAAAGGCTGGTTGTTGGGTTTCAGAGAGACATAAGGCTGTGTCGTCAGCATAACAATGATAGGAGATGTTGTGATTCTGAATGATTAAACCAAGGGGTAGCATGTAGAGAGAGAACAAAATTGGGCCAAGGATGGACCCTTGCAGGCCCTCACAGGAGAGGGAGGATGAGGGGGAGGAGCAGTTGCCAATGTTGACAGCAAAGCTTCTATTTGTGAGATAGGAGGAGAACCATGTTAATGTGTAGTATAATCCTAACAATAATCTAAGGTTATTGTACAGTACAAGGAGGTCGCTTAACTGGAAGGAGGAGAAAGGATCATAAGTGATAGAATTTTTGGTCTCCTCATCTGACTCCCAATTTAGCCAGCAAGGAATAAATGTGCAGTCCAGACAACAGAGTTCGAATTCAACTCATGGATTTATTTGTCTCGGCGACCAAGAGTGAATAAAAAGGTTGCTTTTCACATACAAGGATTATCAGAATACATTAATCATGTCTGTTTTGTACACAGAATCAACAAGGTTTGCATCTCCAAACCCCAACATGTAGGTACATACAACAGTCATTTGTTAACATAATTTGAACATAGAGAAAATACTGTACACATTACACATGAGTAAATCTGGTTTACAGATCAGGGATCTGTACATTAATCTAAACAACAATTGGTGTTACACATGATTTACTCACGTAAAATGCAATCAGCTCACAGTAGTCTCTGGGTGGGGAGGGGTGGAGCCGCAGACCTGGGTTGGGGTGGTCTGGGCTCCTGAACTAACAATATGTTCGCTCTTATATAATAACTTCCCTCCAATCCTAACATTCTAGAAGTACATTTTGGTCCAATCATGTGGTCCTCTGTGGGCGGTCTTCTGTGGGGGCTGGCTGCCCCCACCTCTGGGTTGTGGCGACGTGATGGGACAGAGAGAGAGGGGGCTTGTCTGTGGCCCCCATCGGTGTGGTCTTTTGCTGAGTACAGAGGGATTCTGCTGGTGGCCCCCGTCGGTGTGGTTCCTTTGATGAGTATCGAGGATGGCGCTTTTGATGGCCCCCCTCCTTTAGCTGCTCAAATCTCCTCTGACTGAATAAACATTCCTTCTATATGGTTATAGATGTCTAATATCATCCAAGTACAGTCAGTGCTTTCTTAGACTGATACCAGACATCCCATGAAACCACACAAACCTTCATTCACCAGACTGAAACTCTGTCTATCTGTGATACATATACCAGGATTCCATAACAAGAGTGTAATACCACTTGTTCCTCTGCTATTTAAAGTGAGCCACTGTTTACTGTGGGGTGTGACTTCCCCTGTGGCCTTTTATGACCGGCAACTGTTGGTCTCTAATCCAGTCTTCCCCCTGAGCGGGGGTTTGTTTGGACTGCACTTTTGGCTAAGCCCTGTTTTTACATTATGGATTTATTTCTTTTATTCACACATATTAGTTATGGAATTCAAGGTCAATATTACCACATTCCCCACTTTGGCAATTCACATTGTCATATACTGTATATTGACTTGATTTTCTATACATACTAACCATACAATATAATAATAAAAATCATTTTTTCAAATGTTTCTCAATTTTTCCTTTTTTCTCACATTTTTGGTACATATCATCAATGAGTTTCTTCTCCTCAAGGCTCATTAGCCAGAGGCCCACCTTTTAAACAACAACTTTTAGGTTTGTTGAAAACAATAAAACAATTTAATCTTTACACCTTAAAGTATAATAAAACACAATTTTTAAAAACACAATTTTCTTAAGTTACAGAAAGTTTGTTCTCACATTCTTTTATATGATCTGGGAGAGAAAACATAATTAGTATCACAATATTTTCATTTTACATTCATTCTCTGAAATAATATCTTCCTTCTGCTAATTCTTTCTTTCCTAAAACAGCACAATCACATCTGCATAATCCATCAATTGGTCTTCTCACCTATCCACCCCCCTTATGACCATATCATGGTCATAAAACCTTACCACCTCGTCGTCACAGCACAGTCGGGCAGGGAAGGCGGAGAATCACTCAAGGAGCAAAAAAATTTCACCACCTCACTTCGGCCATAATCTATGTATAATAATCTACCTATGTGTATGTTTCTAAGCTTCTTACCCTGCGTTGTGTCTTAATCTATATCAGTTGCTACCGTTCAGTTACCTCCCGTCCTCCATACCAACCAAATTCCACACTTCACAGAGGCCCTCGCTCACCTTTCTTGCACAGTTCCAGACCGGCCTCGCCTCCCCCTTCTCCCCATGCTAGCCAGCCTCAGCTGTAGCCACTGTTTGTAGGCCTGTGATCCCGTCATATTCTGACCTATGACTGTCCTTCCTTGGATTTACAGACGGCTCTCTCAGTCTGGACGTTTCCCAAACCTGCGTCTGTTTTGGCCTCTGTTCTCGGGGCTATGATGAAGGAGGGGCTAGCGTCCACAAGCGACCTCTTTTCACAACCTAATAATTTCCCCCAGGAGACAACTGAACAGGTTCACTCCTCTGTGTCGTTATCTAATGAAATGTATTCATACTCATCATTTATGACTCCTCTACATGTGACGTTCCGCATCCCCCCCTCGACTGAATCTGTGAGGGAAAAACACAAAGCAAATCCTTTTCACACAATATGTCAAATACTTTCAAGAGAAGCCAATGTTCATTCATATGCAAACGTGATAGGGCCACTTAGCTCTTGTTGACATTCTGTCCTGACGCCATCACTCCTGCCACCAGCTCTTTCCTCTCACACCCAGACCATAAAAAGCAGATTAGAAAAAACAAAAGACAAACAATTAACAAAATATCCCAATAAACCACATCCTTCAACCACATGTTATCACCATTCATACCTAAAACAGTAAATCAATAAAAACAACAAGCACCAAACTTCACACGCACACAACTTTGTCACTCATCACCACCACACAACTGTCCCATTCAAACATGTCTTTGTGACTTGACACCTCTATGTTTAGTACAGTCCCCCCTACAGGCTCCATACAAACACATTCAGTCCACACAACCAAAAATTAAAATAGACATATGTACTGACAAACCATTCTAAAGAAATAAAATCAAATGAACGCAATAAAACAAACTCCTTTCATCCAAATTCTCACAGTTCACACTTCAATATCATTCATACGTATATTGAGTTCCCAGGCAGTGATTCAAAAGAAACAAAATCACGTAAAAGAAATAAAAACACTTATTATCGTCCCTATTGTTTTAACTATAACTAGACATGGCTTACACTAAAAGTGGTCAGTTGGCTTACCACAAGATCTAGCATCCTGCCTATTGTTAGGCCTTAACTAGATAACAGACTCAGTTTACTACCTGTCATCACCGGCCTCAATCATTCACTGAAAAGAAAAAACACAGACAAAAACCAGACCACACCCAATCATCCACAGTCACTCTGACCATTTAACATTGTCCTCTGCAAACACATATATTACACATATCATAAACAAATACTTTCAAACTCTCTCTCATACAACTCGTTAATCAACCAACATCCTTAACAAAAATTTTTAGTTTGTTCCTCCCTCTTCTGCCTCTCAACTTTCCTGTTCTCAACTTCAGGCTAACACAGTCTACACTCACATCTGCTCCTCTTCCCTCACTTCAAAGATGGACTGGAATCCATCTTTAATTCAGACCTATCCATGCCTTCCAGTGCACAGACAGACCCAAATATTCCCTTACCAAAACAGTTATCATTCATAAGTCATAACCCCAAATGAATGCCTACCTATTGATTTTCTTCGCTCACTCTCCAACTGTTTCCTGAATAGCCGCCAACTGTCTCACCTTCCTGTCACTTCCTCACGCAACCTTTGATCCTGCATAGACCCCTAAAACCATGTCCTGTGCCCCAGTTGTAAAAATAGCTGTCATCTGTTATCTCACTTTGACTGTTCTCTCCTATCTCCACCTGTGACCTGTAACAGTGATCATACACAACAGGCGCTACCATCCCCCGTGGCTTCCCGTGACCTGTCTCAAAAGGATTTCCACCCCCCTGGGCAATATAACCTTCTCAACTTTTGTCTCTTTTGCTACTGGCACCTGGTGCAGGCCCTCGCACGCCCCTTGTCCCATATGCAGGCCCCCCTGCAACTCCATCAAAAGGTTAATCATTACATCTCACCCTGGGGGCAAGCCGCCCCCCAGGTTTGAATAAAACACACATTTCTACTGCTATTTCACCTAATCCCAGACAGTGTCCTAAATGCAGATAACCACGGAATAAATCAAAAATTACAAATAATCCTCACAATCATTTTCATTAAATTGTCCTTGCATACATAAAATTGTTTTCTAACACAGACAGCAAACCTCCATCAATAAATTATAATTTCCTACAAGTCTGAGGCTTGTGTCAAGCATTAACACAATCTTAAAATAATTTCATCCTAAACAGATTCTAAACTCACATCTTCACACAACCCTAATCATGCATAATACAAATATAAGCCTCATTATCAAACGCCACTCGTTAGAAATAAAACATCATTATTAGTTAGTTCCAATCATGCTAAGACTCAAAAACTATAAACTGAATTTTCTGGGAACTTTAGCTCTGTATATAGGTGACATGTGATTCTAACGGAGATGTATTAATCAAATATAATGCAAGCAATATGTCTTTTTTAGTGTAGAGTGTTTTCCCAACTCAGCCTATAGCTTCTCTCAAACCCCACTTGGTCAAGACTATACCCTTGTGTAACATATCATTGCCCAGTTTTACAGGTCCAATGTGTAGCTGGTTTGTGAATCCCAGCTTAGTATGGGCATGTATATTAAATCATCCCTGTTTGTTTGATAGGCTCACTGCATTATTTGCCAAGTAAACCCTTATTGACTATCTCCCCTTGTCTAATCATCACATGCTGCACCTACTCCCCCCTTTGCTACACAAAACCTGTAGTAGCACAACCAAACCCACTCCCAGATCATTGTTTACAACACAAAGCAAAAATACAAACCACTTACCAATCTCACTAACCAGAGCTGCACACATTTATCTCCTCCACCATTAGACAACGGAACAAGACGATACAAACTACAACTAAAATGGTCGCTACGGGGCTTCCTGTCCAAAATGGTCGCTACGACACTTCCTGTCAATACGGAAGTCGTGCACTGCTATCCCTCCGCTGGCTGTCACAAGTTGCACAATGCTACAGACTCTACACAAACCAATGTCAACTGTTTCCAGTATAACGCAATCATACGTCACACCCAGTACAAAACATAATACCGTTCGTTCATACAACATGAAAAGAATCATCCGTACTCTGCACCACGGCATCGTTAGCACAGGTAGCTCAATAGCCCCGTCAGCTTAGCTTAGCATAGGTAGCTTATCTTAGCTCTAATAGCCAGCTCCCCGCTTCCCAAGGGTGCACCGCGGCGCTCTCGCCCAGGGCCATACAACATTACAACCGAAGCGTCCTACTTTTGCAAATAACTCTCAATCAACGTTATTATCAAACAATCGTTTTACTCACCAATATCCCATATCTAACGCCACCACACCGCTTCTAATCATAACATTGTACAAGCCCTCATCACGGCGTTATCCCCCAAACTCACATACCAGCTAAGTAGCTAGCCAACCTGATGCGAGGTTCCATGCGCTCCCGGGAGCCCCAAGTTATGCCACGTTCGAGATCCGTACATTCATTCAATCCGCCCAGTACCAATCTAACTCCAAACAACTTACACATGTCCACAAACAAACCACTTTAAAAGAACAATCTACCGTAAAATAATTTAAAACATTCTAATATACCAACGCCGTACGCAGTCCAACACGAATCATAAACCAATTTTCCTACCTTCTCTTCGCCTGGCTCCACGCACAGCCAGGACGTTTCACACACTCCACTCAACACATGACATCATCATCCTGCGACACCATTCACCATACCAACATCGATGTCCACATTGAATACTGCATCAAATATAACCACTAATACGGCCATAATCACATCCACGAACCACTCGATTCGCTTCTCAACAACAATCGCCGCCACAGTGTTTCGTCAATTCTCTCACATCTCCGCCTTAACGTCTATAGATTACCGCGGTTCTTCCACAGAGCTAAGCTAGTTAGCCCCAATCTCCAATATGATTCGCTTCAGACTCGTATACCACCCTGATCCACGTTAAAACTACACAACAACCCGGCCAAAGCTGCTCTGCATACATACAATACATGCAACGTACACTTACATTTGTAAACAGTATTATTTAACAATGTGTTGCTAAGAGCTACTGTCCCCGTTTTTGCTGCGACGAACGTGTCGAAATAGGACGCCGAAGTCAAACACGTTCTAATCGGATTTGCTGCGGCTTTTTGCTTTCTATAATTACCCTTCTCACGGCTAACAAGCAAATCCCGCCTACCCTTCTAATCAACCCTCAATATCGGATCGACTATAGTTAGATCGGCTGATATTTTCAGAAAAAATCCCCTCCCCGTTAAAACTGTCGAGGTGTCCGGCTAATCTGATCAATATTTCCAGAAGCCTACGCGCTATGCTTCGAACAAGCCCCTGTTCACCTATATCACCATAAAACGTTTATAATCTCGCGACCCGTGACGATTCATCATCATATTAGCGCCCTCTACATATCCATCTGAATCCGTGGATCTGTTTCAGCGTTGGCTATAGAGCCTGTAAATTCCATCTGCATCGCTCGCCGACGTTTAAAACCTCCGTACCCTGCCTCTCGAGAGGCGCCAACGAACGGAAATTCTTCGTTAGCCCAGCAAGACGTACACCCAGTCCACTCACTGTTCAGATTCACGAAAAAAATAACCATCACATTTCTACGCTCCAGGGAACGACACGGCCTGTCTTGTATCCCAGGGCGTACTCCTATCGTACTTCCTAAACGCAAAGACGAATGTGGCCTTGATCAGGAGGACCACACGCCGACGCGCAGTACAACACCATCAACCGAGTGACCGGCCGGGACTCCCCGCTTTAAACTGACATTCTGCTCTATATGATCTATGATCGCCACGCACACCCTACTGTTCTCTCATTAGACTCTTTACCTTACCCTATCATCTTCTCTTTAAGATCTGACTACTCTGCATTTAACCATCACTGCCCATAGTCACTTCACAGTCCCACTTCCCACTTATCTGTGACTATCCACGTTCTACCGATCCACGCCTTCGCCTTCAAGTAAATTACCTATCCCTAACCTATCCCCCTAAGCTATTACCTTCAACAAAAAATAAAGAAAATACTATCCCCCTGTCCGCAAGGGCCTGGCACCAAATACGCTGCCCATACTTACTGCCATAAACCTCAAACGAATAGGCCGGGAACGGCGTCCTGTGTCTGAACAATCATACAACCATCAAAAGCACATGATTGTATGTTTACTGCATAACAAGCGTGATCCCTTTACCTTTGGACAGTCTAACCTAAACACCGCTCCCCCAGTCCTGTACGCAAAAGGCTATATTCACCCCGGGCCCCAACTAGTGGCCCTACACACCAGCCTCCATCCTGTCCCTTTGTTCTCCATCCACACAGCAAAACCCTGCACTGCAACCCCTAAATGAAAACGCATCAACCCCCGGCTCTTTTCCTGTATGTCCCCAACATGCAAGCAGGGTCATGGCTCTGAGCAGCCAGCCACATAAACCTCACCGCACATCTTCAGGGGGGGGCACAACAGGGCGGGTGGAACGGCACCACTTCTGTAGTATAATCCTAACAATAATCTAAGGTTATTGTACAGTACAAGGAGGTTGCTTAACTGGAAGGAGGAGAAAGGATCATAAGTGATAGAATTTTTGGTCTCCTCATCTGACTCCCAATTTAGCCAGCAAGGAATAAATGTGCAGTCCAGACAACAGAGTTCGAATTCAACTCATGGATTTATTTGTCTCTGCGACCAAGAGTGAATAAAAAGGTTGCTTTTCACATACAAGGATTATCAGAATACATTAATCATGTCTGTTTTGTACACAGAATCAACAAGGTTTGCATCTCCAAACCCCAACATGTAGGTACATACAACAGTCATTTGTTAACATAATTTGAACATAGAGAAAATACTGTACACATTACACATGAGTAAATCTGGTTTACAGATCAGGGATCTGTACATTAATCTAAACAACAATTGGTGTTACACATGATTTACTCACGTAAAATGCAATCAGCTCACAGTAGTCTCTGGGTGGGGAGGGGTGGAGCCGCAGACCTGGGTTGGGGTGGTCTGGGCTCCTGAACTAACAATATGTTCGCTCTTATATAATAACTTCCCTCCAATCCTAACATTCTAGAAGTACATTTTGGTCCAATCATGTGGTCCTCTGTGGGCGGTCTTCTGTGGGGGCTGGCTCACAACACCTCTGGGTTGTGGTGACGTGATGGGACAGAGAGAGAGGGGGCTTGTCTGTGGCCCCCGTCGGTGTGGTCTTTTGCTGAGTACAGAGGGATTCTGCTGGTGGCCCCCGTCGGTGTGGTTCCTTTGATGAGTATCGAGGAGGGCGCTTTTGATGGCCCCCCTCCTTTAGCTGCTCAAATCTCCTCTGACTGAATAAACATTCCTTCTATATGGTTATAGATGTCTAATATCATCCAAGTACAGTCAGTGCTTTCTTAGACTGATACCAGACATCCCATGAAACCACACAAACCTTCATTCACCTGACTGAAACTCTGTCTATCTGTGATACATATACCAGGATTCCATAACAAGAGTGTAATACCACTTGTTCCTCTGCTATTTAAAGTGAGCCACTGTTTACTGTGGGGTGTGACTTCCCCTGTGGCCTTTTATGACCGGCAACTGTTGGTCTCTAATCCAGTCTTCCCCCTGAGCGGGGGTTTGTTTGGACTGCACTTTTGGCTAAGCCCTGTTTTTACATTATGGATTCATTTCTTTTATTCACACATATTAGTTATGGAATTCAAGGTCAATATTACCACATTCCCCACTTTGGCAATTCACATTGTCATATACTGTATATTGACTTGATTTTATATACATACTAACCATACAATATAATAATAAAAATCATTTTTTCAAAATTTTCTCAATTTTTTCTTTTTTCTCACATGTTTGGTACATATCATCAATGAGTTTCTTCTCCTCAAGGCTCATTAGCCATTGGCCCACCTTTTAAACAACAACTTTTAGGTTTGTTGAAAACAATAAAACAATTTAATCTAAACATTACACCTTAAAGGATAACTCCACTATTTTGGGAAATTAGCTTATTTAACATCTTCCCTGGAGTTAGACAAGAAGATGCATACCTTTTTTGTCTCTGTGCGTGCATTTTAGCTTTGGGAATAGATGCTCCGTTAGCATAGCTTAGCTTCATCACTGGAAGTGAGGCAGGACAGTAGCCTTACAGTGCCTTACAGTGTATTGCAAGGTCTGACATTGACCAAACTTGATATGCATGACCTTGGTGGGCTCTAGGTCAACTCCTGAAAAGGGGGTCAATGTCAGACCTTGCAATCAAAAGTTAGGGGCGCACTGAAATTATGGCAAGGGTTATTAGCCCCCTAACTTTTGATTGCAAAGTCTGACATTGACCCCCTTTTCAGGAGTTGACCTAGAGCCCACCAAGGTCATGCATATCAAGTTTGGTCAATGTCAGACCTTGCAATACACTGTAAGGCACTGTAAGGCTACTGTCCTGCCTCACTTCCAGTGATGAAGCTAAGCTATGCTAACGGAGCATCTATTCCCAAAACTAAAATGCACGCACAGAGACAAAAAAGGTATGCATCTTCTTGTCTAACTCCAGGGAAGATGTTAAATAAGCTAATTTCCCAAAATAGTGGAGTTATCCTTTAAAGTATAATAAAACACAATTTTTAAAAACACAATTTTCTTAAGTTACAGAAAGTTTGTTCTCACATTCTTTTATATGATCTGGGAGAGAAAACATAATTAGTATCACAATATTTTCATTTTACATTCATTCTCTGAAATAATATCTTCCTTCTGCTAATTCTTTCTTTCCTAAGACAGCACAATCACATCTGCATAATCCATCAATTGGTCTTCTCACCTATCCACCCCCCTTATGACCATATCATGGTCATAAAACCTTACCACCTCGTCGTCACAGCACAGTCGGGCAGGGAAGGCGGAGAATCACTCAAGGAGCAAAAAAATTTCACCACCTAACTTCGGCCATAATCTATGTATAATAATCTACCTATGTGTATGTTTCTAAGCTTCTTACCCTGCGTTGTGTCTTAATCTATATCAGTTGCTACCGTTCAGTTACCTCCCGTCCTCCATACCAACCAAATTCCACACTTCACAGAGGCCCTCGCTCACCTTTCTTGCACAGTTCCAGACCGGCCTCGCCTCCCCCTTCTCCCCATGCTAGCCAGCCTCAGCTGTAGCCACTGTTTGTAGGCCTGTGATCCCGTCATATTCTGACCTATGACTGTCCTTCCTTGGATTTACAGACGGCTCTCTCAGTCTGGACGTTTCCCAAACCTGCGTCTGTTTTGGCCTCTGTTCTCGGGGCTATGATGAAGGAGGGGCTAGCGTTCACAAGCGACCTCTTTTCACAACCTAATAATTTCCCCCAGGAGACAACTGAACAGGTTCACTCCTCTGTGTCGTAATCTAATGAAATGTATTCATACTCATCATTTATGACTCCTCTACATGTGACGTTCCGCTTCCCCCCCCTCGACTGAATCTGTGAGGGAAGCAAATCCTTTTCACACAATATGTCAAATACTTTCAAGAGAAGCCAATGTTCATTCATATGCAAACGTGATAGGGCCACTTAGCTCTTGTTGACATTCTGTCCTGACGCCATCACTCCTGCCACCAGCTCTTTCCTCTTACACCCAGACCATAAAAAGCAGATTAGAAAAAACAAAAGACAAACAATTAACAAAATATCCCAATAAACCACATCCTTCAACCACATGTTATCACCATTCATACCTAAAACAGTAAATCAATAAAAACAACAAGCACCAAACTTCACACGCACACAACTTTGTCACTCATCACCACCACACAACTGTCCCATTCAAACATGTCTTTGTGACTTGACACCTCTATGTTTAGTACAGTCCCCCCTACAGGCTCCATACAAACACATTCAGTCCACACAACCAAAAATTAAAATAGACATATGTACTGACAAACCATTCTAAAGAAATAAAATCAAATGAACGCAATAAAACAAACTCCTTTCATCCAAATTCTCACAGTTCACACTTCAATATCATTCATACGTATATTGAGTTCCCAGGCAGTGATTCAAAAGAAACAAAATCACGTAAAAGAAATAAAAACACTTATTATCGTCCCTACCCAGATAGCAAAAAATTTGTGAATCAACGTTGAAATAGGGTTCGGCAGAAATATTGAATCTATGTTGAAGCCTGACATCGAAATTATACAGATCGTTGTCTATGACTTACATGTTGAATCAACGTTAGGTGTCAACCATAACTGATACTATATCAATGTTGATTCAACCATCATCTAAATGGTAATCTACATGCACATTTTAGTTGATTTTTTTATATTAAATCAATGTTAGACATCAATGTTTATTCAACCATAATCTAAATGGTAATCTACATGCACATTTTAGTTGATTTTATATTGAATCAATGTTAGACATCAATGTTTATTCAACCATAATCTAAATGGTACTCTACTTGTACATTTGTAACTTGTACATCTACTTCAATCAAAAATCAATACTGATTAATGTACATTTTACATTAAAATATTGCTGCTGATATGTATGCATCATAACATTACATGTTTTTTTCCTGCTGTTAAACACACTATTGTTAAATAAATAATAATACAATTCTTATATGACCATATTTCCAAAAATGTGAACAAAAATGACAACATGGCTTTAATATGAAAATTTATTTTTTTCTAGGGTATCATACTTCCAGTGACCATACCTTTTACACAAAAAAAAATAACAGACCTTATAACAGGCTTTCATTAACAATACATATATAGCCACTGCCAGAATAGTGACAGACATATTGTGTGTGGTGAGCACACGCATGCATGCACAACGAAGACAAGATTGCGTTGTCTCAATCATTTTAACTATAAATTTATGAGCTCAAAGTATGAGCTCACTACTGACTGAAATGTCCAACAAAAAGCATCAATTGTCAAATAATATTGATCACATTAACTAGACTAGATGTTTGAGGAAATTAGAAAGGGAACAACAACTTAACCCTTGTGTCTGATCAGATTCGTATTTGTTTGATAACTTTGCAGTGATTATGTTTGTAGCCAACATAATATGTGGCATAATCTTTTAATTATCTTGTATTTTTTTTTTTACTCTTCATAAATTGTTTATTCCACTTCAGCCCGATCATAACCACCACATATTCTTTTTTTTGTCATATTTAACAACTCTTTTCAGAAAAGTGGGACTATTTCATTACAAAAATAATATAAAAAATGGTTATGATCAGGGCTGAAGTTGAATAAAATATTTATGGAAAAGAAAGTGGGAAATTATTTCAACATAATCTTTTTATGGAGTTTTTCAATTTAGTCCCCTAATAAGAGTATAATACTTTAGTTTTCAGACACAAGGGTTAAATAACAATGGCATAGGATTTGAATTTAAACACAGTGGAGCTTAGATGATCTACAGTTGTCCACGACTTATCCTCCAAGGCATCTACTATATAATAATCTTCAGATTTACTTAAGTGTTATTAGTAGGTTACAGCAGTAAGCATTAGTTTGCTCAGTCAATTATGGCCAATTCGTTTTATATTGTTTAATACAGTTAAATAAATAGATAAATGAAAAGCAATTTTTTTTGGTGTGTGTCCCCCAACCCCCCCCCCCCCCCCCACCCCCCCACTGTACCGAAAGTAATACCGAACCGTGTCTTCAAAACCGAGGTACGTACCGAACCGTGGATTTTGTGTACCGTTACACCCCTAATGTTTCTATAACTCTCTCCCATATAACTCTCTCCCATACCCTTAACACCAACCGCTGAAGTGCCCTTGAGCAAGGCACTAAACCCCCAACTGCTCCAGTGGAGTTGCTCAGTGGCCAACAGTGTCAGACTGTGGTTGTACTGGGGCCTAACAAAATTAATAGTTGGTTTCAGGTTGGTTGTCAGTTTGGCCATGGGTAGGTAGGGAATTTATTTTATTTTATTTTTTTATTTTATTCTTTCCCACGGCGACTATGGATAGGGAATTTCTTTATTTAATTAAAATGTTCACAACAACATGGATGCATGTACTCTGCCAGCATGTTTAATATCCATAATACTAAATGTTTGACTAAGATTTCTATGAAACTTTATTAAAAAAAATAATTTTTTTTTTTTTTTTTTTTTTTATAATTTTTTCTAAAAACTCATAAAATATATTGGGTCGCACCTAAATCGGCAGGGTCGGTCGGCAACCTGAAACCAACTATTAATTTTGTTAGGCCTGGGCAGCTCCCAGGTGTGAATGGAACTCTGTGAATGTGAAGCAGGGCGTAGCTGAAAAAGAGCATCCGTGCTCAGCGAACCTACCCTGGGTAAATAAAGGTTAAAATAAAAAATAAAAAAAATAAACACTGCAAGAACAGGCTGAAGCAGCATAAGTCATTCAAGTAGATGCCGTCCATGGAAGAACAGTGTCCATGAGGGTAATTCCTTGTACTGTATGAACCAGGGAAACAGTGTGCTGGGGTACCCCAAGTTTGACTCTGGTTCGCTTGACAATTAAGTTTGGGTCACTTCGGTTCCAAGAACAGGCTGAAGCAGCATAAGTCATTCAAGTAGATGCCGTCCATGGAAGAACAGTGTCCATGAGGGTAATTCCTTGTACTGTATGAACCAGGGAAACAGTGTGTGTTGTGCTGGGGTACCCTAAGTTTGACTCTGGTTCGCTTGACTTAAGTTCGGTTCCTTGAGATGCCTCCCTCCCGGTCTGGCGCATAACGAAGCCACTTCTTGACAGTTTCGCTGTAGTCCTGGTCGGTCAGCTTGGGGTCAAACTGTCGAGCAGCAGCTGATAGACACAAAAATAAAAAAGTGAGGAAGAGAGGTGAGATGATGTACGATGATAAGAGCACCCCTCACTTCACACGAGTTCAATTTTTTTTAATCACTCAATTACTCACTCTGTAGGTCTACAGTAACAAGCTACAGTCAGCATCCAGTTAGACTGGACAGGAAAGATAATTAAGCAATCGCCTAGCCTGACACCATCTAGGCAATACAATGTGTATCCATGCACCTCTAAAGCTCACCAATTACGTTGTCCATTTCTTATAGGTTGCACTTTCATCACTTTATTCCAACATAACACTTTTTTAAAGTTTTTGCAACAGCATAATTATATTCTGAATCACCAGCAGACAGTCAGTCTATAAACACTGTGATAGACCCGACAAACACTGTGATGGACCCTCTAAACACTGTGATAGACCCTCTAAACACTGTGATAGATCTATCACAGTGTTTAGAGGGTCTATCACAGTGTTTGGAGGGTCTATCACAGTGTTTAGAGGGTCTATCACACCCTCTAAACACTGATAGACCCTCTAAACACTGTGACAGACCCTCTAAACACTGACAGACCCTCTAAACACTGTGATAGACCCTCTAAACACTGTGACAGACCCTCTAAACACTGTGATAGACCCGACAAACACTGTGATAGACCCTCTAAACACTGTGATAGACCCGACAAACACTGTGACAGACCCTCTAAACACTGTGACAGACCCTCTAAACACTGTGACAGACCGATAGACCCTCTAAACACTGTGATAGACCCTCTAAACACTGATAGACCCTCTAAACACAGTGATAGACCCTCTAAACACTGTGATAGACCCTCTAAACACTGTGATAGATCTGTCACAGTGTTTAGAGGGTCTGTCACAGTGTTTAGAGGGTCTATCAGTGTTTAGAGGGTCTATCACAGTGTTTGTCGGGTCTATCACAGTGTTTAGAGGGTCTATCACAGTGTTTGTCGGGTCTATCACAGTGTTTAGAGGGTCTATCACAGTGTTTGTCGGGTCTATCACAGTGTTTAGAGGGTCTGTCACAGTGTTTAGAGGGTCTATCACAGTGTTTAGAGGGTCTGTCAGTGTTTAGAGGGTCTGTCACAGTGTTTAGAGGGTCTATCAGTGTTTAGAGGGTGTGATAGACCCTCTAAACACTGTGATAGACCCTCCAAACACTGTGATAGACCCTCTAAACACTGTGATAGATCTATCACAGTGTTTAGAGGGTCTATCACAGTGTTTAAAGGGTCCATCACAGTGTTTGTCGGGTCTATCACAGTGTTTAGAGGGTCTATCACAGTGTTTGTCGGGTCTATCACAGTGTTTAGAGGGTCTGTCACAGTGTTTAGAGGGTCTGTCACAGTGTTTAGAGGGTCTATCAGTGTTTAGAGGGTCTATCACAGTGTTTAGAGGGTCTATCACAGTGTTTAGAGGGTTTATCACAGTGTTTAGAGGGTCTGTCAGTGTTTAGAGGGTCTGTCACAGTGTTTAGAGGGTCTGTCACAGTGTATAGAGGGTCTATCAGTGTTTAGAGGGTGTGATAGACCCTCTAAACACTGTAATAGACCCTCTAAACACTGTGATAGACCCTCTAAACACTGTGATAGACCCTCTAAACACTGTGACAGACCCTCTAAACACTGTGACTGACCCTCTAAACACTGTGACAGACCGATAGACCCTCTAAACACTGTGATAGACCCTCTAAACACTGATAGACCCTCTAAACACAGTGATAGACCCTCTAAACACTGTGATAGACCCTCTAAACACTGTGATAGATCTGTCACAGTGTTTAGAGGGTCTGTCACAGTGTTTAGAGGGTCTATCAGTGTTTAGAGGGTCTATCACAGTGTTTGTCGGGTCTATCACAGTGTTTAGAGGGTCTATCACAGTGTTTGTCGGGTCTATCACAGTGTTTAGAGGGTCTATCACAGTGTTTGTCGGGTCTATCACAGTGTTTAGAGGGTCTGTCACAGTGTTTAGAGGGTCTATCACAGTGTTTAGAGGGTCTGTCAGTGTTTAGAGGGTCTGTCACAGTGTTTAGAGGGTCTATCAGTGTTTAGAGGGTGTGATAGACCCTCTAAACACTGTGATAGACACTCTAAACACTGCGATAGACCCTCTAAACACTGATAGACCCTCTAAACACTGTGATAGACCCTCTAAACACTGTGATAGACCCTCTAAACACTGTGACAGACCCTCTAAACACTGTGACAGACCCTCTAAACACTGTGATAGATCTAGAGGTCTGTCAGTGTTTCAGGGGTGCCCAACCATTTTTGAACCAAGATCTACTTTTTAATTTACCACCTAGCCGAGAGCTACCAGCCAAAATTGTATATTGTAAGCCGTCATTTAAGGCTTTATAAAAGCAGCATAATGAATACAAATCTGTCAGTGCCGAGTCCGACCTCATCTTAAATAACAAACAGCATTGCTTGTTGTAGTTAACAAGGAGAGGCAGAGTTGATTTTGCAAAAAAAAAAGAAATAAAAAAAAGAAATTATAATCTAATTTTATTAATCAAGATCTACTTGAAATCAGCCGGCGATCTACCCGTCGATCGCGATCGACTGGTTGGGCACCACTGGTTTAGAGGGTCTATCACAGTGTTTGTAGGGTTTGTAATCACTCGTTTAGCATTTCAAATATTTTAATATTTAAATAAATAAAACGTACATCAACTCCGACCAGCAGTTTCTCCGTAGGCTCCTTGAAGTACACCATAAGGAAACACTGTGATAGACCCTCTAAACACTGTGATAGACCCTCTAAACACTGATAGACCCTCTAAACACTATGATAGACCCTCTAAACACTGTGATAGACCCTCTAAACACTGATAGACCCTCTAAACACTATGATAGACCCTCTAAACACATCAGCAGTTTCTCCGTAGGCTCCTTGAAGTACACCATAAGGAGTCTTCTCCGAAGCCTCTGGATCATATCTGGCCAGAACTTCCCTGATCTCCGGGTTGTCCAGTTTCTGGCAGAACTGCAGGATGGTCCGTCCTCTCTAACCCAGGGCATCTTGGATCTTTTGAAGGGCATCGGTGTCTGTCAGGAGGCCAAAGTGGGAGAAAAGCCCCGTCTGAGCGAAGAGAAAAGGCCATTCCTCTTTGAGCTCCACCATCGTTGGTGCAGGCATTTTGTTCAAGTACCGCTGCAGGATGACGTAGGTCCTCTCCATCAGAAGTTCTGCTCTCTGCCCCACCCATCCCTTCCTCTGTGTACAGACATACAAATACATGTAATGAGTACCCAAGTAACAACAATTAAATTTGATGTCGCCACCTCTGGGAAATTGAGTGGCAAACCTTTAATTTCATGCTATCTCATCATTACTCATTCTGAATATTAAGGTGGCCTTTTTGCTTAATGTGGGATGTTTATTCATGTGTCAATTGACCAAAAGTAAAGTAGATTGCATGCCTGAGTAGATGTTCCGCAGATCCCTTTTCAAAGCCCCCAAGGCTTCCTGTCTCCCCGTCCGGTATGTCTGCTGGGCCCCACCTCACACACCTAGGGATAGGAAGGAATCATAGGTTAACTCAATACTATTGGGGGAAATGATTATTAAATTATATTTTACAAATCGGATACATAATTTAAACATTCAATCCAAATAACCTAAGTTAGTCTAGCATGGCAGTGCCCCTGTAACCCCTAATTGCTCCCAATGGAGTGTGAATGGAGAGGACCAGGGGCGGGGCTATAGGCGCGGCTGGGGAGGCAGCTGCCTTAGGGCCCGCCCACCGTCTGGCGGGAGGGGGGGCCCGGGCCCGGGCCCCCCCTCCGGCCCCGGGCCCAGGCCCGGGACTGAATGGAGTTGCCGTTCGCGTGTGGGACTGGATCGAACACAACTGGTGGTAACGGCAACTGGGACTGGTGCGTTTGTTTTGATTCTAGGCTCCTCCCGTTTTGCCAGTACTGTGGTACGAGTACGACTGATAGCGTGTGGTTTAGGAACAGGGCGTTTTGCACAAATCCAGCGCTCCCTTTCCTTGGCTGTGACGTAGCCACGTAAATCTCACAAGCAGCGCGGAGGTGATATTTTTCTCTGATGTCGCGTTCACGTTACGTGGGAAGAATCGGAAGAATCAGCTTCCGACTGGGAAAAACCATTCACGTCAGCCTCCTAGTTGTAATTCCTACTAGGACATATGGGATTTTTTTATAGACCCCGATATCTCCCACTTCGCGTCACGAATTGCGGAAGTATGGATGTGGGCGTTTTGATCGAGTCAATGCGTGAAGGCTTCCTAGTTGTAGCAACGAGATGTCCTCTGGTTCTTCCGCTTCTTCCCACGTAACGTGAACGCGACATCAGAGAAAAATATCGCAAGCTATGTTCAACATAATAAGTCACCTGAAACATGAATGAATGAATGAATGAAAACTTTATTAACAGATTGCAGAATGGGTACAGTACAGTACAGCTCAATACATACAATTGTTAAGGGGATGCAGACCAGAGAAAGACTTTCGTCTTGTTTACATCAGGGTCCCCCACATCACCACCGCTACCATGGTGTATTAAAATCCGAAGACGCCGAGCAGCTAAAGGGGACATTTACCGAGGACCAGCACAAAGTGTGGATATATTATGATTTAACAAGTCTTATCTGTCCAGGACGATGACAACATTATTGCAGGTAAGCTAACTAGTACTACTAACGTTATCACGCTAGCTTGGATGCTAACTAGCGTAATGTGAATGAATGAATGAAAACTTTATTTAACAGATTGCAGAATGGGTACAATACAGTACGGCTCGTTAAGGGGATGCAGACCAGAGAAAGACGTTTGTCTTGTTTACATCAGGGTCCCCCATTTTCAATTCATAGTGATCATAGAAAACATATACGTTACCACCTAGCCACAATCTATGGTATTTCTAGGTTACCACATGGGTGGCGCACGTGAACACTTTGTGAATTATGTGAGGGTGTATCATGATGATGGTAATTTGGCACTTAACGAACGTTACCTATCTCTTTGCCGTTTTGCATAGTGCACTGCATAGTACCAGAGATGACAAAAGTTATGTGGTAACATAGGTCGCATCACTGCCAGTAGTCGGCATATTACCCAATTCTGACTCTGGTATTAGTCAACTAACGTACTGTTAGCCAGCTACTGTAATAACGAAACTGAAATATCTAATGATGATAGTCAATCATAAAGACAGAAAACACTCTCATCACAGACAAGCTGGATCTGGCCAAATACCTAAACATGTCATGGTGAATGAATGAAAACTTTATTTAACAGATTGCAGAATGGGTACAATACAGTACAGCTCAATACATACAATTGTTAAGGGGATGCAGACCAGAGAAACACTTTCGTCTTGTTTACATCAGGGTCCCCCATTTTCAATTCATTATAACATAATGACATACAGATAGACAGTAGTGCTACATCTATACATGACATACCAGATTTGCAAATACAGTACTGTTTGTGATACGAAAAGAGTCCAGAAAAGAGAGTATATACATTTGACGTATTATTATTGTATTGTGATATGTTTTGTTTCATGTTGGTTTTTTTTTTTTTTTTTTTTTTTTTTTTATAATACAATAAATATCGGGGGGGGGGGCCCGAGCTGTCAATCTCGCCTCGGGGCCCGTGGGGCATTCCAACCGCCACTGGAGAGGACACTGGCGCTGTTTTGCCACCCGTACACATACCCGTATTGGTTGACAGGACTTCTCATCAGCCTGGACTCTCCTGCCACTCCAGTGTGTCGTCTTCCCTCTCTGCGGCGTCTAGCCTTCTTTAAATACAAGGAGACTAACACTAAACAGCAAAAAAAATTTATGATGCTGTTAAATGATAAGTTCACAATTTGACTGTAGACCCCTCTACCATGAACCTGAAACACAGAACCAATAATTTCACTCATCACTGCAGTGTTGAGCTTACTTCTGTTCATCACATATGGGACATAAGATCTCTCCCTGTGCAAGCTGTGTAAGGATGATGAACCTTCAACCTATTAAAGAAAAGAAAAGAAAATTAGAATCAGTGAAGCAAATGTGACCACTGTGTTTCTGTCCTGTGTGAATAACGGACACGGGAGTCGAGATGGATGGAGCACTTCTCTTTTACTGAGCTGTGAATGGGACACACAACCAGCAGGTTAACCTGTTCCACCCGAGTGTTGCATAAAATTTGCGTTTTTAATATCAAACGTATTCAAGTATTAACATCACTAACATGTCACAAAAGCATGTAGAATGTATATTATCATCAATACGTTAGTTTAGCAATAGGTTAAAAGTGCCATTAGATAGATTTAACTTTTCGATTGGCTGAAGTATATTCCGAGAGGGCGACCATTTTGGAACTTTTGAACCGTGGGAATTTTTCTGAACTACACTTCCTGGAAGATTATAATGGGATTCAAGGTTCAGAGTTCTGTATGAATTATTTCAATAACTGTTATTATTCGGGATAATAAGCCACAAAAGGTAACGTTTGACAAATTTTAAAACGCAGTATAGTTTCTCTTCCCTATACTATTGTTAACATGTAGGAACAATTAGATCTGAAATTAGTTTAAAAACGGTTGCACTGTGGGGAAAATTTAAAAGTACAGTAGATTACAGTAGATTATTATCTGTTATTATGCATGCCTGGTGATACTAAATCCAAATTGAACTCAGGCATTTGAAAGATTTTGAACGATTTGAAATATGAAATATTTGAAATATTATTATAGAATATGATGCTTATAAATTAGCTATAATAAGGTAATTTATAAGCATCATATTCTATAATAATATTTCAAATTGCATTGGTACGGATGGGAGAATTCAGTACTGTATCTACAGAACCTTCGGTTTAATCATCTTCCCTTTATTAATTTCCTTCGATTTTTTTTACACATGATCTCAAGAGGGGACTGAACGAGATCAGTGGCAGTTTTTAATGTTTGGTCATTATTAGCATGGTGTTATTCACTGTCAAAGATGCAAAGAAAAATCATAATTCATATTCTCCTTTGTTTCATCACAATTTAAGCAAGCCTAGTAATAGACACAATATTTCTGACACTGTGAATACATTCCCTGAGGTCCATAGATGTCCCTAGATACCAAGAATATGCAAATTAACCTTTTGATTTTGATTACAGTATTTTATTGTGAAATAATAATTAAATTATGTGAAATATTGCTATGTTATTGTGAGATTACAAAATCTGATGTGATATTACAGGGGATTTTGATTGCAGTATTTTATTGTGAAATAATAATTAAATTATGTGAAATCAAATTATACTGTATGAATGTCACTGTATAACAGAATTAGTTATCAATAACCTACCTGTATAAAGGTTGTTGCAAATATTTGTTTCCCTCATAAATATACCACTATATACATTAATTTCTTATATTAGTTTTAAAATGACCATTTAACAGTGCTCTGAAAATGCTCTGACAAGATCATTCACTGTTTTAAGCACGAACACATAAGGAAGGGAGGGAGAGAGACAGGCCCTGCATTAGGGCTGGGCGATATGACCAAAAACGTTATCGCGATAAAATTATAAAATTATTTTCATATAATTCGATATCGATAATTATCGTCGATATAATGTATGTCAAGTTTAATTAACTTATTATGCTGCTGCGAATGTCTCGAGTCGAGTTGATGTCGTCATCAGTCCGCGCACGTTAGAAGTTAGCCGACAAGCGGAATATCTCATGGCAATGTAATAAATATGACACTAAAATACTCTCTTCCGCCACAATATATTGAAACGACGTCCACTGTATACCACACACTACTATGAACGTGGCCTCAGAATTCACCCCGCACACATACTCTGCACGTAAATATATAAAACATCGCCGTGCAAGCTAGTTAGCCTAGCCAGCCTGTTGTCTTATTATGCTGCTGCGAATGTCTCGAGTCGAGTTGATGTCGTCATCAGTCCGCGCACGTTAGAAGTTAGCCGACAAGCGGAATATCTCATGGCAATGTAATAAATATGACACTAAAATACTCTCTTCCACCACAATATATTGAAACGACGTCCACTGTATACCACACACTACTATGAACGTGGCCTCAGAATTCACCCCGCACACATACTCTGCACGTAAATATATAAAACATCGCCGTGCAAGCTAGTTAGCCTAGCCAGCCTGTTGTTCCTAAGCGATGTATTCCATGACAATGTGCTCAATATGATACTAAAATACTCTCTTCCGCCACAATATATTGAAACAACGTCCACTGTATACCACACACTACTATGAACGTGGCCTCATAATTCACGCCGGACACATACTCGGCACGTAAATATATAAAACATCAGTAGGGAGCAGCTAGCTTAGCACAAGGACTGGAAGCAGTAGGAAGCAGCTAGCCTAGCTTAGCACAAGGGCTGGAAGCAGTAGGGACCAGCTAGCCTACCTAGCTTAGCACAAGGACTGGAAGCAGTACATTTACATTTAGTCATTTAGCTGACACTTTTATCCAAAGCGACTTACAAGTTCTGTACAACAAGTCATCAGGAAGCGTCATGCATTAAAGTAAGCAAGCATGGTAGCAGCCATGCAGCAATGCTATGCTAACTGAATGTGCCAGTGTATCCTGTTAAAAGTATACATTTTTCGCTCTCATTCGAATACAGCATATAAGCCTTCTGACAACATTTTGAAACGTTACTGACGTTAGCCTACATAAAATGTATGTCATAGGTGGATATCACTAAACAGTAACACCAAGATCAAGACATATTCATTATAGCTAACAGCTATAGCTATTAGCTATTAGCTATTAGCTTCAGCTAGGAGGCACGCATAGCGGTTAATATAACATTATCTACCATGAAAAAACAAACACACCACTACTCCGCTGGCGTTTGCAATCGAAAGCATACATACAACATACAACATAATCGACATTATTGCCATGCAGTACTCACCAGTCTTAACGATGCAGAGAGAGACATGAGGTACGTAGCTGCCAGGAAGCTGCCGCACAGGTGCATTCTGGGAGGCGGGGCACAAGCGCAGTGCAGTCTGGGTGATGAGACAATGACGACAAACAGCATACGTTGAACAGCATTCGTTGATTCAACATTTATTAGATATTGGCATTTCAATCATTAAAATGCAACCACAAAACAATATTGATTCAATGACATGTTTTCAACATTAGTCAATTGCTTCAGCGGTTAATGGGTGATTCACCATCAATCGTCGACCTTAACCAAAAATCAAGCATTTTGACCATAAATCAACATTGAATTAACACCTTTTGCTATCTGGGTATTGTTTTAACTATAACTAGACATGGCTTACACTAAAAGTGGTCAGTTGGCTTACCACAAGATCTAGCATCCTGCCTATTGTTAGGCCTTAACTAGATAACAGACTCGGTTTACTACCTGTCATCACCGGCCTCAATCATTCACTGAAAAGAAAAAACACAGACAAAAACCAGACCACACCCAATCATCCACAGTCACTCTGACCATTTAACATTGTCCTCTGCAAACACATATATTACACATATCATAAACAAATACTTTCAAACTCTCTCTCATACAACTCGTTAATCAACCAACATCCTTAACAAACAATGTTAGTTTGTTCCTCCCTCTTCTGCTCTCAACTTTCCTGTTCTCAACTTCAGGCTAACACAGTCTACACTCACATCTGCTCCTCTTCCCTCACTTCAAAGATGGACTGGAATCCATCTTTAATTCAGACCTATCCATGCCTTCCAGTGCACAGACAGACCCAAATATTCCCTTACCAAAACAGTTATCATTCATAAGTCATAACCTCAAATGAATGCCTACCTATTGATTTTCTTCGCTCACTCTCCAACTGTTTCCTGAATAGCCGCCAACTGTCTCACCTTCCTGTCACTTCCTCACGCAACCTTTGATCCTGCATAGACCCCTAAAACCACGTCCTGTGCCCCAGTTGTAAAAATAGCTGTCATCTGTTATCTCACTTTGACTGTTCTCTCCTATCTCCACCTGTGACCTGTAACAGTGATCATACACAACAGGCGCTACCATCCCCCGTGGCTTCCCGTGACCTGTCTCAAAAGGATTTCCACCCCCCTGGGCAATATAACCTTCTCAACTTTTGTCTCTTTTGCTACTGGCACCTGGTGCAAGCCCTCACACGCCCCTTGTCCCATATGCAGGCCCCCCTGCAACTCCATCAAAAGGTTAATCATTACATCTCACCCTGGGGGCAAGCCGCCCCCCAGGTTTGAATAAAACACACATTTCTACTGCTATTTCACCTAATCCCAAACAGTGTCCTAAATGCAGATAACCACGGAATAAATAAAAAATTACAAATAATCCTCACAATCATTTTCATTAAATTGTCCTTGCATACATAAAATTGTTTTCTAACACAGACAGCAAACCTCCATCAATAAATTATAATTTCCTACAAGTCTGAGGCTTGTGTCAAGCATTAAATGTCCTAATCATATTAACAGTGTATTAAAAATTTAACTAATCTAAAACAAGCATTAACACAATCTTAAAATAATTTCATCCTAAACAGATTCTAAACTCACATCTTCACACAACCCTAATCATGCATAATACAAATATAAGCCTCATTATCAAACGCCACTCGTTAGAAATAAAACATCATTATTAGTTAGTTCCAATCATGCTAAGACTCAAAAACTATAAACTGAATTTTCTGGGAACTTTAGCTCTGTATATAGGTGACATGTGATTCTAACGGAGATGTATTAATCAAATATAATGCAAGCAATATGTCTTTTTTAGTGTAGAGTGTTTTCCCAACTCAGCCTATAGCTTCTCTCAAACCCCACTTGGTCAAGACTATACCCTTCTGTAACATATCATTGCCCAGTTTTACAGGTCCAATGTGTAGCTGGTTTGTGAATCCCAGCTTAGTATGGGCATGTATATTAAATCATCCCTGTTTGTTTGATAGGCTCACTGCATTATTTGCCAAGTAAACCCTTATTGACTATCTCCCCTTGTCTAATCATCACATGCTGCACCTACTCCCCCCTTTGCTACACAAAACCTGTAGTAGCACAACCAAACCCACTCCCAGATCATTGTTTACAACACAAAGCAAAAATACAAACCACTTACCAATCTCACTAACCAGAGCTGCACACATTTATCTCCTCCACCATTAGACAACGGAACAAGACGATAAAAACTACAACTAAAATGGTCGCTACGGGGCTTCCTGTCCAAAATGGTCGCTACGACACTTCCTGTCAATACGGAAGTCGTGCACTGCTATCCCTCCGCTGGCTGTCACAAGTTGCACAATGCTACAGACTCTACACAAACCAATGTCAATTGTTTCCAGTATAACGCAATCATACGTCACACGCAGTACAAAACATAATACCGTTCGTTCATACAACATGAAAAGAATCATCCGTACTCTGCACCACGGCATCGTTAGCACAGGTAGCTCAATAGCCCCGTCAGCTTAGTTTAGCATAGGTAGCTTATCTTAGCTCTAATAGCCAGCTCCCCGCTTCCCAAGGGTGCACCGCGGCGCTCTCGCCCAGGGCCATACAACATTACAACCGAAGCGTCCTACTTTTGCAAATAACTCTCAATCAACGTTATTATCAAACAATCGCTTTACTCACCAATATCCCATATCTAACGCCACCACACCGCTTCTAATCATAACATTGTACAAGCCCTCATCACGGCGTTATCCCCCAAACTCACATACCAGCTAAGTAGCTAGCCAACCTGATGCGAGGTTCCATGCGCTCCCGGGAGCCCCAAGTTATGCCACGTTCGAGATCCGTACATTCATTCAATCCGCCCAGTACCAATCTAACTCCAAACAACTTACACATGTCCACAAACAAACCACTTTAAAAGAACAATCTACCGTAAAAGAATTTAAAACATTCTAATATACCAACGCCGTACGCAGTCCAACACGAATCATAAACCAATTTTCCTACCTTCTCTTCGCCTGGCTCCACGCACAGCCAGGACATTTCACACACTCCACTCAACACATGATGTCATCATCCTGCGACACCATTCACCATACCAACATCGATGTCCACATTGAATACCGCATCAAATATAACCACTAATACGGCCATAATCACATCCACGAACCACTCGATTCGCTTCTCAACAACAATCGCCGCCACAGTGTTTCGTCAATTCTCTCACATCTCCGCCTTATAACGTCTATAGATTACCGCGGTTCTTTTACAGAGCTAAGCTAGTTAGCCCCAATCTCCAATATGATTAGCTTCAGACTCGTATACCACCCTGATCCACGTTAAAACTACACAACAACCCGGCCAAAGCTGCTCTGCATACATACAATACATGCAATGTACACTTACATTTGTAAACAGTATTATTTAACAATGTGTTGCTAAGAGCTACTGTCCCCGTTTTTGCTGCGACGAACGTGTCGAAATAGGACGCCGAAGCCAAACACGTTCTAATCGGATTTGCTGCGGCTTTTTGCTTTCTATAATTACCCTTCTCACGGCTAACAAGCAAATCCCGCCTACCCTTCTAATCAACCCTCAATATCGGATCGACTATAGTTAGATCGGCTGATATTTTCAGAAAAAATCCCCTCCCCGTTAAAACTGTCGAGGTGTCCGGCTAATCTGATCAATATTTCCAGAAGCCTACGCGCTATGCTTCGAACAAGCCCCTGTTCACCTATATCACCATACCACGTTTATAATCTCGCGACCCGTGACGATTCATCATCATATTAGCGCCCTCTACATATCCATCTGAATCCGTGGATCTGTTTCAGCGTTGGCTATAGAGCCTGTAAATTCCATCTGCATCGCTCGCCGACGTTTAAAACCTCCGTACCCTGCCTCTCGAGAGGCGCCAACGAACGGAAATTCTGCGTTAGCCCAGCAAGACGTACACCCAGTCCACTCACTGTTCAGATTCACGAAAAAAATAACCATCACATTTCTACGCTCCCTGGAACGACACGGCCTGTCTTGTATCCCAGGGCGTACTCCTATCGTACTTCCTAAACGCAAAGACGAATGTGGCCTTGATCAGGAGGACCACACGCCGACGCGCAGTACAACACCATCAACCGAGTGACCGGCCGGGACTCCCCGCTTTAAACTGACATTCTGCTCTATATGATCTATGATCGCCATGCACACCCTACTGTTCTCTCATTAGACTCTTTACCTTACCCTATCATCTTCTCTTTAAGATCTGACTACTCTGCATTTAACCATCACTGCCCATAGTCACTTCACAGTCCCACTTCCCACTTATCTGTGACTATCCACGTTCTACCGATCCACGCCTTCGCCTTCAAGTAAATTACCTATCCCTAACCTATCCCCCTAAGCTATTACCTTCAACAAAAAATAAAGAAAATACTATCCCCCTGTCCGCAAGGGCCTGGCACCAAATACGCTGCCCATACTTACTGCCATAAACCTCAAACGAATAGGCCGGGAACGGCGTCCTGTGTCTGAACAATCATACAACCATCAAAAGCACATGATTGTATGTTTACTGCATAACAAGCGTGATCCCTTTACCTTTGGACAATCTAACCTAAACACCGCTCCCCCAGTCCTGTACGCAAAAGGCTATATTCACCCCGGGCCCCAACTAGTGGCCCTACACACCAGCCTCCATCCTGTCCCTTTGTTCTCCATCCACACAGCAAAACCCTGCACTGCAACCCCTAAATGAAAACGCATCAACCCCCGGCTCTTATGTCCCCAACATGCAAGCAGGGTCATGGCTCTGAGCAGCCAGCCACATAAACCTCACCGCACATCTTCAGGGGGGGGCACAACAGGGCGGGTGGAACGGCACCACTTCTGTAGTATAATCCTAACAATAATCTAAGGTTATTGTACAGTACAAGGAGGTCGCTTAACTGGAAGGAGGAGAAAGGATCATAAGTGATAGAATTTTTGGTCTCCTCATTTGTCTCTGCGACCAAGAGTGAATAAAAAGGTTGCTTTTCACATACAAGGATTATCAGAATACATTAATCATGTCTGTTTTGTACACAGAATCAACAAGGTTTGCATCTCCAAACCCCAACATGTAGGTACATACAACAGTCATTTGTTAACATAATTTGAACATAGAGAAAATACTGTACACATTACACATGAGTAAATCTGGTTTACAGATCAGGGATCTGTACATTAATCTAAACAACAATTGGTGTTACACATGATTTACTCACGTAAAATGCAATCAGCTCACAGTAGTCTCTGGGTGGGGAGGGGTGGAGCCGCAGACCTGGGTTGGGGTGGTCTGGGCTCCTGAACTAACAATATGTTCGCTCTTATATAATAACTTCCCTCCAATCCTAACATTCTAGAAGTACATTTTGGTCCAATCATGTGGTCCTCTGTGGGCGGTCTTCTGTGGGGGCTGGCTCACAACACCTCTGGGTTGTGGTGACGTGATGGGAAAGAGAGAGAGGGGGCTTGTCTGTGGCCCCCGTCGGTGTGGTCTTTTGCTGAGTACAGAGGGATTCTGCTGGTGGCCCCCGTCGGTGTGGTTCCTTTGATGAGTATCGAGGAGGGCGCTTTTGATGGCCCCCCTCCTTTAGCTGCTCAAATCTCCTCTGACTGAATAAACATTCCTTCTATATGGTTATAGATGTCTAATATCATCCAAGTACAGTCAGTGCTTTCTTAGACTGATACCAGACATCCCATGAAACCACACAAACCTTCATTCACCAGACTGAAACTCTGTCTATCTGTGATACATATACCAGGATTCCATAACAAGAGTGTAATACCACTTGTTCCTCTGCTATTTAAAGTGAGCCACTGTTTACTGTGGGGTGTGACTTCCCCTGTGGCCTTTTATGACCGGCAACTGTTGGTCTCTAATCCAGTCTTCCCCCTGAGCGGGGGTTTGTTTGGACTGCACTTTTGGCTAAGCCCTGTTTTTACATTATGGATTCATTTATTTTATTCACACATATTAGTTATGGAATTCAAGGTCAATATTACCACAAATGCAATGCCACTGGCACCAACCCCATGTTGGAGACGATCTAATAGAATGTTGTGATCAACAGTGTCGAAAGCTGCACTGAAGTCAAGCAGCATCAAAACAGAGCAGTCACGATTGTCAGCGGCGAGGAGTAGGTCATTCGAAACTTTAAGGAGGGCTGATTCTGTGCTATGGCCCGTCCTAAACCCTGACTGAAATTTCTCCAGGATGTTGTTCTGGAGCAGGTAGGGAGACAATTGGCACAGAACGACCTTGTGACGGGGTCCTCTCTCGAACTCCTTTGAATGTCCCATAAACAGGCGTAGTCGGAAGGATCTCGTTGGTGGTTAGTATTTCCCCCCTCCCAAAAGTGATATAGTTTTACAAATATTTTTAAAATGAAAGTAATATAAAACAAAATACCCTATACTTACTATATCTAACAAAAGTGGAAAATGAGAAAACAAATAAACAAAACACAATATACCTACTACTTCCACTACAAGCAATACCAACACGCTTTTCACAGGGATTCCGGTTACCTTTGTCGTATATTCTATACATTTCTAAGGTTAATTTACAGTACAATGAGGTTGCTACCTGAAAAGGAAGAAAGATTATAATGATAGAATGGTCTTCTCTACTGAGTAGAGAAATAAACTGTGCAGCCAGACAAAAGGAACTATAGTTCAACTCAACTGATTTATTTGCCAAAGGGCTCAGAGTGAATGCAGAAGGTTGTTGTTTACATACAAGGATTATTTCATAGTTCATCAAACATGGTGTACAAAAGGATTGATAAGGTTTGCACATCAAACCCAGTCTGTACATAAACAGTAGTCATGTTTATCAAATGAAATAGAATCTACTGAGCATTACACATGAGTAAATCTGGTCAACAGATAGCAGGGATCTGTACATTACTCTAACCTAAACAACAGTGGTTTTTCCATGATTTACTCACATGTAAACAGCAGTCTCTGGGTGGGTGGTAGAGAGACGCAGAACACCCTGGTGGGGTCTGGCCTGTCTCTGTTAGGGATGGGAATTGATAGGATTTTATCGATACGATTCCATTATCGATTCTGCTTATCGATTCGATTCTTTATCGATTCTCTTATCGATACCTGATCAATTTATAATTTAAATAAATAAATTGGAAATGCAACAGAACTAAGCTGGTTAGAATAACAACATGCAACTTGACATTTCTGATTGTCATTTATTGTTGAGCCCCCATGTCAGGGGCGACAGTGGTTCGGGAGGTAGAGCAGTCGTCTGGCAATCCGGAGGTTCCCGGTTCGATTCCTGCTCCTCCCGGGCAGCGTGTCGATGTGTCCTTGAGCAAGACACTTAACCCCTAACTGCTCCCGATGAGCAGGTTGGCACCTTGCATGGTTGCCTGCGCCGTCGTTGTGTGAATGTGTGAGTGATTGGGTAAAATGTAAGGAACAAATTGTAAAGCGCTTTGGATAAAAGCGCTATATAAAAAAGCAGCCATTTACCATGTCAGAAAAATACAAAAACTGTAAAAAATTAAATATTAACTATAGCCTACACTTAAATAAAATAATGTATTTGAGATTCTCTTAAAATGTATTTATTTTTTTATTCTTAAACTAATTTAATCTATTGAATAACAGTCGTTATTCCTCTGACTTCTGTCTCACACACACACACACACACACACACACACACACAGACACACAGAGCTCCCTCCCCGGGCCCCTGTCCTGTAGGTATTGGCTTGTGTTGCTACACGGACACATTTGTATGTTGCACCATGGTACTTCCTGTCTGACGGACTCAGAGTAGAGACTTAGTAAATAAACAATCCGGCTCTTATTATATGTGAACTAAAGAGTACAATGTTTACACAACAGTCCCCACCCGCTGTTTTATTGTATTTGTACCTGTACTATCCGCTGTCAGCTGTTTATCTGTCTTTGTAAGCTTGATTAAATAGCGTTAGCTCACGTTAGCTAGCGATAGCTCCGCGGCTAATTTTAGCACACCCTAAACTAAATCAATGACTATGTTCTAAAGCATTCAAGTAGTTTTCACTGCACATAGAAGTAGCCAAACAGCGGGAGCATTTCGGGAGCATATGACCAAAAGCCAGGCAATTTCGAGCCCTTAAGGAATCAAATAGAGTCTGCCATGGCTACATGCTAACGCGCGCAACTGTAGGAAAAACCTGGCAGCGTTAAGGGAATCGAAAGTCACAGGAGCCACACGATTCCAGGCATCGGCCAATTAGGAACCGGTTCCCAACGGGAACCGGTTTTCGATTCCCATCCCTAGTCTCTGTAACAATGCGTTCTCTATTATATACTCAAAAATGATGTCATAAGTTGACTTGGTCCATAGCCAATCAGTTATTTCTATATATTTGGTGTTCTGTTCCAATTGGTTCTTGATTCTTGTGACGTACATGGGTACGTGGGTTGGTCATTACCATTATTACTGTATTTATGACACCATCTGAACATCAGGTTAGTATATGTAAATATGTGCTGTTTTGTATGTGTGATGTTGTGTCATCTCCTAATCTTCTGTTTCTGTTCCGCAGATGCCACTCATCTCCCTGATTGGATTGGTTGCACCTGATTGGTGCATCTTCAAACAGGCAGTGGAGATGAGTGGATAACAGAGTGGGAGATGACACACGTCCGGGCGCCTCATGGAGTCATTTGCCAGTGACCATAGAGTTGGAGGTTGCCCTTGATTTACCACTGTTTGTGTGGAATAATTATTATAATACTGCCCTTTGTTTCCACTGTTGTGTGGGACTGATTCATTGTGTGTTCTTGTTGTTCACACCACTTACCTGGTAGGCATTATATTTGTGTTGGTGTAGCTACCAGATGAGTATATATATATATATATATATATATATATATATATATATATATATATATATATATATATATATATATATATATATATATATATATATATATATATATATATATATATATATATATATATATATATATATATATATATTTATTGGGCCCTCTGCCTTTTTGCCACTGTTTGTGTGGAACTATATTGTGCTGTGCATGTTGTGTACATTTGCTGGGGGATTCCCAGACTGCCAACCGCAGGGCTTGTGGTTGTGTCCTGTGACACTAGGTCACTAGGGCTTGTGTTCTCCACTTACCCTTTTCCCTATTTGTTATATGTTTGTGGGATTATTTCCCCTCTTTCCTCATCCTAATCAGTGGAGGTTTGAAGTCTTACCACAGTTAATAAATATAATTTACCTTTTGAAAGCGTGTTTGTGTTGTTTCCTATCTGCCGGGACCGTGCTTTAAAAGCATCTACTGAGGGGGTTGTTTTTGTTCATGTGCAGCCTGCTTCAGTTTCTATTCTATATGGTCATCAGACCTTGGTACATGACAATTCTAAAAACAGGCGTTCTTCTGTTCGGTCCAATCAGGTGATCTTCTGGGGGCGGTCCGCCCCCTGTCTTCTTCCTTGGGGTCTCCTACAGCAAACAGAGGGGGGTCTGCTTGTGCCCCCCTCCTTTGCTGCTAAGGACTTCTCAGTCCAGGGGATCTGTGGCTCTTGATGAGTTTAACAGTTTGTAACACTAGAACCTTTTCTAAATTTGTACCTTTATTGTAAGAAGTCAGCATTATCCCAAAGTGGAGTTGTCTATATTTTAAACATGATATGTTGATTTACCAGACTAAACCTTTGTAATTGAGACTTATTTTATATATATGGTTTACACCAGGAGTGAAATGACACTATTACCTTCATAATCAGTTTGACATTCTAAATGACATTCAAATACCTTTTATCTAATAAGTCAGTTTAATTAATATGATCTTGTTTTGAATTAGTCATTATACACAGATATTTGCAGTTTTCAGTGATGATGTAACAGTGTGTTTTGTCTCTAATCTATAATTGTATTGATTTAAACAGTTCTATTCAAATGAGTCACACAGTCTTCAGTCATTCGAGTGGGGCTTGGTTGACTGCCTCTGTTTCTGTTATCAGTTCGGTGTGACATTCCTAGTTCCTTTGTTCTAAACAGTTGAGTAGTTAAATGGTGGTTGAAATGACTATTCCTGTAACACCAATATCACTCCTTACTTAGTACTGAAAACCCATTCTGCTGTTGAAAGAGTACACCTGGCTCTTTGCATATATTTCTATTTACAGACATGTTATGAAATGCCAGTCAAGGATACCACACCTTCACTGTAACTCAGCCAATTCAAGACTGACCTCCCTGGGCCAAAGCAGCTCTCTTGTATCCAATAGCCCCTCCCACTAGGCTTTAAACAGGATGTACATATTATTATTATTATTATTAACACATTAAACCAATTCCTACACACAAAATATATATCCTCCACTATATCACACATACTTTCCAACTGTTTTAATTAAAGATAACCAAGTAAATAGTACAATACCAAACAATACAATAATATCGCTCACGTGACCATGGCCTTGTGCCAACCCCTCCCATTTAACCTGGTGGACATGTGTGCCTCTGCTTGGCCAACTCGTCAGCCTAGGAAGTGCCGGAGGAGTGCAGAGGCGAAGTGAATGCCTCGAGACAATGTGAGTAAATAAATGTGTATGTGATGTGATGAATGAACGTAGCACTCCCAAGTTGTCATTCTTCTATGACAACAGAAAAGGAATGAAATGATTGTGCGCATTCGGACATCCTAAGAAAACTGACAGGAGGGAATGTACCGTGTCTCCTGCTGTGCGCACTCACACTTGACACTCCCCCCTTTCGGATTCTTCCCAGAACCAGTGACACATCTGGGACATGCTCCTCCCAAGTCGCACTGAAGATGACAATGTCATCCAGGTATGCTGCACTGCAGTCATTACACCCCTGGAGGACTCTGTCCATCAGTCTTTGGAAGGTGGCTGGTGCTCCATGAAGTCCAAAGGGCATCACCGTGAACTGGTACAAGCCAGCTGGTGTTCGGAATGCTGTGTATGGCCGACACGACTTCTCCAGTGGGACCTGCCAGTATCCGTTACAGAGATCCAGGGTTGTGATGTATCTGGCAGCTCCGATCTTCTCCAGCAAGTCGTCGATCATTGGCATGGGGTAGGCATCAAACTCAGAGATGACATTGAGCTTCCTGAAGTCAATGCATATCCTGAGTGAACCATCTTTTGTAAAGACAATGACTACCGGACTGCACCACTCTGAGTTAGACGGCTCAATCACTCCGAGCATCAACATCTCCTCTATCTCCAGTTGCAGCTTTTCCACCAGCTGTTGGGGAACACGGTAGGGATATTGGCGGATTGGCCGTCCATCTTTTAGGCAAACCACATGCTCAATGCAGGTGGTTTTCCCTGGCCTGGCGGCAAAGAGGGATGGAGACTCCTGGAAGACCTGGAGGAGCTGTGCAGCTTGCTCTAGGGCTAGATGTACTAGGACAGGAGTAGCAGTTGTAGTTAAGGCTCTCAGTCCTGTCTCCACTTCCTGTTCCACGTCCACCTCCCTCACCAGCAGAGCTGTTCCTGGCGCCTGGACTGGACGTTCCTTCCATTGTTTCAGGAGGTTCACGTGATAAGTCTGTTTCTGTTTCTTCTTGTCCGGGTGATGGACCTCATATGTGACTAGCCATAGACAGTAGGGACTTGTTGAGGAGTCTTCAATTCTTTTTTTTACATATTATGAAAGTACAGATTCATACATTCAAAATAAGCCATCACTTGAACATTTTGGTGGGATACTTTTCAAGCTACTTCCTATGAATCATGGTGATTATCACAAAACCTAATCAGAGAAAATGGCCTTGACATTTTTACACTTACAGTGTAAAAAACTACAACCCTACCCAGAATGCATTGTATTCCATGAGTAGGCTCTGGCCAGAGTATTAATGAAATACGTTGCACGCTCAGCGCTGTGGAATGAAGGAAATGCGCGTCCTAATGTGAATGGAATTGGAGCGTTTTTGTCTAGGCTCTGGACAGATCTATGAATGAACTACGTTGCGCGCACACACTGTGCTGTGGGATGTAATGAAACGGTAGTCTACAACGAAATTCGCTTCCCTAAACTCCGAAAGGGATCGGATTTGGATGTTATTTTTTGAAGTTGTGTTACAAATGGAACAGTCTTTCCCCACGGAACACAAGTTACTTAACGTTACACAGGTTGCGCTATGCCTGCTTAGCTTGCTAACGTTAAGATAGCAGTGTAACTTAATGTTACACTATGCATGCTTTTTTCAAATGCTTCGTTCTCTCCGCTATGATGAAAGCAGAGCTCTCTGTCTGCTTTCGCACCTCTCAAGTACCCTGTAACGGATGAGCTGTAATGAACATGCGCCCACACACACCAGACCACACTCCCCCAGAGGCTCCGCTGAGCTCCCCGCAAGTATAGTCTTTTCCCAATGTTTCTGAATACATACTGTCGGACAATCTAACAATAATGAACTCATTTGCAAGTTGTATTAAGTTTTGCAAATAAGGAAACAGAGAAAGAACATTTCAAAGCAGTCAAAAATGCAATATTTCTATTTTGACCTATTTCAGAAATGCGAGAAATGTTCGCGATTTCTGAGGAATGTAACCTGCCGCACCAAGTCGGGTTTGGTCATGCCGCGTCACATATGTGACAGGACCCATCTTGCGGGTGATGAGGTATGACCCTTGCCATTTCGCCAAGAGCTTGCTGTTGGACGAATGGAGGAGCAACAGGACTTTTTGGCCATCCTGTAGCTCACGGTGCCTGGCCTGTTGGTCATACCAGGCCTTCTGACCTCCTGGTATCCGGCCAGCCGATCCCTCATTTCCAGCACAAACTGCACCACCCCTCTGTCACTCGAATTGGTGGAAGGACCCTCCCAGCCCTTTCGGAGCAGTCCCTGTACCTCCCAGCCATACAACAGTTCAAATGGTGAGAAACCTGTTGAGGCCTGGGGAACTTCTCGGTAAGCGAAGAGCAGACATGGGAGCCAGCGATCCCAGTCCTTGCCAGTGTCATCCACAAACTTCTGCAACATCCTCTTCAGCGTCTGGTTGAACCTTTCAACCAACCCATCAGTTTGCGGGTGGTAAGGTGTGGTCCTGATATCTGAGATGCCCAGTTGTTTGTGGAAGAGGTGCATCAGCCTAGAGGTGAAGTTGGTCCCCTGGTCCGTCAAGATCTCATCTGGTATCCCCACTCTGGAGAACAGCTGTACCAAAGCCTGCAGAACCACGGGAGCGGTGATGGTGCGCAGGAGGAAGGCCTCTGGGAAACGGGTGGCGTAGTCACTCACAACCAAGATGTACTGGTGTCCACCGCTGCTTTTCACCAGAGCGCCCACAATGTCCATAGTAATCCTGCGGAATGGAGTAGAGATGACAGGGAGTGGCTGGAGAAAAGCTCAGTCAGATTTGTGGGCAGGCCATGTTTTCTGACATGTGGGGCATGTGGTGCAATATTTATGAATGTCAGTGTACATGCAGGGCCAATAAAAGCGTGAACTAACCCGTAAATTTGTTTTATGGCGGCCAAGATGGCCGGCCCATGGGAGGGTGTGTGCTAGGTGCATGACCAGTCCTCTACAGCTAGCAGGCATCACAAGACGTCTGTGGTCATCTGTAACTTTGTATAACACGTTATTATCAACAATGAACATTTCCCTTCCAACACAATTTGTTTTGGTCTCTTCTACCACTTGCATAAACAACGGTTTCAAAGTCACATCTTCCCTCTGTATCACAGAAATATTGTAAGGCACTTCCCAAATTTTTTCTGACCCCAAACCATTTGGTTCAGGTTCGGTGGACTTTAGCTGCTTCTCAAAGCGGCGTCAGCAGCGAGATTTTTTTGGCCCCTTAGTGCCACCCTCACACAGACTACTGTCAAAATCTGGGAGTGGTTGGACTCCAGCCTTTGCTTGGGCTCTAGTGATCACAGGACACACAACATCTCCCCTCTTCCCGAGACAGTTTGGACTGGCAATTCTGTCTCCTGCAGTAAATCCACAAGTACCGGTAAATCTCTCCCTAGTATGAGATCTACCGGCAAGTTGTCTACCACCCCAACAGTTGATAGGTAAGGCTGGTTCTCAAGGGTAACAGTTATCTCTGCTTTGGGGTACAGATGCTTATCCCCATGCACACACAACACATCTGCTTGCTGGTGAAGTATCTTGAGCTTCATTTATACCTATATCTAAGTTCTGTGATCGTATAGTCTTCTATTACCCTTCTCCTGCATGGTTTGGTATTTCAGATGTTCGGTTCAATTAAAGGGAAGCTGACGAGGTGGTCTAATCAACAAACTGCGGTGTTTATTACTATTTCTTAATAAACCACAGCTTAGGAATCAAAACAAGTACATCGTCTCTTTGGTATATCTAATTGTCTCTTTGATGTGGCAGTTTGGTCCATGATCCGATCAGCTAGGGCCGATCAGAGCTTTCTTCTCCGGTGCTGGGGTGGTATGGTTGTTGTCTCGGGTTTCCCATGCCAACACGCGGCTTCTCTCGTGGTTGGTGGTGTGGTTGCCAGAGCAACCTTGGGTCTCCGTGAGTATAAGCGCTCAGGCAGAGAGAGCGCTTGTTTTCGTCTCTCCTCGGTGGTAGGTTCTCCTGCTGCGAGGCGATCGTTCTGTCATCGGGTCTCAGTGGCTCTGAGTCTCCGGCTCGGCTCCTTCTGTGTGGCTCGCCCTCCAGGATTCTCTCCGTCTCCTCGCTCCCGTCTCCGGGTGTGTGTCTCTTCCCTTGTCCGTCTCCATCAGCCCTATTTAAAAAGGGAAGAACAAGACCTCTCCCCTGCCTGTCTAGTGACGTCACTCCCACAATCTGGTTTCCCCATTGGCCAAATTCCTTTTCTAGCAGGAACTTGTCTGTAGTCACGTCATCCTAGGTCTTGCGACAACATGTTACACAGCCTTGGTCTGCTGACACTACACAGTTTCACAATTAGAATCTGCCGGGCTGTTTAATTATTACCTTATGAGGGAATTCGTTTTTCACTGAGTGCCACATCCTCATGCTTGTGACAAAATGTTTACACAGTGGAACTTTGGAAAGACTGGTTCTCAGTGCCCAGACAACAAACCATATCCGTCCTTCAATAGAACACTTTATTTTCTTGATTTAACCATTTGACCAATACTGTATATGTTGTGAAGGGCCAGATTAAACCGAATATATATATTTATTTATATATATATATTTAATTGTATTTGTATATTCTCTAATATTCCCTGATATCCCTTGTATATTCCTTGTACAATATGCATTGAATATCCATTCTAGCCTACTGAACATCCCATAATAGTCTCCATTCTACTATTGGTCGAGACATTGGTGCCAGGCTGCCATACCCCTCAGACCCAGTTCAAACGTACCGCTCCACATGTACGAACAAGTCCTAGTTCCGCGTAGGAATCTGGCTACCGCACCACTAATGGGACTATTTGTTCATAGTGTGTATATATACTGCGCTACTAAAGTAGGACTTTCTTTTCAGTCCAGTTTCTTACCCTCCAATAGAGTCACAGACGTAAAGCCTCCCTGCGACGCCACGTGTGGGAGTAAGGCCAAGTTCGCCTACCATCGGTATTGAGACATCGTGTATATTAATATTTGAATAGTCATATTTGGCACTATATCGTCGAGTTGGACGTAGTCTATTAAGCTAATAATAGTCTGTTAATATATAGTGCTTCGTGCGGTGAGAATACTACCGTAGTCAGTACCCCATCGTTTCGGGCAGAGAACTGGCTGCTTACCCAGGGTGGTTGACCCCATGTGAAGCTGCACCCGAGGAGCCCCAGAGCCGACGAGCGAGTGGACCTGTATACCGGATTATTCTACCGACGACAGCCCGCCTTCCCAGGCACGGATTATGCTTTGTATACTTTGATTATTCCATGGATAAAGACCCCCGACACTGCCGTGTGTTGGAACCCCCCCCCCCTGGAGAGGACGCAAGGTGAGGAGACGCTCTGCAAGACGAGGTCGCTTCACGTCTCTCCCCCGTGGACCGGAGAGAGCCGGCCCACAAAGAGTCCACCTGCTTTCATCTGTGGTCCAAGGATCGCCGGCGCATTGAACGGCACTACAGTGGGTTCACCTGGGATACCCTTGGCCGGACGAGGCAGCCGGATTCTACCCCCCCCCCCCTCCTACTCCTGTCGGCTTACAAGCGACCGGATTAACCCCCTCTAGTGTATCTAGTATTTAATCATTAAAGTATCATTGCTGTTATTCCTTAACTATTCCAGGTCGTATATTTACCACCTGCGCCTTCAGAGATTGGACATTCTCTATTGATATACCGACGAATACTCTTTGCCATAAAAGTGCATACTATTTCAATTCATAAATGTAATTAAGTGATTAAGTGCTTGTTCTACACACCATCGTTGTGTAGAAATAAAGACCTGTTTCGACTTCGTACATTTGTGTTGGATCCGTTTCATCTACGTGAGAGTGTTTATGATAATATATTTATGCCGTGTACTGGGTGGCCGAATATTAAGTACAAAGGTAGTGGTAGTAAGTATCATATCTAGTAATACAGTCAGGGAATTGTACCCCTCAGTTACAATTGGTCCTTCGAGCCGGAGGGTAATTAGTGTAATATTAATATAGTGTTATTAATATTGAAATGGCCTATGATGAACACTCCACGAAACGATCCTCCTAACCAACGCCCGCAGCGCGAACGACGGCTCCCTCAGTACTTAGAGGCTTACGCTGTCAGTCAACAACCTAGTCTTCTACTAACAGTAAACGCGGTAAAACTAGAAAGTAAAAGTATGTCTAACCCCAACGCCCAGACTACCCCGACCATAGAGGCCCCTACGGGTTCTAATGTAACTGACCAAGTTCACGGTGGGGACCAGTGGGAACCAGACATGACTTCACACCCCGCCAGTACTGAAGAAGTAGTCCCCGATGAGTCCCGGGAGGAATACAACGCTACCGAGAGAGAACTCGGCACGGAAGAAGACGGGGAGAGCACTGTGGAGATAGAACTCCAAGGCTCCGCAAGGAGTACCCCGAGGGAAGGCTCCCCTATACAACCGCCTTCTCCAGAGGCAGAGAGGACCCTACAGCAGGCCTTCCTCATCAGCCTGAACGCCGCTGCTGAACGCGACCGACTGCAGATCCAGCAGCGAAGCGAACACGAGCAGATACGTCTAGAAATAAGACGCATTCAGATGGAAGAGAATGTGGCCCGAGAACGAGCCGGTGCTCAACGGGACGCAGCGCGCGACAGACAGCAGTCGCAACTAATAGAACAGCTGATCAGACGGACAACACCCTCTCCCTCCGCCAGAGGCTCCAGGAACTCGTCTAGACACACCTCCAGGGCGGCATCCCCTAGCCGAGTAAACAACCCTGAACTTGACCAACAGACGAGGTCTATACCCCCCACAGACCACCTCCCCCCACCGGTCCAAGCGAGACCTAGCAACCGGGAAGGAGCAGCATATCCTGTGGAGAGGCTAAACCAGAGACTACAAGCACTGGATGACCTAACTGAAGACGAAGAGGAAGAGGAGGAGAACCACGCCCGAAGACAGCACAGTACTCTACCGGACCAGGAGGCCCGGTACAGCCCAGGCTATACTCCCGCGGAGCTGCGCTACAGACCCCCGACTCTATACCCGGGTGAGCACGACGCACGACCCGCACCGAGGAACAGCACCTGGACAAGCGGGCCATGGTACACTGCCGGTACCAGCCCATACCAAGGAGCGGGAGGAGACTCGCCTAGGAGGCCTCTCCCCCAACGCTCGCCGATGTATCCACAGTCAGCGTCATACATTGGCACGCCTATGGTACCCGACTTCACCCAAGAGAACCGGGCCCAGTATACAGAACTCCGCATGTGTCTGGAGACCATGTTGGTGGATGTATTGGATGAACGCCACAAATACGCCATCCTACTGAAGCACTTAAAGGTACCCCACGCACATAATATAGCGCTCGCCTACGCGACTTCCACCACCCCATACACAGCAGCGCTGGTAGCCTTGGACCAGAGGTATGGGCGCATATGGGATTACGTGATCCAGGAGATCCGACACATCGACCGCTTACCCCCAGCAATAGACTCGAGCACTGGACGACCTGTCCATCAGAGTGCAGTCCCTGGTAGGGATGTTGGGAGCGCAAAGAGAGAAGGGGAGGCATGAACTTTACGCCAACTCAAATGTGGAAAGGATCCTGGAGAAGCTGCCGCCCGCTCGTCAGGAGCGCTTTAGGCGGCAGAGGGACCACAGAGACCCGAATGGCCCCGAACCGAACCTCCTCGATCTAGCAGACTTCCTGGCGAGAGAAGTCAGCAGCCTACGGCTAGATACATTCGGACGGAGCACCCCTGGCTCCAGAGAAGGAACCAGACGACTAAATGATGGAAGAAGATCGGTGACTGTGATGCACCAATCGGAGTCAGTACCGAGCAGCAGGAGCCACAGTACCCCCTCCAGAACGGAGAAGTGGAAGATAGTGTGCCCCTACTGTGAGAAAGAACACTGGCTAGCGCAATGTGACTCCTTCCCCAAGCTGAACGCGGAGGAAGCAGGTCAATGGATAAAGTCCAACAAGCGCTGTTATCGCTGTGCGCGCTCACACATGGCAGCCGAATGCCGCTTAAAGAAAAGGTGCACCAAGTGCGATGGAGCCCATCTGGACATACTTCACGACAGTAACAGACGGCGCCCTTCACCTGCACCATCCAGCCGCAAAGCGAGCGTCATGTACATCGATCCCGCCAGCAGCAGTGGAGCCCGAGTACTCCTAAAAGTAGTGCGTGTGACACTAAGCTACCAGAATAAAGTCCTGGACACTTACGTCGTCCTCGATGACGGGTCAGAGAAGACCCTGCTGCTCGCCTCCGCTGCGGCCCAGCTAGGGCTGCGGGGAAGCGAAACCCAAATGACAATTCGGACAATAAGACGAGATTTGAAGACGATAAAGGGCGAGAATGTCTCATTCTCTATCGCAGCAAGCGGCCAGCCTGAGCGACGGTACCAGATTGCAGACGCTTTCACCAGCCAAGAAATAGGACTGTCGCGGTACACATACCCCGTCGCCAAGCTGATGGAGAAATATGCACATCTGCGCAAGTTACCGATCCCGCTCATAGACAATGCTATGCCGACCCTGTTGATAGGCTCCGACCATGCAGACCTCATTGTCCCGATAGACCGGGTTCATACCGGACCCCGAGGCTGTCCTGCAGCAGTCGAGACCCGTTTGGGATGGACTCTCCAAGGCCCGCTCGCCAAATCTCTCAACCGAAGTACAGCCACTAGATGTCTCCACTCCCGAGTCACAGAGGGAGAAACCGCACTCCTGCAACACGTAGAGCGGCTATGGACCTTGGAACAAATGCCCTTTAAGAACGGAAAGAAAGACATTCGCTCTAAAGATGACATTTACGCCATTCACCTCCTCGAGACAGGGACCAAGAGAGTCCCGGTCAACGGCGTGTTGAGATACGCCACGCCACTCCTGCGGCGAGAAGGAATGCCTACTTTCCACGCCAAGACAGACGCCACAGAACGGTACCTGCTGAACACGGAGCGGCGCTTAGCCAAGAACCCCGCCCAAGAGAGTGTATACCGCGCTGAGATTGAGAAGCTCATCACAGCGGGACACGTCACAAAGATGGACATTAAAGAGGCTGACCAGACCACTGAATCGTGGTACGTGCCCCACCACAAGGTCCATCACAACGGTAAAGACCGCATAGTATTTAACTGCAGCTACCAGATCGGATCCCAAAATCTGAATAAAGAGTTACTGCCCGGTCCCACACTCGGCCCCTCCCTACTCGGCGTTCTACTCCGCTTCCGCCAGGAAAAGGTGGCCATCAGCGGGGACATTAAAGGAATGTTCCTGCAGGTGAGATTAGTAGAGGCGGACAAGCCCCTGTTACGGTTCCTATGGAGAGAGAAGCCAGGAGATGAGCACCCAGCCATCTACCAATGGGAAGTCCTCCCCTTCGGAACGACGTGCAGCCCCTGCTGTGCGACATTTGCACTACAGAAACATGTAGCAGAGGACCCAGCAGCGGACGAAGAGGTCCGACACAGCGTAAAGAACAGCTTCTACGTAGACAACTGTCTACAAAGCCTTTCAACCCAGGAAGAAGCCGAGGCTCTCCTGATTAAACTCCGCGCCTCATTGATCAAAGGCGGCTTTGATCTCAGGCAGTGGGCCAGCAGCGATCCGCAAGTACTGCGCAGCCTCTCCTCCGAGGACAAGGCAGCCAGCAGCGAGACCTGGATGGCTACAATCCCGGGAGAAGCCCAGGAGATGACCCTGGGATTGGTGTGGCGATTCAAAACAGATTCGCTTCACTACAGACACAAGCCCCTGACTACGGAGCAGGGAAGGCCGGCGGCGGCGCCGACCACCAGACGGAGTGTGTACACAACACTCGCCCGACAATATGACCCGCTAGGATGTATTCTACCGTACACCACCAGGGCAAAAATGATTGTACGAGCATTGTGGGACAAGGACCAGGGCTGGGACGACCCCATTCCCGCACACCTTGCATCCACCTGGAGAGAGTGGGAGATGGAGCTCCACTCACTCCCAGGCGTTAATATGCGCCGAAGCTACTTCCCACCCACGGTGAGGCCAGAGACATGTAAAATGGACTTACACGTCTTCAGTGACGCCTCAGAGGTCGCATACGGATCAGTAGCCTACTTGCGGGCCCAAGACCAGGGGGGAGAGATCTACACAGCATTTGTCCTCGCCCGCTCGAGAATAGCCCCACGCAAGCAACAATCTATCCCACGTCTAGAGCTCTGCGCAGCCCTAGCCGGAGCGCACCTAGCCACGCTCATCCAACGTGAGCTCACCATACCGGTGTCTAGAACAATCCTGTGGTCAGATTCCACGACGGTACTCGCCTGGATCAAATCGGACTCATGCAAGTACAAAGTCTTCGTGGGAGTCAGAGTCACCGAGATTCAAGACTTAACCGAAGAGTTAACCGGAGAAACAGAGTGGCGCTACGTTGATACAAAACAGAACCCAGCTGACGTCATCACCCGGGGGATGCCCCTGGATGACCTCACCCGTCGCAATGTCTACAGTGACGGCCCCGCATTCCTAAGACTCCCGGAAGGACAGTGGCCCATGCCTATCCCGAGGGAAGCAAGTCCAGAGGAGGTGGAAATTAAGAAGTCTGTGTTCTGTGGATTGAGCACCGTAGCCTCCACCGACCCTAACATAGACGATTGCACGTCCATAGAGAGTGCACAACAAAGAACATTCCTGCGGTACCACCCGGAGTGCAAGTCCCCCGCTGATATGTCAGCAGCTAACTACGAGGAAGCAGAATTGCTTCTACTGCAGCGAGCCCAGAGAGACTCGTTCCCCGATGAATTGGCCTGTCTACAGGGAGGAAAGCCCGTCCCATCCGACAGCAGATTAATTCATCTGGCCCCCGAGAGCGACGCTCATACCCTCATCAGAGTGGGTGGTCGCCTACGCAGAGCCCCCAACACACTCCTGATGGGGCGGCTAGATCCTGCATTACCCCAGACAATGTACCGGCCTGAAGAAGCGAACGGCCGACGAATGTGGAGGTACAGCCAAGTATTAGCCGACAAGTTTTGGAACAGTTTCCTACTGCACTACCTACCGTCTCTACAGACCCGCCAGAAGTGGGTAAAGGAGAGAGACAATTTGACAGAAGGAACAGTCGTCATGATTATTGATCAATCACTGCCCAGAGCTATGTGGCCGGCCGGCCGCGTAAGCAAAGTGATCACCGGTGCCGACGGCAAGGTCCGAGCAGCTGAAGTGCTCGTCCAGGGTCGCACTTACACCCGTCCCGTGGCAAGGCTCATAGAACTGCCTCGACTCCCAGACACAATCGATGATGACCATGACCCTACAACCCTATGACTTTGTGAAGTTGACTGACCCCTACAGCAAACCCTTATGTGTAAATAGACAACGCGATTAATCTGTCTCTGTTTAACTGATTAGGTCTGGGACCTATTCAGGGGGTGGCTGTTGTGAAGGGCCAGATTAAACCGAATATATATATTTATTTATATATATATATTTAATTGTATTTGTATATTCTCTAATATTCCCTGATATCCCTTGTATATTCCTTGTACAATATGCATTGAATATCCATTCTAGCCTACTGAACATCCCATAATAGTCTCCATTCTACTATTGGTCGAGACATTGGTGCCAGGCTGCCATACCCCTCAGACCCAGTTCAAACGTACCGCTCCACATGTACGAACAAGTCCTAGTTCCACGTAGGAATCTGGCTACCGCACCACTAATGGGACTATTTGTTCATAGTGCGTATATATACTGCGCTACTAAAGTAGGACTTTCTTTTCAGTCCAGTTTCTTACCCTCCAATAGAGTCACAGACGTAAAGCCTCCCCGCGACGCCACGTGTGGGAGTAAGGCCAAGTTCGCCTACCATCGGTATTGAGACATCGTGTATATTAATATTTGAATAGTCATATTTGGCACTATATCGTCGAGTTGGACGTAGTCTATTAAGCTAATAATAGTCTGTTAATATATAGTGCTTCGGGCGGTGAGAATACTACCGTAGTCAGTACCCCATCGTTTCGGGCAGAGAACTGGCTGCTTACCCAGGGTGGTTGACCCCATGTGAAGCTGCACCCGAGGAGCCCCAGAGCCGACGAGCGAGTGGACCTGTATACCGGATTATTCTACCGACGACAGCCCGCCTTCCCAGGCACGGATTATGCTTTGTATACTTCGATTATTCCATGGATAAAGACCCCCGACACTGCCGTGTGTTGGAACCCCCCCCCCTGGAGAGGACGCAAGGTGAGGAGACGCTCTGCAAGACGAGGTCGCTTCACGTCTCTCCCCCGTGGACCGGAGAGAGCCGGCCCACAAAGAGTCCACCTGCTTTCATCTGTGGTCCAAGGATCGCCGGCGCATTGAACGGCACTACAGTGGGTTCACCTGGGATACCCTTGGCCGGACGAGGCAGCCGGATTCTACCCCCCCCCCCTCCTACTCCTGTCGGCTTACAAGCGACCGGATTAACCCCCTCTAGTGTATCTAGTATATAATCATTAAAGTATCATTGCTGTTATTCCTTAACTATTCCAGGTCGTATATTTACCACCTGCGCCTTCAGAGATTGGACATTCTCTATTGATATACCGACGAATACTCTTTGCCATAAAAGTGCATACTATTTCAATTCATAAATGTAATTAAGTGATTAAGTGCTTGTTCTACACACCATCGTTGTGTAGAAATAAAGACCTGTTTCGACTTCGTACATTTGTGTTGGATCCGTTTCATCTACGTGAGAGTGTTTATGATAATATATTTATGCCGTGTACTGGGTGGCCGAATATTAAGTACAAAGGTAGTGGTAGTAAGTATCATATCTAGTAATACAGTCAGGGAATTGTACCCCTCAGTTACAGTATAGTTTTTATCTTCTATTGTGACTTCCGTTATTCTAATAGTTTTAAGTTATGTCCACATTGTAACTCATGTTATTTGAACGTTATTTGATTGTTCCATCCTATGGGGGGTATTTTCCTATTTCTAAAGTAATCTATTCTCTAGGTGGTGGCTCTATTTTTATCACTAAAGTATTGTTCAATATTAACATTAATTAACAAACGATGTCTTTGTATTCGGTTCACTTATTGTCAACTTTTCATGCTTGCTAAACCTATTATCAAATGTAATTTGGTATGACAGATAACTTTTTAGTACATTATTGATTTGCACTGTCTTAACTGGTGGCAGGCTACTGTGATGTGAAAGGGAGATTCCAACCGTTTGGTGTCACCTTTCTGACCTCTGTACCCTAGTCAGCAGCTGCAGTTCTAACCTGAAATTACTTTAGCTTAGTGTAAATATGACCTTTTGATCTCAACTGTTATTTTCAGTTGGTTCCTGTTATTCAAAGATAATTATATCCTTCCTCGTCTGTTTGAGATGGCCATTTCCTAAACCACAGCTGCTAACCTCATCCGATTAGGTGCTATTCTGAACCAGTGGAATGTGCACTAACGTCATAAACAGTCTTTTGCCCTATCAGCGAACCATCATCTGTGAAACCCTGACGGCAGATTGTCCTCCAGTTGGCTGAGTGCGGGGTGATCTCCCTCTCAACCTCTTTAGCCTGAGGCCACAGAAATAACTCACATGGGGTGTTTCAAATGGCCCTTCTATCAATCTGCATTTTGTCTTTTATCATTACTTTGTACATTTTCAGTTGCTATGTTTCATGTTTTCATTTAGAAATATACGACACTGGCTATAGTCCACACTGCCTACTGGCACTATACTGGGTTTCACAAATGACATAAAGCTACCAGTGTCCAACAGAGCAGTAACCAGGCGGCTATTAACAGTCACTGTCCTATAGTGCTGAGCTTGCACTTCCTTATCCTCGGTAGTGTCCACCTCAGGCCGGGGTGCATAGCAAGCGCCTGTGACCTTAGCTTTGCATATGGGACACACAGAAGCTATGTGGCCTGACTGCTGGCAATAGTAACACACAAAGTCAAAGTCCTTACCGGCTGCTTGTTGGTTTGGGGCAGAGCTGGGGTTACCTGGAGGTTCCTGGTTATACCCTCGCTGTGCAGGCCTTGGATAGGGTGGCTGGACCAACTGCCGGGGTTCTGCACTGGTGGAGCATACAGCTGGTCCTCCTCTCCGAGAGTTGAGGAACTGTAGAGCCAGTTTAGCAGCTGCCAGTCCCTCCCCTGGCTCATGCTCCTTCACCCATGTCCTCACCTCGGAGGGAAGTAGCAGGAGTAACTGCTCCAAGATGATCGCCTCTCCAACCTCCTCCTTGCTGTGCTGCTCGGGCCGAATCCAGCGACGGTAGAGGCCCTTCAGGTGGAATCTCTGCCAGCAGGCCCTCCTCTCTCCTTTGCTGTCCTGCTAGGAAGTCTCTCATTATTATCAGCAGTTCTCCCCCTGGTCCACCGGTCGGCGCTGGGGCTGCAGCACCCTCCTCGTCCTCCGGGTCTGTCTCCCAAGCCCGGTCGGTATCACCGGTTGCTGACTCCTCATATCGCTCTTGTTTCTGGGAGCGCAGTCCGGTGTGCGGCCTGGGCAGGCGGGTTATCTTCTTCCCACTAGCCATCCCACTTCTCAAGTCAAGTCAAGTCAAGTCAAGAGTTTTAATTGTCACGGCATACAAGTATACAATGAAATGCGGGTGGTCTTGCCCGCGACAATGTGCAATACAGTGGTACAACATATAATAGAATCCAATAAAAATACAGTGGTACAACATATAATAGAATCCAATAAAAAAACAACATTGTGCAATAAACAGGTAACAGGTAACATGGTGTGACATCTCGGTATCTGTACATAGTATTTACAGAGCATATAGGACATGATAGGTAGCTTTAGTAGTGCAATACACTGTTCCTGTTGTTATACTAATTTAAAGTGGCCTTTCCTCTTGGCCATAAGTGTGCGTGTGTGCGGCATGAGTGTGTGCCCGCTCGTGTTAAAGTGTTAAAGTGGCTGCTAGTGTGTGAGCGTGCACAGCGTGCGTGTCGTGTGTGTGCTCTTGTGTGCTTGTGTGTGGATAGTTCAATTTCTGTGGCACTCAATGTTCATTGTTCAAGGCTCTAATGGCCTGGGGGAAGAAGCTGAGCCTAAGCCTCTCCGTCCTAGTAGCTGGGGTTCGCAGGCGTCTGCCTGACCTCAGCAGCTGGAACAGGCTGTTATTGGGGTGGTGGGGGTCTTTCATTATTCTGCAGGCTCTGGATTTGCACCTCTTGTTGTATAGAACCTGCAGGGGAGGTAGCGCAATACCCGTGGTACGCTCGGCTGAGCGCACCACTCTCTGTAGGGCCTTCTTGTCCTGTGCCGTGCTGTTTCCATACCAGGCAGTGATGTTTCCGGTCAAGATGCTCTCTACAGCTCCTGAGTAGAAGGACTGGAGTATCTTCCCCGATACTCTGAACTTCCTTAACTGTCTCAGGTGGTAGAGGCGCTGCTTCACTTTCTTTACTACTGTGTCTATGTGTGTTGACCATGTCAGATCCTCTGAGATGTGGACCCCCAGGTACTTAAAGCTGCTCACCCTGTCCACGGTAGCCCCGTTAATCGTCAGTGGTGTGTGTGTCTCCTGCTGTCCTCTCCTATAATCCACGATCAGCTCCTTGGTTTTACCAATGTTCAGGAGCAGGCTGTTGTCCTGGCACCAGCGTTCCAGTACCTCAACCTCCTCCCGGTAGGCCTTCTCGTCGTTGTCCGAGATCAGCCCCACCACCACCGTGTCGTCTGCGAACTTCACTATGGAGTTGGAGCTGAACTTGGCCAAACAATCGTGTGTGTAGAGTGAGTACAGCAGGGGGCTTAGAACACAGCCCTGGGGGGACCCGATGCTCAGGGTGATGGTGTTGGAGGTCTGACCCCCCACCCTGACCGCCTGGGGTCTTTCACTCAGAAAGTCCAGTACCCAGGCGCTCAGGGCGGAGCTCAGACCTAGCTCGATCAGCTTGTCCACCAGTCTGGTGGGGACTATGGTGTTGAACGCTGAGCTGTAGTCAATGAACAACAGTCTCACATAGCCCCCCTTCTGACGGTCAAGGTGGGAGAGAGTGCTGTGCAGTACCTGGGAGACCGCGTCGTCAGTGGACCTGTTTGTCCTGTATGCAAATTGCATAGGGTCCATATCACTGGGGAGGGAGGCACAAATGTGGTCCTTGACCAGCCTCTCGAAACATTTCATGACCACAGAGGTGAGTGCCACCGGTCTGTAGTCATTTGGACATGTTGGGGAGGGTTTCTTCGGTACAGGGATGATGGTAGACATCTTGAAGCAGGCAGGGACCACTGACTCCGCCAGGGATTGATTAAATATGGCGGTGAACACCGGGGCAAGCTGGTTGGCACAGGACTTAAGTATGTGTCCTGTTATACCATCTGGGCCAGCAGCCTTCCTGGTGTTCACCTGCATAAATGCTCTTCTCACACTGTGTTCCGACAACGAGAGAGTGCCCCTGCCCCCCCACAGTTGCCCCCCCCCCTCCACAACAGCCGGTGCGCCAGTGACGTCACTAGCCAGAGGGCTAGCGGCGACACTGTCTACACCGAACCGAGCGTAGAAGGAGTTGAGTTTGTCCGCGAGAGAGGCGTCGTCGCTCCCCATTGAGGGGGCGCTGACTTTGTAGTCAGTTATTGTCTTCAGTCCCTGTCACAAGCCTCTTGTGTCGTTTTGTGCCATTTGTGTCTCCAGTTTATCAGCATATGTCCTCTTAGCAAGTTTAACAGCCTTGCACAGAGTGTAGACTGAAGCCTTGTACTCTTCCATATTTCCTGACTCTCTGCCCAGGTTATAAGCCTTGGTGCGAGAGTTCAGGGCTGCTCTAATAGTGCTGTCCACCCAAGGTTTCTGGTTTGGGAAAACGCACACCTTTTTCGTGAGGACAATGCCGTCAGCTACTGTTGTTATGTAGCTCACAACGGTATCAGCGTACTCTGACACCATATGTGACGGGGTCCTCTCTCGAACTCCTTTGAATCTCCCATAAACAGGCATAGTCGGAAGGATCTCGTTGGTGGTTTTTATTTCCCCCCTCTCAAAAGTGCAGAGGTGATATAGTTTTACAAAAAATGTGAAAAGTGAAAGTAACATAAAACAAAATACTCTATACTTACTATATCTAACAAAAGTGGAAAAAGAGAAAACAAATAAACAAAACACAATATACTTACTACTTAACACTACACAATGTCTAAATACACAATATACACTACTACTTCCACTACAAGCAATACCAACACATTTTTCAAAGGGATTCCGGTTACCTTCACTGTAACTCAAATCAAATCAAATCAAATGTATTTGTAAGTCCCGACAACACACGTTAATGTCCCCATGGGCCGGACACGTCTTATTTAAACAAGTCAAGAAGAAACATAACAATAAGTCAAGAACAAAACAAGAACACCATAAGGTCCAACAAATTTAAAGGAAATGCAAAATAAATGAATGAATGCAAACACTCCAAGCCATACCACGTGAAGGTAAGGAAAAACTCACTAAAACCTAGCAATAGGAAAAAATGCACCACAGGCAGTGTGGAGGAGAGAAACCTTAGAAGGGCCATTCAAGGGATCTCCCTTCTTAGATGTCGGTGATAGTAGTGTTGCAGACGGACAGTTGGTAAGCATGTACTCATGTGTGTAGTGAAACATAGATGAGTGCATGCAATAGCAACTGAACATTTAGAAAAATTTAAGATAGAGCTGATAGCAACTGAATATTTTGAAAGATTAAAGATAGAGCTGATAGTGGATCTATTTGTGTCACGATCGGAGCTTGAGTCTGCCAGATGAGGAGCAATCAGCGCGGCTGCAAGAGATCACCTCATCAAGCGTTCCCTACTTCAACTGGCAGATCCCGTCATCCGTTGTTAAACTGCCTACCGAGGTATGACGATGCTACCTGAAGACCAGCTGTAACTACCCCTGTTTATGCTTTCCCTAACCTTCTGTTTCTTGTACCCCAGGACTTCGCTCCAGCGCCCTTCCACTCTGACGTCTCGAGCCCCAGCGTCCTTCCACCCTGACGTCTCGAGCCAAGCAAAGAGGACTCCTGCTCGCTCTCAAGCTCAAGACCTGTGTCCTCTCTCTCTCGCTGCCGACATCTGCACTGAAGTGCCCCTGCTCTCATTCTTCTCCCCCCAAAAACATTATGACCTCCGTGTTGTTTACATTCCTGTTTCACGCTCCATTCTCTCCTCCTGTGTTTTGCTATTGGGCTCCGCAAGAACCCCATCCTCACAATTTGAGGCACAGGAGCGGCGCAAAGAGGGTCGCGTCCTCCCTGTCTTAATCACGGGACGTTAAACACTCCGATCATCGCTTCGAGACAGCCGGAGACAGGGAGATAGGGGGCGGCGCAGAGAGGGTCGCAACCTCCCCATCATCATCGCGGGACGTCCAGCACTCCGGTCATCACTACGAGACAGCCAGAGACAGGGAGACAGGAGGGCACGCAGCGAGGGTCGCATCCTCCCGGTCTTCATCACGGGACGTCCGACACTCTGGTCATCACTCTGGGACAGCAACTCACAGGGAGACAGGGAGACGGGACAGGTGTTAGACAGCTTGCGTGATTGTAATGGGCGGACATAGCAATAGATGCAAGTGGTAAGCATATATGTGAATAGAATAGATATATGAAGTAAGCATATTATGTGAATAGAATAGAAGTACTTAACCCAGCAATGAAACCACGTTGACAGACCAAAAACCATGTTGACAGACCACGGACAGAAGACGGTAAGAAGCTGATCCATGGCCTCGGTAGTGCACATAGAGCAGTCACTGCAATCTTGACCAAGACCCCGAGATCTGAGAGATGGGTTGGGGGGGGGGGGGGGGGGGGGGGGGTTAGAGAGTTCCCATGTTTGTAGTGGGTGGAGATGGAGCAACAGATACATGCAGTGAGCACATGCACACATGGCGACGGCAGAACCACAGTATACAAGAAAATTGTGAAATAGAGCAATAGATAGAACCACTGCAAGCGCATGGACACAGGGTGATATACGAGACAACAGCCTAGGGCCGCACGCCCCGTGGGGGCAGGAGGAGCCACTCAGAAGGTTCAGCACTGCAGGCCAGACAGAAGGCGACACGAAGCCGTTCAACGGGACCGGCCGAGGCAGAGACAGAGGCCAAAAGGATAGACATCCTAATTAAACTAGACAGATTAATCTAAAGGTCAGTCCCCGACCAGGTGAGATCAGGGTAGATTGAAGGAGAGAGAGAAAAGATGGGTCTTAAGCAGGGATTTAAAAGCTTCGACAGAGCAGGCGCCCCTAACGACGGCGGGTAATTTGTTCCACAGGTAGGGAGCGCGGTAGACAAAGGCTCTTCTGTGGCAGGCGGATTTCTTTTTAACCCTAGGAATCGATAGAAGCCCCGCATTTTGTGAGCGCAGAGCACGAGCGGGCGAGTATCGGGAGATGAGATCGGATAGATAGAGCGGTGCAAGCCCATTTAAAATTTTGTAGGTGAGGAGTAGCACTTTAAAGTCAGATCGGGCTTGAATAGGAAGCCAGTGTAGGGCGGACAAAACTGGTGTGATGTGATCAAATTTTCTAGTTCTAGTTAGTATCCGTGCAGCCGCATTTTGCATGAGTTGAAGATTTTTGATGCTTGAATTAGAAAAGTGCATTACAGTAGTCCAGACGTGATGAGACAAAAGCATGAATCAGGGTTTCAGCATCAGCCAGAGTTAAAATGGGGCGTATTTTTGCGATATTACGAAGATGGAAGAATGCAATTTTGGTGAAATTTTTTATATGTGCATTAAATGAGAGGGAGGAATACAAAATTACTCAGAGGTTTTTTATGGTGGAGCTCTGGGATACATGACAAGTATCAAAGTTGAGGGACATGTCCTGAAACAGGCCTCTGTGGTTTGGGGGGCCAACAATTAACATCTCAGTTTTATCTGCATTAAGGAGTAGAAAGTTTTGCGACATCCACTTTTTGACGGAAAGCAGGCAGGCCTCAAGATTTTGTAATTGGGAGGAATCATTTGGCTTAATAGGTATATACAATTGGGTGTCATCAGCGTAAAAATTAAAGTTTATGCCAAATTTGCGTATGATATTGCCGAGGGGTAGCATGTAAATTGAAAATAGCAAAGGGCCCAGGACAGAGCCTTGTGGGACACAACATTGCACTGGGAGGGTCTCAGATGTTAAATCATTATAGACCACGCAGTGTGTTCTATCAGTTAAATAAGATTTAAACCAAGCAAGTGCGTGACCAACATGATTCTCGAGCCGACCTAGAAGAATCGAATGATCGATAGTGTCAAAGGCTGCACTCAGCCAATTCAAGACTGATCTCCCTTCTTCTTCTTCTTTTTGAGGTTTTACAGCGGTTGGCCACCAATTGTTTGGGGCATTACCGCCATCTTCTGGTATCCTTTACCTCCTACAATGTCCATTTTCCTTCACCATCATGAAGTGCAGCTAATTCTGCTACTTCCTGACTGAGCCCCCCTCTGTGAGACACTCCTTGCCTCCTGTCGGCTGACTCTGGACTTCCTGGTTACTCACAATCCCCTTATTTAACTCACTTACCACTTCCTCCCATGTCAGACAATCCATACCCAAGTGTTGAACTGCTACTCTAACAATTACCTTAATCCTTTCCGTTCTACCCTTAACCCAAGCCGTAGCATTAACCACTCCTGCCACAAAGGCCACAATATTCAACTTCTCCTCCCACACCCTCTCTTTATCATCCTGTACTACTCTTTCTGCCAAATGCCCTTCTCTAAACCCCTGTTCCTTATCTTGCTTTCCCTGTCCTACCATCCTAGCTGCCTCTGCATATTGTCACGTTTTAGACTCAATCGTGAAAGTTGTAAAAGATACTTAAAGATATAAGAGATGAAACACTTTTGAAGGTATTTATTATAAAAAGTTAACAAGCAATGTAATATAAAAGTGAATAAGCAAAGTAGTTATACAAGGTGAATATAGCAAGGTACAATTGAAATCTAGATTGTTACAACCAGCCGGTTGAGTATATAAAAGAAAGAAGCAACAGTCAAGTCTTTGTGGGTCAGTCCAGCAGTCTCGTCCGTGGAGTCCAGTCAGTCCATCCAGTCCAGTCAAAGCAGAGAAGAAAAAGAAGTGAAGTCCAGTGGTTTCTCTGTCAGGGTCTTTTATTGGCCCCCTAGTCCAGTGTGTATGTGTCTTTGTCCTGAGTGCACGTTGTGTGTCTGTGTGTATTGGTCCGCCTGTATGTCTGCCGTGCACGAGTGCGTGGAACGCACATTTACGTGCGCGTTTGTGAGTGTGTCTCTCTATGATAACGATCTGTGATTAATGGAGTCTGGAATATGTGGCCAGTGGATGACCTGGTCGTATATTAGTTGGCTTGTGGCATTTTGTCATAATGAGTTGAATTACTCGATCCGGTGGTCTGGTGGGATCTCTCACCAAAGGAGTCACTGTGTGCGCGTTGAGAGCGAGGGTGTATGTATGTGTGTGTGTGTGTGTGTGTGTGTGTGTGGGGAAGATGTGTGCGTGTGTGTAGGTTTGTGTGTGTGTGTGCTTTGAGAGTGTGGGGGTGTGGATGTGTGTGTGTGTGTGTGTGTGGGCTTGTCCTATGTGTAAGTGTGTGTATCTGGTGTGTGTGTATCTGTCCTGTGTGTATGTGTGTGTGTATGCTTGTGTGTGAGAGGGACGGAACCATGCACCAGCAGGTCACTGATAAGAATCTGTGAGTGGTCCTCTGGAGAGAGACGTCCTTTTAGGAGGATACAGACTTTGTATAGTGTAATGATGGGAGTATGTCTCTGCTATTCATTTACATGATATACGTGTCATATTTCAACAATATGAGATCCTACCTTCCCTTCTCACCTTTTGAACCAACACCTCTCGTTTCATCACCTCACAACCCCGATACGCTACACTATGCTTCTCACCACAATTACACTTTGGCCCCACTTCCTCTCCACATTCCCCATAGTCATGCTCCCCGCTACATCTTGCACATCTCTGCTTCTTCCTACACGTATTAGCTATATGCCCAAACTCTTGGCACTTATAACACCTCAGTGGATTTAGAAAGAACTCCCTAACCCTATACACCATATATCCTATAAACACCTCATTAGGAATAACTTCACCTTCAAATTGAATCACTATTGTCTCCGTCTCTGTCTTATCTGCTCCTCTCTTCATTCTTTCTGCATTTTTAACTTTCCCATTACGTGTGTCCCTCTTTCCAGCTGCTCCATGCTAACCTTGATCAGTATCCCAGCTACCACCCCCTTACACCCACCCTCCCTCTTCTCCCCTACTCTTACTACTTTATAGATACTAACTTTACCAATGCACACCCTACAATCAAGTTCCCATCTCCCAAAACGTTTGCATACTTTACCTCACCTAACTGCGCTCCTATGAGTTTGGTTAACTCGATCGGCCCTATTTTTCTAGCTCCCCCCTCTCCCTCAAATCTAACCACTATATTCAACACTTCTGTAAAATCCTTTCCTCTACCCTCACCATCTGACCCACTTGAGCTACCTCCCCTCTCTTTTTTCCTCTTTCCCCCCACTTTCCCTGCTCTTTTTCTCCACCTTTTTCCACCCTTCTCCCCCGCTCTCCTCTACACTACAATCCATACTGTCACTATCCAACTCCTTTTCTTTGTCAAGGCCGTTCCCATCCCTGTCGGTGTCGCCATCGTTCCCACTGTCCGCCCTGGCTCCCGACGTCGAGAGCAGTTCACCATTGGTCAGCAAGGCGGTCACATCCAGCTCCTCCTCGTCGTCATATCCGTCAAACTTGACCAGGTTGTTTACCTCGAATCCAGGAAACAACCCCCGGATATTTTTTGCCGTCCCCCGCATATACAGCACGACAGCAGGAGCCAATTCCCACGCTGGTGCCGGCTCCATATCTCAGAATAAGTTCACCTACTGTCTCAGACTGATCTCCCTGGTCCAAAGGAGCTCTCTTGTATCAAATAGTCCCTCCCACTAGGCTTTAAACAGGATGTACATATTATTATTATTATTATTATTATTATTATTATTATTATTATTATTATTATTATTATTATTATTATTATTATTATTATTATTATTATTACATTAAACCAATTCCGACACACAAAATATATATCCTCCACTATATCACACATACTTTCCAACTGTTTTAATGAAAGATATAGTAAATAGTACAATACCAAACAATACAATAATATCGCTCACGTGACCATGGCCTTGTGCCTGCCAACCCCTCCCATTTAACCTGGCGGACATGTGTGCCTCTGCTCTACTCGTCAGCCTAGGAAGTGCCGGAGGAGTGCTGAGGCGAAGCAAATGTCTCGAGACAATGTGAGTAAATAAATGTGTATGTGATGTGATGATTCTGAATGAACGTAGCACTCCCAAGTTGCAGTGGTGAATCCTCCTGGAAGCCAAGGGAAGCCATGCTTCCCCATTAAAATATGGATATGAAATATGAAATTAAATATGAAATATGAAAAAAAAATATAAATAGTTTACAATCATAATCAAAAATCATAATTTTTCATCTCTGTGTTAAATTTTATTTTTTTGAATTTTCTCACTCTCTACACTGTCAGACTCACTGAGGCAGGCTGGCTGTCACTGTGCTCAGAGCCACTGCAGCTCACGCAGGCAGGAGGGGAGGAGGGGGGCGGGTGTATTTCCCTAGCATCCACCACGTCATCCATCCAAAACCAGTTATTAGCCAATAGGATTCGAGCAGTCGAGCTGACTAAAGCCATTTCCACATGTTAACATTGGTCCCTCTGGCAAAAAAGGTACTATAGAATCCACATACTGGGATTACTGGCATCTCACGTGAATCACGTGACAACGGCTGAACCATAGGTCTGACGTCATTCCCTCGCGGGATTGATTGATTGATTGATTGAAAATTGTATTAACAGCAGGCACGTTCTAACTAATCCTGTATTCTATTATCAAACATTTAGCACTTTAATAGCCACTTATTTTTCGCCGGCGGGACATTTATTGAGGACCAGCACAGCAAACCACTGTGGATAATATTATCTATCTGTCCAGGAGGAGCAAGGAGGACCAGTTTATTGACCAGGTAAGATGCAGTTTCTACAGTAGCTTGGATGCTAAGCTACTAACGTAACGTTATGGCTAGCTTGGATGCTAACTAAGTTGCATGACTGAGTTGTCCTTACAGTAGAGGAGTGAAGTGTCATGTTTATTAGACACATCCCTGTCCTTACAGTAGAGGAGTGAAGTGTCATGTTTATTAGTCACATCCCTGTCCTTACAGTATAGGAGTGAAGTGTCATGTTTATTAGTCACATCCCTGTCCTTACAGTAGATGAGTGAAGTGTCATGTTTATTAGACACATCCCTGTCCTTACAGTAGAGGAGTGAAGTGTCATGTTTATTAGACACATCCCTGTCCTTACAGTAGAGGAGTGAAGTGTCATGTTTATTAGTCACATCCCTGTCCTTACAGTAGAGGAGTGAAGTGTCATGTTTATTAGACACATCCCTGTCTTTACAGTAGAGGAGTGAAGTGTCATATTTATTAGACACATCCCTGTCCTTACAGTAGAGGAGTGAAGTGTCATGTTTATTAGACACATCCCTGTCCTTACAGTAGAGGAGTGAAGTGTCATGTTTATTAGTCACATCCCTGTCCTTACAGTAGAGGAGTGAAGTGTCATGTTTATTAGACACATCCCTGTCCTTACAGTAGAGGAGTGAAGTGTCATGTTTATTAGTCACATCCCTATCCTTACAGTAGATGAGTGAAGTGTCATGTTTATTAGACACATCCCTGTCCTTACAGTAGAGGAGTGAAGTGTCATGTTTATTAGTCACATCCCTGTCCTTACAGTAGAGGAGTGAAGTGTCATGTTTATTAGTCACATCCCTGTCCTTACAGTAGAGGAGTGAAGTGTCATGTTTATTAGTCACATCCCTGTCCTTACAGTAGAGGAGTGAAGTGTCATGTTATTAGACACATCCCTGTCCTTACAGTAGAGGAGTGAAGTGTCATGTTTATTAGACACATCCCTGTCCTTACAGTAGAGGAGTGAAGTGTCATGTTTATTAGACACATCCCTGTCCTTACAGTAGAGGAGTGAAGTGTCATGTTTATTAGTCACATCCCTGTCCTTACAGTAGAGAAGTGAAGTGTCATGTTTATTAGTCACATCCCTGTCCTTACAGTAGAGGAGTGAAGTGTCATGTTTATTAGTCACATCCCTGTCCTTACAGTAGAGGAGTGAAGTGTCATGTTTATTAGTCACATCCCTGTCCTTACAGTAGAGGAGTGAAGTGTCATGTTGCATGATGCTAGTAGTACAGTAACTAGTATATTGGTGCGTCCTAGGGTTAAATGCTACAGTATGCTAACTATTTGGAAAAATAAATATAGTCACTTTATTTGAAGAGTCAAAACTGTTCTCTTGGCTTTGTTTTGTTCATAGTAGTAACGCCGCCGAGCCATAATGTACATGGTGACTGCTTGGTTTGACTGGCAGTGGCCGCCGAGCCATACTGTACATGGTGACTGCTTGGTTTGACTGGCAGTGGCCGTCGAGCCATACTGTACATGGTGACTGCTTGGCTTGAGTAAAAAAAAAAGAATAAAAAAATAAAATAAATATTAATACCCTTTTTTTTATCGCTTTTTTTTTGGCATCCCCTATTATTTTACCCACGCGACGCAACTGCCAAGTTGTCATTCTGCTATGACAACGGAAAAGGAATAAAATGATTGTGCGCATTCGGACATCCTAAGAAAACTGACAGGAGGGGATGTTTGGTGTGTGCGTGCGTTGCTCCGTGGCATATATGGTGGGTGGGGATTGGACTTTGTGGACAGCGACTCCTACAGGTCGGTTGGTGCGCCTGTACAGCAGAATCAGGAAGCAAGCATGAGCCTCCAACGCGTTACTCCTCGCCGCTGAGAGATCGTGCTGTACAGGTGAAAAGATGCAACAGCTGCCTCCTCGTGTCCCGGAGGGGACACGTGATGCAAGGCTTGGTCCTCACTGCAGCCGACCAGTGGGAGGCATGGTCTAGCAGCGTTCGAGACAGGGGAGGGGAGAATTGGAAATCCGAAATTGGGATGGGAGAAAAATTGAGAAATGGGGAGACATTTTTTCTTTACTACTGAGTAATGGTGCTAATCAGATTTATGTAGAGTTGTATATTGTATATATATATGTGCAGTGATGCAGGTATAGACACTATGGTAGTAAGTCATACTGACCAGCAGCATAACTAAGGGACATGTACACTGTAGATATTAGGGGTGTAAAGGTACACATATCCGTACCGAACCGAACCGTTTCAGTGTGTACCGTAGCGTATCGAACGGCTGTGTAGTGTACCGAACGAATACAACGGTATGTTAACCACTAACGACCGCCCACCGGGGGCTGTTTTTTTCACAAGTCGATTTTTCATTTTTTTACATTTATATGGTTATATGGTATATGGAAAGACAGACAATGAGTGCATGTGTAGGTATGCGCACTGCCGCTCCGTCACAGACCTTTTCAAGTATCTTTGACAAAAAAGGACACTTGGAAATAGGCCTGTAATTACTGTGATGGGTGGGGTCAAGGTTTTTTTTTTTTTCAATAAGGGCTGGGCTTTGTTTAAAGCAGGATGGAACAGTACCAGTTGCCAAGGAGCTGTTCTGTATCGTTAGTGGCTTAGCTTGGCATCGCCTTCTGCACTATCTCGCGTACGTGCACGCGTACTGAATAAACCACAAATGTACCTCTAATACCAGTATTAGTCTGACCACACCCCTCATCAGCTTACCTTCATAAGCAGGTGTGTGGTCACCTGCTCTCCTCCTTCTCGCTTTCACCACAAGGAAGAGGTGCCTCGGTAGATCCCCACACTTGACACCATGATGGAAGAAATTGGATTAGGAACAGCTTGGGAAACGAGGATACGTTGACATCATATCTTTATTTTCTCTCTCACTATTTTCGAGAAAATACGGCGATATTGTCTTCGTACTGGAGTGTCTAGAAGATGATGATCATTCTACAAACCCTCCACCGGTTTTCGTATTGGGAGCACGCCGCTGCATGCTTCTCAACTGCAGTTCCTTGCTGTGTTTGTTGGGGTGAAACCTGTCAGGCCACAGCTGAACTGTCGGACATGCCGCTGTTGTGAGGAGCGGTGCGTTCCAGGTTGGGTGAGTAGTGTTTGCTGGCGGGCTCCACTTGTCTGTTAGTGCTATGGGGGCTACTTGACAAAGTTTATGGAAACCGGCCCCAGGCTAGGGTCCTTTGTTTAGCCGTCTAGGCGACAGAAGGCCTTGGTCTGGCGACCATTATAGTTTTAACTAGTGGGCCGCGACCATTGACACTGGTGATCCCTGTGTGTTCTGGACGAGTGGATTCTCTCTGTCACCGTGTTAAGACCCCATCTTTCATATCCAAATGAGAGTATTCCTTCACGAGGGGATATGTGCATGTAATGTGCGATAGCGGCAGATTCATGTTCAAAGTCAGCTATACAGGCCAGTTGGTACTGTGCTGATTCCGCCGGACGTGTTATTGTCACCGTTGTGAAGCGGTGTTGACGTCTTGTTTTCTTTTTTCTCTTAAAAAGTGAGGAGGGTTCAGAACGGCGGCCTGTCTGGGTGAGTGTTATGTCATTGTTTACATGTTCATAGCTTACGGTTAGCCGGTCGGTGGCCTGGCGCGGGGTAGCTTGGCTTCTCGCGCGCCGCCGGGAGCTCGCTCCTGATCGCGTGCGTCGTAGATCGGCGTCTCGCGAGCGGAAGCGATAGCACCCGAACGGTTGGAGCAGCCGTTAGCTTGATGCTATTCTGTTGAACGTGCTTTGATTTTTAACATGTTTTACACTCTTGACCACGACGTCATCCTTGACAGGGGATGTTCGTCGACCCTGCCTGAGCCTAGACGGGGATTGCGTCAACAAAGAGGACTGTAGCGACTGGTGGAGCGGCGACGCTGCCCGGATCGAACAACACGGGACGGTTGTGTTCTACGGTGGCTTGTGACTGCACTTCGCTGATCTGCGTTCCGGGCAGGTACGGGGTTGGCCAGACCTCATAACACGTCTTCTGGTTTTACCTTGCTAAATGTATTGTGAATAACGGTTTTTTCCCAAAACGTGTGTTGTTGCAATGCATTTGAGATACGTTGCGGGTTGTGTGTGAGCTGTTTTTGTCGCTGGCAGTTAGCTTCTCCGTGCAGATCGTGATGTATTGATCTGGTTGTTGTGTGAGAAACATCATGGTGTTTATGTGTACCGTGTACTCACTACTAAGGCAACTAACCTATGAAGCTATGCTTGGTGACGAGTGAGTAAAAGAATGTTCTTTCTCAGACTGTAATGACAATGAACAGTGAGTTCACACATTAACAGGTTTTCCTGTTTTAACTGGCCGTATTGAGGGTAAAATAGGAGGATTGTGTTTCCCCCCCCGGTTCCCTGGGGACTTTATCACCTCCTATCAGACATGTTGTGCATTAATTGTGTCTTTTGTGTGGTAGGGATACGATGTAACTCTCAGCTTGATTGCTGAGGTTGTGCTAAATCTGCTGGAGAAACTTATTTCCTAAAGGGAAATTGGTTTGGTTGCTGTCATGTGTGCTTAGCAAGGCCTGTGGTCGATACTAATCAAGAATGATGTATTCTCTCATTGTGAAAAAAACGGCGTTCCTCTGTTGAGTGTTTTTGCCATTTTTTGTAGGTGATGATGGGTTGTGTGTGTCATGTGACCTACAACTGGGTTGTACTGGCCACAGAAGCACATGTGTATGTTGGACCGGGGTTCTTAGAGCCCTCTCTATTCTGTGTTTTTTCCTTAGTAAAAATCAGATAGCAGGTTAGCTCGTGCGCTGTGTGGAGCTGTGAAACGCTTCATAGAGCTGACTATGACTGTGTCATATTCTCTTTTTGTCGTTACGTCGTATCATGGGTGTGGGGTCGTAAAGGGGTGAACTGGTAACCTTTCCTCTCCCCATTGTTCTGTCGGTCAGGGGTACACCCCCTGTCCTTCAAGGTTCCCGTCACGTGGCGGTTCGGCACGTTACGGGGGGGGGGGGGAGGGAGTTCCTGGTCCCACGGCCTGGTATATTGGGCGTGTGCACCGCAGGAATTCCCCCGCCATAGAGTACGTCACCGTGCGCGTCTCTGTTGGTAGGACTTCCGTGTGCTGTTCAGGTCCATGTGATGGATCTGTTTTCAGGGGGGGTGGTCAGGGCTCCTCCTCACCAAGCGCCTACTCAGGCCTTCTGTGAGTTCGGACTCCTTCTTCCATGTGAGGAAGCCTCCATCAGAGTACAGAGCCTTCCTCCTCAGATTGTCAAAGTGAGTGGACCCTCTAGAAGGGTCCTTTTCTATTGTATGTATATTCGATTCAATTCGTTTATTGAGTGTGTATGGGTTCGGTGCCTCTTCCCCGGAGGCCCTAAAACCAGTTTTTTACATGGCTCAAGGTGCAATATATTCTTTTCAATCTGTACAGCTCGCGTGGGAAGTCTCTCTGGGGATCCCCGTCTCTTTCCTATGGGAGGGTGGTGGGATGTAAAAATGTGAAAATTTTTTACCCCGGCTGTGTAGACTGGGATACATACTGTTGATGCTTCCTTCTTTCTATTCCAGAAGTGTTGGAGTTAGGGAGTGTCACACCCCTCTTGTCGTTCCCCTGGGCGCCTTGGGGATTCAATGACGGGTCTAAATAGCCTGTTCATTGATGGGGGTGTGTCCCGACGCACGTATAGTGCTAGCTCGCTGTAAACAGGCGATTGACTGGCACGCCTTAGTTGCTTGTGGTTGAAACAGCGTTTTTATAAAGCAACTGAGATGGGGGTTTTTCCTCTTCCGGCGACCACATCCCATGACCTGGGTGGGTTGTCGACGGATTCTCGTTCATGTCTGGGGGATGATGACGGGATGGATCTGAACATATGTAGTGGGGTCTCACGCCCTTGGGGTGGGCCACCAGGCGCGGTTCGTCCCGACGTCTGGGTGGCGCCTTCTTTTCATGTTAAGATCAACACGCATATCTGCCCTTCTCCTGGAGTAGGCATGTCGGCGTGGTTAGGGCACGGGACTGGTTCTGGTCACGCTGGTCCAGATCAGTTGAACCCGTTGTCCGCCGGGGATGCAGATCTGCTGTTCTGGTACCCTGAGGGACTTGGGCTTTTTTCAGGGGGAAAAATGCCAGGTCGGTCTGGGTGTCACAGGGTTAAGCGCTATGGAGACCCTGGTTGGGTATGTTTTTACTCAGCACTGTCGTCATGGCTTACAGCCATGCCATTCTGTACGCGCTCGATCTCGTCGGATCTCGGCCGCTACACAGGTTGGTCCTGGTTAGTACTTGGTTGGGAGACCGCCGGGGAATACCAGGTACGGTGTGCTTAGGGGCTGGTTCTCCATTATTTTTTTCGCTCCTCTCTCACGCATGGCGAAGAGGGGCCTGTGGGGGTGGTTTTTTGACCTCCTCTGGTGACCCTGTGCTTCCCGTACCGCCAGGCCCGGTCCGAAGTGATGTTTGCGACCCGTAGGCCTGGGTTAACCCTTTTTGGAAACTGAAACACTTGTACTGCGGTATAGCCGGTGTATACCCGCAGGTGTGTTTTGGAGTTTTTTCTTGAGGGGTTATAGGAACAACCACCGCATTGGGTAACACCGAGGTGGTTGATTCCCTGGTGTGTTGGAGCAGTGTCAACTCCCGGGTTCACCGGTTGAGGGTGCCCCTGCACGTTCATGACGTCTGCCAATCGTGTCAGCCTTCTCTGCCTCGACCCCTCTGGGTGGGGGTTGTTAAATGGAGGCTTGGTCATGCAACACCGCCAGCTTACGCTCCTCCCGCCGGGGCGGCTGTGTTCAGCTGTCCCCTCTGGCGCCTGTCTCGTCCGCAGTCTCCAGGCTAGGGTTAACAGCCTGTTGCCTGGTTTTTCCCCGGTGCGCTGCCTGCTTCCGTTGGTTAACCTTTTTTGTGTGCTTACGGCCATGCTGACTGCCTATTCTGCAGGGTCAGTGTGCCAGGCGGTGTACTATTGGGGGGACGGGGCCCGCTCGGCTTACGGCCATACCGACCTGAACACGCCCGGTCTCGTCCGATCTCGGAAGCTGGGCAGGTTCTGGCCTGGTTGGTTCCGCCTGGGAATACCAGGTGCAGTAACTGAGGGGCCTTTGTCCGAATACGCTGGCGATGTGGGGGGCGGGGCACTACGTGCCCACCTGGTGGGGTCTTGATGCTGGCATCATGGACTTCTCCGGGCCCCCATTCCAGGGAGTCCAGTCCTTTTGGTGGGTCTGGGTCTTCCTTCGTGCTCCGCTGCTACGGCCTTGCCACGGGGTTGGGTTTGCCCTTGACCCCGTGATTCTGGGGGCAGTAACGAGGTTGTTCCTCCGTTCGTTCCCGGGTGGCATGCGGGTTGTGCGTGTGTGTAGTCGTGGGGTCAAGCCACGGTCTGCTCACCCTGTGCGTTGAGTTGCTTGAGTGCCTCTTCGCACGGTCGGGTCCGTCGCCCTCCCGTGACGTCCCTAATAGGGGGGCTACCCTCCATTAGGGGGGGTCGGGGGGGCTCGGCCCTCCCTGTTCTGATGGTTTTGGGGGGCTGTCAGCGGGGTGTATTTGTCAGCCAAGTGGCTCCGCTTGGCCTCCCTTGTGCAGAAGGCGATGCCAAGCTAAGCCACTAACGATACAGAACGTTAGGTTATGACTATAACCAAGTTCTGTTAGTTAGGGGCGATGCTTGGCATCGGACGCCGCTGCAGCCCTTGTCCTCACCTTGTGGTGAAAGCTTGGGAAGGAGGAGAGCAGGTGACCACACACCTGCTTATGAAGGTAAGCTGATGAGGGGTGTGGTCAGACTAATACTGGTATTAGAGGTACATTTGTGGTTTATTCAGTACGCGTGCACGTACGCGAGATAGTGCAGAAGGCGATGCCAAGCATCGCCCCTAACTAACAGAACTTGGTTATAGTCATAACCTAACGTTAAGTATAGAGTAGGTAAGGTATTTTTTATAGATATAGTATCAGGTATGTAAAAAGGATTATATGCAGGTATATACAGACAGATATATATATATATATATATATATATATATATATACATGTATAAGGTATACATCATTATTGTGCATGCTATCATACAGTTATATGGGTTATACCTGTGTATAAGTAGGTATATGGAAATTATTACATGCAGGTACAGTATATACACAGCCAGATGTGGATAAATATATATACAGTACATACAAATAATAGATACACATACATATATGTACATTCTATGTATAATACAGCATTATTGTACATTCATGTATATTATGTTTTAACAGAAACAAAGCCTCAAATAAACTGAAAATGTATCGCCACTGACGGACAGTAATTTTCACCAGGTGTAAACAGCCTACTTGTATTTACAATACATTTTAAGAAACAACAACCACTGGGTCCAAAATGGTTGCCTAGTTGCAGCTTCAGCCCCTTTCATTCCAACATAAATCCGCTCCCAAGCACAGTCATGCTTTAAATATTTACCTTTATTCTCTGTGCGCATCTTGTTGTGTGATGCCTCAAAATACGTTCTCGTCTTTTTACACAGTCATTACAGAAGACATGACTTAGAATCATTTGTATGTCAGCCAAACACCCCTCTCTCTCTCTCTCTCTCTCTCTCTCTCTCTCTCTCTCTCTCTCTCTCTCTCTCTTTTTGCAAAGCAATGCTCAGCACCCAGGAATCCCCCCCCTCATCCATTAGTGCAATGCCTTGCAACGTTGTGATGTATATCTCAGGGAAACAGCAAGGGTTTGCAAGCAGGGAACAGAAACAAACCTGTCTTATCTCTACCAGTGTAGGGGCTTATACAGCCGTTTGAATGCAAACGAGCAGCACAGCGCACGGGTGATCAGGGGTGTAAAGTACTTGAGTAATTGTACTTTGTTACAATGCTTAAGTACTGTTTTGGGGGATTTGTACTTTACTCGAGTATTATTAGGTTTGTATACTTTGTACTTTTACTCCATTACAATTCAGAGAAAAAAAACATACTTTTTACTCCTTACATTTAAAATGCAGACCTACAAAGTACAAAGTACAAATCTCACAGGTCCAACCATTTTAATTAGTGTATTTTAATTGTTTATCTGGCTGAACTAACGTTAACGTTATTAATCCTGCGACCGCAGGTAAACAGCCAATCAAATCCCCATCAATGGAAAATGAACCCGCCCATACCCATGATTGGTCCTTGTGCAACACTAGAAAGCAGGGATCTTTGATTAAACACCTGCTATCAGAAGAATAGACAGTCAGAACCGCATTATGCTGTGGTGAATATTGTGATATTATTCAGGGTACACCATCCTGTTTTTAATATTGTGATATTATTCATGCTGTGATGTGAATGTCGTCCATGTTAGTTTACCTTCAATGGAGAAGTGCATTAAATAATTTTAATGCAAAAAAAGTGTCCTCTGTTCTTTCATTTCAGCATTGTCTATCGCAGAACACATTCCATTGTGGGCAGAGTGTATGCTTGGTTTCATTCCAGCCTTGCCTAAACACCAGCTGATGATTTCACTAATTGGCTCACCTCTTCAACTAACTCACCTGGTGCAATGTATAGTTAAAATGAAAACTTGGCCCACGATGGAATGAGTTTGAGACCCCTGGGCCCTCATTCATCAACGTGGCGTAGAAGATGTTCTATTTCCACACGTAAGCACAGAATTTAGAATCAGTGCACGCACAGAAATATTGGGATTCATCAACCGTGCGTACACAGGTCCTATGCTCCTCTGTGTTGATGAATACCTCTTTGTTCTACCGTCAATGCTCGTGCATGATTATCCATATATGGTCATGAAAGTGATGAAACACCCCCCATGGGATGTGAAATAATGGACTGACCCGAGCGGAACTCTGAGAAACTTCACGGAGATTGTTCACTGCTGTCGAACCAAGAAGACACAACGTGTGTTATGGGATAAATAAAAGGCGGACTTGTAAACGGTGATGTCAGATATCAACGGCTCCCTAAGACCATTGCTGCAATTCTGCCTGGACAGCTCAAAATACTAATAAAGACCGTTCGTTGACCACTGTTTGGCGTTGGTTGTGTGTCATTATAACCGTGCTGTAATATGAATGCCTTTATTAGTTGTGTTCGATTGGCTATATGATTTTTAGAGGCATCTATTTTGTTGTCGGTATTACAGACAACAAAATAGATGCCTCTAAAAATCATATACTATTAGGTAGCCTATATGGATTACATATAGCAGCCATAGCCTACATTATGCAACAGTAACTTGCGCATACCAGTGTATGCGACGGACCAGTGTATACCATATCATATTCATATAATAGTTTACTCTATCAGCATACCAGCATGTAATATGTTCTTTGTTAGAACTCAACTCGTTATTATTTTGCACATAGATTGCAGAAATACGGGAACGTTTTGATTTACATTAAAAGGCTTTGACATTGTAAAACTAAATACGTGGAATTCTGTAAGCATAATACAAGTCATATCACCCACACGATATGCTCTGTGTCCAGAGCATGTATGCTTTTCATTCATTTAAGACACATTATTGCAAGGGTTTTGTAATACACATACACCCTGGTGTCATTGCAATGCGTTTTTTTATTCTTTCTTATACAGTAAAAAGGGGGAAGAACACTATATCGTGGGTGTTCATATGACTTGTAGTTGTATTCTGCTTACAGCTTCGAAATTCCACTTGTTTCGTTTAACGTAAAGCCTTTTAAATATAATCAAAACGTTCCCGTGTTTCTGCGGTCTGTGCGCAAAATAATAACGAGTTGAGCTACGCGGAGCGCAGTCAGTCAGTACACCCCGTATATTCCGATAACGCTATATAAACCATGCTGCATTCATTCTGAGAGAAAGATCTATTATTCCAAATGCTATTTATCGGGTTTTGACCATAATTACACTATTGTTGCTATTTTACAATGAACTATAATGAATTACGGTTCATACAGAACATGCCCGTGTTGAAACTAATGCACAGAAGCTCATTTCCTTGTTGTAATAATATATTCTACCACTGGGCGTCAGCTAAGTGTGCTCCGAGCTGTGCGTACACATAAGCACGAAGTCAAGTTCAAGTTGAAATTGATGAATCCCACTCTTTGCTTAGAAATGGTTGTACGCACAGGTTAAGCACATATCTGTGCGTAAGACACGTTGATGAATGAGGGCCCTGGTCTATCCCTTTAAAAAAATATTACTTAAACTTTTTAGTACTTAAGTACATTTAAAAGTAGGACTTTTTTACTTTTACTCAAGTGTGTTTTTAGCCAGATACTTTGACCTTTACTTGAGTCAGATTTTGAGACGGTACCCATACTTTCACTTAAGTATCATTTCTGGGTACTTTTTACACCCCTGCAGGTGATTAACATGCAGGCGATATCCGTACTCTTAAGGTCATTAGAAGAGATAAATACATGCAGCATATTGGCAGAATGCCTAATGCCAAATTGTGGGCTTTCTTCAGGGCGGAGGCAGCTGTGAAATGTTCCTCAACAGGCCTGAGTCTCATAGCATTTCCATTTAAATGGCGGCATAAAGAAGCGTAGAGTAATGTAATTCATGGAAGAGGAGGGCGCTTTAGGCTGACGAGATTAGCCTCCTTTATCCTCCGCCTCCCACTCCACTCTCTCTGTCATGCTGCCTAAGTAAGCATTTCCTCTAGCTTTTTTTTTTTGAGAGACGTGTTAAAACGGGCTTCTGCTCAACACGGCATGGCTACATCACCGGCGATGTACGTGTGACATGAGACACGTTTAGTGTTTACCGTGCTGATGCGAACTATCTGAAAATGACGGGAAGGAATGACATAATTAGATTGTTGATGTAACGGTGAAGTGCAATAGTGATATACAATGTACAGGTGATTGAACTGGGTATAATATATAAAAATTAGTACTACTGAGGGGTGGCCAAGTGGCGCAGTGGGCAAGGCGCTCGCCACCAACGCAGGAGATGCTGGGTTCGAGCCCAGCTCTCAGCGTTGCTACCAGCTTGGCTGGTCGTTCATACTAATACAATTGGCAGTGTTAGGGGTGGGAAAGCTGGTGGGTGGGGATTGGACGTTGTGGACAGCGACTCCTACAGGTCAGTTGGTGCGCCTGTACAGCAGAATCAGGAAGCAAGCATGAGCCTCCCACGCGTTACTCCTCGCCGCTGAGAGATTGCGCTGTACAGGTGAAAAGATGCAACAGCTGCCTCCTCGTGTACCAGAGGGGACACGTGATGCAAGGCTTGGTCCTCACTGCAGCCGACCAGTGGGAGGCGTAGTCTAGCAGCGTTCGAGACAGGGGAGGGGAGAATTGGAAATCCGAAATTGGGATGGGAGAAAAATTGAGAAATGGGGAGACATTTTTTTTTTTACTACTGAGTAAAGGTGCTAATCAGATTTATGTAGAGTTGTATATTGTATATATGTGCAGTGATGCAGGTATAGACACTATGGTAGTAAGTCATAATGACCAGCAGCATAACTAAGGGACATGTACACTGTAGATATTAGGGGTGTAAAGGTACACATATCCGTACCGAACCGAACCGTTTCAGTGTGTACCGTAGCGTATCGAACGGTAGTGTACCGAACGAATACAACGGTATGTTAACCACTAACGACCGCCCACCGGGGGCTGTTTTTTTCACAAGTCGATTATTAATTTTTACTAGTTTTACTACCAGAAGTGTGTATAAATTAAACATTATAAAAGTAAACATTTTCTCTGCTAAAAAGTGACACAATCCCTGTTTCAGAAGTGGGATTTTCGTTGTGCTCACTGCATGCATAGGCTCCACTCTGGTTCCAGTCAAGTTGTTGTCCTGATATTAAAACAATGATAAATAAATAAAATAACCTAGCACTAGGGTGACCAAACGTCCCGATTTGCGCTGGACAGTCCCGATATTTAGCCATCTGTCCCGCATGCCGCAACAGATGAAACATTTCCCGCATTTCAATAAGTGTCCCGTATTTCAATAAACAATTTAAATATGAATCATTATTGTTTTTGTCCTCCATTAATCCCCAACCATGCACTAATGCACCGCAAATACTGTACGTTATCCTAGTCTAACCAGCGCCAGCGCATAGCACCTGGGCATCTGACGCGTCTAATCACGGGACGACCAAACTCTTCCCACTCGCCAATCCACAGCCAGATCACAAGCACGAGCAGGCTTTGTCAAAATGGTCTGGGCTTCTGCATATGCGGCAGATAATAGTGTTACCTACAGTATGGAAAACACAAATCTGTGTACAAAAAGATTCACTACGACCACGACAGCATTGTGAAGGCAAACTGTCTTGCCCACATCATTCACAACTGCGTGCATCATGCAGGCGACACTGTCATTGAGGTAACTGAAGAGTGAGATCCAAGTCAAAGCGAATAATTTGGTCAGAAGGCTCTAATTGAAGCTGCACGGTCCAGTAATAATATAGATTCCTGAAGCACTAACGATAGGTTATGTATATAACCTAGTTATATGAGTACTGGCTGAGCGTCCCGCTCTTAAAGCCTATCGAGATACCCCTTATCTCCTGTACCTATTGTACTCCATCACGGAAAAAACGTGTACACCCACACCTGACCGGGTCCCGCCTCTATGGAGGCGCAGCCTATAAGACCGTAACCATTGTCACCAACACACCCTTCCTCGCCAAAATCCCGTTCCAGTAAAAGATCCCTCAAAAGGGAACTCAGGGCCGCTTAAGAGCGGGACGCTCAGCCAGTACTCATATAATCGTTATATATTCGTACTTGGCTTATCGCATCCCGCTCTTAAAGCCTATCGAGATATGGGTTAGAGCGGACGCGAGGCCCGACAGATGTACCCCCTGAGGACCCGTAAGCCCACATCAAGGGGTTCGGGGAGCCCTGTCACCCCATTCTTCCTAATGAAGGGGGGGTGCAGTCAACTCCACCTGAGTGCGAGCAAGAGGGAACTAGAACCCCTTGAACACACAGCACAGGTGGAACCAAGTGTGACCTAACACACTGTGGCCCATACCCACACACTCCTGCTACCCTACCAAAGGACGGGAAGCAGGAAAGGCCACAGACCCCAGAACCGCCTGGGAGACAGAACCCCCAGTCATGTCCATGAGGTAAAACCTTACAAAGGGGCCCGGGGAGGACCATGAAGCTGCAGCACAGATGTCCCCACCCAGGAGAGCGGCAGAGGCAGCCACCCCACGAGTGGAGTGCGACCTGATGCCCCCAGGGGGATCCTGCCCAGCCAATGTGTAGCAGAGGGCAATGCCCTCGCACAACCAATGGGATAGGCACTGTTTCGACAGTGCCTTACCGGCACGAGAACCACCGTAACAGACAAAAAGCTGATTGGTAACCCTGAGGTCCTGAGTACGGCTGAGGTAAATTCCCAAAGAGCGGACCGGACATGACAGGTGAAGGCCCGCATCTAACTCACTAGCATGAGGAGGAGGATGAAACGCCTGAACCACAATATCCCGGGAGCGGAAGGAACTCCGGATATTCTTAGGCATGAAAGCAGGATTAGGTCGCAGAGTGGCACCGCAATCGGCCCGAAAAGACAGGCACTCTGGACGTACCGAGAGAGCACAGAGCTCACCCACGCGTTTAGCGGAATTGACAGCCAGCAGGAACGCGGTCTTGAAAGACAGCCGTTCCAACGGCGCCTGCTCGAGCGGCTCAAACGGGGCCAAGTACAACCGACCGAGGACAAATTGAAGATCCCAAGTCGGAGCCAAGGAGCGTTGCACCGGCTTAACGCGTCAAGCGCCAAGTAGGAAACGCTTCACAAGAGGGTGGCTGAACAAGACAGTCCCCTCAAATCCCTCATGATAGGAGGATATAGCCGCCGCATATACGCTCACCGTCGAAGCCGACAGTCTACCAAGAAGAGACTGGAGATAACTCAGGACAGCATCCAGGGGGCAGGAGACTGGGTCCCAGCCCCCCGCCTTACACCACTCTTGGAACGCACGCCATCTGCCCGCGTAAAGCACGACAGTGGAGGGAGCATGTGCACTCCGGATGGTATCAACCACCGAAGGGTCCATCCTCTCCAGACTCACCCTCCCACCAGCCACACCAACAGCCGTTGGCCCAACATCGGATACTGGAACAGTGACCCGTCGTGCTGTGAGAGGGCCGTCGCCGACCAAGGAATGACCCAAGGAGGAGCGACCAGAAGCTGGATCAAGACCGGGAACCACACTGACGTGCCCCGGTCCGGCGCGACCAGGATCACCGTCCTGCGCTCCCTCCGTATCCGCTCCAACAGCTGACTCAACAACTGTACAGGAGGAAAGGCGTACAGAAGACCGGGCGGCCATGGAAAGGTCGAGAAGGCATCCACCCCCAAGGGGGGATGATCTGCTCGACTGAGCGAGAACCACAAGGGGCACTTGTGAGAGCGTCGGCACGCAAACAGATCTACCGAGGCCTCCCCGAACCGATCCCAGATCTGTCTGACTATGTCGGGGCGGAGGTCCCACTTGTCGGAATGAGGACCGCCCCGAGACATCATATCCGCGCCCATATTGTCTGTACCAGGAATGTGGAGCACCCTCAGACTGCGCAGCCTGCGGGATGCCCATAGCCAAAGTTTGACCGCCGCCCGGAGCAGGCGGATGGAACGAGTCCCACCCTGCTTGTTGATATATGCCGCTGCCGCCATACTGTCTGTTCTGACCAAAACGTGTTCGCCTACCACCAGGTGGTCGAACCGTTTGAGGACCAGGAGGACCGCCTTCAATTCCAACACATTGATATGCGTCCAGCTGCCCCCCACTGCGTGGGTCCGACACGTCCCTCCCCAACCCGTGAGAGAGGCGTCGGTGAAGACCGTGACGTGTGAGCGCCTGCTGCCCATGGGGACCCCAATGGTGAGGATACCCAGCCTCCTCCAGTGGGCGAGATCTCCCCATATCGACAAAGGAACCGTCAACCGTTTCCCTTTGTCCCTCACCGGATCTATTCTCATAGAGAGAAACCACCTCTGTATCCTCCTCATGAAGAGGAGGCCAAGAGGAACCACCGTGTGAGCAGATGCCATCATGCCGAGCAGACGCATCACTTGCAGCGCCGTGACCGTCCCTCCCAGACGGAAACCCCCGAGCGCGTGACGGATAGACACCTGGCGCTGCTCCGAGAGGGTTGCAATCATGGGCCTTGACCTCAACGTCAAGCCCAAGTACTCCACCTGTTGACTGGGAAGAGGGGTACTCTTCTTCCAATTCACAGCAAAACCCAGGCTGGTGAGGAATTCCACCACCAGCCTGGTATGAGACCTGGCAACCTCCTCCAAACGACTGAGGAGTAGAATGTCATCGAGATAGAATAGAACTCGTAACCCCCGATGACGTAAAGGCTCCAGCGCAGTCGCCACGCACTTGGTGAATGTGCGGGGAGCCAGAGAATAACCGAACGGCATCCTCTGGTACTCGTACACTACGCCCTGAAACAGGAACCGCAGGAACTTCCTGTGAGGAGGCTAAATGGGGATGTGAAAATACGCATCCTTCAGGTCTATGGAGGTGAACCAGTCTCCCCTTCTGACAGCAAGCAGAAGGAGTTTGACGGTCAACATTCTGAACGGTCTCGCTACAATCAACCGATTGAACGCAGACAGATCCAGTATAGGTCTGACCCCCCCTGTTTTCTTGGGTACCAGAAAATAACGGGAGTAGACGCCTGACATTGCGTCCTCTCTCGGGACCACAACGACGGCCTGCTTCGCCAACAGAGATTGGATCTCGTCGGCCAGGGCTGTCACTGCGTCTGACCCTGACAATAGGGTCGGCACCAAACCTGAGAACGGAGGGTGGGGTCGTGTGAAGTGCAACACAAGCCCCTGCCTCAACGTTCTCGCCATCCACCCCACAAGATGGCATTCTTGTCGCCATATGTGAAAATAATCCCACAGCGCACCCGCCGTCAACTGACGCTGGGCCGCAAGGAACAGTAGATAGTTGGCCCGGTCCCTCCCGCTGTGCAACGCACCCAAGGGGGGACCCCGACAGAAAGGGCCGGTTTGATACGGGAGAAGCTGTCATCAAACTGGTTGACACACACCCCCCCCTGAACACCCCTCTAGCGCATGCTGAGGAGTTGTTCCGCAGCTAGACACGCAAGGCATGAGGACCCCATGGGCTCCTACACGCCGAAGCCCTGCAGTGATATTGCTACCACCCAAATCACGCTTGCCTCTTCTTTGCAGACCACTGCCGCTGTGACGGGAGTGGGAGGCATCAGCGCGATACCCCACCTGGCGAAAGCGAGGCCGGGGTAACCCTTGCTGTGCATTCAACAGAAGAGGCCTCGAGTCCCCCTGCTGACCATTGTAGCTAGTGGCAGCTGTAACACCAGGCTCATCCAACACACAACGTGTGGTGCAGGAACCACGCGACAGAACATTCTCACGGACAGACCCAGGCTCAGCCATCAACTGGGTGTCAGCCCCTGTCCCCATGAGAAGTGAAGAATGGGGCTGCATGCGCTTCAAGGAAGGTTTGCGGCCCGCAGCCAAAGGAGAACGATCAGAGCCCCGCTTCCGTGGGTAACAGAGAGAGGATTGAACGGGGAGAGGGCTGCTCGCGGCAAAGTGACGACGGCTTGTTTTACCAAACTCGAATTCACCCAAAATGGCCGATCCCTCGGCCGCCAAGGCTGTCGGCCTTGTGGGACCCTGTTGACTCTCCACCCAGGGCACCACTGGCGGGGAAACATGGACGCCTGTCGAGGATCTCGCCACAGTCGTTGACGAGACCGTGCTCCCACCTCTGGCTGCACAGTGTGAGGCGGTGTAGGACCCAGATCAACAACCGCCTGCGCCTCCACAGAATGCCCAAAAAAAGACTATCTGTGGAAAAAGGAGTCGTGAGGAGAGAAAACCTATCCTCTTCCCCAAGAGGAGATTGCTCCAACCAAACATGCCTAACAACCAACGTTGATAGCATCCTAATCCTCTCCGCAGTTATAGCTTGCGACTGAGTCAAGATCTCTATAACACCACAAACATGAACCATGTTTACAATGTCGGCTGGACCCATAGTCCTACTACCCGACGCCAATGTGGATAGGAAACTAGCCAGCTGAGCCATAACACTGGCCGCCGCTAAATACCATCCTGCAGCAGTATAACACTCATCCGTCCATACTCCCACCCTCCGAGCCGATTCGCTGTCAAGCATCGGCCGGGTGGGACGTCGTTCATCCCCGCCGGGGCACAGGGACAAAGCTACCTGGCTACGTAGCCACGGTACACCCGGCCTGCACCCTGTTGTTAGCCCGTTTACCTGTAAAAAAGGTAAATAGGACTCAGCGAAACCCCCCACATTAACAACCGACTGACCTTCATCAATGAAGCTGGTAAGAGGAGGGAAAAGCGGCATCCCGCGGCGGGGATTATTAGAACAACGACCCATTTCAGCGTCAACGTTAGCATTAGCAGAAGTAGCAGTAGTAGCATTAGCGTTAGCAGCGTGCTCCAGGATTGCCAGGAAAACGTCCACTGCAGTGGAACGATCACCAAGCCACCCCGGCCCTGGCACCGAAACATACTCTACAGCATTACCAATACCGACATTGATGTCTAATGACACAGGCCTTACCTTTGTACAAGCCGACTTGATAGCCAAACCTTGTACGCTGCCCCTCGTTCTGCCGCCGTCAAACGAGGAAACATCAGCACAGGCCCAATGTGTCGCTGAAACATGCTTCGAAGATGCCAGGGGCAAGCAAACCTCCGGTAAGCTTTCAACATTACGCAATTTCTCCAATCTTTTCATACTACTAGTTACATAAGGTGCACTGCATCCAATATGATGGAACGAAAATAGAGGAAGGGTGTGTTGGTGACCATGGTTACAGTCTTATAGGCTGCGCCTCCATAGAGGCGGGACCCAGTCAGGTGTGGGTGTACAAGTTTTTTCCGTGATGGAGTACAATAGGTACAGGAGATAAGGGGTATCTCGATAGGCTTTAAGAGCGGGACGCGATAAGCCAAGTACGAATATATAACTACCTGTACATGCACTATGGTGCTCTCCAAGGTGCTGAAACCTTCGGAGGCACAATGCGAAGCGCATTTCTAGTTACAGCCATTTAGCCTACTGTTCCCCATAGGCAATTTTTTAAATAGTTGTTTCCTATTGTTCACTGCTGTTTTAATTTGTTTATGTATGTATTTCACTTATGCAGGATAACACTCTTTGTAGGCCTACTCATGTTATTATATTCATCCTGTATATACCTGTGATATATTGACATTTAACATGTTAATAATTAAAAGAAAATCAAATGTATATGATTAAAAAAAAAGTATTAAAAGTATTATCATTTTAATATATTGTAACATTTTATCAGATTATCATTGAATGAAACATTTAAACATTGTAGCATGTTCTGGACATGTTTAGAATCAAGGAAGCAGTGTAGACAATGTATGCACTTCAGTATCACATTACAAGAGACATGATTCTTGCATACGTATTCATTACTGTCCCGCAATTTCAACAAATGTCCCGCAAAATCGACATGTTGTCCTGCATTTGGATCATACGGATTTGGTCACCCTACCTATAGCGCCCCCTTTGAGCATCTCAACACCCCCCCTTTTAACAATTCTGCACACAGCGCCCCCTGACACTCTCTGGATGCCACACCCTTGAGAAACCCTACTCTAAACAAAATTATGTAACTAGTTATGAGTTAATGCAGAGCTTCAAAGCTAGTACTATGGGTAAATCCTCGATCAGCTGACAGCTATTGACTCCTTAGGGCTTGTGTCCAAAGCGGAAGTTTTTTTCAAGGCGGACCACTTTGAAAAAAAAAAAAAAAAGCTCAGAGCGTTTTCCTGAGTCTCGCGACTGCCGCGGCTCAGCCACTTGCTTGATGTTGATTGGTCGGTCGGAAAGAGTTACCTTGATGAGCGGCGCTCCTCTCCAAAAGTTGAACTAGTTTCAACTTTAGGCGCTTGGAGCACTCCGCCCAAAAACGCTGACGCCGAGAGCGCTAAAACGCGAGGTGCGGCGCTGGGAAAAGGAGCGTGCTTGTCGCGTCTGTAGCATAGAAATGAATGACAAAAAGGAGCTGACAACTCATAAAACGTCCGCTGTGGACATAAGCCCTTAAACAGCCAATCACACTCTTAGTTTAGTCCCTCACTAAAGCCCTGCCCCATGGTGCTTTAGTGAGGGAGAGGAGCGCACGTGCCATCAGGTTCATGTCCTGTGCTTTTCCGACCTTCCATCCGTTTGTGAAGGTAAGTGTAAACCCACAGTACAGAGCCCCTGGAGCAGTTTGGGGGTTCAGTTAGTAGTTTAGACAGTAAGGTTAGTCGTTTAGACAGTAAGAAGGTTAGTAGTTTAGACTGTAAGAAGGTTAGTAGTTTATACAGTAAGAAGGTTAGTAGTTTAGACAGTAAGAAGGTTATTAGTTTATACAGTAAGAAGGTTATTAGTTTAGACAGTATGGCGGTTAGTAGTTTATACAGTAAGAAGGTTAGTAGTTTATACAGTAAGAAGGTTATTAGTTTAGACAGTATGGCGGTTAGTAGTTTATACAGTAAGAAGGTTAGTAGTTTAGACAGTAAGAAGGTTAGTAGTTTAGACAGTAAGAAGGTTAGTAGTTTAGACAGTAAGAAGGGTAGTAGTTTAGACAGTAAGAAGGTTAGTAGTTTAGACAGTAAGAAGGTTAGTAGTTTAGACAGTAAGAAGGTTAGTAGTTTAGTCAGTAAGAAGGTTAGTAGTTTTCAGATACTACTAGACTGCAAAGAAATAATGCATCTTGCGTTCTTTCTTCCTTATGGGACTGATTTGATTATACAGCTTTTTCCCTCCTGCCATTTACACTCCAGCCACATGTCTCGTGTGCACTGCCCTTGTTTAACTCTCCTGAAAGTTGTCCAATATCCACATTGCTGTTCACACTTGTTGAAAAACCAGCGTCCTCTTCAACCCTTCTCCCGGCTCTGTGTAGCTTGTGTGGTCCCAAGAGGAAACCATGCACACGCTTCTTGGAGGCGTGTCAAAAAAATGTGTTAGACCCTTATGGATTGGTTTTATGCCTAGTCATATTCGGGAGGGAGAAGACACGGCTGGTTTAAATTGCAGGCGAGGAAATAAAAGGCTGTTTAATATCGATAGGCTACAATCTTCCTTCCTTTGTTTTCTCCTCTTGAATTGGTCCTTGGTGGGGGGAATGTTCACACACACATTTATTTTTAGCATTAGCATTGTCTGCATTAACACGTTGTTGAAAGCAATCTTATGGTACAAATGTTGAACCAATGTATGATTGAGAAAGAAAAAGTTAAACATGCCATACTGTAACTGTCTTATCAATCACATACTATTGTAAACCTTGTCTGACCACATCAGTGACATATGGAAAACACTTGGACCAGACTACTTGTAATAAACACTTTCATTGAAGAAAAAAAAATAAAAACTATGCAACAGCAACCACAATTCACAAAGTGTTCAGCTCACGGACCAGCTATACTGAATTATTTATCGTGATCGATGAGCGGGAGTCCTGGAAAGCACTTACATTTTCTATACATTCTATGAGTTTTTCCACACAGACAGCAGCAGACACTTCCTATTGGTGGTAGGGGCGGCACATGGCATGCATGATGCAACTCTACGGCAGCAGTGTATTTTGCACTTGAGACAAGGAATATCTGCCGCCGAGAAGGGGGAGTGGGGGCTGTCACTCGCACAACTCCTCATCCAGGCGAGGCAAAGCTCGGCATACAAGGTCGAGGAAGCCTTTTAGTTGGAAGACCTTCATGCTGCAGATGACTTGATCAGAAGCCCTGGATTTGGGTCCACAGCACCGCCTTTCTGCCCTTGAAGAATTCAACAACATCTGGGAGTTGCCTGGGGTGATAATGGTACCTGGAGAAGCAGTCTGTGGAACTGGAACGCTAGCATGAATGATACCCCACATATCGCCTCCCCCGTTGAAAGTCGAGCATGATGCGGCAGAGGCTATCGGGTCACCCGTCTTGATAGCTGGTGATTTTTACGATTCGTACCAAATCCTGCAAAACGCGTTTGCCCTATGACATGTTTAATTAATTGGCCTCGAGGTGGAACTATTCTCAAAAACTCACTCCTCTCCTTTTTCCCCATCATCTTTTTCTGTTTCTTCCTTCTATTTTTTCCCACGTCTATTTTATCATGTGTTGTGAAGGGGCGAACACGCCTGTAACACGGTTACGTTGTCAAGTCGAAACCACCTATAAGTGAAGTAGCGCGATACAAGCTCACATGGCAGTGAGTGGGATCCTCCTTACGTGTCCTTCACCCTGCGTGGGCATATTTTTGTGGAGAAACTTTGCCCACCGAACTGTTGCTGGCATCAGGACAAGAAACATAAGTGTTCTGGCTATCGACAGCCTCATCTATTAAACTAGGACTGGCCCTGGGATAACAAAATCCAAGTTTTTTGGCAGGCATTACAAATGAATAATGGGACGAGCAGAGAGAGAAGCATAACAGACTCACTCGAGGGCCGTTTGGTGACGTTTGTCTTCCTACAGAGAGCGGTTCTGCTTTAAGAGGAGCCAACGAGAGCAAAGTGAAAAAGGGGAAGCGGAGCGGAGAGCAACCACCTGAGACCTCTCTGGACGCAGGCTGGCTGTGCTCGCAGACAGAACAACATCCGGGAGTCTGAGGCGGTATCACTGCTCAATTACATTTCAGGGACAAACTGGAAGAGGGATCATACAAGGAAACATGTTGTCCACCCGCCAGCTATGGGTCGCTCTGTGACTTAAAGGGCACCTGTTGTGAAAATGGCCTTTTTGCTGTGTTTTGAGTTGTTTTTACAGAATGAGTGGGTTAACAATGTAAAATATGTGCCTTTTCTGCAGTTCAGTTGTGACAAGAACCCTCCCTCTTGAAACGAGCCACTCAGAATTGCAACCACAATCGATATCTTGAATGTGCGTGGACAAGATGTCGGCTCGTGCAAAAGTCTTTCGTTTTCTATATAAAGTTGAAAGTAAAATATGTTTGACAATATTTTTAATTACAAGATTGCTGGACCTTGAGTCATATTTGATCTGCAACGTCTAGTTGATCTGAATTCCGTTTGGCGGTACAGGCTTGTGCGCTACTGCTAGATGTAAGATAATTATCGTATTTGTGCAATAAAAGCAGCTTGTTACAGGCACAGAAACAGCCCATTGAGAACAGGACTGAAACAGAGGTATAGAGGCTGCATAATCTATGCGTGTATTTCTCAGCAAAAAACCTTTGAGAAGTTTAGGGGACCTCAAAGACCTATATTAAGGGGTAACTTCAACCTGCAGAGGCAAACTGCCACCCCCCCCCCCCTAGCCGCACAAAGTCAACATTACAATGTGACCAACGAACAAACACATGGAGATTAGATTTAAATGTATTGTCATTATACAGCACAAATACAATACAATGAAAATAAGTTGTCATCCAACCAGAATACTAATGTAACAGTAAAGTGCAATAGTAATATACAATCTGGCTATTAAATATATAAATTAGTACTACTGAGTATAGTGCTAATCAGATTTATGTACAGAGTTGTAGTATTAATATGTACAGTGATACAGGTATAAACACACTATGGTACTGTAGTAAGTCATACTGGCCAGCAACATAACTAGTAAGAGTAGGTAAGGGATATGTACAGATATAGATCTACAGATATGTAAAAAGGATTATATGCAGGTATGTCCATACAGATGTGAATATATATATATATATATATATATATATATATATATATATATATATATATATATATATATATATATATATATATATATATATATATATATATATATATACAGCAATATTATTTATTATAGAGATAGATCCTCTCTCTCTGCCTCTATATATCCCCCTCTCTCTTAGTCTATCCCTCTTTCTCTCCACCTCTTCCCCTCTCTCTGTGCTTCTCTCTCTGTGTCTCTGTCTCTCTCTCACCTCTGAGTGTGTCTTTGAGTGTGGTCAGAAGACTAGCTGCTTTGATTTCTCATGACCTGGACATTGAGTGGATCAATGTCCAGAACACACTGTCTCCCACATGTTGGCGCAGATGAAAGCATTGTCATTTTCACTGTGCAAGATTACAGGGTGTACCTCCCAGTTTAATCACTCCATCTGGCTTTCTATCAGTCAGCCACCACGGCGTTGTGCACCATCCTAGCAGATGCAACTGTGGCCCAAGAGGGACAGCCTGGTTTGTCTAAATGTTGCTGGTTTGATTCCGGCTGTCCTTGAGCAATGTACTGACGTCCTAATGGGCGCAGACAAGCAGGTTGGTGCCTTGAATGCAGGGCTCCAGACTAACTTTTTTCACCACCGTCCCGAAATACAATTGTTACCGTCCCGAAGTGAATGTAAACCGTCCCAAAAATCTAAATGTCGTATCTTTACTTTGGTTTTTCCATCTATAGTTGTTATTGCCATAAAGACACCATTCATTATCATCATGATTAGGAAATAAATAATAATTTTTATTTGAAATAATTATTTATTTGAACAATAGGCACATTATATCAACAGGTATCAAATCTCAGTCTCAGTTGCCTCAGTCTTTGTTTCTGTAGAAAAAGAGAAAATAAATGTATTTAGTCAAAAGGCAACTTATTTCACAAGAATCATTATGATAGAAATATATACTCTACACTGTAGTGTTGATGATGTCTTGTAGATTATTATGGATATTTGTAACTCTATTATTTTAAGGACTAATAGGATAGTTTAAGAAGTAATAAAACATGTAGTGAAAAGTACAGAATCATCTGACATATTTAAGGGAGTCAAAGTGTCCAATTTCATCGATACTGTAAGGAATACAAGTGTGTTCATTCAGCCATATTTATTCCAAACTGAACATTTTCGGTGGCAGCATAGTCATTACAACAGACATTTGAGCCTTGTGGATTCCGTACTTGTGTGATGTCACACCAGGCAGGAAGTCAAGACACACAGTTGTAAGCTAGAGCATAGATATGAGCTGTGTGATTTTTTTTCGTAGCGACATGTAAACCAACAGCCAATAAATGTGAAGTTAACTTTGAACCTCGGTTGTTAAGCCTCCTCAATATAACAGATACACCTAACAGTTAGCTAACATCATAACATCAACATCATAATCATCATGTCATAAATATATAGATGTAGCAGTACTGTCTATCTTAGGGTGACCATATTTTGATTTCCAAAAAGAGGACATGCTGGCCCCAGCCTCGAGATACTTAATGATACTTTGCACAATCGAAGCGGGCATGGCCATCTTCATTTCACTGTCTTGTGTACTGTACTGTATGTGATGAATAAACCTCTTGAATCTTGAATCTCTACTCAAAGTTGCCTTTATTGTTTTAACATATGCTTGGAAACATGCACCCAGAAAAGCGGCCTTTTTTTTTTTTACTTGAACTTGAGGACTGCATACTTTTTTTTGCAAAGCGTATCTTTATACATTATGCTTATAGCACATGCATAAGCCTGGTCTCTTTTGAAAGATAACATTCTGAAGTTTCGTACACAATAAAGAAAAATCACTTTTAGTGCTAATGAGTAACATAGGGCTGAACATGAGTTGAACTTGTCTACTCACGTTTTTGCAATATTCCAAAATAATATATATATATTTTTTGTATAAGCAGGAAAACACCGCAAATCCATAGCCTGAAGGGACATGGGCCTGAAGGGACAGTAACGTGTATTGTCGGGCCTTACAAATACATACCGTCAGAGTATGAACAATGAAACCCTGGACATTTCCATGAATTTATAACCCCCCCCCCCCCCCCCCCAGACGCCCCGGACAGGGCGTGAAAAGAGGACATGTCCGGGCAAAAGAGGACGTTTGGTCACTCTAGTTATATCTGTATGTCGTGTATGTCATATTATGTTATGATGAATTGAAAATGGGGGACCCTGATGTAAACAAGACGAAAGTCTTTCTCTGGTCTGCATCCCCTTAACAAATATATGTATTGAGCTGTACTGTACTGTACCCATTCTGCAATCTGTTAATAAAGTTTTCAATCAATCAATCAACATGGGGCGGGCTGCTTTGAGCACATGCGCACACACACACACACACACACACACAGGACTAACGTTAGCTAGCAAGCAGCTATATAGCTAAAATGCTAACTAGAAGCTAACTACATACAGTTCCAATAGACTAACATACACCTCTGTGATTTAAATGTGTCCTTACCTTAGACTTGAGGGTTGTACTAGGGTTGTATGCAGTTCCCCGTTGGTCGGCCTGTCTGTTTTCCATCTTCTGCTGTGTTTAACGTTATCTGTTTGCGAGTGCTCCCTTGACTGATGGCTAGTACCGTGGGAACTTTTATTAAACATTCTATATGTTCATGGGTTAGCCAGTATCGTGGGAACTTTTATTACTGTTCCTGGGTCTTGTGCAGTGCTCTCGTGGCACTGTCAACAAAGCGAGCACTCAGAAGACGCGCACCGTTTGCCAGTGCAGTGATATGCGCACTGACAGTCGGCGCAGTTGACATTTTCCAAATAAATCCTCTTCGTCCCCACTGCGTCCCGGGGAGGATTTGTGTTAGTCCCAAATAAATATTTGATAGTCCCCGGGACGACGGGACGGTGTTAGTCTCGAGCCCTGCTTGAATGGTCGACTCCGGTCCTCCATTTTGAAGGTATCTTGCGTCGTCTCTGACTTGACTGCATTTTTCACTCAGGCTCAACTCAGTTTCGGACAAAGAGGACTCTGAATTTTATGTCGAGACCGGTCAAGACCAGTGACATGTCATTACCTGCCTGGGCTTTATTATAATAATTTTTTATGTTAAACGCCCCTCTTCAGTTTCAGCCAATAACTAGAATTCCTTCTGTTCCAATTAAGCGTGAGTGATAGTGTTGCTTACATTAGAGAGAGACTACATTACCAGCTAATTCTACAGCTTGTTCAAGTCTGCACACTCAAAAGACTACATTATAGATAGAGTGAAAGAGATGTTTTACACATTCCATTTGTGATGGATTTAAATATATACTGCCATTATCGGAGGACGGCTAGTTCAATTATAGTTTCACCGGAATTATTTTGCTAGGGAACAGTTTGGACCCAATTGTATTTTCTGTCAGTGCATTATTAGCAAATATTACAACAGGAAAAGTACTGGGGAGACTTGCTATTAACCTCTTAAGCCTGAGCCCTATTTTCTGAAAATCCGCCTAAAAATACAGTAAATGGAAGATTGCTCCACTTCTACAAGGTCCATTTGCATGTTTTTTGGTATCTAGGGGACATCTATGGACGTCAGGGAATGTATTCCCAGTGTCAGAAATAGTGTGTCTCTTACTAGGCTTGCTTAAATTGTGATGAAACAAAGGAGAATATAAATTATGATTTTTCTTTGCATCTTTGACAGTGAATAACACCATGCTAAAAATGACCAGACATGAGAAACTGCCACTGACCTTGTTCAGTACCTTCTTGAGATCATGTGTACAAAAAATCTAAGGAAATTAATAGGGCTGACCTTCGAAAAAAATATTGGAATTCGAAGCTTCGGGGCCGAGATTCGATTTTAATTCGAAGCTTCGAGATTAAATATATATATTATTAATACATTTATGTTGTGGGATTTGTACAGCACTTTTTTCAACTTTGTCAGTGCTGTAAAGTTTAAACCTTTTAAAATCTTAGACAAACAAAACACTTTGCTTTCATGAAATATTGTAAGCCGTCATTTGAGGCTTTATAAAAGCAGCACAATGAACACAAATCTGTCAGTGCAGAGTCCGACCTCATCTTAACTAACAAACAGCATTGCTTGCACAGTTGATTTTGCAAAAAAGGAAAAAAAATCATATATTCATATATCATGAATTTTATTTTCATATTCGAATCCCATGCCCATCGAACGAAGCTTTGAAGCTTTGAAGTATTTAAGACAGCCCTAGAAATTAAGGCAAGATGATTAAACAGAAGGTTTTGTAGATACAGTACTGATTATAGCGATGTTGCACATCTATGGATCAGGCCAAATGTACTCGTTCCAATGACAGAGTTAAATTTGGATTTAGTATCACCAGGTGTGCATTAATAACCGAGAATGAAATCTTCTGTATTTACAGTCAGCTTTTTATTTTTGATACACCTCCGCAATTTTTAAACGGATTTCAACAGGGATGGTTGCTAAATGTTCACAGAAGGGAGAGAAAAAAAATTCCGGTCGAATTTCGCAATCTATTGAATACAATTCCTGAACTCATATTTCATTAATAACACTTTAAGATATTGGTAAACAAACGTATTGCTGAAAATATACAATATGACCTGGTTAGGATGTTTACTGTATACATTTGAAAAATAAACGCTACTCATACAGTCTGGTGAGATTGATTTATGGCGTGATGTCATTTTGGGACCGGTACAGGACCCGTCGGGCTTAAGAGGTTAACAGAACAGAAGTAGCTGCAAGAGACACTGCATGTGCACACTAGTTACATGGAGAGAATCAGTATAAATTATTAACTTTCACTTCCGTTATAAAATGTCTTGCCCCTGTCTTTAACAAATGTTGTGTTCGTAGGTGGATGCAGTGTGTGTTTTAGGTGATATCAGCTTACATTTTATAATTTTAATTTGAAGTCATTTAGCTGACGCTTTTATCCAAAGCGACTTACAAGTTCTGTACAACAAGTCAGCAGGAAGGGTACAACTCAGGCAGCTAAGGGTATGCGGCATTGTCCATCAAACAGTGTTGAACTTGAGTGCTACAGTTTTGAGTGCATAGTAGTAAAGACATATTCACATAGTACTGCAGGTAGTAATATAGGTGGATTCCTAAGTAGCAAAGTGCATACTAGTATGACAGTGTGAATGTTAGTATTTGCTCTCACGGAGTCCCGTTAAAGATTCCACTTGAGCATCACAGATATCACAAATTCTTTTATGAAAAGTAGACATCGAGAGGCTTCATCTCTGACTTTTATCGTCACTTACTTACGTCCTCATATGATGTCCTTCCCCTAGACTCAGTTTGGAGGAAGGATATCCCAAACTTGGAAGTAGATTTTGATTGGGATGAAGTCTGGGCAAACATTTGTGGGCAAACCTGTACTGCCTTCTGTATTGTTGTTGAATGATGTTTCTCAGTTATCAACCTCTGTACATGGAAAGAGACTAATTTTGTCCGGTCTTACGGCTGCCAAAAAGTTGATAGTTATTATTATGTCGGTCATTGTCCTGTGATTTATCATAGATTTCTACTATTAATGTATTGTTTGTCTAGTTTTATCTTAAAAAATGGAAAATAAAAAACATTTGTTGTATATTTATTTTTTGTTTTGGATATTGGTTGAAGAAGTGTGTTTTTAGTCAACGGCGGACAATTGGGTGGGTTTCGGCTGTCCTGACTGGTGAGAAGTTTGTTCCACCATTGTGGAGCGAGGACTGACAATAGTCATTTGCAGCCGAGTGCACTGATGATTGTAGGGATCAATGATATGTCTACATCAAGACACCTTCATCAACCCTTTAATCAACCAAATGCACACTCCTTAGACATTCTAAATAAAAAAAATAATAAAAAAAATATTATTGTATAGTTTCAGAGTGATCTGGGCTAATTCCTGAAAAGCTGAGTTATGGAGCGCTATGTGAATTCTGCTAAAGTCGTTTGCGTTGCTCGCCTGGACATGTTACTATTTCAAAATCAAAGGTATATAATAGGTATTATGTTTCATCATGAATGCATCAAAGGGGGGGGTCGTTTTTTGATGCTCTGATTGCCAGCAACGGCATTCGTTTTGAATACTACATACGTTGATCGTCTGGATCGATGTGAAATAGTTGTAGGATCAAGGTGGAATTGATGTAGATTCGTTGACGTAGATACTGTAGTCCTTACCTTTGATCCGGGTTATTTCAAAAAGAATATTCCAATTGTCTGATCGCGATTTCCAGTATTGATGTCCATCGGGTCCCTGACATATTCTGGCACAACACATGCATCGAGTGTCCTGGACGCGTTCCAATGTGTCTCGGATGAACCGCTAGACTTGCCTGGGTCCAAATTCTCCGCGCGGACGACATTAGATGTGACACACAGTCTGGAACAGGGTTTCAAAGGGTAGGGTAGGGTACTGCCACCTAGCAGGATCTGGCCGGTATTGCACTCTCGGGGTCTCAGTATGGCTTTCAACGGTAACATAGAGGTACGTGAGAGTGTATCGGATATTAAAATAGAAAAAAAGGAAAAACAATGGTTGGCGAGCAAACACGTAATATTACGTGATTGGCAGTGAATGAGTTAACAATTGTGTGTATTGAGCCGTACTGTATTGTACCCATTCTGCAATCTGTTAATACAATTTTCAATCAATCAATCAATCAATCAAACCAAACATTTTAGTTTACTTATTTAGTTTATTTGGATCCCCATTAGTTGAAGCAAAGTGTGACGACTAGTCTACCTGGGTTCTGACCTATACTACAAAGTACAAGTTAAAACAACAAACAAAAAATGTAAACAAACAAACAATAAGTAATTGCAGATTCCCATGAAAGCAAAACTAACTTGTGCTAACCATTGCACTTTACTGTACAGTTTTATTTATATGTGTCTTATATTGCAACTGACTGTTGATTGTCACATCCTGGTTGGATGTACACAATCTCGTTGCACTGTCTTGTACTGTGTAATGACAATAAAGTGAATCTAATCTAATCTAATCTAAACACCTCTGAAAAAGTAAGATGGAAAAAGTAAAAATTTGAATAACGATCAGGGAGATGCGTGCTACTGCTTGTTGTTTTCCTCATTAGTAATTTCAATATCAATTATTTGTGTCCTCCCCAAAAACGTGTGGTCCTCAAGGCCTTGCTGGAGGACAGAGTGACACCACATTCTATTGAAATAATCAGTGTGGCTTTCAGGTGGAGCGATGACTGGTCTACGGCTCCCATAACACTCTGGGGGAAACCCCACCGGGACGTGATGATTTGCAGCCCTTCTCCTTGTGGCAGTTTGATGAAATCATGCATCAGCTTGTGTCGCACGGCCTGGAGGAACTTGCAGACTATCAGGCATACTGATGTGCTGCTCCAAGCAACAATACAGTGCTGCTGGCAGCTGCAGGCTGCCTCTTGCTGGTCCAGTTCAGCACCGGACAGTCCGGACTGTGCGTGGGCCACACACAAATGTGACTGAAGTTTGAATGCAAAAAACTGGTTTGCAGTGTCAATGGCAACCAGATAAACTAATTAATGTAGACCTGGCTGCCGGAAAAAGTGGCCCAAATCCGATTTCTTAGCTAATATGTGACTCAGATCTGTCTTTTTCATGACAGTGTAAACAACACAACTCATTTGGGATACGCCTCAATACTTGCGGTATAAACTAGGGATGGACATTGATCTTCCAATAATCAAGTAGTCACTAAATTGTAAAAAATAATTCAATAGTTGATGGAAATATTGTTTTGTCTCAAAAAATACATTTCGCCTTGTTTTACCGGCAACTACACTGTGTAGTGTATTGAGAGGGGACCCTATTAACTGCTACACTGCTGCAGACTGCATAACAAAGGGTTATGCATATAACCCAGTTCTATGAGTTAAATGGTGTGCTCAGCACCTGTCTGCACTGTACTTCACTTCGTGCACGTGCCTGAATAAAAAATTCCACCATGTACCTTTACATCCCAACATCCGTCTGACCACACCCCCTTCCGCTTACCTTCATAAGCAGGTGTGTGGTCACCTACTCGCCTCCTTCCCAAACTTTCACCACAAGGCGAGATCAAGGGCCGCAGCGGCGTCCAGGTGCTGAGCGCACCATTTAACTCATAGAACTGGGTTATATACATAACCCTTCGTTCTATGTCGTTAATGGCTTGCTCAGCACCTGTCTGCAACAGGGGCTGAGCGGGAGCCATAGCCCGACCGCTGAGGCCCCCCACAACCATCAGACCGGGGAGGACCGAGCCCCCCCGACCCTCCCTAATGGAGGATACCCCCCCTATTGGAGGTACACGGGAGGGCGACGGATCCGACCGTGCGAAGAGGCACTCAAGCAATTCAACGCACAGGGTGAGCAGACCGTGGCTTGACCCCACAACTACACACACGCACAACCCGCATGCCACCCGGGAACGAACGGAAGGAACAACCTCGTTACTGCCCCCAGAAATCACAGGGTTAAGAGCAAACCCAACCCCGTGGCAAGGCCGTAGCAGCGGAGCGCGAAGGAAGACCCAGACCCACTGAAGGGACTGGATCCCCTGGAAAACGGGGGCCCGGAGAGGTCAATGACGCCATGCATCAAGACCCCACCAGGTGGTCACTTAGTGACACCGCCCCCCACATCGCCAGCGTATTCGGATAAGGCCCCTCCAAGAGCGGGCCCTTTCCCCCCAATAGCACACCGCCTGGCACACTGACCCTGCAGAACAGGCAGTCAGCATGGCCGTAAGCACACAAAAAAGGTTAACCAACGGAAGCAGGCAGCGCACCGGGGAAACCAGGCAACAGGCTGTAACCTGAGCCTGGAGCACTGCGGACGAGACAGGCGCCAAAGGAGTCAGCTGAAAACAGCCCCCCCGGCGGAAGGGGCTTATGCTGGCGTTGTTGCATGACAAAGCCTCCATTAAAAAAAAACCACCCAGAGGGGTCGAGGCAGAGAAGGCTGACATGATTGGCAGACGTCATGAACGTGCAGGGGCACACTCAACCGGGTAACCCGGGAGTTGACACTGCTCCAACACACCAGGGAATCAACCACCCTCTTGGTACCGACGGTGGTTGTTCCTATAACCCCTCAAGAAAAAACTCCAAAACACACCTGCGGGCATACACTGGCTATACCGCAGTACAAGTGTTTCAGTTTTCAAAAAAGGGTTATCCCAGGCCTACGGTATCAATGAAACTTTACTTCGGACCGGGCCCGGCGGCACGGGAAGCACAGGGTTACCAGAGGAGGTCCAAGACCACCCCAACAACCCCCTCTTCGCCACACGTGAGAGAGGAGCGAAAAGAATGGAGAACCAGCCCTAAGCACACCGCACTTGGTATTCCCAGGCGGTCTCCCAACCAAGTACTAACCAGGACCGAACCTGCGTAGCGTCCGAGATCGGACGAGATCGGGCGTGTACAGGTTGGCATGGCCGTAAGCCATTACGATAGTGCAGAGTACAATATGTACCCAACAAAGGGTCTCCATAGCGCCTAACCCTGTGACACCCGGACCGACCCGGCGGACAACGGGTTAACTGACCTGGACCAGCGCGACCAGACCAGTCCCGTGTCCTAACCACGCCGACATGCCCACTCCAGAAGAGGGGGTAGGTATGCGTGTCGATCTAAAACATGAAAAGAGGGCGCCACCCAGACGGTCCCCATTTGGACCGTGCTCAGTGGCCCACCCCAAGGGCGTGAGACCCCTCTACCTATGTTCTGATCTATTCCGTTAACATGCCCCAGATATGAACGAGAATCCATCGAGACAACCTAGTAAACTGGCGCTCGGAAGAGACAAAACTCCATCCCAGTTGCCCTATAAAAACGCTGTTTTAACAAGCAACCAAGGCGCACTTAGCCCCTGTGTGATTCTTTAACAGAAACACACCTGAGCCAGCACTATGTATGCGTCGAGACCCAAACACATCAATGGATAGTCTAGCAAGACAACAAACATTGTTCCTCCAAGTCGCCTGGGAGAACGACACGGAGCCGTCGTGCTTCATGTACCTTCCTCTTTTTATTCAAAAAAGAAAGAACACAGACTGACATGAATCCCTCGTGACGCAGCTGAGGGTAAAACATTTTTACATTTTTACATCCCACCACCCTCCCATAGGGAGGAGACGGAAATCCCCAGAGTGACTTCCCACTCGAGCTGTATAGATTGAAAAGAATATATTGCAACATTGAGCACATTGATTTACAACATTTACAACATTGATGTAAAATTTGGGTTAGGGCTCTCCGAGGAGGAGGCACTGAACCAATACACACTCAATAATCAAATTGAATCGAATACACACACTATAGAGCAGGACTCCTTTTTGAAGTTCTACTCACCTTGACAATCTGAGGAGAAAGCTCTGAACTCTGAGGAGGCTCCCTCACAGGGAAGGAGAGTGCTAACTCACAGAAGGCCCGAGTAGGAGCTTCGTGAGGAGGAGCTCTGACAACTCCCTGAAACAGATCCATCATATGGACCTGAACAACTCACGGAAGTCTTACCAACAGAGACGCGCACAGTTACGTACTCTATGGCGGGGGAATTTCTGCCGTGCACACGCCCAATCTTCCAGGGCGTGGGACCAGGAAACTCCCCCCCCCCCCCCTCTTACCCTGTAACGTGCTGAACAGCAACAGGAGAAAGGATTACCTTTGCACCCCTTTACGACCCCACACCCATGATACGATGTAATGACAAAAAAGAGCATGACATAGTCACAGTCAGCTACATGAAGTGTCTAACAGCTTCACACAGCTCATGTGCTAACCTGCTATCTGATTTTTACTAAGGAAAAAACACAGAATAGAGAGGGCCCCCTTAAGAGCCCCGGTACCAGACTTACACATGTGCTTCTGTGGCCAACCTAACCAAGTTGTAGATCACACATACAACCCTTTATCACAACAAAAAATGGCAAGTACATTCTTGCTACAGAGGAACGCCGTTTTTCATAACGAGAGAATACAGAATCCTCGATTAGTATCGGCCACAGGCCTTGCTAAGCACACACGAAAAGCGACCAAACAATCTTTTCTTTAGGAAAATATAGTTTCTCAAGCGGTTTAGCACAACCCCAGCAATTAAGCTAAGGGTTACATCGTATCCCCACAAACACAGTGACACTATATATTGTAAACAACATGTCTGAGAGGAGGGTGGGGAAGCCCCAGGGAAACCGGGGGGATCACCCCTCCTACCTTACCCTTGATACGGCCCGGTTGAACAGGTAACCCTGTTAATATGTGAACACACTGTTCATTGTCATTACAGGCTGAGAAAAGAATACATTCTTCACTCATATGTCACTAAGCATAGCTTTATAGGTTAATTAACCCCCTTAGTTGTGAGTACACGGTACATGAACACACATGATGTTCTCAACACAACTAACCAGATCATTTTTACACATGTAAAACAACAACCCGATCTGCATGGAGAAGAAGCTATACCAGTGACAAGACAATTCAGACACAACACGCGTCGTATCCTCAATGTATTGCAGCAACACCCGTTTTTGAAAACATCGTTATTACAAAACATTTAGAAGGGAAGGAAGAAGACGTGTTTAAGGTCTGGTCGGGACCTACCTACCGTGAGCGCAGGCCAAGCGAACTGCAATCTGGCTAACGGGGCACCGACGTTAAACACAGCATTCCTGTGTTGACGACAAGGGCAGCGTCGCTGCGCCACCCAGCCGCTACGGTTCTCCATATTGACGCAGTCCTCGCCGGCCGGGCTCCCGGTAGGTTCGACTAACATCCTCTGTCAAAGATGACGCCGTAGTCAGAGTGTTTAAGGCATGTTATAGTCACAGAAAACGTTCAACAGTGTAGCATTAAGCTAACAGCCATTCGGCTGATAGCAACAAGCTAACAAATACCAGCCTGGTAAACACAGCGAGCTAACGCCGCAGCTAACAGCTGCGCAGCTAACAGCTGACTGGCTAACACAGTAGTCCACAACTAGCACGCAAGCTAAGCAGCTATCACCTGAACTATACACAATGACATAACAAGCCACACTTCAGACAGGCCGCTGTCCCAGTCCCTCCCCTAAGAGGGGAAAAGAAAAAGAACGTCAGAACACAGTTATCAACGGTGATCCATACATCAGCGGGGCCAGCACAGTTCCCATTTCGGGCTGCAGCCGGTTTTGAGCATGGAACTCCCGATAAAGAAGATCCTATGCCCACATTTCCTCGTTAGGGTATACTTCCATTTGTATATGAAAGAATATATATATTCACTGTACCTGCACGGGACAGAGAAGCATCCGCTCGAGAATCCTGGGATCACCAGGATCTAGTCGGGGCCCACTAGATTGACCATCATGGACGTCAGACCAAGATCCTCCGACCGCCGTTTAAGCCAAGCAGAGGACCCTAGCCTGGAGTCGGCATTTCGTAAATTGTCAGTTAACACCCACAGCATCAACAACAACCAGAGCTCATAAGCAAAACAGTACGTACCCAACCTGGAAACAACCGTTTCTCACAACAGTCGGTGCGCCCTACAGTCCAGCTGTGTTGCCGGAGGGTAACCCCATCCAACCACAGCAAGGAGGACTGTAGTTGGGAAGCACGTCAGCGGCGTGAGCTCCTAATACGAAAAACCGTTGAAGGTCGGAATGATCCAGACACTCCAGTAACGAAGACAATATCGCCGTATTTTCTCGAAAATAGTGAGAGAGAAAATAAAGATATGATGTCAACGTATCTCGTGTTTTCCAACTTTCTTCTACTAACAACCTCGTCAAGTGGGGATCTACCGAAGGCACTTCCTTGTGGTGAAAGTGAAGAAGGAGGCGAGTAGGTGACCACACACCTGCTTATGAAGGTAAGCGGAAGGGGGTGAGGTCAGACGGATGTTGGGATGTAAAGGTACATGGTGGAATTTTATATTCAGTGCACGTGCACGAAGTGAAGTACAGTGCAGACAGGTGCTGAGCAAGCCATTAACGGCATAGAACAGTCTGTTAGTCTAGCCAGGTAGCATAACAGTCTGTTAACAGCTGGGAGAAAAGAAAATAAAGATAATATTAATAGAATAATACACTTTATTTGTATAGCACCATTGCAGCTCAAAGTGCTTCACAGCAGTAAAAAAAAAAAAGACAGGTATAAAATGAGCACAAAATTGGCAGATCAAGAGCCATGCATGAAGTGCAGACATACAGATGAAGATGATGAAAGAGAGACCGTAGATGTTACATGGTACTGTAGCAACGTTTTGTATGTTTGCCATTTCAAGCACCAGTGAATTAATGCTTTTGTTCCCAGAAATACGATAAGCTGGTCTGCTAGCGTTAGCTGTTAGCAATGACAGCAGCCAGCTAGCTCACTTGTTGGATTATGTCACGTTCGCTATTAAGTAAAAACAAAACCATATGTTAACGTAGAAGGTCAGACATTTCAAGCATCAACAATGTAACATAATTAATGCTTTTGTTCCTGGAAATAGTGTTAGCCTGCTGTGACTCGAAAATATCTAGCTGTTAGCAATGACAGCAGTCAACTAGCTTGCTTGTTTGATTATGTCATGTTCACAATTAAGTAAAAACAAAATAATATGTTAATATGTGGGAGGGGGGGGGGGGTCCATTCGTATTTGAATAATTAATTTTGTTAATTAAGTTTTTCCCATCCCTAGTATAAACATTGCCCTAGTTCTTGGCTCTTGGCTGGGTTTTGTTCAGGAAGTGATGTGGGAGGAAGAATGTGGAGCCCCTGAGTTGAAGCGTACCTACAGGAGCTGTTGGATACAAGCACTCAACCATTAACCTCTTTAGCCCGAGCGGTCTGCAGATGACATCACGTCATAAATCAATCTCTCCAGACTGTATGACATAATGTTCATAACGTTTTTTCCCCCCAAATGTATCCAAGAGTAAAGACCCTAACCATATCACAACAGCAGTCATAGTGTATATTTTCAGCAATATGTTTGTTTACCAATAGGTTAAAGTGTTATTAGTGAGATTTTAGTTTATGAAATGAGTGGTATTTATCACGGAGATTCGCCCTTTTGAATTAGCGGCCATCACTGAATGATGACGATTGTAGTGATTTTGAGAAGAGGACATCCAGAGCTCTCAATGAGCGTTGGAATTTCGTATAACTACACTATACCCAACGGCTTCTAGCTGCCTTCAAGCAAATTACTTGTGAATGAATCTTTTTAATTTCTCTTATTACTCGGGATTATATACCACAAAACTGAATGTTATTGCCATATATTGGAGCGCAGTTAGTTTGTCTCCCCTATTGTGAACATTTAGCAACCATCCGATTTGAAATCAGTTTCAAAATGGCGGAGCTGTCGCAAGAATAAAAAACCTACTGTAGGGGAGAGTGGGGTAAGGAGTGCCAATTTTTACTTCAAGTGCCTTTAAAGCAAGGGGATTACAGTAATGCCCCCAACTAAATTATGTATAGTGTAGGATGTGGTGCATCCCTGGGGACAATCACTTTGGATCTTAAATAAACTGTTTCAGAAATATACCTTTCGAAAATAAAGTGGTTTTGTGGCACAACTTGCCCCCGGTGCGGGGTACGTTGTGACATTAGAGAGAATACACTGGGGGAAATTGTGCCATTGATAATTTTAAGTAAAACAGATCATTTTAATCTCAAAAGCGGTAAAAGCATCCTGCAGATCTTCATCTCCTTTCCAACCTGACATATGTGACCAGGTATGGACTTCAGGGTCATGTTGAGGGATCTACATATTTTTTTTTTTTACATATTATGAAAGTACAGATTCATACCTTCAAAATAAGCCATCACTTGAACATTTTGGTGGGATACTTTGCAAGCTACTTCCTATGATTCATGGTGATTATCACAAAACGTATTCAGAGATAATAGCCTTCAAGAGACGAGCAGGCTATTCAGTGACAATAGTGAAACAACTACAACACTACCCAGAAGTCATTGTAATCCATGGCCCCCCTCTCTCTAGGGCAATTAACACCTGGCAGCTTTCCAGTCTGAGGCTCTTTGTTATTACAATGAGTCTGGTGACTGGTAGTGGTAGTGAAAGGGACCCTGATAATAAACAAGAAACAAATCAAGTTTCAAGATTTTATTAGCATTTAAAATAACACAAGATAAAAATAGACATGCTAAAGTCAATGTTCAATGTTCTGATGGCCTCTCCAGAAGCATTTAGATGTAAATACATGTAGTGTGGTAGTGAAAGACACAACAACTAGGTTAACCTTCTGTAGTGTGGTAGTGAAAGGTTAACCTTCTGTAGTGTGGTAGTGAAAGGGTTAACCTTCTGTAGTGTGGTAGTGAAAGGTTAACCTTCTGTAGTGTGGTAGTGAAAGGTTAACCTTCTGTAGTGTGGTAGTGAAAGGTTAACCTTCTGTAGTGTGGTAGTGAAAGGTTAACCTTCTGTGGTGTGGTAGTGAAATGGTTAACCTTCTGTAGTGTGGTAGTGAAAGGTTAACCTTCTGTAGTGTGGTAGTGAAAGGTTAACCTTCTGTAGTGTGGTAGTGAAAGGTTAACCTTCTGTGGTGTGGTAGTGAAAGGGTTAACCTTCTGTAGTGTGGTAGTGAAAGGTTAACCTTCTGTAGTGTGGTAGTGAAAGGTTAACCTTCTGTAGTGTGGTAGTGAAAGGTTAACCTTCTGTAGTGTGGTAGTGAAAGGTTAACCTTCTGTAGTGTGGTAGTGAAAGGTTAACCTTCTGTAGTGTGGTAGTGAAAGGTTAACCTTCTGTGGTGTGGTAGTGAAAGGGTTAACCTTCTGTAGTGTGGTAGTGAAAGGTTAACCTTCTGTAGTGTGGTAGTGAAAGGTTAACCTTCTGTAGTGTGGTAGTGAAAGGTTAACCTTCTGTGGTGTGGTAGTTAAAGGGTTAACCTTCTGTAGTGTGGTAGTGAAAGGTTAACCTTCTGTAGTGTGGTAGTGAAAGGGACCCTGATAATAAACAAGAGACAAAATCAAGTTTCAAGATTTTATTAGCATTTAAAATAACACGAGATAAAAATAGACATGCTAAAGTCAATGTTCAATGTTCTGATGGCCTCTCCAGATGATCACCGTGGTCTTTTTGAACCGCCGCTGGATATTTTGGCTGGTGGTGCTGGGCATGTTATGTCCTGGGCTTCCTCATCACAGAACTCTCTGATCTTGTGGAACAGATAGTGTTGTCTTGCAGAGTCCAGTCCCGGTGGTGGCAGCACAGGAAGTCCATCTATAGGCGGCAGGACACGGACGTCACGGAGCAGCTGGAATCTGGTTTCAGCGCCATCAATAGACATCTTTGCCACAACCACACCAGGTTCCTTGGAATCAAAGCTGCAATAATAAAGTGAAACGTTAGTACAGGGCACATAACAATATCAATGCATTTGTATCATTTGCCAATGACATTCTTTGCACTAAAGTGTGAATAATTAATTACAGTAAATACACAACACACAGTGACCACACCCACCTAAAGTGCTGGTACTGCTTGATCTGTGGCAGTGGCTTGAAGTAAAGCCCCAGATGTTCCTGCCAGTTGTAGGACTGCACGATTACAGTGCCATCTTCCTTTCCCACTAGCTGTGGTATGTTGATTCCAGCCACTGAGCTGTCCCTTACGACTGCTGCAATCTCATCAAGAGTGTTCACCTTGGTCTTTCTGAAACGCTGCTTGAGAAGCCCAAAGAAACAGTCCGGGGAAAACTTTGTGTGGCCTACAATCAGCAGGTGGAGATTGACACGATGGTGAAGACCATGTAGCGCTCGCCACGCTAAGTACCACAACATGTACTTGTTCTTGTTTTGGCCACTGCAGTTGTCACAGTGAAGGTCAACATCTGTCTCCCCAAGACCATGGTCTTTGAAGAAGTGGTGCAGGTAGCTTATGACGGCGTTGCTACCTTTGCTGGACTCCATCCCCTCATCCACCAAATAGTTGACTTGCCGTGGAATCGCCTCACAGCAAACACCGAATATGCTGCACTTGCGTGGAGCCAAGAAGTACATGGGCCCTGGCTGAAGGGGGTCTGATGGGTAGTGCACCTGCAATAAATGAATAAGGATTTTAGAAAGAAAAAAAAGGGAGCAATGCAGTAGTTATAACAATTATAACATGATGTTGTGAAAGAGGGCTTGGTATGTAGTCACCTTTTGAGCGTAGTCGAAACTGTAATGCATTGTCAAGGGCTTGCTTGCCGGTGGCACATGACCACCCAGAGAAAGACCATCACCGATCTCCTTGGCGGCTTTAAGCATGGCGTTGTAGGCAGCCCGCTCGGAGGTTACATGCTCCAGATGTTGTTCCTGCTGCTTCAGCTTTGCAGACTTCTCAGCCTCTGGCAGATTGGCACTTTTGAAAATCTGAAAAAAAAAAGTTAAGTAAATGATGATTCATATTAATAATAATAAACTGTATTTGTATAACACTTTTCATACAGAAGTTGCAGTTCAAAGTTCATAACACTGTGATGTTCACTAACCAGATAATTGTTCTTCTGACACACCCAGCAAAGATCAGACATTGGTTTGATTGCTGTGATATGACTCAGTAATTGCCTCCAGAGGGACTTAAATGTGGACAGGCCCACTGCTCGCTGGTCTGAAAGATTAATAAGAACACATGTTAGCACAATGTCATTCATTTTCAAGCTTTGTTTTTATTTGACAAAGACCTATTTGACCTATTTCTTTGACAAAGATTTGCTTACACCTACCAACTGGCATTGCCTTGGTATATAAACGCCACACAGATGCCTTCGTGACGAAAGATGGTAACAGCTGACCGGTAAAGTTCTTTTGGTGTGCCTGGCGTCCAGGGAGGTGAACAGCATGATCTTCTGCATAATTCAACACAAATTGAACTACTTTTTCGATATCTTCATATTTTATGCAATGCTTGTTGTTGCGTGGCGATCGCTTCTTTGTGCGAAGACACATGCCATTTTCTGACATGTGTTTGCTTATTGCAATCAAGCGATCCTTACCTATTCTTGGGAGAGAAGAGGGGGGGGGGAGACAGAGAGAGAGATAGTTAGATCATCATCATCACAAGTACCGGTACCTGTCTGTACCACACCCAGTCTACATGATTGTGGAGACAGAGACAGAGATAGTTAGATCATCATCATCATCATCAATCATCATCATCACAAGTACCGGTACCTGTCTGTACCACACCCAGTCTACATGATTGTGGAGACAGAGACAGAGATAGTTAGATCATCATCATCATCATCAATCATCATCATCACAAGTACCGGTATCTGTCTGTACCACACCCAGTCTACATGATTGTGGAGACAGAGAGAGATAGTTATTGTAATTGTGGGACAAATCAAAAGACACAAATAGTGTCTTTGGTCTATACTATCTGCTATACTTTATACTATACTATGCTACTATACTCTACTATAATGTACTATAATTAGTTTTAATAAAATGGGGGACCCTGATAATAAACAAGACTAATCAAGTTTCAAGATTTTATTATCATTTAAAAAAAAAATAGGCATGATGTACTATATTAGTTTTAAATAGACAATAATAAGTCTTCCCCTGTTGCACCTCTTTCACTGCTCTTTCCAACTTCTCAAGAGGAGTTGAAACCCTGTCTGTCCGTTTTGTATCTGCGTGGCATGATGGATTTTGGTCTAAAATTAAGAATATCACATCGTTTTAGTGATCAAATGTAAGAATACAATATACAATAACAATAAAATACAATAAAGTAATATATAGTTAATAATTATAAGTTGGGGCAACTTAACAAACAGAACATCTGGCACAACTTAACCCGGGCCCTTTGGCACAAATCACCCCAAGCCTACCATTTTGAAAAAAAATGCATCCCCCAGCTGTTTTGAGCAAGCATCATGCTAACTGTATAATAGACTCATGGTGTAGCTTACTAAAGCACTAAAACATGTGTGAACTGTTTTCAAAGTTGTCTATAATTGTTCAAACACAGCAATAAAAAAACCTTGATCATACAAATTTTACTTTGGAGGGCAAAACTATGTTTTTTTTAACTTAAATGTGCTTAAATGTGTCCCTTCTTTGCAGGTTGAGTGAAATAGATACCTCTTCAAAAAGATGTTGACACATGACCAACTTCTTCTATGGTTTACTAGATAACAGGGGTGACACTACTTGCCCCTTGGCACAATTTACCCCACTCTCCCCTACATACAGTAGATTTCATTCACGGTTCTTGCTGCACGACTGGAGATACTAAATCCAAATTGGACTCTGGCATTTGAAAGAGGAGATTTGGCCCGATCCAGAGATGGCTTTAATAAGGTCATTTATACGCCTGGTATTCTATATTCTATAATAATATTTCAAATTGCATGTGTCCGGATGGCAGAATTCAGTACTGTATCTACAAAACCTTCTGTTTATTCATCTTCACTTTATTCATTTGCTTAGATTTTGTGTACACATGATCTCAAGAAGGTGCTGAACGAGCTCAGTGGCAGTTTTTCATGTCTGGTAATTTTTAGCATGGTGTTATTCACTCTCACAGATGCAAAGACAAATCATAATTTATATTCTCCTTTGTTTCATCACAATTTACTCAAGCCTAGTAACAGACACAATATTTCTGACACTGGGAATACATTCCATGAGATCCATATATGTCCCTGGATACCAAGAACATGCAAATGGGCCTTGTAGAAGTGGAGCAATCTTCCATTTACTTAGGTATGTATTTTTAGGCAGATTTTCAGAAAATACGGCTAGGGCTTAACAGGTTAAGGTCAAAATGCTTTCACCCTCTCGAGCGGTCATCAGGGGTTTGGGGCAAACATTACAGGGAAATTCCATTGCAAGGCAACATTAACACTAATTTGCTGAATTGAATCATAAAATTGGAAATTCCAATTTCTCCAAGGGGATCAATAAAGGAACATCCTATTTTGTCTTAATAATTTTTTTCAATCAAGACACGCAATTGTCATTTGATAATGCACACAGACCAGCAGACCTTCAATTTTAGAAGTGATGAGATCAGATTCAGCCCGGTGTTCGGTATTGCCCTGTGACAACTCCTCTCGCGAGTTATGCTGTTTCTATGTGCAGTGAAAACCCTGCTGTTTCTGTGTGAGCCACTCCCACCAACAGTCACACAAGCATTCCTTTACATGCTGTGAAAACCGAGAGGCAGAAGGAACATAGTGGCCTTATATCCACCATAAAATACTTAATGAACAGGAGGCTGTTGAAGACCGGTATCTAATGCCAACGGGTCCAATGCATCTGCCCATCCTTGTCATCCCTGTATGACTAAGTCATGGTAAAAACCTAAACTAGCTGCTAACTAGCCAGGCCTCAAAACAGTTCAACTAACCCTGGAGTGTGTGTGTGAGAGAGTTTGGTATAGGCTGCTCTTTTTGACATGGATGTATTTAACAATATTGATGCAGAAAACACCAATTTTATTCAAAAGGAAGATATATATATATATATATATATGTACACTGTATATATAATTGTTTTAATAATCTAAAAGAAAAAGGATAATAATACTTCCTCACACAATCATGGTACCATCAAAAACGAATTAATTCTCTCTATGCGAAAGCAATCTGCCCAGAAACATTAGCCATGCAAGGTGCTAATTTGGTCGAGCCAGAAGTCATAATGACGCTCAGCTCTACCCTCACCGCATTTAGACCAACTTCAATGGATGGGTAATTTAAATGTCCCCATACAGTACCTTGGGTGTCTCTCTCGATCATGTAGTCCTTTGTAAAGCCAGAATCTGGAGCATTTGCAGTCGCTTAGGGCCAGTTCTCTGGCCTGACGATATGTATAGAGCTGGCTGAGGGCTCATTTGACTCATTTTACTAAAGCAATCTTTCTACTAAATCAATTTAATTGAACATGTGAACAATTTGAATACATAAAACATTTTCAAGAACTAATAAAAAGCAACAAAATAGTTCAAACAAATAAACAATATTAACGTAACATTTCTGAAAAGGAATAGGAAGAAGTATACACGTATTTAATCCTACCCCTTCTCTACTACTCAGTGATTGTGAATATAAATCATCCCAACTCACAATATATATATATTGTGAGTTGGGATGATTTATATTCACAATTTATTATATATTTTTTTACTTCACTCAGGTGTATTATTGATGCTCTCATTTATATATATGTTTGTTTCTGAAGTGTGTGTGTGTGTGTGTGTGTGTGTGTGTGTGTGTGTGTGTGTGTGTGTGTGTGTGTGTGTGTGTGTGTGTGTGTGTGTGTGTGTGTGTGTGTGTGTGTGTGCGTGCGTGCATGCGTGTGTGTGTGTGAGATATATATATAGAGAGAGAGGGGTGAGAGAGATGAGGAAGGGGCAAGAGAGAAAGAGAGCTGGGAGAGTGTGTGTGTAAGAGAGAGGGGGGGGGGGTGTGACTCAGCCCTTGTGTGTGTGATTATTTCATGCACACTTTATTCATTGTTTTAAATTATTATTTTCTTTTAAGTTATTTTGTGCATCACTCTGTTTTGAATTTGATGCAAATTTGCAATGCATGAGGGTCATCCTTTTGTGTTAAATGGCTGCATAAAGCAAGCATTTGTTGACTCTCATGTTGATACGAGTATTAAAACTTGGAACTTGAAAAAGATCCGTTTAAGGTATAGATAAAAAAATAAAAAAATAATCGATTAATCACGAGTTAACTATGGACGATCATGCGATGAATCACGATTAAATATTTTAATCGATTGACAGCACTAATATATATATACATACATACAAATACACAGATCGACACTATTCTGCATACATTGAGCCCACAGTAATAAAGTAAATAAATGAATAAAATACAAAGGAGACGAGTAGAGTTGGATTCCCCCTTCACAAGCCGCTGGTTCATAGAGGACAAGGCCGCTCATCAGGCAGACAGCTCCCAAATGGGAACCGTCCACGGCGCTGAAAGATAAGGCCGAGCCTCCATTTGAGCCCATTGATGAAGTGCCACTGATGATGTTATCTCTGAAGACAGCACTCCTCCTAGCGGTCACTTCAACCACAGGACTGAATGACCTATGCGCCCTATCGGTATATACGGCAATTGTACAGTAATCAGGGATGACTTGAGTGGCGCGGTGTTGAAACCAAAGCCAGCCTTTTGTACCATCAAGAACATCGATAGTTCTTATAGGTCGAGGGGTCATCACCCTGGCTGTGTTCTTACCCCGCTCCTCGTAAGAGTGAGAGGACAGAAGGATGCGTTTGCTGTGCCTGGTCTGCGTCTTGTTATGCTACGCGAGCGCACACTCAAGAGCACCCTCCTCTCCATGTCTCCATGTTAGGTTTTACCAAAGGAAAATGTCATCTTCCTTCTCGCAATCGGTGTGATTTTGCGAGGCAGTCAAGTTGTGTAGGTGAGATCCCTGAACAAGTCGATAATGACCATCGTTGTTACAGGGATTGCGGAACTCTAGATAGTGAATGGGGAATGCAGGTCTTCATTGCTACTTGTCGTTGCTGATGCAGAATAGGAGACTTGTCCAGCCTCCTGCTCTGCTTGAACTGATGCTTGCGGTCATGAGTAGGTCGAGCATGGTGTACTCTTTCCAGCTTTGCTGCACTGGTTAGCCATAATGCTATCCCAATAATGGGCTCAGGAGGTACAGCCAGCATCTAGTAATCTGTAGGTTCCTGGTTCGATTCCGACTCCTCAAGGCAGTGTGTCGAAGTGTCCTTGAGCACCTAACACCTAAGGTCGACTCGGCACCTTGCATGGTTGCCTCCTCTCAGGGGTGGAGCTTCCTACAGGCGATATAGTAGGTCGCCTAGAAGAATAATAATAAGAAGAAAAAAAATAATAATAATAATAATAATAATAATAATAATAATAATAATAATAATAATAATAATAATAATAATAATAATAATAATAATAATAATAATAATAATAATAATAATAATAATAATTATTATTATTATTATTATTATTATTATTATTATTATTATTATTATACATTTTTTGTATTTGTATTTTTTTGCTCGGCGCAGTTTTGGCGCCCCCTCTATATCAGCAACCATTATTTTTACATAAAAAAATTCTAACATAAGGGAAAATGAGCCAAAAATCTAAAACGGTCAGTCGGTCTGAGCCTCAGCTTTAGGTGTTCACAGTCAGAACATGCTAGAGCGCTGTGCATTGATGGGTATCGGTCAAGTGTTTATAGAATTGAGCGTTGAGGAAAGAAAGACTAACGTTAGAGAACTATGAAGAGGCAAAAGCCATCCAGTATAAAAAGAGAAGAAAAGAAGAAGACGAGAAACATGTCAAGGTGAAAGGTATGCAATTTTGTACAACTTCCAATACCTGCCACACCAAGAGCTGATGAAGCAAGCAGAGGCACTGGTACACACCTTAAACCATGGAGGGCAATCTGATTTGGATGGGAAGGAGCTGGCTCAGGAGTTGGACCATTTGATGTGATTGATGACTTTGCAGCGAGGAAGGCCAGAAGGATTGCACTGTAAATGGAAACCAGTAGGAGCTACAGGCTAACCTTGAAGTGTGATGATAGGGAGTGGAAAGTAAATAGTTCTTTAGACAAAGTGAATTTGTAATTTGTATTTATTTGTTTGTTTATTTAGCATATTATATTTTGATTATATATGTGTAACATATTTTACAATACATAATTTTCTTTTAACTCTACGCTGATATCTACGCTCTACGCGCCCGCTGATATCCAGGGCGCGATAGAATGACGTCAACTGCCTGGGAATTGTAGTATTTTTCCAGTTTTTTTTTTTATGTAGGAAGTTACTCTAGACAGGAAGTTACACGCTACTTTTTATTTGGTGTTGATAAAACAATAAATAACTGAACCAGGATCATTTAAATTCGATGCTAAATAAACTTTTACGCATGTGTAAAATGTGCCAGATTTAATTTTACAGGCGTTGCATTTTTATCAATATCTTGGCCATTTCTTGTGCTAGAATCAAACGGAAAAAACTGGAAGGAAGTGCCGAGAGAGGCGGAAGTTGACTGTGAGAAAATGAGAGTAGAAGAAGAACGAAAGTGAGAGAGAATCCATTCACAAGATAATTTCTGAGGAACACACACGTTTTTCCAGACAGCAAAACTTTAGCTTTAGTAGTTCGACTTATAACAGTAGTAGTAGCAGTAATAGTAGTAGTAATAGTAGTAGTAGTAGTAGTAGTAGTAGTAGTAGTAGTAGTAGTAGTAGTAGTAGTAGTAGTAGTAGCAGTAGCAGTAGAAGTAGAAGTAGAAGTAGAAGAATCTTCAGATGTTGACGATCCATCTTTTGTAGATGACAACAACGAGAGGTAAAGACACTTATTTTTTGCATTTATTGCTTATGTTTAGTCAGTCACACTCTTACTGTACTTGTTGGATTTGCAAAGAACACTCTTTGGATTGTAAATATGTGTATATGTGCTGTGCTGTGTGCTGTATAAGATAAGATATTCCTTGTTGAATGTTGAAAATAATGTGCTTTTTATTGTTTTCTACAGTGAGGAGCAAGGAGCAGAAGAACTGCTTTCAACCAGTTCAGTGCAGGCGAGACATGGAAGGAGGGCTAACCAAGACAGGTGAGAGACTTATTATTATTATTATTATTATTATTATTATTATTATTATTATTATTATTATTATTATTATTATTATTATTATTATTATTATTATTATTATTATTATTATTATTATTATTATTATTATTATTATTATTATTATTATTATTATTATTATTATTATTATTATTATTGCTTTTGTTTAGTTATAACTCTGTTCATAAAAGTTGAAAATAATATATTTTTACATCCCTGACACCCTTTGAGTATTACCGAGTGATGTGTTTAGTTATTGGTATACATTGTAAACTGCATCGAATAATGACAGAAGCAAGCAAGTCGAATTCAGGTCCAGATTTAATTCACCTATGAATAGGAATTAATTAATGACAGAAGCAAGCAAGTCGAATTCAGGTCCAGATTTAATTCACCTATGAATAGGAATTAATTAATGACAGAAGCAAGCAAGTCGAATTCAGGTCCAGATTTAATTCACCTATGAATAGGAATTAATTAATGACAGAAGCAAGCAAGTCGAATTCAGGTCCAGATTTAATTCACCTATGAATAGGAATTAATTGCACGCATGTGAATAATCTATGTGTCGACCCACTTTTTGTTTACTTCGGTGGCTGTGCGCCCCTCGCCGGATACAGCGTTCACCTCTGCGGTGATTTGGGCCCATGCCTGATTGATTGATTGGAAGGTTTATTAACAGATTGCAGAATGGGTACAGTACAGTACAGCTCAATACATACAAAACATACCTCCCGTTTGTGGGTGCCCCTGTACCCGGAGCTGACGCTGCTGAAAAGAACCCCCTTGTAATTATCCACTCCCGATATCAGTACCTGAATTAATGAATGGAAACTTTATTAACAGATTGCAGAATTTACAATACAGTACAGCTCAATATGTGAGGTTTTTGTCCATTGCTCACTTACTCGCTCTGTTCCTTTAAGCCTACTCGCTCTGTTCCTTTTGTTTTCTGTTGATCAATTGCATTCCCCTATTCACACGCTTCTTCCCATAGACGCCGTTGATTGGTGCTCCCCCAACCACACGCTTGTCAATCACATCCCTCAGCTGTCACAGCTTGTCAATTAAGCATTCCCTTATTATTTATACCCCGTTTCCCCATTCAAGTTTTGTTGGATCATTTTGATATTTCAGTAGCATTCGCCGTTCCTGCCGTGCCTGCTGTTTTTCCCTGTGCTTTGCCTCCAGGATATTCAAGAAGTATTCCGCTTGGACACCCGTTTCCCGTGGCGACGCGCTCGCCCCGTTTTGATCCTACTCTCTTTACGCACAGCGCCTGGGTGAGTTTTTATGACTGTCTTTGATCCTATTCGTTTTCGTGTGTTTAAATGACACTGAAGATATCCTGCTTTTTGTCAGACAGTCACTCACCCAGCGTTCAGCTTTTTTGGATTGTTCATTGGGATAATATTTGGCCTTAACATCGCTCACTGTGTGTTCACACACCGAAGATATAATCACTTGGATTTGTATTTGGGACTTCGCTCACAGTGTTTATTTGCACCAAAGATTTCTATCACGTGGATTTGTGTTTGGGACGTTACTCACAGTGTGTATATACACCGAAGATTCAGTCACTTGGATTACTCTGTTTTTTGGTACAAGTCACCTCCCCTGTCACCTGCTCTGTTCCCAACTGTACTCTGAGCTAACCCGCTCCCTCTCTCCCTCTCGGTCCCGTTACCACCTCGGAGATCTGCCGAGAGAAGTCTGCAGAGCGGCTCTGACGTCATCGTCTGCTTCCCCAGACTAACCATCCCGGGAGAAGCTGCAGAGCAGCAACATTCATCTATGCTTGTATCCCAGTCTTTGTCTGTTCTCTACCAAGTCTATGCTGTTTATTTAGTGTAAATAAACAAGCCCTTGTTTTTGGCAACTCTGAATCTACTCTCTTGTGTCGTTGCGTTTGGGGTCGGTGTCAAACCTTAACATTACGATCCAACCAAAATGACGACCCCAGCCGACACAGAGAGGGTCAGAACCGCACTAGCTAATCAGATCGAGTTGACCAAGGATCACAGTCACCAACTAGAGAGGGCTGCGGCTGCGGTGCAGGATCTCAGGGAACAGGTCCAGCCTATTCAAGGGTCCCTGGCCGCCCTGGCAGGACAACAATCTGGTATTCTCGTTCAGCTTCACTCGCTGAGCGACACCGTTAACGCTTTACTTCCCTCACTTCCTTCAGGAGCATTCCCCGCAGCCCCAGCAGTCCCCACGTTTCCCGATCCCGCACCTCCGGAACCCCGTCTCTCCGTCCCACGGCTGTTCGACGGCAATCCCGAGGAGTGTGCCACATTCATCATGCAATGTGAGTTGGTTTTCCGTCATCAACCAAGTCGATTCACTTCTAGAGGGGCCCAAGTGGCCTATATGACAAACTTGCTTTCAGGCCGTGCTGCCCAGTGGGTCACTTCCTCCTGGGCAATGGATGCAGATTTTGTTTTCTCCTATCCAGACTTCGTGGCTGAGCTCCGCAGGGTGTTCCACCATCCAGCCCGTGGCCTGGACCCTGGAGCCCGGTTGGGTACCTTCCGACAGGGGAGCGGCGGGGTAACTGACTACGTCCTGGAGTTTCAACTGGTGGCGGTGGAGAGTGGATGGAACGACCCTGCACTTCGCCTAACCTTCTTGAGGGGGCTCAGTGACGCTACCAGCTCGCTACCCGGGAGGTGCCTGACTCCCTCGAGGACCTGTTTAGCCTCGTCATCCGCATCGACGGACGCCTCCAGGAGAGAAGGCGAGAGAGGACCCGACTGTTACCTCCTGAGGTACCCCGGATTCCCCGGACTCATGACGTTACTGCTGGTCGCCCTGCCCTCAACACGACTGGTGGTAGCGGACCCTCCCGTTCGGTTCGCGAGGAGGAACCCATGCAGCTGGGACGCTCTCATCTGAGCCGGGCTGAACGTGAGGCAAGGCTCAGTTCCGGTCTCTGCCTCTACTGCGGAAGGGAGGGACACCGAATTGCCAACTGCCCCACCCGGCCAAAAGACCAGGCTCGCCGAGACCCCGGGAAATCCTGGTGAGCCGTTTTTCCCATTCCCAGAGCCGCGCACCACCTGGCCATCTGATGAGCGTCACCCTGGCCTGGGGGGACCAACGAGCCACGGTGGAGGCCCTCATCGACTCTGGGGCAGACGAGAATTTCCTCGACTTCGAGTTTGCTACCCGAGCCAACATTCCACTTGAGGACCTTGTGAGGCCCTTGGAGATCTTTGCGTTGGACCAACACCGCCTGGCCGACATCTCTCAACGCACCGGCCCAGTCGTGCTGACCATCGCTGGGAACCACGTTGAGAGAATCCAGTTCCTTATCACCCGATCCCCTCTTGTCCCGGTGGTCCTGGGTAGGCCCTGGCTCGCGCTGCACGAGCCCCACATCGCCTGGTCCTCCGGTACCATCAGGGGCTGGAGCTCCTCCTGTCACGCCCTGTGTCTGCAGGCGGCGTCCTGTCCCCCGCCCCGGAGGCCCGCTGGTGAGTCGCCTCCGGACCTTTCGTCCATACCTCCCGAGTACCACGACCTCTTGGAGGTTTTTAGTAAGTCCAGGGCTCAGGCCCTTCCACCTCACCGCCCTTACGACTGCGCCATCGACCTCCGCCAAGGGGCTCCCCTTCCCGGCAGCCGCCTTTACAGTCTGACCGTTCCGGAGAAGAAGGCGATGGATCAGTACATCTCTGAGTCATTGGAAGCAGGACTCATTCGGCCTTCCTCCTCCCCGGTGGCGGCCGGTTTCTTCTTTGTTGGTAAGAAGGATGGGGACCTTCGACCCTGCATCGACTATCGTCAGCTCAACGAGATCACCATCAAGAACAAGTACCCTCTACCCCTCATGAACTCCACCTTCGAGCCACTCACCCAGGCTACCGTCTTTACCAAGCTGGACCTCCGGAGTGCCTATCATCTTGTCCGTATCCGTGAAGACGATGAATGGAAGACCGCCTTCAAGACCCCCAGGGGCCACTACGAGTACCTGGTGATGCCGTTCGGCCTCACCAACGCCCCGGCGGTATTCCAGGCACTCATGAACGATGTCCTTCGGGACATGCTGGAGGTGTTCGTGGTGGTGTACCTGGACGACATCCTCATCTTCTCCAGGACCCTCGAGGAACACATCCAGCATGTCCGCCGTGTGCTGGAGCGCCTCCTCCACAATCGGCTCTTCGTCAAGGCGGAGAAGTGCCGTTTCCACTCCGACTCCGTCGACTACCTGGGCTTCATCGTTGAGAAGGGCTTGACCCGAGCGGATCCTCGCAAGATCCAAGCTGTGGAGGATTGGCCTGAACCCACCACTCGGAAGGAGTTACAGAGTTTCCTCGGGTTCGCCAACTTCTACCGAAGGTTCATCCGGAACTACAGTCAGGTGGCGGAGCCACTTACCAGACTGACCTCTCCCGCTCTGCCGTTCGACTGGTCCCCAGCGGCATGTGCTGCGTTCCGCTCCCTCAAGAAGAGGTTCACTTCCGCCCCTATCCTGCTCCACCCTGACCCCAAGAGACAGTTCATTGTTGAGGTGGACGCCTCGGATACTGGACTGGGCGCTGTCTTATCCCAACGTTCGCTTACGGACCAGAAGGTACATCCTTGCGCCTTCTACTCGCGTCGGTTCCTCCCTGCCGAGAGGAACTACGACACCGGCAATCGGGAGCTGCTGGCGGTCGTGGCTGCGTTGGAGGAGTGGCGTCATTGGCTAGAGGGGGCCGAGCAGCCTTTTACCATCTGGACGGACCACAAGAACCTGACGTTCATCCGCGCTTCCAGGCGCCTCAACGGTCGGCAGGCGAGATGGGCCAGTTTCCTCAGTCGGTTCGACTTCTCGCTGACTTTCCGTCCCGGTTCCCGCAACACGAAGGCCGACTCCCTGTCCCGGTTACACTCCAAGGGGGCTCCACCCTCTGAGGACCCGACTCCCATCCTCCCGGAGGCCAGGGTGGTTGGAGCCATCACCTTGGGCATCGAGGGGGTGGTTAGACGTGCCCTACGCTTCCAGCGTGCTCCAAGCAACGTTCCGATTCATCGTCTCTTCGTCCCCGACTCTGTCCGGTCCCGGGTGCTGCTATGGGGCCATACCAGCCGGTTCGCCTGCCACCCGGGCGCCCATCGCACGTTCTCCTTCCTGGCTCGTCGTTTCTGGTGGCCCACCATGCGGAACGACGTCAAGGAGTTCGTATTGGCCTGCGCGGTCTGTGCCCGCAGCAAGGCCTCGCACCAGGCACCCTCCGGGCTTTTACAGCCACTTCCCGTTCCGAGCCGTCCATGGTCACATGTGGCGCTAGACTTCGTCACAGGTCTTCCCTCCTCCCAGGGGAACACTTGCCTTCTGACCGTGGTGGATCGATTCAGCAAGGGGGTTCACCTCGTGGCCCTTTCCAAGCTTCCCTCGGCGGCCGAGACAGCGGACCTCCTGACTCACCACGTGTTCCGCCTTCATGGGTTTCCCCAGGACATCGTCTCTGACCGGGGGCCCCAGTTCACCTCCCAGGTATGGCGGGCCTTTTGCAAGGGGTTGGGGGCGACGGTCAGTCTTTCCTCTGGTTATCATCCCCAGACTAACGGACAGACGGAGAGGATGAACCAGAGCGTGGCGTCTGCTCTTCGGTGTGTGGCAGCCGAGAGACCGGCATCCTGGAGCCGTTTCCTTCCCTGGGTTGAGTACTCCATCAATTCAATGGTCAGTTCCGCCACCGGCCTCTCACCATTTGAGGTTTCCCTGGGCTACCAACCCCCTCTTTTCCCCGCACAGGAGGCGGAAGTGGCAGTTCCCTCCGTGCAGGTCCACCTCGACCGCTGCCGACGAGTTTGGGAGATCACCAGGACCGCGCTGCTCCGGACATCTGAGCGCGCCTGTCGTGGGGCCGACCGGCGCCGGGTTCCTGCGCCGACTTACCACCCTGGGCAGAGGGTGTGGCTCTCCGCGAAGGACCTCCCACTTCGGTCCTCGGCCAAGAAGCTCAACCCCCGTTTCGTCGGACCTTTCGAGGTCCTGAAGGTACTCAGTCCGGCGGCCCTGCGTCTGAAACTTCCTGCGTCCATGCACATTCACCCCGTGTTCCATGTCTCCCGGGTTAAGCCCGTCTCCCTCAGTCCCCTGATGCCTCCAGCTCCTGATCCTCCGCCTCCCGTGATGGTGGATGGTCCCCCCCAGTGGCAGGTCCGCCGGTTGATGGGCGTTCGACGGCGGGGTCGGGGGTTCCAGTACCTGGTGGACTGGGAGGGTTACGGCCCTGAGGAGCGGAGCTGGGTCTCCCGGCAGCTCATCGTGGATCCCGGCTTGATCACTGACTTCCATCGTGCCCATCCTGACGAGCCGGGTCGGCCTGGTCGCCGGGTGGCTCCCGTGGAGGGGGGGGTACTGTGAGGTTTTTGTCCATTGCTCACTTACTCGCTCTGTTCCTTTAAGCCTACTCGCTCTGTTCCTTTTGTTTTCTGTTGATCAATTGCATTCCCCTATTCACACGCTTCTTCCCATAGACGCCGTTGATTGGTGCTCCCCCAACCACACGCTTGTCAATCACATCCCTCAGCTGTCACAGCTTGTCAATTAAGCATTCCCTTATTATTTATACCCCGTTTCCCCATTCAAGTTTTGTTGGATCGTTTTGATATTTCAGTAGCATTCGCCGTTCCTGCTGTGCCTGCTGTTTTTCCCTGTGCTTTGCCTCCAGGATATTCAAGAAGTATTCCGCTTGGACACCCATTTCCCGTGGCGACGCGCTCGCCCCGTTTTGATCCTACTCTCTTTACGCACAGCGCCTGGGTGAGTTTTTATGACTGTCTTTGATCCTATTCGTTTTCGTGTGTTTAAATGACACTGAAGATATCCTGCTTTTTGTCAGACAGTCACTCACCCAGCGTTCAGCTTTTTTGGATTGTTCATTGGGATAATATTTGGCCTTAACATCGCTCACTGTGTGTTCACACACCGAAGATATAATCACTTGGATTTGTATTTGGGACTTCGCTCACAGTGTTTATTTGCACCGAAGATTTCTATCACGTGGATTTGTGTTTGGGACGTTACTCACAGTGTGTATATACACCGAAGATTCAGTCACTTGGATTACTCTGTTTTTTGGTACAAGTCACCTCCCCTGTCACCTGCTCTGTTCCCAACTGTACTCTGAGCTAACCCGCTCCCTCTCTCCCTCTCGGTCCCGTTACCACCTCGGAGATCTGCCGAGAGAAGTCTGCAGAGCGGCTCTGACGTCATCGTCTGCTTCCCCAGACTAACCATCCCGGGAGAAGCTGCAGAGCAGCAACATTCATCTATGCTTGTATCCCAGTCTTTGTCTGTTCTCTACCAAGTCTATGCTGTTTATTTAGTGTAAATAAACAAGCCCTTGTTTTTGGCAACTCTGAATCTACTCTCTTGTGTCGTTGCGTTTGGGGTCGGTGTCAAACCATAACACAATACACACAATTGTTAAGGGGATGCAGACCAGAGGAATACGTTTGTCTTGTTTACAGGGGATCCCCACCTCCATTTCAGCATTAGTGAAATTCCTACGTCGTTACTTAGACTTAGAGGCAGCTGCGCCTCTCCCTACCGTGTCAGAACGGCGCTTTGACATTTCAGCGAGGGTTTGCACACTGCCCAATTGACTGCTTTATAAGGACTGTCGGGGGCGTGGTTTGTATGCAAATGAGCTGAACGGGAACGCGTTTTGGAGTTTACGACATAATGCCATTCTCCAAGCAGATATCAGATCATATAATTTCTGCTACCGTTTCAGCCACTAAAGACATATCTCCAGCACGTTCAGGACTCAGAGTGTACTTGTCATAGATTATCTCTCAGTGGTTCCAAGATAAGTCTTCCAGGATATATCTTTGAAACATTTTCAGGAATGAGACCCATTGTCTACAGCAATGATTTGCCTGGGACATCTAGGGGGGCAGGGCGTGCCCAAGCCTGGTCCAGCTCAAGAAATGACCCAGACAGGTGAGAGACTTATTATGGATGTTTATTGCTTTTTTTTATTATTACTAGGTTTGCAGACTTTGTATGCAATATATACAGAATGGAATATTCCCCATTGCAATGTTTAGTGCAACATGTTTATTCGTGTTGATACACAGGTTCTCCATGGTATCAATGGTGAAATGCGCATGAAGAGCTGCGATGTCGCCCTCTGTCTCATTATAGACAGAAACTGTTTTACTGCGTGGCACAATTGAGCATTGAATGAACACACACACACACGCATGCATACACACACACACACGCACGCACGCACGCACGCACACACACACACACACACACACACACACACACACACACACACACACACATGTGTGTTATGGTTTGAAACCGACCCCAACAGCACGGCACAGACAGGTAGTTCAGAGTTAGCCAAAGACTAGGGCGTATTTATTTCTGAAACAGGAATGAGCGAAATAACAATAAGAACAACAAAGGGGAGAATGTTCTTGGCAGAGTTGTCTGCGGCTCTGCAGATCGTCCCGGTATTGAGATGGTGAAGCGGCGTAGCGCCACTGCCTCTGCGGCTCTGCAGCTACTCCAGGATCCAACTCGGGGAGGAACGGAGAGGGAGAAAGAGTGGTCAATAAACAAGCCAACGGAATACAGAGGCAGTCCAGTCCTCCTTAGCTGAGTCCAGTATAATCACACGTGACTTAATCTTCAGTGTTACCAACACACAAGTTTAGCTGAGCCCAGTACAATCACACGTGACTTAATCTTCAGTGTTACCAACACACAAGTTTAGCTGAGTCCAGTACAAAACAAAAACGGCAAATCTTCAGTGTTATCCAAACACACAGAAAACAGAGAATCCAAAAGGTTCGTTCCAAAAACTCACCAAAGCGCAAATACGCAAAGCGGGCAACGAGGCACAGCTCCAACGGATGATAGAGAAACACAACAGCGGCGACTTCCATAGACGTCCTGAAGAAAAACAGACGAGGCACGACAACGGGGGGAACAGGCAGTAGCAGTGGTAATCCAAAACGACCCGACCACGATTGACAGAAAGACCCGAGTATATGAAGGGCTCTGGAGCGCTGATTACAAACAAACGACAGGTGCGTGATGGCAATTGGTAATTGACCTAGAAGCGTGTGGCGGCAATGAGCCAATCCCCCTCACAGTACCTTGAATCGTGTGGCGGGAATGGGCCAATCCTCACAGTACCCCCCCCCCCCCTCCACGGGAGCCACCCGGCGACCAGCCCGGCCCGGCCTGTCCGGATGGGAACGATGGAAGTCGGTGATCAGGTCGGGGTCCATGATGAGCTGGCGGGAGACCCAGCTCCGTTCCTCCGGGCCGTATCCCTCCCAGTCCACCAGGTACTGGAACCCCCGTCCCCGCCGTCGGACGTCCATAAGCCAACGGACCTGCCACTGGGGGTGTCCGTCCACCATCTCGGGAGGAGGCGGGTCCCGGGAAGGGGAGCCCCAGAGCGGAGGTCGATGGCACAGTCGTAAGGCCGGTGAGGCGGAAGGGCCTGAGCCCGGGACTTACTGAAAACCTCCTCGAGGTTGTGGTATTCGGGGGGAATAGTCGAGAGGTCCGGGGGCGGCTCACAAAGGGAACTCCGGGGCGAGGGACTGGACGCTGCCTGAAGACACTGGGCATGACAGGAGGAGCTCCACCCCCTGATGGTACCGGAGGACCAGGCGATGTGGGGCTCATGCAGCGCGAGCCAGGGCCGACCCAGGACTACTGGGACAAGAGGGGATCTGGTGATAAAAAAACTGGAGTCTCTCAACGTGGTTACCAGCAATGGTGAGAAGGACTGGACAGGTGCGTTGAGTGATGTCAGCCAGGCGGTGCTGGTCCAACGCGAACACCTCCAAGGGTCTCTCGAGGTCCTCAAGTGGAATGTTGGCCTGGGTGGCAACTCGAAATCCAGGAAACTCTGATCAGCACCCGAGTCAATGAGTGCCTCCACCGTCGCCCGTTGGTCCGCCCAGGCTAGGGTGACGCTCGTCAGACGGTTAGGTGGTGCACAGGTGTGGGAACAAGAAAAACGGCTCACCAGGATCTCCCGGGGTCCCGGCGAGCCTGGTCTTTTGGCCGGGTGGGGCAATTGGAGATACGGTGTCCATCCCGGCCGCAGTAGAGGCAAAGGCCGGACCTGAACCTGGCCTCCCGTTCAGCCTGGCTAAGGTGTGTGCGTCCCAGCTGCATGGGTTCCTCCTCGGGCACCGAACGGGAGGGGAAGGGGCCACCAGTTGCATAGGGAGCAGGATGGACCGCAGTACCGTCATGAGTGCGGGGGGTCTGGGGAACGTCTGGGGGTCCCAGTCAGGCTCTCTCACGCCTTCTCTCCCGGAGGCGTCCGTTGATGCGAATTGCGAGGTCGAATAGGCCCTCGAGGGAATCGGGCTCCTCACGGGTCGCGAGCTAGTCCCTTACTGCGTCGTTGAGCCCCCTCAGGAAGGTGAGACGAAGCGCTTGATCGTTCCAACCGCTCTCCGTTGCGGCCACTATGAACTACAGCGTGTAGTCGGTGACACTGTCACTGCCCTGCCGGAAGGTGCCCAACCGAGCTCCTGGGTCCTGGCCACGAGCTGGGTGATGGAAAACCCTGCGGAGCTCTGCCACGAAGTATTGCATGATGAATGTGGCACAATCCTCGAAGTTACCGTTAAAAAAACGTGGTTCGGAGAGACGGGGCTCCCGAGGTGCGAGGTCGGGAGGCGCGGGGTCCGCCACGGCTGCGGGTGGTGCTCTGGCCGAGACTCCTGGAGTAGGTGGGGTTACAAGCAGGGCGTTAAATGCTTCACTCAACGTCTGTAGTTGGTGCAGAATATCAGCCTGCTGATTACCCTGGGCTGTCTGCAGGGTAGCCAGAGAGCTAAGGGACTCCTGAATAGGCTGGACCTGGGCCCGGAGGTCCTGCACAGCAGCCGCAGCCGCATATAACTGTGGTCGTTGGTCAATTCGATCTGGACCACCAACGCTGCTTTGACCCTGTCTGTGTCGGCTGGGGTCGTCATGGTCGGGTCGTAATGTTATGGTTTGAAACCGACCCCAACAGCACGGCACAGACAGGTAGTTCAGAGTTAGCCAAAGACTAGGGCGTATTTATTTCTGAAACAGGAATGAGCGAAATAACAATAAGAACAACAAAGGGGAGAATGTTCTTGGCAGAGTAGTCTGCGGCTCTGCAGATCGTCCCGGTATTGAGATGGTGAAGCGGCGTAGCGCCACTGCCTCTGCGGCTCTGCAGCTACTCCAGGATCCAACTCGGGGAGGAAGGGAGAGGGAGAGAGAGTGGTCAATAAACAAGCCAACGGAATACAGAGGCAGTCCAGTCCTCCTTAGCTGAGTCCAGTATAATCACACGTGACTTAATCTTCAGTGTTACCAACACACAAGTTTAGCTGAGCCCAGTACAATCACACGTGACTTAATCTTCAGTGTTACCAACACACAAGTTTAGCTGAGTCCAGTACAAAACAAAAACGGCAAATCTTCAGTGTTATCCAAACACACAGAAAACAGAGAATCCAAAAGGTTTGTTCCAAAAACTCACCAAAGCGCAAATGCGCAAAGCGGGCAACGAGGCACAGCTCCAACGGATGATAGAGAAACACAACAGCGGCGACTTCCATTGACGTCCTGAAGAAAAACAGACGAGGCACAACAACGGGGGGAACAGGCAGTAGCAGTGGTAATCCAAAACGACCCGACCACGATTGACAGAAAGACCCGAGTATATGAAGGGCTCTGGAGCGCTGATTACAAACAAACGACAGGTGCGTGATGGCAATTGGTAATTGACCTAGAAGCGTGTGGTGGCAATGAGCCAATCCCCCTCACAGTACCTTGAAGCGTGTGGCGGGAATGGGCCAATCCTCACACATGTGTAGTGTATTTTTTTTTTATGATCCGCCTCAGGCATCCTGCACTCTATATGACTGCACTCTAGTCATATGTGTACTGTATATATGTATATTGAATATCCCACTTTACTTATTTTTTACTTTTTTACTGTAAACCTTTTTTTTTTTTTTACTTTTTTTGTAAAAAACTTACTTTTACTGACTTTTTGTTAAAAAAAAAACATGCTGGTGATCATTTCCAGTTGAGAATAAAAATGTCGTCTGTGTTTATTACCTGTGTATGGAGAAAATAATGCTTTGTAAATTGAATTATGTTCTGTTCTCTTTTGTTTATGTAAATATGCTACCTGAGGGTGCATTTCCACCGTTTTATATGCTTGATTGAATATGTTTGCATTGGTTCATAGTAAAAATAACACATTTTCTCAATCCGATTTTGTGTTTTGTGTTATGCAGTATACAGTATTATACAGTATGAAAACTAACTGTCAGGTCATATATGTGAGGCTGTGCTGAAAAAAAGGATACCAAACATACCATGGTAAAACATTTTAAAATGGGAATTATACAATTTAAATCAAAATTAGCTAAAACATTGAAAATATCCCACAAATGTGCACGTTTGTTATTGTTATTATTATTATTGATTGTTAGCTAATGTAGCATCCTGAATATTCTGCTAAGTATTCAGAAGTGCTGACTAACTGTTACTTCCCTTGTGTGTGTATAAAGTGTGATAAACAGTGTTACTTTTGATATCTCGCCCGGACTACTAATGACGCGAGTTTCTCCTCCTTTCACCGGCTGGAATATGGATTATAAACAGAAGCTGATTCATATTCGATCCACCCAGTTCTCTTCCTGTGGGGCTAGGTGGCGGTGCCAGCAGGGTGCGGCAGGTGGCAGGCGGAGCGTGGAGTGAAGCAAGCGACGAGGAAGAGGAAATCACCTGGAGGTGAGGGGAACCGGAAGAGAAACTGCACCCAAGGACCAACGTCCATAGGTAGCGTGTTATAGTAGCAGTGTGTACGGTATATGTAGCATGCTGCTAACGGCTATATTGACTCCAGTGTACACCGAGCGCGAGGCGCTGAAGAAGACCGGTGGTGTAGCCAGCCACGTTGCGCAACAGTATAACCGTGTAGCAGATGGGCTGTTTGGGACCCAGAGAGTAGCTTCAGTTTAAGGTAGGGCAAGTGTATGGCTGCGCGTCAACCCAGCGCCGGCTGTCAACAACCAGCCTTCGCCGGCGTTTCGACGTCTGCTCTGCTCCGGCGGTCGACAGCCCAGCACGGGAGTTCTTCTTGCATGACCTGCAAGAGCGGATGCGACGCCTTCAGGACAGAGACCCCGGGCAGGTCCCCGGTCCTGCCGGCCGGCTGCAGGAGCAGTTCGTGCTCGGCCTGAGGGACCAGATGCTGAGACGGGAGGTGCGGAGGTATGTGAGGGAGGACGGGACGCGGACGCTCCCCCAAGTGATGCTGGCGGCGATCGACTGGTCAGAAGATGAGGTGGTCCTGCCTCCCGCGAGGGGTGCCGCCCGGGGCAGGATACACGGCGTTGCCGTGGAGAGACGCGAGCCACCTTTGGACATAGCCGCACTCCAGGAGTCCATCCGACAGCTCTTCGCCGGCCAGGAGCGGTTGGGCGTGTGCATGGAGCAGCTCTTCCAGGCGTTTCAACAGGAGCGAGACACGCCCCAGAGAGGTTTCGCCGGAAGCCGACGGAGGGGAGACGTGCCCTCTACCCCGCGCAGACTACCCCTCCGGAGCGAGGATGGGAGACTGATCTGCTACACCTGTCAACAGCCTGGCCATATCGGCCGCGAGTGCCCTCTCGCGATGGGAGAACCGCGCCCGACAAAAGCACCGGGCGGTGAGGTTCCTCTCCCACAAGTACAGGGCGCCACCCACACAGCAGCAGGCGGGTCGTCCGACCTGGCGACCGCCAGACAATGGTCTGAGGGGGGAGGTGTGGTGGCGTGCCGTAGTATTCGTAGGATTCGATACCACTGCGGCCAGCCAGACGAAAGCGCTGGCGCCCGGCTGCGCATCCCGATGCGGTCAGAACCGGAGGCTGTACCCAGGAGACAGAACTATTACGGAGGCTTCTGACCAAGGGGTTCCCCCCGTCCCAGGCTGGTGCGAGACAGAAAGGAGAACAAGGGGAACAGGTCGGAAGGAGGTCAAGGGGGCGAGGACGGCCCGGACCAGGGGCCTCGTCGGCGCCGCTACCGCCGCAACTTCAACTACCGCCGCAGATGCTCACCGGCCGGCGACAAGCCGGGCCCAGAGGGCGGTGATGGAAACGTCAAGGGGATGTCAGTGTTCACGGTTCGTCCCGAAAGAGGGGGCCCCGAAAGGACCGCGCATAGAGATCGGAGCCAGATCTGCTCCTTCCCGGCCTCCGACCCGGAAGAGCGGACGAGGGTCCCCCGGAGGATCCCGAGGAGATCGCGGAGCTTATCCGAATCAGACGTGGGGGGTGCCTTCGTTTACCCTCGAGAACCGCATCCTAGGGCGTGTAACCACCCCGGGCCCCTGCGGGACGCCCCTGAAGAGGCAGCGAACGCCGAGTCAGAGGTGGAGTCGACCCCCTCAGGAGAGGAGGGGGAAGACGGCCGAGACGGAGTCGAAGAGGAGGCCGCTGGCGGTCCACCGATGGCCCCGGAGGGTGAGGCTGTGGTCCATGGCCCGCCAACGGGCACGGAAGAATCCGACACGGAGTCAGACGCGTGGGGGGTCGAGCAAACCCGGCCCCAGAGGGACAGCAGAGGTCAGCTACCCGCTCGGTATTTCCAGGACTATGTGCTAAGGTGTGTTAATGAAACAAGGTGTGAAACTGTTGGTTTAAGGACCGTTTTCATGTGATTAAACTGGTTTCATTGAAGTAACTTGCAGATGACTTGGCAAGTTTAAAGTGGGGGGAAATGTAGCATCCTGAATATTCTGCTAAGTATTCAGAAGTGCTGACTAACTGTTACTTCCCTTGTGTGTGTATAAAGTGTGATAAACAGTGTTACTTTTGATATCTCGCCCGGACTACTAATGACGCGAGGTTCTCCTTTCACCGGCTGGAATATGGATTATAAACAGAAGCTGATTCATATTCGATCCACCCAGTTCTCTTCCTGTGGGGCTAGGTGGCGGTGCCAGCAGGGGGTGGCAGGCGGAGCGTGGAGAGAAGCAAGCGACGAGGAAGAGGAAATCACCTGGAGGTGAGGGGAACCGGAAGACCTCTTCGGCGTGGGATGTAGCCGTGAACGGTCACAGCTACAACGGGAGGTGCTTTGGAATAGCCCCATTAAAGAACCACCAGAGAGCCCCGCCGGAGCGAGTGACGGGTGACGAGACATACTTGCCAGTGACGGGTTATTCTAGAAGTACCCGTGATAGTGCGTGAGTAAGAGAAACTGGACCCAAGGACCAACGTCCATAGGTAGCCTGTTATAGTAGCAGTGTGTACGGTATATGTAGCATGCTGCTAACGGCTATATTGACTGCAGTGTACACCGAGCGCGAGGCGCTGAAGAAGACCGGTGGTGTAGCCAGCCACGTTGAGCAACAGTATAACCATGTAGCAGGTGGGCTGTTTGGGACCCAGAGAGTAGCTTCAGTTTAAGGTAGGGCAAGTGTATGGCTGCGCGTCAACCCAGCGCCGGCTGTCAACAACCAGCCTTCGCCGGCGTTTCGACGTCTGCTCTGCTCCGGCGGTCGACAGCCCAGCACGGGAGTTCTTCCGTCCAGCAGAGGTCGCCATCACCCAGCACACGCTCTCAGCCAGCTACTGCCCCTCTGCTTCAGCCCCGCTTGCTAGCGCCCGCGACGAGAGCGTTCAACGCCATCTTGCTACCTGGACGGTGGTGGCACGGCGAGGCCGCCATTTTGGTTGAGTACAATCGAGCATCGAGGCTCCGGATCTATTACACAGTACACAGTGTGGTGCGGCCTACGGGCGAAGCTAATGGTTGCTAACTACAGTTCATAGGGGTACCCCATAAACCTTACATGCCGGCATTAGCATAGGACTTTTGTTCTGGTACAGTGGGCCCACATTTTTGATTTCCTTTGAGTGTGATAACGTGTTGGTTCTTTAATAATAATTCCCATTCAATTAACCCTTTCCCTGTGGGGAGGAGGTATTATTCTTGCCATATAATTAAAGCCTAGAGGTATTATACAGGGTACCGACCCAGACGTGGGTGATGAGTCAAACACATTGAAGTATATTATCCCTGATACTAACCCAGAGGTGGGTGTATAATATACGTGTCTACAAGGTATTGAGTTACACACGGAGCTATAGTGGGACTTCAGTCCATTCGACCACTCCTATTAAATAATTGTAACTGAACAGTACAATTAATATAAAGACTTAAATGGGGTTCTGTGTGCGTGTCCATTCCTGTGCCCAGTATTAACTATTTTGGTGTGGGTAATGTATATATACCATTAACTCCTTCCTATCCAACTCTCCCCTTTTCATTGGAAGGTTTCTAGTGGTCATCAAGGGAGGGTACTGCTTGCGGGAGGAACAAATCTAATTAGGCATATCAGTCACTAGGTGTGGGAGGGTTAAAGGAGGTATTCAGGGAAGTGAGAGCGAGTTGGGGAGTACTGCTGACCGCCCCAGAGAGGCGAGGAAGACCAGAGTACCAGACCAGGTTGGTAAATCCCGGGCCCCATTCACTCCCACTACCGGACCCCAGTTTCACGCTCCAGGCCCAAAGGCGAGGGTGCCGTCAGACGGAGCTCTGCTGTGTCCAGCTACATTGTGACTGCCAGCAACTGTTCCCACAAAGCAGGGATAATCCACCCTGCTACATTTGGCATCACGAACAGGATCAACATCCTAACTTACTCCCTTGACCGGGACCCGTAGAGAGACCCACGATGTCCGAAGAGGAGACCCACGCCGCGCAGGAGATGGCGGCGAAGTTTGAGGAGCTGCAGGAGGAGTGTCGGACTCAGGCGGCACTACTAAAGCAGCAAGCCGCAGCGATGAAGGAGTTGACTGAACAGGCCCTCCAAGAGAATCGCTACACTCAGGCGGCCCTACAGGAGCAACGAGAGGGCCAGGACGCCGCCGCCGAGGTAAAGAAGGAGGAGGCCGAAACCATGGAGGAATTGGCCGCACAGGTGAAGGCCCTGGCGAACAGAACCCACACACACGCCGGCCTCCTGGACCGACAGGCGCTGGCCCTGGAAAAGACCCAAGCCGATCTCGACCGGGACGGCCGCGAACCCCGCACCGGCCCCTCTACCGTGTACGTCCAACGGGACCGAAAGTGCAGCGTGTTCGGAGGGGGAAAAGAGAGAGGAGAGCCGCCGGTGGAGGACTGGATCCGGGACGTGAAAGTGCATTTCCGGATCAGGAGAGTGCCCGGCGACGAACAGGCGGGGTTCGTACAACAGCATCTAAAAGGCGAGGCTAAACGGACGGTGCGCTTCGTGATGGAAGGGACCGCCCCAGAGCCGGACGACATGTTCCGATTGCTACAGGAGACGTACGGGGACAAGACCCCAGTCAGTGTTTGCCTGGGAGAGTTCCTCGACCGCCGACAAGCTGATGGGGAGCGCATACGGGAGTTTGCATATGACCTGCAAGAGCGGATGCGACGCCTTCAGGACAGAGACCCCGGGCAGGTCCCCGGTCCTGCCGGCCGGCTGCAGGAGCAGTTTGTGCTCGGCCTGAGGGACCAGATGCTGAGACGGGAGGTGCGGAGGTATGTGAGAGAGGACGGGACGCGGACGCTCCCCCAAGTGATGCTGGCGGCGATCGACTGGTCAGAAGATGAGGTGGTCCTGCCTCCCGCGAGGGGTGCCGCCCGGGGCAGGATACACGGCGTTGCCGTGGAGAGACGCGAGCCACCTTTGGACATAGCCGCACTCCAGGAGTCCATTCGACAGCTCTTCGCCGGCCAGGAGCGGTTGGGCGTGTGCATGGAGCAGCTCTTCCAGGCGTTTCAACAGGAGCGAGACACGCCCCAGAGAGGTTTCGCCGGAAGCCGACGGAGGGGAGACGTGCCCTCTACCCCGCGCAGACTACCCCTCCGGAGCGAGGATGGGAGACTGATCTGCTACACCTGTCAACAGCCTGGCCATATCGGCCGCGAGTGCCCTCTCGCGATGGGAGAACCGCGCCCGACAAAAGCACCGGGCGGTGAGGTTCCTCTCCCACAAGTACAGGGCGCCACCCACACAGCAGCAGGCGGGTCGTCCGACCTGGCGACCGCCAGACAATGGTCTGAGGGGGGAGGTGTGGTAGCGTGCAGTAGTATTCGTAGGATTCGATACCACTGCGGCCAGCCAGACGAAAGCGCTGGCGCCCGGCTGCGCATCCCGATGCGGTCAGAACCGGAGGCTGTACCCAGGAGACAGAACTATTAAGGAGGCTTCCGACCAAGGGGTTCCCCCCGTCCCAGGCTGGTGCGAGACAGAAAGGAGAACAAGGGGAACAGGTCGGAAGGAGGTCAAGGGGGCGAGGACGGCCCGGACCAGGGGCCTCGTCGGCGCCGCTACCGCCGCAACTTCAACTACCGCCGCAGATGCTCACCGGCCGGCGACAAGCCGGGCCCAGAGGGCGGCGATGGAAACGTCAAGGGGACGTCAGTGTTCACGGTTCGTCCCGAAAGAGGGGGCCCCGAAAGGACCGTGCATAGAGATCGGAGCCAGATCTGCTCCTTCCCGGCCTCCGACCCGGAAGAGCGGACGAGGGTCCCCCCGGAGGATCCCGAGGAGATCGCGGAGCTTATCCGAATCAGACGTGGGGGGTGCCTTCGTTTACCCTCGAGAACCGCATCCTAGGGCGTGTAACCACCCCGGGCCCCTGCGGGACGCCCCTGAAGAGGCAGCGAACGCCGAGTCAGAGGTGGAGTCGACCCCCTCAGGAGAGGAGGGGGAAGACGGCGGAGACGGAGTCGAAGAGGAGGCCGCTGGCGGTCCACCGATGGCCCCGGAGGGTGAGGCTGTGGTCCATGACCCGCCAACGGGCACGGAAGAATCCGACACGGAGTCAGACGCGTGGGGGGTCGAGCAAACCCGGCCCCAGAGGGACAGCAGAGGTCAGCTACCCGCTCGGTATTTCCAGGACTATGTGCTAAGGTGTGTTAATGAAACAAGGTGTGAAACTGTTGGTTTAAGGACCGTTTTCATGTGATTAAACTGGTTTCATTGAAGTAACTTGCAGATGACTTGGCAAGTTTAAAGTGGGGGGAAATGTAGCATCCTGAATATTCTGCTAAGTATTCAGAAGTGCTGACTAACTGTTACTTCCCTTGTGTGTGTATAAAGTGTGATAAACAGTGTTACTTTTGATATCTCGCCCGGACTACTAATGACGCGAGGTTCTCCTCCTTTCACCGGCTGGAATATGGATTATAAACAGAAGCTGATTCATATTCGATCCACCCAGTTCTCTTCCTGTGGGGCTAGGTGGCGGTGCCAGCAGGGGGTGGCAGGCGGAGCGTGGAGAGAAGCAAGCGACGAGGAAGAGGAAATCACCTGGAGGTGAGGGGAACCGGAAGACCTCTTCGGCGTGGGATGTAGCCGTGAACGGTCACAGCTACAACGGGAGGTGCTTTGGAATAGCCCCATTAAAGAACCACCAGAGAGCCCCGCCGGAGCGAGTGACGGGTGACGAGACATACTTGCCAGTGACGGGTTATTCTAGAAGTACCCGTGATAGTGCGTGAGTAAGAGAAACTGGACCCAAGGACCAACGTCCATAGGTAGCCTGTTATAGTAGCAGTGTGTACGGTATATGTAGCATGCTGCTAACGGCTATATTGACTGCAGTGTACACCGATCGCGAGGCGCTGAAGAAGACCGGTGGTGTAGCCAGCCACGTTGCGCAACAGTATAACCATGTAGCAGGTGGGCTGTTTGGGACCCAGAGAGTAGCTTCAGTTTAAGGTAGGGCAAGTGTATGGCTGCGCGTCAACCCAGCGCCGGCTGTCAACAACCAGCCTTCGCCGGCGTTTCGACGTCTGCTCTGCTCCGGCGGTCGACAGCCCAGCACGGGAGTTCTTCCGTCCAGCAGAGGTCGCCATCACCCAGCACACGCTCTCCGCCAGCTACTGCCCCTCTGCTTCAGCCCCGCTTGCTAGCGCCCGCGACGAGAGCGTTCTACGCCATCTTGCTACCTGGACGGTGGTGGCACGGCGAGGCCGCCATTTTGGTTGAGTACAATCGAGCATCGATGCTCCGGATCTATTACACAGTACACAGTGTGGTGCGGCCTACGGGCGAAGCTAATGGTTGCTAACTACAGTTCATAGGGGTACCCCATAAACCTTACATGCCGGCATTAGCATAGGACTTTTGTTCTGGTACAGTGGGCCCACATTTTTGATTTCCTTTGAGTGTGATAACGTGTTGGTTCTTTAATAATAATTCCTATTCAATTAACCCTTTCCCTGTGGGGAGGAGGTATTATTCTTGCCATATAATTAAAGCCTAGAGGTATTATACAGGGTACCGACCCAGACGTGGGTGATGAGTCAAACACATTGAAGTATATTATCCCTGATACTAACCCAGAGGTGGGTGTATAATATACGTGTCTACAAGGTATTGAGTTACACACGGAGCTATAGTGGGACTTCAGTCCATTCGACCACTCCTATTAAATAATTGTAACTGAACAGTACAATTAATATAAAGACTTAAATGGGGTTCTGTGTGCGTGTCCATTCCTGTGCCCAGTATTAACTATTTTGGTGTGGGTAATGTATATATACCATTAACTCCTTCCTATCCAACTCTCCCCTTTTCATTGGAAGGTTTCTAGTGGTCATCAAGGGAGGGTACTGCTTGCGGGAGGAACAAATCTAATTAGGCATATCAGTCACTAGGTGTGGGAGGGTTAAAGGAGGTATTCAGGGAAGTGAGAGCGAGTTGGGGAGTACTGCTGACCGCCCCGGAGAGGCGAGGAAGACCAGAGTACCAGACCAGGTTGGTAAATCCCAGGCCCCATTCACTCCCACTACCGGACCCCAGTTTCACGCTCCAGGCCCAAAGGCGAGGGTGCCGTCAGACGGAGCTCTGCTGTGTCCAGCTACCTTGTGACTGCCAGCAACTGTTCCCACAAAGCAGGGATAATCCACCCTGCTACATTTGGCATCACGAACAGGATCAACATCATAACTTACTCCCTTGACCGGGACCCGTAGAGAGACCCACGATGTCCGAAGAGGAGACCCACGCCGCGCAGGAGATGGCGGCGAAGTTTGAGGAGCTGCAGGAGGAGTGTCGGACTCAGGCGGCACTACTAAAGCAGCAAGCCGCAGCGATGAAGGAGTTGACTGAACAGGCCCTCCAAGAGAATCGCTACACTCAGGCGGCCCTACAGGAGCAACGAGAGGGCCAGGACGCCGCCGCCGAGGTAAAGAAGGAGGAGGCCGAAACCATGGAGGAATTGGCCGCACAGGTGAAGGCCCTGGCGAACAGAACCCACACACACGCCGGCCTCCTGGACCGACAGGCGCTGGCCCTGGAAAAGACCCAAGCCGATCTCGACCGGGACGGCCGCGAACCCCGCACCGGCCCCTCTACCGTGTACGTCCAACGGGACCGAAAGTGCAGCGTGTTCGGAGGGGGAAAAGAGAGAGGAGAGCCGCCGGTGGAGGACTGGATCCGGGATGTGAAAGTGCATTTCCGGATCAGGAGAGTGCCCGGCGACGAACAGGCGGGGTTCGTACAACAGCATCTAAAAGGCGAGGCTAAACGGACGGTGCGCTTCGTGATGGAAGGGACCGCCCCAGAGCCGGACGACATGTTCCGATTGCTACAGGAGACGTACGGGGACAAGACCCCAGTCAGTGTTCGCCTGGGAGAGTTCCTCGACCGCCGACAAGCTGATGGGGAGCGCATACGGGAGTTTGCATATGACCTGCAAGAGCGGATGCGACGCCTTCAGGACAGAGACCCCGGGCAGGTCCCCGGTCCTGCCGGCCGGCTGCAGGAGCAGTTTGTGCTCGGCCTGAGGGACCAGATGCTGAGACGGGAGGTGCGGAGGTATGTGAGAGAGGACGGGACGCGGACGCTCCCCCAAGTGATGCTGGCGGCGATCGACTGGTCAGAAGACGAGGTGGTCCTGCCTCCCGCGAGGGGTGCCGCCCGGGGCAGGATACACGGCGTTGCCGTGGAGAGACGCGAGCCACCTTTGGACATAGCCGCACTCCAGGAGTCCATTCGACAGCTCTTCGCCGGCCAGGAGCGGTTGGGCGTGTGCATGGAGCAGCTCTTCCAGGCGTTTCAACAGGAGCGAGACACGCCCCAGAGAGGTTTCGCCGGAAGCCGACGGAGGGGAGACGTGCCCTCTACCCCGCGCAGACTACCCCTCCGGAGCGAGGATGGGAGACTGATCTGCTACACCTGTCAACAGCCTGGCCATATCGGCCGCGAGTGCCCTCTCGCGATGGGAGAACCGCGCCCGACAAAAGCACCGGGCGGTGAGGTTCCTCTCCCACAAGTACAGGGCGCCACCCACACAGCAGCAGGCGGGTCGTCCGACCTGGCGACCGCCAGACAATGGTCTGAGGGGGGAGGTGTGGTAGCGTGCAGTAGTATTCGTAGGATTCGATACCACTGCGGCCAGCCAGACGAAAGCGCTGGCGCCCGGCTGCGCATCCCGATGCGGTCAGAACCGGAGGCTGTACCCAGGAGACAGAACTATTACGGAGGCTTCCGACCAAGGGGTTCCCCCCGTCCCAGGCTGGTGCGAGACAGAAAGGAGAACAAGGGGAACAGGTCGGAAGGAGGTCAAGGGGGCGAGGACGGCCCGGACCAGGGGCCTCGTCGGCGCCGCTACCGCCGCAACTTCAACTACCGCCGCAGATGCTCACCGGCCGGCGACAAGCCGGGCCCAGAGGGCGGCGATGGAAACGTCAAGGGGACGTCAGTGTTCACGGTTCGTCCCGAAAGAGGGGGCCCCGAAAGGACCGTGCATAGAGATCGGAGCCAGATCTGCTCCTTCCCGGCCTCCGACCCGGAAGAGCGGACGAGGGTCCCCCCGGAGGATCCCGAGGAGATCGCGGAGCTTATCCGAATCAGACGTGGGGGGTGCCTTCGTTTACCCTCGAGAACCGCATCCTAGGGCGTGTAACCACCCCGGGCCCCTGCGGGACGCCCCTGAAGAGGCAGCGAACGCCGAGTCAGAGGTGGAGTCGACCCCCTCAGGAGAGGAGGGGGAAGACGGCGGAGACGGAGTCGAAGAGGAGGCCGCTGGCGGTCCACCGATGGCCCCGGAGGGTGAGGCTGTGGTCCATGACCCGCCAACGGGCACGGAAGAATCCGACACGGAGTCAGACGCGTGGGGGGTCGAGCAAACCCGGCCCCAGAGGGACAGCAGAGGTCAGCTACCCGCTCGGTATTTCCAGGACTATGTGCTAAGGTGTGTTAATGAAACAAGGTGTGAAACTGTTGGTTTAAGGACCGTTTTCATGTGATTAAACTGGTTTCATTGAAGTAACTTGCAGATGACTTGGCAAGTTTAAAGTGGGGGGAAATGTAGCATCCTGAATATTCTGCTAAGTATTCAGAAGTGCTGACTAACTGTTACTTCCCTTGTGTGTGTATAAAGTGTGATAAACAGTGTTACTTTTGATATCTCGCCCGGACTACTAATGACGCGAGGTTCTCCTCCTTTCACCGGCTGGAATATGGATTATAAACAGAAGCTGATTCATATTCGATCCACCCAGTTCTCTTCCTGTGGGGCTAGGTGGCGGTGCCAGCAGGGGGTGGCAGGCGGAGCGTGGAGAGAAGCAAGCGACGAGGAAGAGGAAATCACCTGGAGGTGAGGGGAACCGGAAGACCTCTTCGGCGTGGGATGTAGCCGTGAACGGTCACAGCTACAACGGGAGGTGCTTTGGAATAGCCCCATTAAAGAACCACCAGAGAGCCCCGCCGGAGCGAGTGACGGGTGACGAGACATACTTGCCAGTGACGGGTTATTCTAGAAGTACCCGTGATAGTGCGTGAGTAAGAGAAACTGGACCCAAGGACCAACGTCCATAGGTAGCCTGTTATAGTAGCAGTGTGTACGGTATATGTAGCATGCTGCTAACGTCCATAGGTAGCCTGTTATAGTAGCAGTGTGTACGGTATATGTAGCATGCTGCTAACGGCTATATTGACTGCAGTGTACACCGAGCGCGAGGCGCTGAAGAAGACCGGTGGTGTAGCCAGCCACGTTGCGCAACAGTATAACCATGTAGCAGGTGGGCTGTTTGGGACCCAGAGAGTAGCTTCAGTTTAAGGTAGGGCAAGTGTATGGCTGCGCGTCAACCCAGCGCCGGCTGTCAACAACCAGCCTTCGCCGGCGTTTCGACGTCTGCTCTGCTCCGGCGGTCGACAGCCCAGCACGGGAGTTCTTCCGTCCAGCAGAGGTCGCCATCACCCAGCACACGCTCTCCGCCAGCTACTGCCCCTCTGCTTCAGCCCCGCTTGCTAGCGCCCGCGACGAGAGCGTTCTACGCCATCTTGCTACCTGGACGGTGGTGGCACGGCGAGGCCGCCATTTTGGTTGAGTACAATCGAGCATCGATGCTCCGGATCTATTACACAGTACACAGTGTGGTGCGGCCTACGGGCGAAGCTAATGGTTGCTAACTACAGTTCATAGGGGTACCCCATAAACCTTACATGCCGGCATTAGCATAGGACTTTTGTTCTGGTACAGTGGGCCCACATTTTTGATTTCCTTTGAGTGTGATAACGTGTTGGTTCTTTAATAATAATTCCCATTCAATTAACCCTTTCCCTGTGGGGAGGAGGTATTATTCTTGCCATATAATTAAAGCCTAGAGGTATTATACAGGGTACCGACCCAGACGTGGGTGATGAGTCAAACACATTGAAGTATATTATCCCTGATACTAACCCAGAGGTGGGTGTATAATATACGTGTCTACAAGGTATTGAGTTACACACGGAGCTATAGTGGGACTTCAGTCCATTCGACCACTCCTATTAAATAATTGTAACTGAACAGTACAATTAATATAAAGACTTAAATGGGGTTCTGTGTGCGTGTCCATTCCTGTGCCCAGTATTAACTATTTTGGTGTGGGTAATGTATATATACCATTAACTCCTTCCTATCCAACTCTCCCCTTTTCATTGGAAGGTTTCTAGTGGTCATCAAGGGAGGGTACTGCTTGCGGGAGGAACAAATCTAATTAGGCATATCAGTCACTAGGTGTGGGAGGGTTAAAGGAGGTATTCAGGGAAGTGAGAGCGAGTTGGGGAGTACTGCTGACCGCCCCGGAGAGGCGAGGAAGACCAGAGTACCAGACCAGGTTGGTAAATCCCAGGCCCCATTCACTCCCACTACCGGACCCCAGTTTCACGCTCCAGGCCCAAAGGCGAGGGTGCCGTCAGACGGAGCTCTGCTGTGTCCAGCTACCTTGTGACTGCCAGCAACTGTTCCCACAAAGCAGGGATAATCCACCCTGCTACATTTGGCATCACGAACAGGATCAACATCATAACTTACTCCCTTGACCGGGACCCGTAGAGAGACCCACGATGTCCGAAGAGGAGACCCACGCCGCGCAGGAGATGGCGGCGAAGTTTGAGGAGCTGCAGGAGGAGTGTCGGACTCAGGCGGCACTACTAAAGCAGCAAGCCGCAGCGATGAAGGAGTTGACTGAACAGGCCCTCCAAGAGAATCGCTACACTCAGGCGGCCCTACAGGAGCAACGAGAGGGCCAGGACGCCGCCGCCGAGGTAAAGAAGGAGGAGGCCGAAACCATGGAGGAATTGGCCGCACAGGTGAAGGCCCTGGCGAACAGAACCCACACACACGCCGGCCTCCTGGACCGACAGGCGCTGGCCCTGGAAAAGACCCAAGCCGATCTCGACCGGGACGGCCGCGAACCCCGCACCGGCCCCTCTACCGTGTACGTCCAACGGGACCGAAAGTGCAGCGTGTTCGGAGGGGGAAAAGAGAGAGGAGAGCCGCCGGTGGAGGACTGGATCCGGGACGTGAAAGTGCATTTCCGGATCAGGAGAGTGCCCGGCGACGAACAGGCGGGGTTCGTACAACAGCATCTAAAAGGCGAGGCTAAACGGACGGTGCGCTTCGTGATGGAAGGGACCGCCCCAGAGCCGGACGACATGTTCCGATTGCTACAGGAGACGTACGGGGACAAGACCCCAGTCAGTGTTCGCCTGGGAGAGTTCCTCGACCGCCGACAAGCTGATGGGGAGCGCATACGGGAGTTTGCATATGACCTGCAAGAGCGGATGCGACGCCTTCAGGACAGAGACCCCGGGCAGGTCCCCGGTCCTGCTGGCCGGCTGCAGGAGCAGTTTGTGCTCGGCCTGAGGGACCAGATGCTGAGACGGGAGGTGCGGAGGTATGTGAGAGAGGACGGGACGCGGACGCTCCCCCAAGTGATGCTGGCGGCGATCGACTGGTCAGAAGACGAGGTGGTCCTGCCTCCCGCGAGGGGTGCCGCCCGGGGCAGGATACACGGCGTTGCCGTGGAGAGACGCGAGCCACCTTTGGACATAGCCGCACTCCAGGAGTCCATTCGACAGCTCTTCGCCGGCCAGGAGCGGTTGGGCGTGTGCATGGAGCAGCTCTTCCAGGCGTTTCAACAGGAGCGAGACACGCCCCAGAGAGGTTTCGCCGGAAGCCGACGGAGGGGAGGCGTGCCCTCTACCCCGCGCAGACTACCCCTCCGGAGCGAGGATGGGAGACTGATCTGCTACACCTGTCAACAGCCTGGCCATATCGGCCGCGAGTGCCCTCTCGCGATGGGAGAACCGCGCCCGACAAAAGCACCGGGCGGTGAGGTTCCTCTCCCACAAGTACAGGGCGCCACCCACACAGCAGCAGGCGGGTCGTCCGACCTGGCGACCGCCAGACAATGGTCTGAGGGGGGAGGTGTGGTAGCGTGCAGTAGTATTCGTAGGATTCGATACCACTGCGGCCAGCCAGACGAAAGCGCTGGCGCCCGGCTGCGCATCCCGATGCGGTCAGAACCGGAGGCTGTACCCAGGAGACAGAACTATTACGGAGGCTTCCGACCAAGGGGTTCCCCCCGTCCCAGGCTGGTGCGAGACAGAAAGGAGAACAAGGGGAACAGGTCGGAAGGAGGTCAAGGGGGCGAGGACGGCCCGGACCAGGGGCCTCGTCGGCGCCGCTACCGCCGCAACTTCAACTACCGCCGCAGATGCTCACCGGCCGGCGACAAGCCGGGCCCAGAGGGCGGCGATGGAAACGTCAAGGGGACGTCAGTGTTCACGGTTCGTCCCGAAAGAGGGGGCCCCGAAAGGACCGTGCATAGAGATCGGAGCCAGATCTGCTCCTTCCCGGCCTCCGACCCGGAAGAGCGGACGAGGGTCCCCCCGGAGGATCCCGAGGAGATCGCGGAGCTTATCCGAATCAGACGTGGGGGGTGCCTTCGTTTACCCTCGAGAACCGCATCCTAGGGCGTGTAACCACCCCGGGCCCCTGCGGGACGCCCCTGAAGAGGCAGCGAACGCCGAGTCAGAGGTGGAGTCGACCCCCTCAGGAGAGGAGGGGGAAGACGGCGGAGACGGAGTCGAAGAGGAGGCCGCTGGCGGTCCACCGATGGCCCCGGAGGGTGAGGCTGTGGTCCATGACCCGCCAACGGGCACGGAAGAATCCGACACGGAGTCAGACGCGTGGGGGGTCGAGCAAACCCGGCCCCAGAGGGACAGCAGAGGTCAGCTACCCGCTCGGTATTTCCAGGACTATGTGCTAAGGTGTGTTAATGAAACAAGGTGTGAAACTGTTGGTTTAAGGACCGTTTTCATGTGATTAAACTGGTTTCATTGAAGTAACTTGCAGATGACTTGGCAAGTTTAAAGTGGGGGGAAATGTAGCATCCTGAATATTCTGCTAAGTATTCAGAAGTGCTGACTAACTGTTACTTCCCTTGTGTGTGTATAAAGTGTGATAAACAGTGTTACTTTTGATATCTCGCCCGGACTACTAATGACGCGAGGTTCTCCTACTTTCACCGGCTGGAATATGGATTATAAACAGAAGCTGATTCATATTCGATCCACCCAGTTCTCTTCCTGTGGGGCTAGGTGGCGGTGCCAGCAGGGGGTGGCAGGCGGAGCGTGGAGAGAAGCAAGCGACGAGGAAGAGGAAATCACCTGGAGGTGAGGGGAACCGGAAGACCTCTTCGGCGTGGGATGTAGCCGTGAACGGTCACAGCTACAACGGGAGGTGCTTTGGAATAGCCCCATTAAAGAACCACCAGAGAGCCCCGCTGGAGCGAGTGACGGGTGACGAGACATACTTGCCAGTGACGGGTTATTCTAGAAGTACCCGTGATAGTGCGTGAGTAAGAGAAACTGGACCCAAGGACCAACGTCCATAGGTAGCCTGTTATAGTAGCAGTGTGTACGGTATATGTAGCATGCTGCTAATGGCTATATTGACTGCAGTGTACACCGAGCGCGAGGCGCTGAAGAAGACCGGTGGTGTAGCCAGCCACGTTGCGCAACAGTATAACCATGTAGCAGGTGGGCTGTTTGGGACCCAGAGAGTAGCTTCAGTTTAAGGTAGGGCAAGTGTATGGCTGCGCGTCAACCCAGCGCTGGCTGTCAACAACCAGCCTTCGCCGGCGTTTCGACGTCTGCTCTGCTCCGGCGGTCGATAGCCCAGCACGGGAGTTCTTCCGTCCAGCAGAGGTCGCCATCACCCAGCACACGCTCTCAGCCAGCTACTGCCCCTCTGCTTCAGCCCCGCGACGAGATCGTTCGACGCCATCTTGCTACCTGGACGGTGGTGGCACGGCGAGGCCGCCATTTTGGTTGAGTACAATCGAGCATCGATGCTCCGGATCTATTACACAGTACACAGTGTGGTGCGGCCTACGGGCGAAGCTAATGGTTGCTAACTACAGTTCATAGGGGTACCCCATAAACCTTACATGCCGGCATTAGCATAGGACTTTTATTCTGGTACAGTGGGCCCACATTTTTTATTTCCTTTGAGTGTGATAACGTGTTGGTTCTTTAATAATAATTCCCATTCAATTAACCCTTTCCCTGTGGGGAGGAGGTATTATTCTTGCCATATAATTAAATCCTAGAGGTATTATACAGGGTACCGACACAGACGTGGGTGATGAGTCAAACACATTGAAGTATATTATCCCTGATACTAACCCAGAGGTGGGTGTATAATATACGTGTCTACAAGGTATTGAGTTAAACACGGAGCTATAGTGGGACTTCAGTCCATTCGACCACTCCTATTAAATTATTGTAACTGAACAGTACAATTAATATAAAGACTCACTTGAGACGTAACCGAGGGGCTTTGAGTTCAATACTCCCTCGATCTCCGTGAGGACTGTCGTTAGGACTTCTTCCGCCACGGTCTGGGCCCCAAGCACGGCGTACAGGGCTGTCTTTATTGAACGTACTTCTCGTTCCCAAGTTCCACCGAAGTGAGGTGCATTCGGGGGATTAAACTGGAAATCAATCTGGTATGGAGCGAGGTGGGTCTTAAGTTCTGGGCCCATAGCTTGGAAGCTCTCTCTCAGCTCGCTTTCTCCGCCTTTGAAGTTTGTCTCGTGATCAGACAATAATATAGACGGTTTCCCTTTCCGCGATGTGAATCTTCGGAAGGCCATAAGGAATGAGTCTGTGCTCATGGTTGGAAGGAGTTCTATGTGCATCGCTCGGGTGGTCATGCATTTGAATACAATACCCCACCGCTTCTCGGTCCCTCTTCCTTTCTTTACATACAGCGGGCCGAAACAGTCCATACCGGTGGAGTGAAAAGGCTTGTCACCGAGTCGGAGGCGACAGGGGGGTAGGTCAGCCATCCGGGGTATACTGGGCTGTGCTCGCCATTTACGACAGTCTAGACAAGTCCGCTGGAAACGTCGTACTGCTTCTCTCCCTTGCAGTATCCAATAACGACGTCTGATCTCCGCGAAGACTCTCTCTGCCCCGGCGTGATGCACGTCCTTGTCGTATTTCTTTATGATAAGCTCTGTGACCTTGTGTCGGCTGTTTAAGACTATCGGGTACTTGACGTCATCCGGTAAGTCTGGAGCTCTCCTCAGACGACCACCCACTCTGATGAGATTATGGGCGTCGCTCTCGGGGGCTAGGTGGAGCAATCTGCTGTCTGACGGGACGGGCTTTGCTCCCTGTAGACAGTCTCTCTGGGCTCGCTGTAGGAGAAGAAGTTCTGCTTCTTCGTAGTTAGCTGCAGTAATGTCAGTAGTGGGCTGAACCTCTAGGTGGTGCCACAGGAATGTCTTTAGCTGTGCACTCTCAAGGGTGAGGCAGTCGTCTATGTTGGGGTCTGTGGGGACGAGTGTGTGTGTCAACCCACAGAACATAGATTTCTTGTTCTCTGCCTCCTCTTCACTCGCCTCCCGTGGGGTGGGTGTAGGCCACTCTTCTTCCGGGAGCTTGAGGAACTCTGGCCCGTCACTATATAGATTGTGACGGGTGAGGTCATCCAGGGACATTCCCCGGGTGATGACGTCAGCTGGGTTGTGTTTTGTGTCCACATACCTCCAGCTTGCTGCTTCTGTTAAATCTTGGATCTCTGTGATTCTGACTCCCACGAAGACCTTGTATCTACACGAATCAGACCGGATCCATGTGAGTACGGTCGTGGAGTCTGACCACAAGATTGTTCTTTGCACCGGGATGGTGAGTTCACGTTGGATTAACGTGGCGAGTTGCGCTCCTGCTAGGGCTGTGCAGAGCTCTAGACGCGGGATAGATTGTTGCTTGCGTGGGGCTATTCTTGAGCGAGCCAGGATGAAAGCAGTATGTATTTCTCCTCCCTCCTCTCGGGCACGCAAGTAGGCCACCGAACCGTAGGCTACTTCGGAGGCGTCGCTGAAGACGTGCAGGTCCATCTGGCACGTCTCCGGCCTCACTGTGGGTGGGAAGTAGCTGCGGCGTATGTTGACACCTGGGAGTGAGCTGAGTTCTGTCTCCCACTCTCTCCATGTGGAGGCAAGGTGTTCGGGTATGGGGTCGTCCCAGCCCTGGTCCTTGTCCCATAACGCTCTTACAATCATCTTTGCCCTGGTGGTGTAAGGTAGAATACATCCCAACGGGTCATATTGTCTGGCGAGTGTTCTGTATACACTCCGTCTTGTGGTCGGTAGTGCAGTCGACCTTCCCTGCTCCTTGGTCAGGGGTGTGTGTTTATAATGGAGTGAGTCTGTTTTGAAGCGCCAGACTAGTCCTAGTGTCATTTCTTGGGCTTCTCCTGGGATGGTCGCCATCCAGGTCTCGCTGCTTGCTGCCTTGTCCTCTGGGGAGAGGCTGCGCAATACTTGAGGGTCGCTGCTGGCCCACTGCCGGAGATCAAAGCCGCCTTTGATCAGGGAGGTGCGGAGCTTGAGTAGGAGGGCCTCGGCTTCTTCTGGCGTCGAGACGCTTTGCAGACAGTTGTCTACGTAGAAACTATTTCCTACACTTTGTCGGACCTCTTCATCCGCTGCTGGGTCCTCTGCGACGTGTTTTTGCAGTGCATACGTAGCACAGCATGGCCTGCATGTGGTTCCGAAAGGGAGGACTTCCCATTGATAGATGGCTGGTTGCTCGTCCCCGATCCTCTCTCTCCATAGGAACCGCAGCAGGGGCTTGTCCTCCTCCACTAGTCGCACCTGCAGGAACATCCCTTTGATGTCGCCGCTGATGGCCACCTTGTCTTGGCGGAAACGTAGTAACACGCCTAGTAGAGAGGGGCCTAGTGTTGGGCCGGGCAAGAGCTCTTTATTCAGATTTTGTGATCCGATCTGGTAGCTGCAGTTGAACACAATACGATCCTTGCCGTTGTGGTGGACTTTGTGGTGCGGCACGTACCATGATTCGGTCGTCTGATCGGCCTCTTTAATGTCAATTTTCTTTATGTGTCCCGCTGTGATTAGCTTGTCAATCTCAGCGCGGTACACAGTCTCTTGAGCGGGGTCTCTGGCTAGGCGCCGCTCTGTGTTCAATAGATACCTCTCCGTCGCTTCTTTTGGGGCGTGGAAGGTAGGCATACCCTCTCGCCTCAGTAGTGGAGTTGCGTATCTCATCACTCCGTTGACTTTGACTCTCTTTGTCCCCCGCTCGAGGAGGGCTATAGCATAAATGTCTTCCTTGGAACGAATGTATTTTTTTTCGTTCTTATAGGGCATTGTCTCTAGTGTCCATAGCCTCTCGACATGCTGTAGGAGGGTGGTGTCTTCTTCTGTCACTCTGGAGTGGAGGCAGCTAGTGGCTGCTGTTCGGTTAGGAGACCTAGCGAGGGGGCCTTGTAGTGTCCATCCTAGGCGGGTCTCGACTGCTGCAGGACAGCCTCTGGGCCCTGTGTGGACCCGGTCCATCGGGACGATGAGGTGTGCATGGTCGGAGCCTATCAGCAGGGTCGGGGTGGCACCGTCTATGAGCGGTATAGGTAGTTGACGCAGGTGCACATATTTATCCATCAGCTTGGCGATGGGGTAGGTGTACTGCGACAGGCCTATGTCTTGGCTGGTGAAAGCGTTAGTGATCCTATACCGTCTCTCTGGCTGCCCGCTTGCTGCGATAGTGAAGGAGACATTCTCGCCCTTTATCGTCTTTAGGTCTCTTCTTATTGTCCGAATCGTCATCGTTTCTTCGCTCCCCCGCAGCCCCAGCTGGGCCGCAGCGGACGCGAGGACAAGGGTCTTCTCTGACCCGTCATCAAGGACGACGTAGGTGTCCATGACCTTGTCTTGGTAACTCAATGTTACGCGGACCACCTTTAAGAGCACCCGGGCGCCCCCGCTGCTGGCGGGGTCAATGTACATAACACTTGCCTTTGTGCTGCTTGAGGGTGCAGGCTTTCTTCTGTTACTGTCATGTAGGACGTCCAAGTGGGCTCCGTCACACCGACTACACCTCTTCTTTAAGCGGCAATCGGCTGCCATGTGACTGCGCGCACATCGGTAACAGCGTCGGTTGGACTTTATCCATTGACTCACCTCGTCGGCGGTCATCTTCTTGAACTTGTCACAGTGTGACAGCCAGTGTTCCTTTTCGCAGTACGGGCACACCATCTTCCACTTCTCTTTCATCGAGGGGGTACTGTGGTTCTTGTTGCTCGGTACTAAATGGTCAGCTAAATGACTAAATGTAAATGTACTGATTCTGCTTGGTGCATGACGGTCACCAATCTGCGGCCATCGTTTGCTCTCCTAGGTCCCTCTCTGGAGCTTGGTGTGCTCCGCACGAACGTATCCAACCGTAGGCTGTTGACTTCTCTCGCCAGGAAGTCGGCTAGGTCTAGTAAGGATGGCTCGGGACCGTTAGGATCACGGTGGTCTCTTTGCCGCCTGAAGCGCTCTTATCGGGCGGGCGGAAGCTTCTCTAAAATCCTCTCGACATTAGAGTTTGCGTGCAGTTCGTACATACCCTTTTCCTTTTGCGCCCCCAGCATCCCTACCAGGGATTGTACCTTGATAGACAGGTCATCTAGTGAGCGATTGTCTGTGGCTGGGGGTAGACGGTCAATACTCCTTATCTCTTGTATTACGTAGTCCCATATGCGTCCATATCTTCGTAACATTCGGTGTATTGTCGCAGTGAAAAGGGTTAACCGGTTGGTAGCGCGGCGATGTTTTGATTTTTGGGGGGGGGGGGGGGGGTGAACCTTGCCTAGGGCGCCAAATGTGCTAGGTCCGCCCCTGCCTCCTCTGTTGGTGTGTGAATGTGTGAGTGAATGGGTGAATATTAAATAGAAACTCCTCCTATGCTGGAATCATTCTGTATTAACAAACAGCTAGAAGGACAGGACCAGCTTACTGGAAATTTGCTGTTAAGGTCCCCTGAGTTTGCTCAGAACAGGGTAAATCTGCATTTGCTATGATGCCCCTAGCTCATGGAATTTACTCCAACAGGGCCTAAAGCTTGAAATTCTCCCCTCTGTTGCAGAGTTTAAAACCTCGCTCTTCAACCTTTGTCAATCAAGTTGTACATGTTTTAATTGAACACTCTATGAGAGTTGAAAGTGGCTAGGTGTAATGTGTAACTCAGTCTTCTGAAAAGCACTTGACTGAATCAAACCCTCTCTGAATCTTTGGCTCCAAGTTGCTGCGCATATTTGACGGAAAGGCGAAACAAATAATGATATTTGTTCATTTGTTCCCATTACCCTTATTGGTAAGCTACCTCCTTAATTATTGGAATGGAATGTTGGAACCTATCGAACCCGTTCTAGTGACTGGCTGGTCCTCTAGTTTTAGCTCGGAACATGGTAAATCTGCATTTCATTATGATGCCCCTAGCTCATGGAATGAACTCCAACAGTGTTTTAATTGATTTGTTATCTTTTTTTCCTCATCTTGTTGTCTCATTATTATGATTTTATATGCTGTGTGATTTCTTGCTTATTTTTGTATGTACACTGACTGTAAATGAGGGAAATCTCAGTGGCCTTTTAAATAAAGGTTTGCAATTTGAATGGCTTGTAGTTGAGTAATACAGTAACCTTAGCAAGTGATTTTCACATGGGTAAATTACCTACGCCTAATTCATGGAGCTTAATTTAAACCCTTTTCAACATCAATGGCAGCGTGAAAGGTAGGCTGAGATATATCACACGTACGCACAGTACAATAAAAATAAGTTTGGCATCCAACCAGAGTGCAAATTGTAACAATGTAACTATGGCAAAAAGTGCCATAGTAATATACTGTGTATAGGTGATTAACCCCATATGCTGAGGGCACATTTTGTATAAAACGCCTGACGATTGCATACCCATAGTAATTTGTGATTTATTACTTGAACCACTTATAGCACATGCATGAGTCTGGTCTCTTTTGAAAAGAAACATTCTGAACTTGCTTCCACAACAGGAGAAGAATCACTCTGAGTGGTAATGTAATAGAGTTAGAGGTTTGAACATACTGAAGTAAAAGTGTTGTGTACATTTCTGTTTCCTGGTTGCCAGATGCCTGTTTTTGAGTTCCAGCTGATAAGTAGGAGCTGGAAAACATAACGGTTCCATAGACTGAAGTCATATATAGTACAGGGTCCGAAGTTTATAAGAATCCCACAGAGAATGAGTGTTTCACAAAGTTTTCAGCGTGATTATCCAAAATGGCTGTCCGCCGCCAGTCATTTTGAGGCTCTAGTCAAAACGAATGGTTATTTCATAACCTAGTTATATGAATACTGGCTGAGCGTCTCGCTCTGCCAATGAGATAACCTCTTATCTCCTCGCACATATTGTGCACAGGAAACAAACAAATGCACCCACTTGCACGTGACCAAGCCACGCCCATGCGTCTCCCTATATGACGCCGGAAATGGTCACGCTCCACCTTCCTCAGAACGATTTCCATAAGCGGAAAAAACCATCCAAGGGACCTCAGGGCGCTAAGAGCGAGACGCTCAGCCAGTATTCATATAACTAGGTTATGAAATAACCTTTCGTTATATAGCATACTTGGCTATCGCGTCTCGCTCTGCCAATGAGATATGGGGTAGAGTGGACGCGTGGCCCGACAAGTGTACCCCCTGAGGGCCCGTAAGCCCCAGCCAGGGAGGAGGGGAGTCCCGTCCACACGCCTGTCCTAACGAAAGGGGGGAGGCAGTCAACTCCACCAAAGTGCGCCCCTGAACGCACAGCACAGGCGGGATTACGTGCGACACAGCACTCCGTGGTCCACACCCACACACCCCTGCTAGCCCACCAAATGGCGGGACGCAGAAGAGGTCCCAGACCTCAGAACCGCCTAGGAGACAGAACCCCCAGTCATGTCCACAAGGTAAAACTTAACGAAAGGACCTGGGGAGGACCAGGAGGCCGCAGCACAGATGTCCTCCACCGAGGCCCCCCCTAACAGGGCAGCAGCCCGGGGGGGGACCTGTACAGCCAATGTGTAGCAAAGGGCAACGCCCTCGCACAACCAACGTGACAGGTGCTGCATGGACAGCGCCTCACCCGCGTGAGGGCCACCGTAACAAACAACAGTTGATCGGAAGCCGTGATATCCCGAGTCCGACTGAGGTAAACCCCCAGTGCACGGACAGGACACGACAGGTGAAGGCTCGCCTCCAACTCACTAGCGTGAGGAGGCGGATGAACGCCTGAACCACAATATCCCTGGAGCGAAAAGAGCTCCGGATATTCTTCGGCACGATGACTAGGGATGGGTACCGAATTCGGTACTTTTGAGGTACCGAACCGAACCACGTCGGTACTACCGAGTATCGAATCAAGTGAGAAACCAAAAAAATATTTTTTATTATTATTTTTTTTATACTTTTTTTTACTTTTTTTAAAAACTTTTTTTACTTTTTTTTTTTTTTTCATGTCAACGTTCACACGCACAATATATGCTTACCTAGGATTTGACTTGATTCAACAACAAAGCAGTCGGAGCAATGGCAAGCCGAAAACTGTCGAAATTGTAGTTATTTGAAGTTTGGATTTTTTTTTTACGACTGAGGTAGGTAAATTAAATTTCTTGAGACTAAAGTACAGAAAAAAGGTACCGTTGGGTACCGGTATCGATTCACAGGTACCGGTACCGGTATCGGTTCAAATGTGAAAGGTACCCATCCCTAACGATGACTGGATTAGGCCTCAGAGTCGCACCGCTATCGGCCGAATAGACAGGCACTCAGGCCGCACCGAGAGAGCACACAGCTCACCCACACGCTTAGCGGAGGTGATGGCCAAAAAGAACGCGGCCTTAAAGACAACTGATCCAATGGCGCCTGCTCAAGAGGCTCAAACGGGACCTCCGACAACCGGCCCAGGACCAGTTGGAGGTCCCACTCGGAGACAGAGAACATTCCACGGGCTTGAGACGCCGAGCGCCAAGCAGGAAACGTTTCACGAGAGGGTGGCTGAACAATGTTCTGCCCCCACACTCGACCATACGCCACTTCCCAGCATAAGCCGCGGTAGTGGATGGAGCGAGCGCGTTCCGGATAGCGTTAACCACAGAAGAGACAAGACGCATCCCAACCAGATTCACACTTTCAGCCAGCCAAGCCAAGAGGCTGCCCCAGAACAGGAGGCAGAACAGAGTTCCGCGTGCCTGAGAGAGGGCCCGCGGTGACCACGTAACAGGCCACTGGGGGGCCACCAAGAGCTGAATCATGGCCGGGGACCACACAGCTGAGCCCCGGCCCGGCGCGACCAGAATCAAGTCCCGCGCTCCCGACGTACCCGCCCCAACAGCTAAGCTATCAGGTGTATGGGGGGGAATGCGTACAGAATACTGGGCGGCCACGGAATCGGTCCCAGACCTGTTTGACTATGTCTGGACGTAGTCCCCACTCGTCAGGGTGAGGACCGCCCCGCGACATCACATCTGCACCCACATTCTCCCTGCCGGGGATGTGGAGAGCCCTCAGGCTGCGCAGATGGAGAAACGCCCATAGCCAGAGCCCGACCGCCGCCCGGTGCAGACGGGGGCAATGTCTGTCAATAGACGACGCTGACGTTGTGTTGTCCGTCCTGATCAAAACATGCTTGCCCACCACAAGGTGGCCGAGCCGTTTGAGGACTAGAAGGACTGCCTTCAATTCCAACACATTGAATGTAGCGCAGACCGGGCAGCATGGTCTTGCCAGCTGCCCCCTACTGCGTTGGCCCGACACGTCCCCCCCCATCCCATGAGGGGGGCATCGGTGAAGACTGTGACGTGTGACAGCCTGCTGCCCACGGGGACCCCGCTGGTGAGGGCACCAGGCCCTCCCCAGAGGACGAGGTCCCCCAGTACTGACATGGGAACCTTCAGCCGCTTCCACTTGTCTCTCACCGGGACTATTTCCATACTAAAAAAAAACACCTCTGTATCCTCCTCATGAAGAGGCCAAGAGGGACCACAGAGTGAGCAGATGCCATCATACCAAGCAGGCGCATCACGGACAGCGCCGTAACCGTCCTAGGACGGAACCTCCCAAGCGCCGAGAACCACCCACTCGCCGCCGCTCTGAGAGGGATGCCCATATAGACCTTGAGCTTAGAAATAAGCCCAAGTACTCCACCCGTTGACTGGGAAGAGGAGTACTCTACTTCCAGTCTACAGCAAAACCCTGGCTGGTGAGGAATTCCACCACCTGCCTGGTATGAGACCTGGCGATCTTCCCTGACCAGCCGAGGACCAGAACGTCGTCCAGGGTAGATCTCCACACGGTCTCCAGCGTGGTCTCCACGCACTTGGTGAAGATGCGGGGTGCCAGAGAGTAGCCGAACGGCAGCCTCTGGTACCCGTACGCTAAGCCCTGCAAAGGAAGCGTAGGTAAGCCCTAGGATGGAAGATCGGGATGCGAATACGCATCCTACAGGTCTATGGTGGTGAACCAGTCCCCCAACTGACAGCATCTAACAGGTGGGAGACGGTCAGCTTTCTGAACCTTCCATGGGACAGGTCCAGTATGGGTCTGACACCCCCCCCCCCCGATTTCCCGGGCACCAGAGAATACCGGGAGGAAACGCCGCTCACATGTCCTCTCATGGGACCACGACGACGGCCTGCTTCGCCAACAGAGATTGGATCTCGTCGGCCAGAGCTGTCACTGCTGCGGACTCTGACAAAAGGGTCTGTACCAAACCCAAAAACGGAGGGTGGGGTTGTGCAAACTGCAACACAAACCCCAGCCTCAGCATTCTCTCCATCCACCTCGACATATGGCACTGCTGTAGCCATACGTGATGATAATCCCAAAGCACACCCGCCACCAACTGGCGCTGGTCCGCCAGGAACCGTAGATAGGAGGCCCGGTCCCACCCGCTGTGCGTTGCCAACCCTGGATTCGCCAACCACGCGAGCAGGGCGTCTCGCGGAGCCGGGATATCGCACCCTGACTCTACCAACGAGGCAATCGCACCCAAGGGGGGACCCCGACAGAAATGGCCGGTCTGATATAGGGAGAGCGGCCATCACACTTGGTGACATAAGCTCCCCCACTGAGCATCTTCCCGCCATGGACTGCTGAGGATAGCCTGCTCTGCAGCTGGACATGCAAGGCGTGTGGTCCCCACACTGCCCGATAGGGTGGGTTCCTACACACCGTAGCCCTGTAGTGATATTACTACCACCCAAACCACGCGTGCCTGACTGACCACCGCCAGTGGTCTTCCGGTCGGGGGAGACACTAACGTGATACCCGGCCTGGCGAGGGCGGGGCTGGGGGAACGCTGCGCTGCGACCTCCTGGGCCTCGAGTTCCGCCGCTGACAACCTTTTCCGTCGACAGACACAACACCAGGCTCAACAAACACAGACGCAGAATGTGTGGCGTGGGAGCCGCTTGACAGCACAGCATTCTCACAGGCAGACCCAGGCCTAGCTAGCAACTGGGTGTCAGCCCCAATCCCCATGAGAAGCGAAACGTGGGGCCGCTTGCGCTTCACTGAAAGCACGTGGCCCGCAGCCAAAGGGAACAAATCCACTTGTCTCTCACGGGTTAATTTCCATACAAGAGGGACCACAGAGTGAGCAGATGCCATCATACCGAGCAGGCGCATCACGGACAGCGCCGTAACCGTCCTAGGATGGAACCTCCCAAGGCTGTCGGCCTTGTGATCACCTGTCTTCTTTGTGTCCAGGGTATCTCAGGCGGGGGAAACATGGCTGCTGGCCGGGGGCCTCGCCGCAGCCACTGGCGAGGCCGTGCTCTCACCTCTGGCTGCACGGTGTGGGGCAGCGTGGAGCCCAGGTCAAATACCGCCCGCGCCTCCGTGGACAGACCCAGGTCCACCCGCGGAGGGGGGAGTCCTGAGGAGGAGACCCCTCAAGGGGAGATTGCTCCAACCAAAAATGCCTGTGAACAACCGTTGACAGCATCCTAGCCCTCCCTGCGGTTATAGCTTGCGGATAGGTCAAAAGCTGAATAACCTCAAAACCTTGTGTGATGTTTTGACGTCGGCTGGCCCTATGGCCTCCATGCTCTGTAAATAACTTATGTACATATACCGATATGCCCTAACATGTTACTTGATTATTGCACAATGTTACTTGTTTATTGCACAATGTTGATTCTATTATGTTATCTGCACATCGTTGCGGGCAAGACCACCCGCATTTCATTGTATACTTGTATGCCGTGACAAATAAATCTCTTGACTTGACCCGACACAATTTTTGACAGAAAAAACAGCAAATTGAACAATGTTGCCAGTCGCTGCTAATTCTATACCGCGGTGGTATAGGATTCATCAGCCAACCAGCCACCTGCCGGGCTGACTGGCCTCATGGCGTCGGCCAGGCGGGACACTGTTCCACCATGTCAGGGCAAAGGACTGATGCCACCTGCTTCACTAAGCACGGAACACCAGTGGTGGCTGCAGACCAAAGTCTACTACTAGTGAAGCACTGTCTCACTAGTAGGCATGCAACAACCTCCACTGTGGTGTGCACCCATGAAGGTATAAATGAATGAATGAACGAAAACTAATTAACTTATTCCAGAATGGGCTAGCCCATACACACAATTGTTTGTGTTAAATGGTAAACAAGCCCCCGTTAAAAAAACCTAATATTAGACACTGATTGACCGTCAGCATGAATGGTTAAGAGGAGGGAAGACCTTTTAGTAAAGACAGCCCTCGGCGGGGAACAAGGGGAATGGCGCCCCAACTTGTAGCATTAGCATTAGCTGCGTGCTAGGATACTCGGAAAACATCCAAAAGAGAGTAATGTTTTCCCAAATATCCCGCCCCGCGCCAATACATCACTCGGTCGTCTCACGAAACAACGAGCAGTATTACCCATGCTAGTATCAATGCCTGATAGCGCAGGCCCTACCTGTGCACGACTTAGCTCGACAGCTAACCATTGCACGGCGTCCCTCAGTCCGCTGTCACGAGACGAGGAAACCCAGGACAGGCCCGTTGCACTGTTAGGATGTGCCGAGAAGGTTTCGGGGGCTGGTGAACTTCTGGCGAATACCCAACATTGTGTAATTTCTCCCTACGTTTTCATAACAACTAGTTCACGGAGTGCACTGCTACTTCCGTGTTGGAAACGAAAAGAGGAAGGTGGAGCGTGACCATTTCCGGCGTCATATAGGGAGACGCATGGGCGTGGCTTGGTCATGTGCAAGTGGGTGCATTTGTTTGTTTCGTATTTGTAACCGAGGTTTCAGATTCATAACTCACTGATTCTTGAGAGTCGGGACAAAACACTTTTTAAATATTATATTTTGAGAATGCACACTATATTAATTAGAGTTATATATTCATGTAGAGAAAGGTCTGAGCTATTTAACCATGTAAAGGTGCGGGCTCTACATAGAAAAACATCTTCAACAAATTCACATGTTTCCCTTTGAAACTTGATTTGTGTTAACTCCGTCAGACACACAAAAAAGTATATAATTCTAATTATTCCAGTCCAACAAGAATCTAAAGTTCTGAAGTATGTTGTAATAGTGTTTAGTTACTCTGGTATGCAATACAATATAATATATAAACATCAGGTGTAATTTCACACTATTCTGAAAACCCAGAGTTAGAAATATTAGCATTTTCAAACTTTGTTTTTAATTTTGATATGATAAAAAAAATATCATTAAGTAAATAAGACACAAGAGGATGAAGATCTAATGCTCCTTTATTACTTAAACAACATAAACTGAAGAAGGAATTTGTATTTTCCCCAAGATTAACAAAAATAAATATCTGACGGTGTTGACAATGATCTGACGGTGTTGACGAGAAACTGACAGAGTTGACAAAATTGGATTTGCATCTCTGCTCAATTTTTTAAACAGATGGAAGTGACAATAATAAGAACTAATAACTCCTTGTTTTATACTGAACATTTTGTTAACTCAATTGTAATAAACAACAAACTTTACATACACTGTTTCCAACTATTACAAAATGCACAGTTTCCAACAACAAAAACAGTAATGGAGAACAGGACCCCTTCTTCTCGTCCCTGTTTTCATCTACCTCCTCTCTACACCACTTCCTGATCTCCACTTTCTCACCCACTTCTCCTCTTCCTTTCCTTCTGCATTTCTGATTAGTTTCACTATGATGTCTTGAACTGGGCAGAAACAGACATCCTTCTTGCCACATTTGGGCTGAACCACATTTCTGTTGGACCATGGGGATGCAGAAATTCCACTTTCACATCTTGTTGCTCATTATCCACATCGATGGTCTTGGCTAGCCACCAGTGGTCATCATATACTACTGCTAACCAGTCTCCATTACTAAGGCTGCTAACAGTCGTTACTGTCACCATACCCTCAGGACCTTTCAAAGGTTCTTCGTCCAACTCCTCCATTACATCTTCCATCTCCATACCCTCTTCCATCTCATTTTCCATCTCCTCCCACAACATGGCCAGAGGTCTCTTCTTCCTTGCCCTCCATGTATCACTCTGCTGTTCTCCTGGGTTGCCATGGTAATAGGAGGTAGCTGGGCAGAAGCACTGGCAATCCAACACCTCACTGCAAAAGCAGGATAGTTGTCTGTTGTGGATCCTGTCCTTATGTGCGATGATCTGGTGTATTTGTCTTGTTGAGGGAACCGGTTTGAGAGGATTCATGAGAAGTGTGTCGTATCTTTGCATGTCTTCTTCCACAATATGATACAGCTGAACACCATTCAGACTGTTTGAGACCTTTTTGAAGAATATGTGTCCATCCGTCACATAATTTCCTCTCAGGACCAGGTTGTCAGCTGTTCTTTTTACTGTTCCGCCAATGCCGTCTGGTGCGCCCTTACCATGAGAAGTGGGGAAGAAGTTCCACGTTGTCCTTTCAAACCCCAGTGTAGGTGGGATACCAGACAGAAGAAAAAAGTTCTTCTTCTTGTTTGCTTGGACCATCAGACCAAAAGTGCACGGTGGTAACCTGTGGATATTTTGTCTTGATATCTTTTAGGACTGGATCCATTTGTGTCCAGATTGCTGCAGCATCCTGTCTCTTTGACTCTGACAGTGTGCAAAACCCTGCCTTTCCACCCTTAGTGTAATACATTCTGGTATGGAGTGTTATCTGTGGCAGATTTTGTCCGAAATGGCAGGCCTGAACTTCAGCTTTATATTTGAATTTCCAGGATTCTGAAAAGTCAACATGGACGATTGCTGTACTCTCATCACAGGACTCAATTGTGTTGCTGTATTCTTTTGACTGGTTTCGCAATGAACACATATGTGTTGTGGTTTCCTTTCTGAGTTTTTGCTCATAGAGTTTGATGAGCAATGAAAGGCTGCCTCGGTGTTCGACGAGCTTAGTGTTCATGTCGATTCCATTGCATGTGTCTTCTTGAACTCTCTCCCACTGCCTCCATTGAACATCGAGTTTGTCTTGCTCTTGGGTTGTAACTGTACCTTTGTTTAGACATTGTGAGCAGGCGCGAAGAAGGCAGGCCTCACTTGCTGGAGAGCAACAAACTAATTGAAAACTGTCATCCAGTTTGTTTGACTTCACAACACCAGACATTTTAAGGACCTCGAGCATTAAGCATGCATTTTCATGTATTTGATACAGACATGTCTTCCGATCAGATGCTTTTGGTGCTGTGACATAGAAGGGCCTCAGAGCACAGAATGAAGAATAGCTCAGCTTTACAGTGGGGTTCTTAATCTGGAATTCAGTGTGGAGGTTGAGCATGGAGTCTAGCAGAATCATTATGTGCCACTTGATCTTGTTCCTGGTGATTGTGTCAGTCTTATCCGTTGTCACACGTGTAGAGTTCAGGAAGAAATCCTGAACAGTCTGTGTTATACCCTGTATTAATGTTGGCTTTTTCTGAGGCTGCTCCTTTTCTCTCATTAACTTGTAGGTTAACCCAAACTCTTTCATTTGTTGAAGAAGACGATACTTTTTAAGAATCGTGCCTGATGACACACTCAGTGCTGGTTTTTGGCGCCGTGGGCCAGGAGTTTGTTTGTCTTCAGCTCTCTTCTGGGGATGTTGTGGAATAGAAGGGTCTTTTGGATTTTCGGATTCCTTACTTTGCTTCCTGATAGCATCTTCTTTGTTTCTGTGCCTGGAGAGTCCAGTGGTGATGTATTTGTAGCCTTTTTTCTGCGCATTATTGTTTTTATCAGGTTGTTTCGTTGCTTTGTTACATTTGTAATATTCTCTTTCATAGTTTTTATTTCTCTTGAATGCCTTTTTTGCATTTTACTTCGTTGCTTTTCCTGTCTGAGAGACTCCCTGCACTGTCTGGCATTGTTATCTAGAATATCCTGATCTGATCTTTATCTGATCCTGATTTTTCTTGAACTCTACACTTGTGACAACTGATAAGATTGAGACAACTGATTAGCAAAATATTATCCTGTTGATCACTCCATACCATAATGTATTACACTATGGATGGAAAGAGTCAGATAAAGGATGATGTAGCAATCTACAGTAGACACACATGGACCAGTCCTATATTAAGAATTATTATAAAGATATTAAGATGAAATATCCACAGTTTACCACCGTTCACCTTTGCTCTGATGATCTAAGTAAACAGTATAAGAACAAGAATAACTGTTTTCTTCTGTCTTGTATCCCTACTGGGTTATGAAATTTTACATCAATCAATCAACCACGTAGACAAGTGATATATTTATATTTATGTATTAACACATGTGCTGGGAAAGTAAGACAATTATTCAATAAGCAGACCACAGCCTGCCCATGCTCTAAAAGTCAGAAGTGTATTGTAATGCATGCTATTATATGCACACTTCTGTGCAGATACAACTCTGAAATAACATTTAAATCCTTTACCATGTTCAAAAATAGTATAATAATAGCATATTATGAGGTTATTGATGGATTTGTCAACTCCGTCAGCTTACACGTCAACTCCGTCAGACACAAAATCTAACGGAGTTGATGTCTGACGGAGTTGACAAAAAGGCACACATTTTCCCTCCAAGCCTGTATTGTGCACTGCAGCTAGCTAGTTTTTTGGCAGTTGCTAGCTGTCTTAATAATCTCACTGAAACACTTGAATTCAATCCACTATTGTTTTTTAAAAGTATAATAACGGAGAGATGGTGTTGACATGTTCCAGCTGTGACCATAGGAATATTGACATTGTTTGTCTAAAATATCAAAACGTATCAAATTTACCAGACCATGTGTGGTAGTGTTGCATTCACCACAGGCAGGGAAAGGAAAAGGGGTCCTCAGGGATAGAGCTGGCCATGCTATTGCCTGATTTAATTAGGTTTATGAAAAAGTCTGACGGAGTTGACATAAACTGAGGACACAACTTTGATAGGCAGATTTCTATGGAAAATATTATTTGAGTTTCATGGCATGCATTGTTTTATACATTTATAACCCTTATCCTTGATTTGATATGTATGTTTTCACAAGTGGAGAGGTTTTTCAAGCTTTTTTGGGCTGGTCAATAATGTGACCCTTGCTGAGGACAAGGAAATTAACATGGGAGCTTCTAACCACAGATTATACATTTAAACAAATATCCCCCAAAAAACAAATATATGTGCTAAAACATAACATCAGTATACACAATACCTTTAGATTGAACTTCGTGAGTATGTCAATCATTATTAATTTCTTTATATTTTATATAAATTAGACTTTTCTATGTAGGACATGTTTTGTCCCGACTCTCAAGAATCAGTGAACTATTTAGTTATAAGAACATAAATAGTTAATGTCATTGAATAAGAACATAAATAGTTAAGGCTATTATGTAGGAACATATGTAGTATCATTGGGTACCAAGTCCCTTTGAATCACAGCATTACCCTTTAATTCGCGTCATAACGTGAGTGAGATAGATGTTGCGACAGCCACGTTTTGCTTTACAGCGCACACCTTGCCTTACAATGTCTCACCTTTACAGAGTCTCACGCTACGCAGGTGCAGACACTCATTCCACGGAGAAGCCGCACTTGAACAGAGCTGGATAACTAGATGAAAGAGCATGATAAAAACAGTTATCAAACAGTTATAAAAGATTCGCCCAGTTGCAAAACCGAAGAAGCGTTGCAGTAAAGTAGCTGTAGCCTGCGGTTTTGGTGAGTTAAATCAATATTGTGTGATATTCAATTGTCAAGTGTACAGAATGGTTAGCTTCATGCTACATGCTAATAACGTTAAATGTAGTTTCATTCTGAGTCATACACGAACTGCCCCAAGCTCAATTTGGTTAAAGGAACCATTTCAGAAGTACTTATAATTGTAGGATTGAACTGATTGAACTTGAATTATAGGAACTTCCACGGATTGAACTGGTTGAACGAGAACACAAGGACATTCCAAGGGCTTCAACCCCGTTCACCGTTTTGTTACTTTGATATTGTATTTTTGTATTTGATTTGATTTAAGTTGATATATGGGTACACTATTTTCCTATATGAAGGGAGACTTAAAGGGTAATTACACCCAGTAAGCTACTTGAACCACTGATAAGCTACTTGAACCACTGATAAGCTACTTGAACCATTGATATTCTCCTACAAGAAGGGAGACTTAAAGGGTAAATACCCCCAATAAGTTCCCAGATAGCAAAATATGTTAATTCAATGTTGATTTATGGTCAAAATGCTTGATTTTTGGTTAAGGTCAACGATTGATGGTGGATCAACCATGAACCGATGAACCAATTGACCAATGTTGAAAACATGTCATTGAATCAATATTGTTTTATGGTTGAATTTTAATGATTGAAATGCCAATATCTAATAAATGTTGAATCAACGTATGCTGTTCAACGTATGCTGTTTGTCGTCATTAAGTTTGTCATGGAGTGGACCGATCCGAATGCCCCCCCCCCCAATTTAAACAGATTATGGTACGTCCCAACCACATATCCTTCCACTATCAGATACAGCGAATTCTCGATTGTGAACTGCAACAGAACAGCAACTATATCTGGATCCCCCGGATTTGATTCTACTGAGTGCTTTACAGTAAGTTTTGGCGATAATACTTTTATCTTAACTGTGTTCAGTGAAAAATAACGTTATTGTGTGCTTATGCTATGCTGCAGTTTGGTAGGTAAATGTGCTATATACGTCAACTAAGATAAATATTCATGAATATTCATTAGCGTGTACTTAATATAACTTTGGAGAGTGTGCAAGTGGAATCGTACGGTTGTTTAAGACCTATAACCAGTTATTTATTATTTCGATGTAATTTTTCTAGCGCCAAACGAACAGACCAATTGCGTGCTCCAATTGCGTGCTTTGGTACTGAATGACGTTGTGCGAGTCAGCCAATAAAAAGCATGCTTATTGGGTGAACAGGAAGTAGTCAAGGAAGCACGCGGTAGCTGCCTATAGTAAACATGGAGTGCAGTAAATGCAACGTTGCCTATCAGACAACGGGACCACGTGGTTCTTTTTGTATTGCTCCTGGCTGTTCAAACTAATTTTACCGTGTGAAAGAGAGGAAAGTTGGTTCATTTCCACAAACTACCAGTGAAGAAAACAGTGTTGTTCAATCACCGTCACGGGGCATTTAGCTACCTGGCTACCTAGCCGCAGCCGGGATTCAAAGCCAACTAGCCGGCTAACCCAGCTCGCTAAATGCTGCATGTAGCTAGCAGAACTGGAGCCAGCAGACCAGAGAAAGACGTTTTTGTCTCGTTTACATCAGAGTCCCCCATTTTCAATTCATAGTGACATTTATGACATACACATGACATCATGACATTTATGGCATAGGGACATACATGACATACAGATAGTATAGTTAGACATTTGGTTATATGCATGGTATTTTATAATGAACAATATAACAATAATATAATAATGAACTCTCTTGATATTGATCAAAATGTAGAATTATGCAAGCGTTTCACCCTGCACATTGCAATGCAGCACATTAATCAGGACCCTCCCCCCTTTTTTCTTTCTTTTTCCAGAATCACGTACCAGTTTCAAGAAGCCGCGCGTTGCAGCAATTGAAGCAAAGACCTGTTCTAGCCAAGTAAATAGCACAATTTATGTACCATTACATTGACTACAGCACCTCATCACTATGTCATTTTATTCTCGGGCTAAAAGACGTAGAGTCAACAAATTAGTGAGAGAGACAGAGTAGGCTATCCTCACTGATTATAAGTTAATTGTTGCTGCTAATTCAAGGACAAACCGTCACTCTTTAGAGAACACAGATCCTGTCACAGCATCTACTGAGTGCCTGCTAGATTTACCAAAGATATCAGACTTGCCACTAGATTTAACAACTACATCAGACTTGCCACTAGATTTATCAACTACATCAGACTTGCCACTAAACAGACCACTAACTATCAATGATCAAAGTGAAAATATTGACTCACCACGTGAGTCAAATGCACATTTTGAAAGTATAGCTGGGGATGACGAAATTGAACCTGAACATGTATTTGACAGTATTTGAGCATAATGAAGATTTCCTCATGACAAGTTTAAAATATTGGGCAACATCCTATTCAGTCTCTCTAGTTGCACTATCATCTTTGCTGTCCATTTTGAAGATGTTTCACCCCACCCGTCCTAAAGATGGAAGAACATTGCTAGGAACACAAAAACATGTGCCTACCACTAATATTGAAGGGGGAGAATACTATCATTTTGGTTTAGTCAAAGGGGTGATTTCTTTTTTTTTTTTATTATTATTGCAAAACAAAAATTATTAAAAGTCAGTACTCAACACATAATGCATAATGAAACTAACAGTCAAGGTGGTTAAAAATTACATGCAAGTACAGAAACAAGACAAAAAAAAAAAAGTCTATAATAATATTTTAACCGTATACAGTATATATCCAGCGAAATTAACAATTATACAAATGCTTATATAGGACATACCCCTAATACCTATTTTCTAAAACCCTACACACATATGCTCCAGCTCGAACCCCCCCCTCCCGGACCCCTCCTTGGATAGTACCTCCATTATCCCTCACTCCTAACCAGACACTACCATTATAAGCTAGCTTTTATTCTCTCCACCACTTCTACCCACATTGACATTTTGGATTCGTTGAGACCCAGAATTCTTGCTGTAGATATTTCTTGATATATCACATCGAGATATGTAAGAGACCAAACTTTCCGGCACATTTTTTCCGGTTGAAACCAGCGTGATGCGATCAGTTTTTTAGCTACTGTGATACCCGATAAGACCAATCTCTTTAGCTGTGGATTTACTGCAAACTCAAAAACATCATTTAAAAGCAATACAGAGGGGTGTACTGGTATATTCCAAGATACGAGTTTTGATAATTGATGGGTCACATCTTTCCAGAATGCCTTAACTGGTGGCCAGTCCCAATACATGTGCATAAATGTCCCTTCGTCTCCATTTGTACATTGGGAGCATTTTGAGTCCTGTTTCAGGCCCATTCTGTTCAGTCTTATAGGAGTCAAGTATGTCCTGTGAATATAGTTAAGATTGATTTGTTGATGGTCCGGGTTCCTTGATGTAAGACGGACATTTGCCCATGCTTCTTGCCAATCAAAGTCACTTTCCAGGTCTGGAATATCCCTCCTCCAGATAGTGTCTAGTTGAAGGGTTTCATACGAGGACGTTAGTAATTGATAATAAAAACCTAATACAAAACCTCCCAATGTTTCTCTTTCAGAGAAAAATGTGTGGTATCTGTGGTGTTCAACTGGTATGTGTAATGGAACACCGTGAGACTTCAAACATAGGCGTAACTGTATGTAAAAAAGCCATGTGGACTCGGTAAGGTTAAACTTTGTGCATATTTCTCCATAACTACAGAAGCCCTGGTTATTAAACATATCCCCTAATGAGTGTATGCCTTGCTCTTCCCATATAGGGAATCTTATAGGACGTTTTCCTATTAAGAGTGCATTGTTATTGAATATGGGAGTGTGATTATGCCATTTTTGTGGGTTAGGGTATTTTTTGTGTGTTTCCCGCCATGTTCGGATTGCATGTGTAATTATGGGGCCAAATTTCCGCTCACAGTGCTTGATTGGAAGTTTAGTGTGTGCTATGTCCTTCAGTCTCTGTGGGGCTACTATGTTTTCTTCCAATTCTCTCCAAGATACCAAAGCCTGGGGATCAAACCATATTGTCAATGGTCTTAATGTGAAAGCCTTAAAATATTGTAAAAAATCTGGAACTGCCATGCCACCGTCTGCTTTATTTCTCTGTGCGGTGGATCTTTTTATGCGAGGTGGTTTGTTATTCCAAATAAATTTGTATGTGGAGGAGTGTAATCTTTTCCAGTAGCCCTCTGGAGGGGGTAACGGTAGCATTGAGCTGATGAAGTTGATTCTTGGTAATACATCCATCTTAACTATTGATACCCTTGCCTGTACTGAGTTTTTATGTTTTGCCCACCTGTCCAGGTCGTCTTTGATTTTGTTCTGTATTTTTGTGTAATTGTGCTTCACCGTTTGTCTTATGGTGGGAAATATTTCCACACCCAAGCATCTAAAATGTTTTACCATGGGTATCGCACCTGGGAGGGTTGTGTCTTTTTTTGCATGGATGTTAAGTGGAAGGAAAGCCGACTTCGACCAATTTATTTTAAATCCCGATAAATCACCAAAGTTCTCTATCAACTTGAGTAGATGAGGCAATGTGGTGTTGGGGCTTTGCATGAACAATATTACGTCGTCCGCATATAAGCAAATTTTATGTTGTGTGCCCTTGATTACGATTGGTTCTATGTATTGGGATTGTCTTATATATTGTGCTAAAGGCTCTAATGATAGATCGAATAGTCCGGGACTAAGAGGGCAACCCTGTCTGGCTGAGCGTGATACCGGAAAGATTTCGGAGATGAATGTGCCTGTTGTAATCATGGCCGATGGGTCCTTGTATAATACTTTAATCATATCAATGAATCCTTTTCCTAACCCCATCCTTTCTAATACTGCCCATAGAAACGACCATTCCAGCCTGTCAAATGCTTTCATAGCATCCAGGGATAGCATCGCCTTAGGTGTGGTGTCCTCTTTGTCTGCATCTAGTACGTGCAGTATTCGTCTTATGTTATCATTGATCAGGCGACCTCTTATGAAGCCAGTTTGGTCCGGATGAACTAAAGACGTCATATGCTTTTGCAATCTGATGGCTAATACCTTAGAGTACAGTTTGACATCGGTTCCGAGGAGGCTTAAAGGTCTGTAACTACCGCACTCGGTGGGGTCTTTGTCTTTTTTGAGAAGGACTGAAATGAGTGCGATATTGTGGTGTTTATGGAAGCTCCCCTCCTTGACTGAGTATAAGATCATATTTAGTAATAAGGGTCCAAATATGTCCCAACAAGAAAGGTACATTTCTGATGGGATACCGTCTCTTCCAGGAGCCTTACCATTTTTCATTTCGGATATGGCCTTCTTGAGTTCCTCTAATGTGATCGGTGCTTCTAACTGTTTAGCGTCGTCCTCCGAAAGTTTAGGGAGAATAATTTGATTAAGATATGTGTCCAATTTGTTTTGATCAAAGGTCGTTTCTGAATTATATAAGTCGGAGTAGAATTCTTTGAATGTATCGTTTATTATTTTGGGGTCTGTTACAAGTACTTGTTGTTTTCTAATGGCAGTTATATCTGCAAATTTTGCATTAATTCTTAATCGCATGGCTAATAGGTGACTAGGTTTAGAACCTTGGAAATACTGCTGTTGTCTTGTGCTGCGTATTTGCATTTCCGATTTTTGTCTGTATATTGCATTGATCTCTGTTTTTAGAACGTTAACTTGATTTTCTAGTCTAGTTGAGTTGTTGTATTTTAAAGAATTAAATAACGTTGAGTAAAGCGTTTCCAGTTCAGACAGTTTTGTGCATTGATTTTTGCGCAATATGGAGGAAAATCTATCCGTGAAATCCTTGATCATACCCTTTACCGACATCCATATTATTCTGGGGTCTTGCACCGCGTTTGCATTCTCCTGTAGGAATACTGTGAGAGCTTCTTTGAGTTGTGTAATGAATTCCTTGTTGTTAAGCAGCATAGTATTAAAACGCCATCTTGGGGCCCGGGAAGATAGTATACCAAATGTTGCTTTTAGGATTAAATAACAGTGATCTGAAAGCGCATTGGGTATCATTTCCACTTCATATTTATCAAATAATATCGGGGATGCAAAGACATAATCAATTCTGGATAATGTGTTATGTCTCGCCGATCGACAGGAGTACTTTCGGGTCGTGGGATTAAGTGAACGCCATAAATCAATTACCCCTGTAGTCTTTGACCAATCTTTTAATGCTTTAGATGAATTTTTTTGTTCGCTGGAAAAGGCGAGGTAAGATTTGTCCATCCTTGGATTCCAAATGGCATTAAAATCCGCACCTATTATACATGAGTACTCGGGATGGTTTAACATTTCATCGGTTAGTGAAGTGAAGAAACCCACTTCGTACAAATTTGGGGCATATACCGCTGCCAACGCTATTTTCCTGTTATTATGTACAATCCTAGCTATAGTTATACGCCCCTCAGCATCCGACCATACCCCTTTTAATTCGATATTTAATTTACGTCTGACGACTATGGCTACACCTCGAATTCTCGTACCAAAAGAAGAGTGACTAATATTATGGTATATGTTATCCGCTAACGTATCTATGTCTTCCTCTAAAATGTGCGTTTCGCTTAGTAGAGCCACGTCCACATGTTCTTTTTTCATCAGTGTGAGCACGCTTTTGCGTTTGTGTTGTTTGTTTATCCCACCAGTGTTCCATATCATTATATTCAAACTAGCCATAATCTATGCATGTTTTTGTGTAGTTTTTGGTAAAGCTTCTGGAGTGCGAAGCTACAATAGATGTACATCCAATTATTGAGGTCCCGTTGAGAGCCGAGCTTAAAAACATATATATATACAAATAAAAATCCCCTATTTTCCCCTCACCCAGAGAGTCGTACAGGCCTGTGTTCCAAAAACACATCCTCCGCGTATGACTTTCTCCCTTAGACCACCGGATTGCCCAAACTGAGCATTGTAATCCTAATCTTCCTATGCTAATTGCCATAGGATCTAACATTTTCATTCTAATACAATAGAATGTCGCTTTTGGTCTTGCACCTTCCCTTACTGTAATGAAATATTGTGAAAAATGAAAAAAAAAGAGAATAAACTTTCATTGACATATTCATTTGAACCCTCTACTAACATATATAGGAAACATCAGGAAAAAGGAAAAGATTGTAGAGAAATATTGACACCGTAATGTGAAGAACAATGGAAAAGAACAATGTAAGATAAAAGAAAGAGAGAAAAAATAAAAATTATAAAAAAAAAGATAAAGATAAGGAGTGAGAGATAGAATAATACTCAACGTGGAGAAGCCACTATAACCGAATTGAGTGATTAGATAAAATAGAGAAACAGAGCCTTTTAGAGCTTCAATGTGCCAGTCTCTTCATCAGTGGAGTGATTACTTAAATTGTTATAATAACCTTGTTGTGTTCATACGTTTAGGTGTGGTTGATTTTTTTAAGTATTATTAAGGTCTGATTGAACTTCAGTCAATTGATTATATGCTATGTTTATACACACCGGATGTTTAATGTTAGAGTTGCAAGCCTTCGTTGTCATGGTGCATTATATTCTAGAAGGTTGTAGAATACACTAGTGCTAATAGACTGTTGTTGTGTTCCAGAATGATCTAAGTGACCCAGGGCAGTCGAGCGATAAACCCAGAATATTCCAGATTGTTCTTATTGTCAATGATATGTTCTTGTCTCCCCGGAGACCAGAGGTCTGAAATTATAATGTATTACGAATCGTATTATACAATACGCATTGGTGTAGACGGCCTGCATATCATCTGCTACTTTTGATGAACACAATAAAAGTCATTGTAATACTGATATACACAGAGAAAGAGGGAGTTTAATCGGCTTATCTGTTTTCAGACAGTGTCGTTCTGCCTCAAGGGATCTGCTCCATATCGATTCCAATATTCCTCAGCTTCTTTAGGTGTCTGTAATCCAATCCTACGGCCGTCCCTGCCCACGATCGATAACAGCGCCGGGTATGTTAGCCTTGGTCTGAAGCCAGACTTGAACAATTTTTGCATCACCTCCTTGTATGGTAGACGTCGAGCGATGGCGTCTTTGCTTAGATCTTCGTAGATAAATATTGAATGATCACCATGTTTCAGCTTCCCACGTTGGATGCGAGCAATTTTGATGATGTCATCTCTTATTGATGTCTTCCGCAGAGTGACAATGATGACTCTTGGCCCGTTGTTTCTTTGCTCCCGAGATCCGATTCTGTAAGCTTGGTCCACTTTCGGCACTGTGTTTGGAAAGTTGTTACCCAAAATCACTGATAGCACTGTTGGAAAGTTGTCGTCTGCGCAGTTGACTGCTTCATCAAGTCCTACAATGCGGATGTTATTTCGCCTGTGGTAGCGTTGGGTTTCGAGTAGCCTCTCCATCGCTTCATCTTTAACCTCTTGTATTTTCCTCCGGCATACTTCTTCCACCCTTTCTATCTCTTTTGTCACCTCTGTCATGCCAATGCAGATGGTGTTCTCGTTCACTTTGACTGCCCGTGTAATATCTGTCACCGTATTCTCCACTGTCGTGATTCGCTCGGACTGTACAGCGACCGCTTTCTTAACTTCTTCTAATTTAGCATCGATGTGTTCGAGTTTAGCATCGACGTGTGCTTTGAATTCATCTTTGAGTTCCTCGATGTGTAATCTGAAAGCGACCATCTGTTCTTTCATCAGGTTAGTCAATGAGTTGAAATCGGGTGGTGTGATTGTACTGCTTGTGTCAGTTGGTGGTATAGGTGCAGTGACGATGCCGATGGATTTGTCTGCTATTATCTTCTCAAAATCAACTGCTATATCTCTCACGGAGCTTGTTCCTGTCGCTCCTGTTGTGTTGACAACTATTGTCTCCCTGTCGGGGACAATAGTCGATGGTCTCGGTGTATTCTCCTCTTTATTCTCCTCGTCTGGGCTTGTCGCCAACGGATCTGTATCCGCGTCGCCTTGAACGTTTCTTCTTGATCGTGTTTCAATCTGCGCCGCTGAAGTTGCCGTTTCTTGTTTCTTTCCCGTCCTTTCCCTATCCTTAACCATGTGGTCTTTTGATATAGTTAGTAGAAGGTCTTATCAATACATACGATGTGGTCTAATCTCTTTTGGTATTGTCCAAATAAGGTTTCTAAACGAAATTAACGTTGACGGGAGCGGAGCTATTGCCAAATGCGTGCGCTACATGTTGCAGCTAAACCGGAAGTCAAAGGGGTGCTTTCACGGTTGGCATGTTTGATTTTACCGGCAACTCTGACAACTCTTAATTTACAGTTTAATATAGATGGTTTACCTTTATTCAAAATTTCTAAACTTCAGTTTTGGTCCATACTTGGAAGTCTCAAATGTGACTACACAAAGTCCCCATTTGTTGTTGGCATTTTTTGTGGTCTAAGCAAGCCAAAGAGTGTTTTTGAGTACCTAGAGCAGTTTGTCAAAGATCTTCAGAATGTACTGTCTAATGGCATTATTTATAATGACAAGCAATTTGATGTACAGATTTCTTCTTTCATTTGTGATGCCCCGGCTAGAGCTTATATTAAGCAGACCAAGGCATTTAATGGCTATTCTGGTTGTGACAAGTGTTTTCAGGAGGGTGTATGGAGAAATAAAATGACATATCCTGAAACAAAAGTCAGACTGAGGACAGACTCCAGTTTCTCAGACATGGTTGATGAGGCACATCACAATGGGACGAGCCCTTTAACAGGTTTAGCTAAGATGGTTTCTATGTTTCCAACTGATTACATGCATCTCTGTTGTCTCGGAGTTGAATGAATGAATGAATGAAAACTTTATTTAACAGATTGCAGAATGGGTACAATACAGTACGGCTCAATACATACAATTGTTAAGGGGATGCAGACCTGAGAAAGACGTTTGTCTTGTTTCCATCAGGGTCCCCCATTTTCAATTCATATAGACATATATGACACACATGACATACAGATAGTCAGTACTGCTACATCTATACATTTATGACATACCAGATTTGCAAATACAGTACTGTTTGTGATACAGAAGGAGTCAAGAAAAGGGAGTATATACATTTGACGTAGAAACTGTACATTGGAGGTTGGGTGGGGGGGGTTGGGTACATTGGGATATTGACAACCATACTGGGTAATTTACATTGGAGGTGGTTGGGGGGGGGGGGGGGCGGGGGGCATACAGTTACAAGGAAACTGCTTAATATATGGTTAAAGGGGAATAATTTGGCAACAAGGGTCCCTTCCAAAACTGTACAACCCTTTTCCCGTAAACTGCTAAAGCTACGTTCCTACATGCCTTGTGAATTTAACCATAAACCAAGGGAACTGTCAGAATTAGATCGCTGGAAAGCTACTGAGTTGCGATCCTTCATGTTGTATTGGGGTCCTGTTGTTTTGAAGGATTCCCTCCCCAGTGAGCTGTATGACAACTTCTTGTTGTTTTCTGTTGGAATGTACTTGTTGCTGTCCCCTAGTATTTCTGAGGAAATGTTGGCCTTTGCGCACACGTTGATGGTTTCTTTTGTTGAACACTTTGGGACAGTGTATGGAAAAGATGAAATTGTGTACAATGTACACCAGCTTATTCATTTGGCTGAGGAATACAGGAAGTTTGGCACTCTAGATAATATCTCAGGATTCCCTTTTGAGAACTATCTTGGACAAATTAAGCATATTCTACGCAAGCCACATCAGCCTCTACAACAGGTAGTGAAAAGGTTGTCTGAAATTCCACATGTTGGATCCCCATGTCCCACAGATGATCCAATTTTGCGTAATATTCACACTGATGGGCCTGTCCCCCCACAGTTTACTTCTTCACAACAGTACAGGAAGGTCTCCACTCATCGGTTTACTTTGTCCACAAAGAAAGGAGACAATTGTATTGAGGTTGGAGATGGATTTGCATTAGTAGAGAATATTCTTAAATCAGAGGAAGAGGTATATAATTTACAGAATGTACAGACACAAACAGCCATACTACATGTATCCCTGTGAATCATCATACATTGGTACATACAAGGTCAGTGGCTTGCAAGAAGATATAGGGATAGGTAAACTTGGCTATATCAAGCGCAAATGTCTTCTCTCTCCAGACGGAGATGGTGCCATTGCAATACCACTACTTCATTTAACAGCATAACCATACTGCCCTACAAAGCTAAAGTACAGTAACTATATTGACACACTCACTCTAACGTCGGATTTCGGGGCATAACTTACCTCATTAATAAATACACAATTAGTACAATATCACATGTACACAGATAACATGTTTGGCTGGCCAATTGAAACGCTTAAAGGAAAACTCCAACATTTTGTGAAATTAGCTTATTTAACATCTTCCCTGGAGTTGGACAAGAAGATAGTGGATACATACCTTTTTCGTCTCTCTGCATGCATTGGGCTTAGGGAACGCCTGGATTGTTAGCCTAGCTTAACTTCATCACTGGAAGTGGGACAGACATCTAGCCTAGTTCACTACAGTCAGGAAATATACTCCAAATACAACTACCAAACGTTCCTGTAAACATGTTGTGACCTGTGTGTTTACCACGTCTCCCAGTCACACGAGTCTCCCAGTCACATGAGTCTTGTGTGACTGGGAGACTTGTGTGACTTGGAGACTTGTGTGACTTGTGTGACTTGGAGACGTGTGTGACTGGGAGACTTGTGTGACTGGGAGACTTGTGTGACTTGGAGACTTGTGTGACTTGTGTGACTTGGAGACTTGTGTGACTTGGAGACTTGTGTGACTTGTGTGACTTGGAGACTTGTGTGACTTGGAGACTTGTGTGACTTGTGTGACTTGAAGACTTGTGTGACTTGTGTGACTTGGAGACTCGTGTGACTTGTGTGACTTGGAGACTTGTGTGACTTGGAGACTTGTGTGACTTGGAGACTTGTGTGACTGGGAGACTTGTGTGACTTGGAGACTCGTGTGACTTGTGTGACTTGGAGACTTGTGTGACTTGTGTGACTTGGAGACTTGTGTGACTGGGAGACTTGTGTGACTTGTGTGACTTGGAGACTTGTGTGACTTGTGTGACTTGTGTGACTTGGAGACTTGTGTGACTTGTGTGACTTGGAGACTTGTGTGACTTGGAGACTTGTGTGACTGGGAGACTTGTGTGACTGGGAGACTTGTGTGACTTGGAGACTTGTGTGACTTGTGTGACTTGGAGACTTGTGTGACTTGTGTGACTTGGAGACTTGTGTGACTTGTGTGACTTGGAGACTTGTGTCACTTGGAGACTTGTGTGACTTGTATGACTTGGAGACTTTTGTGACTTGTGTGACTTGGAGACTTGTGTGACTGGGAGACTTGTGTGACTGGGAGACTTGTGTGACTTGGAGACTCATGTGACTTGTGTGACTTGGAGACTTGTGTGACTTGGAGACTTGTGTGACTTGTGTGACTTGGAGACTTGTGTGACTTGTGTGACTTGGAGACTTGTGTGACTTGGAGACTTGCGTGACTTGGAGACTTGTGTGACTTGAATACTTGTGTGACTTGTGTGACTTGGAGACTTGTGTGACTTGTGTGACTTGGAGACTTGTGTGTCTTGTGTGACTTGTGTGACTTGGAGACTTGTGTGACTTGGAGACTTGTGTGACTGGGAGACTTGTGTGACTTGGAGACTCGTGTGACTTGTGTGACTTGGAGACTTGTGTGACTTGTGTGACTTGGAGACTTGTGTGACTGGGAGACTTGTGTGACTTGTGTGACTTGGAGACTCTTGTGACTTGTGTGACTTGGAGACTTGTGTGACTTGGAGACTTGTGTGATTTGGAGACTTGTGTGACTGGGAGACTTGTGTGACTTGGAGACTCGTGTGACTTGTGTGACTTGGAGACTTGTGTGACTTTTGTGATTTGGAGACTTGTGTGACTTGTGTGACTTGGAGACTTGTGTCACTTGGACACTTGTGTGACTTGGATACTTGTGTGACTTGTGTGACTTGGAGACTTGTGTGACTGGGAGACTTGTGTGACTGGGAGACTTGTGTGACTTGGAGACTTGTGTGACTTGTGTGACTTGTGTGACTTGGAGACTTGTGTGACTTGTGTGACTTGGAGACTTGTGTGACTGGGAGACTTGTGTGACTGGGAGACTTGTGTGACTTGGAGACTTGTGTGACTGGGAGACTTGTGTGACTTGGAGACTTGGAGACTTGTGTGACTGGGAGACTCATGTGACTTGTGTGACTGGGAGACGTGGTAAATACACAGGTCACAACATGTTTACGGGAACGTTTGGGAGTTGTATTTTGATTGTATTTGGAGTATATTTCCTGACTGTAGTGAACTAGGTTAGATGTCTGCCCCACTTCCAGTGATGAAGCTAAGCTAGGCTAACGGTCCAGGCGTTCCCTAAGCCCAATGCATGCAGAGAGACGAAAAAGGTATGTATCTCCTTATAACTTCAGGGAAAATGTCAAATAAGCTAATTTCACAAAATGTTGGAGTTTTCCTTTAAATGCTTCAAAAATGCAATGTGTGTAGTGCACTTTGGCTTTGTAGGACGGTATGTGAATGGCTTGTAAGGAGAGATCATTATGAGTACCGTAAATTCTCATTTCAGCCCTTTGAAGATGAATGGTGAGGTCGTGCTGTGGTCAGTTGTACAGTTCCCAAATGGTGGGACAGCAGTAGTTCTAGAGAGATGGTTTAATGCTAAAGACCAGACCCCTAAACACATAAAGCTCACAAAAGCCCTTCGAGATGGACTGCAACCAGATGATAAATGCATCACCTATAAGGATGTACATGAGCTTACTACGTGTGGTGAGTAATTCGTGCAACACATACACAAAAAGTGAGGACGCAAATTGTGACGATGCACAATGACGTATGATAAGAGGTGTTATATATTTGTTTTTGGTTAAACACTGGACTGCAGATATGTTAATTGTCATTTTCTCTCTGCTCTTTCCAGAGACCCATGATGAGGCCAAAAAACTAGAGACCAAGTACACCTCAACTATGTGTCCAACCTCTGAAATTGAATCTGAGGACGAAGGAGATCTCCGGGTGTTGTAAATAATTGCACTGCGGTTGTAGTTGCAACTAGTGCTAAAAGGATAACACACAGTGGCCTGAGGGCCTATGTTTCAGACTTTAGCCTTGACTAATAAGCGTAGTATCATAACTACATTTATTACATGTGTGTATATATATAATTTTTTTTAGGCCAAATCAGCAGTATGTGCACTCGGACTCTGATGACCACTCGAGTGGCGACGCCAAAAGAAAACGTTTTGCCAAAGCACCTGATGTGGGTTTCCCAGGTATTGATGCAATGCATTTATTTTATATAGGCACTTTGGAAATGATCACTGCTACAGTTAAAGGGGAACTATTTTACTATTTCTTTCACTATTTGGGCACTTTTACACAATTCCTGTGAGTCTATGGAACACCTCTGTAATATTTTTAATTTTTGTATTCATTGTTTTGTATTTCTAATCAAGTCCTCAAAAACAGCATTTTTCTACCTCAAGATCTCGAGCCGTTTTGAGCCTGGGCTCCAACCACTGTGTGCAGCTCATCATGTACCTCGCCATTATCATGCAGCGGTGTCTCTCTGACATCACAAATCATCACATTTTCAGATGACTCAGTTCAGTGAGGGTGAATATTGTGAGAGGAGAATTGGAAGAATGCGCCAATATGAGAATTAGAGACATAGATCATATTAATATAAGTTCACATAGCTAGGAAACAATGCTAAACACTCAAAAAGGCCATTTATAAGATAGTTCCCCTTTAATAATATTAATAATAATAATAAACAGTTAAACAAATTAGTCTGACCATGTACCGACAAATTGAGCATTTTAATTTGATTGGACTTCTGCGTTTCTTGCAGTTATTCTATAGTTGGCCCAAAATATATACATTGTGAATAACATGCCAACTAAAATATGTTGTAGGACAGACCCCAAAATCGAGCCGGTCTCGTAAGGCGCTAAGATCCGGCAAGCCTCCAGCTGTGTGGCCACTAGGCCAAGAGCCTACAATGAATGGTATGTTGCTATGAATGTTAAAATGCTGTTAGATGACTGTTTAAACATGATTTGTAGCATCTTCAATTCTCACCCTGGCTTACCTTTTTTAGATTCTTTGGATGGTGGCATGCAGTGGAGGCTGCTGACCAAATTTTTAGGTGAAGCACAAATTATTATATTATATTATATATTAAATTATATTTTTTAAACATCCCCAACGCTGCAACACCCCCATTCCTCCCAGGTGTCAGGCTCCTCATTCGCTTCCATTCATTTTGGGACCATGTTTAAATATCATACTTCTGAAGTATAAACAAACTATATTGCTGTGACGATTTCAATAACACAGACCATTCTGAGTCAATGGTATGCAAAACTGTACATTGGAATATCTAACATGTATTTACCACCTTCCTCTGCACAAGGCCACAGATGGGTTTTATGTAACACAAGGACAATGAATGAATGAATGAATGAATGAATGAATGAATGAATGAATGAATGAATGAATGAATGAATGAATGAATGAATGAATGAGAGCGAGACAGAGAGAGACCACGGCGGGTTTATATTAACACAACAGAACTGAATGAGAGAGAGAGAGAGTGTGTGTGTGTGTGTGTGTGTGTGTGTGTGTGTGTGTGTGTGTGTGTGTGTGTGTGTGTGTGTGTGTGTGTGTGTGTGCGTGCGTGCGTGCGTGCGTGCGTGCGTGCGTGCGTGCGTGCGTGTGTGTGTGTGTAATAACAAGTATACTATAATCACAGGTGTATTATGCTGCAGTGCCAGGTCCATGTGCGTGGCTTGTGTCCAATAACAATAGTCCATGTATCTTTTGTGTGTGCGTGTGTTTAAGACTGTGGTCTTTGAGAATGAGAATGTTATAGTTCTTCTTTCTACACATGAATGAATGAATGAATGAATGAATGAATGAATGAATGAATGAATGAATGAATGAATGAATGAATGAATGAATGAATGAATGAATGAATGAATGAATGAATGAATGAATGAATGAATGAATGAATGATGAATGAAAACTTTATTTAACAGATTGCAGAATGGGTACAATACAGTACGGCTCAATACACACAATTGTTAAGGGGATGCAGACCAGAGAAAGACTTTTGTCTTGTTTACATCAATTCAGTGGGACATACACACAGTCCTCATATCCCTCCTAGTTACACACATACTCATCATCATCCCTCCCATACAATACGCACAACACAACAGACTAACTCGTCTTGCTCAATACTTGTTTATGAGTTTTAAGAGACAGCACTGTAATCTCTCTCAACCAAAGCTCTACTAGTTAACAAAGATCTCCACCTTGCTATCTGAAACATAGACACCATTATCAACCTAATAATATCAACCTGATAATATTGAAACATTATCAATATAACGTTAGCTACCAACTTTAGCAGGGCTCCTAATAACACAAGATACATTTCATTATGAATTGAAAATGGGGGACCCTGATGTAAACAAGACAAACGTCTTTATCTGGTCTGCATCTCCTTAATAATTATGTGTATTGAGCCGTACTGTATATTGTACCCATTCTGCAATCTGTTAAATAAAGTTTTCATTCATTCATGCCTTTTGAAAAGTGACATGGTCAATGTAGGAGTTATGATGCGGTTTCAATTCGGTTACAGTAATGTTACACAAACTGACATTCTAAAGCCAAGAAGACACGACTTACCCATAAAGACGGTATCTCGATCGATCTCATCTATCGTTGAATAGTGCAGCTTCTCCATGTGACGAGTCCGACTCGAGCCGTGTGCATTAATCCCATTGAAAATGTAAACAATAGTGCATCGCGAGCCAGCTTGTTGCATCAAATTGATGTTTGGCTTTTGTCTCCCGAGTGAAGTTAGAACTACTACACTTCGGCTGCGTCCAGGCTAAGCACTGCAGGATTTTCGTTGTACAACGACTGTGGTAAAAAAAAAATATATATCATCAAACGATGCACAATGGAGAGGCATTGTTGTTATTGATATCATCTTCATCAATGCCATCAGCCCTGTTTAGACATTCACAAGACTTGCGTAACATTAGCTAGCAAGCAAGCTAGTCGACAATATCTCCTTCCTCCATTGCAACGCTATCTACAGTACTAGAGAATTCAAAGTGCCCGCGAGGCGATGACGTTGTTGTTGTTGTCATGTTTAGCTTTTATTGCAGGTGTATTATTTATCATCAAACGATGCACAATAAGTTCATGAACAATAACAAAACACTCCACCCTGGGCCTGATAGCTGCGGTGGTAGCCCTTTAGCTACGTTAGCTCCAACAAGTTATCTTCTTAAACTGAGATAAAAATTATTTTGTAAACAAGCTCGCTGCAGAGCCGCAGCACGCAACAAGAGAAACCATTATCTGATTGGGCCACAAGGCTGTCAATCATGCTAGCTGCAGAGCCGCAGAGCAGCAAAAGAGAAACCATTAGCTGATTGGATAACAAGGCTGTCAATCATTCAATCCCCCATTCAATGGCAAGCGTTAAACTGCACAGACCGTGCTTAGATGACATTAACATTAATAGCCTATTTTGATTGGCTATTATTTATTATTTATTTAAATTGGGTCAACCTGTGCAGATATTCTGCACGAATATTACTGCAGTCATTACTGCAGTGCAGGCCTGCTCAGAGCTGTCAATTTTGGCCACTTTTGAAAAAAAAATTTAATTCACTGGCATTTTTTTACAGAGGAAAACTTTTATAATAAAAATAAATAAATAATAATAATAAAAAAAAAATATATATATATATATGTGTAAATTAATAATAATTATGAATTATGAGTGCATTTGTATTTCACGTGTTGTCATAGATAAACCTCCACTGGTGGCATGGTCTATAGCTATTTAGATGTGTTGCAGACTCCTGATCCAAATAACAGTAAGTGAACCCATATCTGTGTTCTTGTGAGGAGCTTGCTGGCAGGAGCTCGCTGGCATCATGCATGCAACAGAATACATGTTTACAATGTATACATGCCAGCCCACTACAAAAATTCAAAGCCTTCACAACTTGCAAGCAATGTCACAATAATAAATGTGTAGTTGTACATAATGCTTTTATATTGTGCACAATTTCCACCATGTTTGAGTCGCAACTTATTTTGCATTTCCCCTTTGTAGATCTGGTTACTAGCAACTACCGGCAATCGCTAACTCAACATAATGGTGAGTTATCAAGCAGTCTCATAACATAATATTTTGGCATGTTTAAAATATCTGTATTGTCTCGCATTGTCTTTGATATTTTTATTAAAGTAGTATTTGGGGCAGTGCACGTGAAATTAGCTGAATGGAAATCAATTTTCTCACATGGGGGATTACAATAGCGTCATTTGCTAATAACTTTGTGTATTTCCTACTGTGTTTCAGCCGAGATGCCAGGATTTGATACTGCACAGTACCACCAGCTCCAGCAGGCCTCACATGTCCAGCAGCTGCAAGATCGACAAAGTACAAGTAGTGGTATGATACTGTACTCTTTCAGTAACAGTGTTTTGAGAGACAGGGATACAACTCCTTACACCCCTTCCTGACATAGAGCGACGGGAGCGAGCGAGCAAGCGAGAAAAAGTGATTAAAATGTATTCGTTTCAATCAGACTATCCTGACCTGCCGCGAGCGACAGCGATGTCGTTCACCCCTTAAATATTCGCTCGCTGTGTCTCTAGTTGAGCGATTACGCGGCAGAGTCCCGCCCCTAAACACTTTTTATTGGTCGAGAATCGCAGGCTGCTTTGCCCCCTGTTCCAGGTAACACACACAGACAGACTCAGACACGCGCTGCGTCATATCAGGACAGTGTTGTGCGCGATTTCGTCTCCAGTTCGCTCGCTCGCTGCCTGTCAGGAACCGGTGTTAGTGATTATGACCATGTATGTTAGTTTGACTGACAAGTCAGATTTTGTATTTATTTTTAAATATAATGATTTGTTTCTACAGGGATGTCGGGATGCAGCTCGGGGCAATACAACAGTCCCCCTGGTCTCCCACAACATGCACAAAATGGTATGCCATAGCATTCCTCACTAAAGAACACAATTTACTACATACATGGAAAGTGAGCTATTTGTAGACTAATTAAATCATGTTTTGTGTAAATGTTGGAGCATTTGTTCCCCCCTCTACACTTCTTTAGAGGGAACTACCACCAGTTTGATCCAATGCAGTCAAACTATAGTGAAATATATAACTATGATTTTGTTTCTACAGGGATGTCAGGATACAGCTCAGGGCAGTACAACACCCCATCTGGTGATTCACAGCGTAGACAACATGGTTTGTCCTCACTAAGGAACCCAATTTACTACATACAGTACATTTAAAGTGATCTAGATGAATTAAATCACTCTGGTCATGTTTTTTTGCATATGTTTTCCCTCCAGACTTCTATAGTACTCTATTACACACGCCTGCCTAACTACACCTAACCTCAATGTGTGCAGTGATTAAAGTTGCATGAATGTTTGTGTTTTACAGATATAACCACACAGATGGCCGGCGATGACGGGCAGCTTATGAAAGGCAAGTCTATTGGACATGGTGTAATTCCTCGTGTGATTTGCTGCTTATTTTTATTTCTCACTTAATGATTTTAACTCTTCTTCTGAAGACCTTACCATCCAGAAGATGAATTCAATGCTTGCGGAATTACTTGTGGTGGTGAAGGATCTGTCCAGAGATGTGCAGTTCATCAAGAACGAGTTGGCTGAGGGCAACATGACACCGGGTGGGACCAGGGGACATGGGGTGGCCACCACAACCACTATGCTCCCCTTCCAGCTGCCAATCGCCAGTGAACAAGACTTCAATGAGGCAGAATCATTACTGATGGAGCAATCAGTCCGTCAAAAGATGGTAATTTATTGAACTGCATTCATTTATCAAATGTAGATCATTTCAGTGTGGTCTTGTTCAGGGGGGACATGTGTTTAGTAGTAGGGGAGGGTGAACAAACAGCCAAAAAGGACAGGCACATCTATATAACTATATAGGCTGGATTAAAGTCATAAATGTGTTTAGCACTTTCTAGTTCAAAACGTGTTAGAGCTTGTATATCTGCTATTTATGAAACGTTTTGAAATTGTTCAAATATACCGTTTACATATGGACAGGAGGGTTAATGTGGTTAAACATAACGACTGGCATGAACACTATGGGCTGGAATATCAGTGTGTGTATAAACAAGTTGGTTGCTCTGTGTTCATAAAATAAATGTTATGCTGTTTCTAACGCAGGGCCTTCATTTTCTTCTTCAGATTTCTCGCCTGGCTTTGGTAGGAGGCACCAATTCAGAGAACCTGATCAGACTGATGTTGAAAACTGCTATGACCAACGCCCTGGCCAGTGGGTTCAACTGGGCTGGAAAGAAAGACAAGCGTTGTTCAGAAAGCAAGAAGCCATTCAAGCACACAACACTACAAGCATGCATGTTTGGTAAGCTTCCTCCCCTGCAAACTACTTCATAGGTTAAGTTTAGGTAGTGAGGCATGACTGTCTGCTGGTGATTCAGAATATAGTTATGCTGTTGCAAAAACTTTTAAAAAGTGTTATGTTGGAATAAAGTGATGAAAGTGCAACCTATAAGAAATGGACAACGTAATTGGTGAGCTTTAGAGGTGCATGGATACACATTGTATTGCCTATATGGTGTCAGGCTAGGCGATTGCTTCTCTTTCCTGTCCAGTCTAACTGGATGCTGACTGTAGCTTGTTACTGTAAAGAAATCACACTTGTGTGAAGTGAGGGGTGCTCTTATCATCGTACATCATCTCACCTCTCTTCCTCACTTTTTATTTGTGTGTCTATTAGCTGCTGCTCGACAGTTTGACCCCAAGCTGAACAACCAGGACTACAGCGAAACTGTCAAGAAGTGGCTTCGTTATGCGCCAGACCGGGAGGGAGGCATCTCAAGGAACCGAAGTGACCCAAACTTAAGTCAAGCGAACCAGAGTCAAACTTAGGGTACCCCAGCACACACTGTTTCCCTGGTTCATACAGTACAAGGCTTACCCTCATGGACACTGTTCTTCCATGGACAGCATCTACTTGAATGACTTCCTGCTTCAGCCTGTTCTTGGAACCGAAGTGACCCAAACTTAAGTCAAGCGAACCAGAGTCAAACTTAGGGTACCCCAGCACACACTGTTTCCATGGTTCATACAGTACAAGGCTTACCCTCATGGACACTGTTCTTCCATGGACAGCATCTACTTGAATGACGTGCTTCTTCAGCCTGTTCTTGCAGTGTTTTTATTTTTGTATTTCTTATTTTAACCTTTATTTACCCAGGGTAGGTTCGCTGAGCAAGGATGCTCTTTTTCAGCTACGCCTGTGGTGATTTATACTAACCACTAGATGGCCCCATCTACCAGGGTACCACGACTACACAGTCTCTATAATTGGCATAATGAGACACCTGTTGCAGGTTGACAAGTATGTTACCTAACTACCTGTTGTATGCTACCTAACTACTACCAGGACCTAAATAAATGATATTCAAAGAACCCCAGTTTCTTCATTGATGGACAGAAACATTACATGGTACCAGGAGTGTAATAACGGGTCGTCATAATGGAAAGTGTGAAGCCGCCGGATGCTGTGAATTGGACTGGTAATGTGGATTATGAGTGGCGTACCTTCAAACAGCGTTTCATGCTGTACCTGATGGCTGTTGGACTGGAGGGGAAGTCTGAAACGAGGCGAATTGCACTGCTTCTGACCATCGCAGGACAACAAGCTGTGGAAGTATATAACACGTTTGTGTTCGCCGATGCAGATGACAGAGAGAAGTTTGCGGAGGTTGTCAAGAAGTTTGATGAACACTGTTCTCCGAAGAAGAACGAAACCTTTGAAAGGTATGTGTTTCGCTCGAGGATGCAACAGTCTGCTGAAAGTTGTGATGTGTTTCTAACGGACTTAAAGCTAAAAGCTAGGACGTGTAATTTTGGAGATGTGCATGACTCTATGATCCGTGATCAAATTGTGTTTGGCGTACTGGATTCGAAACTGAGGGAGAGGTTACTGCGGGAGACAGAGCTAACCCTTGAATCGGCTGTGAGAATATGTCACGCAAGTGAATTAGCAGTACAGCATGCCAGAACATTTGCGGGAGACGCTAGAGACGGAGCAGCGGTTGCTATGGTAACGAGGAAGCCCTACAACAAGGGAGAAAGGGGGCGGTACAATCAACAAAAGGGATCAGACACTTTTCAATGTAAAAGATGTGGTACTCGTCATGCACCAAGACAATGCCCAGCATATGGAAAAATGTGCCATAAGTGTCAAGGACAAAATCACTTTTCCAAGCAATGCTTTGCCAAGGAAAGAAAAGGCAGTAGAGGAAAATGACCTGTGTGATTCCTTCTTTGTGGGCATGGTGACACAGGATGAGGACAGACAGACAAGTGTGAATAGAGTGGAGCAGGACAAGTGGACCGAGCCCTTGCATATAAATGGAGCTGTAATTGCTTTTAAACTGGATACAGGAGCAAAGGCTAATATGATAAATGAACTTCACATCAGAAACATGAAAGTGAAGCCCCACATTCGTCCTAATCCCATTCCACTCAAAGCCTACAATGGACAGCCCATCCCCACAAGAGGAATGTGCAGACTGAAGGTGAGAGTTAAAGGCAAAGAGCATCACCTCATGTTTGTAATAGTTCCAGATGGACATGACTCACTGTTGGGAGATGAGGCATGTGAACAATTGGGTTTAGTCAAGAGGATGTATAGCATCAAAACAAATGCACAGAACGACGTAGAGACAATAGTGGATCAGTATACTGATGTATTCAAAGGGTTTGGTGTCTTACCATACACCTACAAGATCCAACTGAAAGAGGATGCACAGCCAGTCATACATGCTCCCAGGCGGGTTCCAGCACCGCTCAGAGAAAAGGTGAAGCAAGAGCTCGACCGAATGATGTCACTGGGGGTGATAAAGAGAGTGGAGGAGCCCACTGAGTGGGTGAATTCGATGGTGTGTGCCAAGAAGCCAAATGGTGATATACGTCTGTGCATGGATCCAAAAGACCTAAATGCAAACATAAAAAGAGAGTATTATCAGATTCCGACAAGAGAGGAAATAACGAGTGAAATGGCCAGTGCAAGGTATTTCAGTAAATTGGATGCTTCACAGGGCTTTTGGCAAATCAAACTGCACGAAGACAGCACAAAGTACTGTACATTCAATACACTGTTTGGCCGCTACTCATTCCAAAGGATGCCTTTTGGAATATGCTCTGCTCCTGAAGTGTTCCACAGATCTATGGAGCACATACTGGAAGGTATAGAGGGAGCGCGAGTGTATGTGGATGATGTGGTGGTGTGGGGATCCACACTGGAGCAGCACAATGAGAGACTCATCAAGGTTCTGCAAAATGTCAAAAAGCATGGACTAAAGCTCAACAGAGCAAAATGCCAGTTTGGTGTGAGAGAAATCACCTTTCTGGGAGACAAGCTTTCGAGTGCAGGTGTCGAGCCTGACATCCGCAAGGTGAAAGCTATAGTGGAGATGCCGAGACCTGAGGATAAGCAAGGTGTGTTGAGAATGATGGGAATGATAAACTTTGTTGGAAAGTTCATACCAACTTTGTCAACCAAGACAGTGCACCTCAGACAGCTGTTACACCACAAGAGTGACTTCAAGTGGACTGACAGTCATGAAGAGGAGTGGACAACACTGAAGACCATGCTCACAACAGTACCAGTGTTGACATTTTTTGACCCGTCCAAAAGGATAAAGATTTCCACTGACTCATCCAAAAATGGGATTGGAGCGGTGCTGCTACAAGCGGATGGAGATGATTGGAGGCCAGTTGCCTATGCATCAAGAACGATGACAGTAACTGAATGTCGCTATGCACAAATTGAAAAGGAGTGTTTAGGACTAGTCTATGGATTTGAAAAATTCCACAGTTATGTGTATGGCCTACCAAGATTTGTGGCAGAGACGGACCACAAGCCGTTGATCTCCATCATAAAGAAAAACCTCAGTGAGATGTCACCACGCATACAGAGACTGATGATGAAGCTGCAACGTTATGATTTCGAGCTGATAGACACACCAGGTAAACACATTGTGATGGCTGATGCTCTGTCCAGGGCAACGACACAGAGTGACGCACCAGTGAGCTCGACGGAGGCTGATGTTGAATTTCATGTAAACTTTATTGCAAAATCACTGCCTGTGTCAGACAGAAAATCTAAACAGATTTCAGCAGAAACGGAAAAGGACCCCCTGTTACAGAGGGTCATGACCAATATGAAAGAGAGCTGGCCTAAAGGAGACTGTCAGCAATATTACAACATCCGAGCAGAGCTGAGTGTGATAGATGGACTGTTACTCAGAAAGAACACAATTGTCATTCCTCAGTCACTGAGACAAGAGATGTTGAAGAGACTTCACGAGGGGCACCTCGGAATGGAGAAATGTAAGAGAAGGGCCAGAACGTCAATGTATTGGCCAGGCATCAACACAGACATTGACAAGATGGTCTCGAGCTGTGTAACCTGTCTGAAACACCATACAACGCAGCAGAAAGAGCCCATGGTAACTGCAGACCTACCTAAGGTGCCTTGGCAAAAAGTGGGAACTGAATTATCTACTGGTTATAGACTATTTTTCTAACTATCCAGAGATAGCACTGCTTTCCAGCATGACAGCTACTTGTGTGATTACACATATGAAATCTATCTTTGCGAGACATGGAATTTGCCAGGTTCTCGTTTCTGACAACGGACCAGCTTACAACTGTAAGGAGTTCCAAAACTTTGCAGAAGAATATGATTTCCAGCAAGTAACCTCAAGTCCCCTGTATGCCCAATCCAATGGCACAGCAGAGAAAGGTGTGGGCATAGTAAAGAGGCTGCTCCTGAAGGCAAAAGAGAGTGGTTCTGATCCATATCTAGCTCTACTGAGTTACAGAGCATCACCACTAGAACATGGACTGTCTCCTGCTGAGCTTCTGATGGGACGGAGGCTGCGAACCACACTTCCTTGCACTGCAAAACAGAAGAAGAATAACATCGTGAGACAGAAACAGAAGTGTCTGCAAAACAGACAGAAAACAAACTATGACAAAGTCTCAAAAGGTCTAGTGCCACTGTCACGGCGTGACACAGTGAGACTACAGGATTCTAAATACTGGGACAGGAGAGCCACAGTTCTGGAGGAAGTGGGTCCTAGATCCTACACCGTCAGAACAGAAAAGGGTCAAGTCCTAAGAAGGAATCGACGAAGCTTGTTGAAAACACCAGAGACACTTGGAGAACGGTCAACAGCTGATGACGAAGTTTGCACCACAGTAGCACCACCGACAGCTGGGCTGACAAACTTGCCACCACCAGCTGACCAGACACCTTCAACACCAGTACTGAGAAGATCTACACGTCAGTCTAGACCACCTGACAGACTTCAGTATTTGTAAAGAACAGCACAGAGCTCTATCCTTTTGCATTAAAAAAATATTAAAAAAGAATAAAAAATGAAGAGGCAAAAGGAAAATAATTATAGAGCATGATGTATATATATAACGTTGATTTATGGTATGCAGGTTAAAGTAAATAAAGATAATTGTATTTGGAAATAGCAACAGTAGAAAAAAACTAAAAGATGACTGTGTTTTGAGTCAACAGAAATGTTTACATTTATTGTTGTATGCCAGTATAGCATTCATAGAAAGGAGGATGTGGTGATTTATACTAACCACTAGATGGCCCCATCTACCAGGGTACCACAACTACACAGTCTCTATAATTGGCATAATGAGACACCTGTTGCAGGTTGACAAGTACGTTACCTAACTGCCTGTTGTATGCTACCTAACTACTACCAGGACCTAAATAAATGATATTCAAAGAACCCCAGTTTCTTCATTGATGGACAGAAACATTACAACGCCCTGCTTCACATTCACACAGTTCCATTCACACCTGGGAGCTGCCCAGTACAACCACAGTCTGACACTGTTGGCCACTGAGCAACTCCACTAGAGCAGTTGGGGGTTTAGTGCCTTGCTCAACGGCACTTCAGCGGTTGGTGTTAAGGGTATGGGAGAGAGTTATATGGGAGAGAGTTATAGAAACATACTTTTCCGGACAGATCATCTGAGCACCACTGTGTTTAAATCCAAATTTTCTGCCATTGTTATTTAACCCTTGTGTCTGAAAACTAAAGTATTTTACTCTTATTAGGGGACTAAATTGAAAAACTCCATAAAAAGATTATGTTGAAATAATTTCCCACTTTCTTTTCCATAAATATTTTATTCAACTTCAGCCCTGATCATAACCATTTAAAAAAAATTGTAATGAAATACTCCCACTTTTCTGAAAAGAGTTGTTAAATATGACAAAAAAAACAATATGTGGTGGTTATGATCGGGCTGAAGTTGAATAAACAATTTATGAAAGAGAGTAAAAAAAATCCAAGATAATTAAAAGATTATGCCACATATATTGGCTACAAACATAATCACTGCAAAGTTATCAAACAAATAAGAATCTGATCAGACACAAGGGTTAAGTTGTTGTTCCATTTCTAATTTCCTAAAAAACATCTAGTCTAGTTAATGTGATCAATATTATTTGACAATTGATGCTTTTTGTTGGACATTTCAGTCAGTGAGCTCATACTTTGAGCTCATAAATTTATAGTTAAAATGATTGAGACAATGCAATCTTCTGTCTTCGTTGTGAATGCATGCGTGTGCTCACCACACGCGATATGTGTGTCACCATTCTGGCAGTGGCTATAGTATTGTTAATGAAAGGTCTGTTATAAGATCTGTTATTTAATGTTTGTGTAAAAGGTTAACTGGTCATTGATAACTGTGGAAGTATGATGAGACCCTCTTGAAAGAAAAAAATAAACGTTATATTAAAGCCATGTTGTCATTTTTGTTCACACATTTTTGGAAATATGGTCATATAAGAATTTTTAACAACCACTAATACACCGTCTGCCAACAATAGTGTGTGTTTAACAGCAGGGAAAAAAATGTGTAATGTTATGATGTATACATATCAGCAGCAATATTTTAATGTAAAATGTACATTAATCAGTATTGATTCCTTAACTTTACAAGTTACAAATCAAATCAAATCAAATGTATTTATAAGGCCCGACAACACACGTTAATGTCCCCATGGGCCGTACAGGTCTTCTTTAAACAAGTCAAGAAGAAAACATAACAATAAGTCAAGAACAGAACAAGAACACCATAAGTTCCAAAAAATGTAAGATAAATGCAAATAAATGAAAGAATGCAAGCACTCCCAGACATACCCCACGCGAAGGTAAGGAAAAACTCACTAAAACCTAACAATAGGGAAAAATGCTCCACAGGCAGTGTGGAGGAGAGAAACCATAGAAGGGCCATTCAAGGGGGGATCTCCCTTCTTAGATGTTGGTGATAGTAGTTGTTCTGAAGGATCAGATTAAACCGAATATATATATTTATTTATATATATATATTTAATTGTATTTGTATATCCCCTGATATCCCTTGTATATTCCTTGTACAATATGCATTGAATATCCCTTCTAGTCTACTGAACATCCCATAATAGTCTCCATTCTACCATTGGACGAGACCTTGGTGCCAGGTCGCCATACCCCTCAGACCAGGTTCAATCGTACCGCTCAACATGTATGGACAAGTCCTAGTTCCGCGTAGGAATATGTCTACCGCACCACTAATGGTACTATTTGTTCATAGTGCGTATATATACTGCGCTATTAAAGTAGAGCTTTCTTTTAGTCCAGTTCCTTACCCTCCAACAGAGTGACAGACGCAAAAGCCTCCCCGCGAACCACGTGTGGGCAGTAAGGCCAATTCGGCCCAGTATCGGCATTGAGACATTGTGTATATTAATATTTGAATAGTCATATTTGGCACTATATCGTCGAGTTGGACGTATTCTATTAAGCTAATAATAGTCTATTCATATGTAGTGCCTCGTGCGGTAAGAGTTCTATAGTAATCAGCACCCCCATCGTTTCGGGCATCAGCTGGACGCTTATCCAGGGTGGTTGACCCCACGTGAAGCTGCACCCGAGGAGCTCCAGGCCAAAGAGCGAGTGGACCTGTATATTGGATTATTCTACCGACGACGGCTAGCCTTCCCCGGCTTGGATTATGCTTTGAGTACTTTGATTATTCTATGGATAAAGGCCAACACTGCGGTGTGTTGGAAATACCCCCCCCGGAGAGGACGACAGGTGAGGAGACGCTCTACACGACGAGGTCGCCTCACGTCTCTCCATCGTGGACCGGAGGACGCCGGCCACAGAGAGTCCAACTGCTTTCATCTGTGGATCGAGGATCGCTGGGCACCGGGTCGCACGACTGTGGGCTCTCCCAGGATACCCTCGGCCAGACGGGATACAGCCAGACTCTACCCCCCCCCCTCCAGCTGTCCTACAAGCAGTCGGAACCTTCCCCTAGTGTATCCAGCTATATAATCATTCAAGTATCATTGCTATTGTTCCCTAAATATTCCAGGTTGTATATTTGCTTCCTGCGCAATCAGAGATTGGACATTCGATATTGATCTACCTACGAATACTCATTTGCCATAAAAGTGCATACTATTTCAAATCATAAATGTAATTAAGTGATCGTTGTACATACCTTTTGCTATGTATTATTATTAAACGCAGACTTTCGACTTGGTACATTTGTGTTGGATCCGTTTCATCAGGTGGGAGTGTTTATCATAATTATTTATACCTAGTACTGGGTGGCCAGAGTCTAAAGTACAAGAGGTAGTGGTAGTAAGTATCATATCTAACAATACAGTCAGGGAATTGTACCCCTCAGTTACAGTAGTGTTGCAGACGGACAGTTGGTAAGCATGCACTCATGTGTGTAGTGAAACACAGATGAGTGCATTCAATAGCAACTGAACATTTTGAAAGATTAAGGATAGAGCTGATAGCGGATCTATTTGAGGCACAGGGGCGGCGCAAAGAGGGTCACGTCCTCCCCGTCTTAGTCACGGGACATTCAACACTCCGGTCATTGCTCAGGGACAGCCGGAGACAGGGAGATAGGGGGCGGCGCAGAGAGGGTCGCGAACTCCCCGACATCATCGCGGGACATCCGGCACTCCGGTCACCACTACGAGACCTCCGGAGACAGGGGGGCACACAGAGGGGGTCGCAACCTCCCGGCCTTCATCACGGGACGTCCGACACTCCGGTCAGCACTCCAGGACAGCAACTCAAAGGGGGACAGGGAGACGGGACAGGCGTTAGACAGCTCATGTGATTGTAGTGGGCGGACATAGCAATAGATACAAGTGGTAAGCATATATGTGAATGGAGTAGATATGTGAAGTAAGCATATTATGTGAATAGAATAGAAGTACTTAACCCAGCAATGAAACCGCGTTGACTGTTAATCTGTTAACAGTCTGTTAATACTGTTAATCAGTTGACAGGACCACGGACAGACAACGGTAAATAACTGATCCAAGGCCTCGGAGGTGCATGTAGAGTAGTCACTGCAATCTTGGCCAAGACCCCGAGGCATCCATCACCTTAGTCAGCGCTAGGAGACGGGCACTCAGAGAGATGGGGGAGGGAAGGGGGGGGGGGGGGGGGGGAGGGAAGGGGGGGGGGAGAGTTAGAGAGTTCCCATGTTTGTGGTGCTGCAAAAGAGCAGACATGTAGTACCCTGTAGTGCCATGTAGTACCATGTAGTACCCTGTAGTGCCATGTAGTACCCTGTAGTACCCTGTAGTGCCCTGTAGTGCCATGTAGTACCCTGTAGTACCCTGTAGTGCCATGTAGTACCCTGTAGTACCCTGTAGTACCCTGTAGTGCCATGTAGTACCCTGTAGTGCCCTGTAGTACCATGTAGTACCATGTAGTACCCTGTAGTGCCATGTAGTACCATGTAGTGCCATGTAGTACCATGTAGTACCCTGTAGTGCCATGTAGTACCATGTAGTACCCTGTAGTACCATGTAGTACCCTGTACCCTAACTAAACTAGACAGATTAATCTAAAGGTCAGTCCCCGACCAGGTGAGATCAGGGTAGGTTGAAGGAGAGAGAGAAAAGATGAGTCTTAAGCAGGGATTTAAAAGCTTCGACAGAGCAGGCGCCCCTGATGATGGCAGGTAATTTGTTCCACAGGTAGGGAGCGCGGTAGACAAAGGCTCTGTGGCCGGCGGATTTCTTTTTAACCCTAGGTGTAACTGAGGGGTACAATTCCCTGACTGTATTACTAGATATGATACTTACTACCACTACCTTTGTACTTAATATTCGGCCACCCAGTACACGGCATAAATATATTATCATGAACACTCTCACGTAGATGAAACGGATCCAACACAAATGTACGAATTAGAAACAGGTCTTTATTTCCTACACAGCGATGGTGTGTAGAATAAGCACTTAATCACTTAATTACATTTATGAATTGAAATAGTATGCACTTTTATGGCAAGGAGTATTCGTCGGTATATCAATAGATAATGTCCAATCTCTGAAGGCGCAGGTGGTAAATATACGACCTGGAATAGTTAAGGAATAACAGCAATGATACTTTAATGATTATAGGCTGGATACACTAGAGGGGGTTAATCCGGTCGCTTGTAAGCCGACAGGAGTAGGAGGGGGGGGGGGCGGTAGAATCCAGCTGCCTCGTCCGGCCAAGGGTATCCCAGGTGAACCCACTGTAGTGCCGTTCAATGCGCCGGCGATCCTTGGACCACAGATGAAAGCAGGTGGACTCTTTGTGGGCCGGCTCTCTCCGGTCCACGGGGGAGAGATGTGGAGAGACCTCGTCTTGCAGAGCGTCTCCTCACCTTGCGTCCTCTCCAGGGGGGGGGGTTCCAACACACGGTAGTGTCGGGGGTCTTTATCCATAGAATAATCAAAGTATCCAAAGCATAATCCGTGCCTGGGAAGGCGGGCTGTCGTCGGTAGAATAATCCGGTATACAGGTCCACTCGCTCGTAGGCTCTGGGGCTCCTCGGGTGCAGCTTCACATAGGGTCAACCACCCTGGGTAAGCAGCCAGTTCTCTGCCCGAAACGATGGGGTACTGACTACGGTAGTATTCTCACCGCACGAAGCACTATATATTAACAGACTATTATTAGCTTAATAGACTACGTCCAACTCGACGATATAGTGCCAAATATGACTATTCAAATATTAATATACACGATGTCTCAATACCGATGGTAGGCCGAACTTGGCCTTACTCCCACACGTGGCATCGCGGGGAGGCTTTACGTCTGTGACTCTATTGGAGGGTAAGAAACTGGACTGAAAAGAAAGTCCTACTTTAGTAGCGCAGTATATATACGCACTATGAACAAATAGTCCCATTAGTGGTGCGGTAGCCAAATTCCTACGCGGAACTAGGACTTGTTCGTACATGTCGAGCGGTACGTTTGAACTGGGTCTGAGGGGTATGGCAGCCTGGCACCAAGGTCTCGACCAATAGTAGAATGGAGACTATTATGGGATGTTCAGTAGGCTAGAATGGATATTCAATGCATATTGTACAAGGAATATACAAGGGATATCAGGGAATATTAGAGAATATACAAATACAATTAAATATATATATATAAATAAATATATATATTCGGTTTAATCTGGCCCTTCACAACACTAGGGATCGATAGAAGCCCCGCATTTTGTGACCGCAGAGCACGAGCGGGCGAGTATCGGGAGATGAGATCGGATAGATAGAGCGGTGCAAGCCCATTTAAAATTTTGTAGGTGAGGAGTAGCACTTTAAAGTCAGATCGGGCTTGGATAGTAAGCCAGTGTAGGGCGGACAAAACTGGTGTGATGTGATCAAATTTTCTAGTTCTAGTTAGTATCCGTGCAGCCGCATTTTGCATGAGTTGAAGATTTTTGATGCTTGAATTAGGTAGGCCTGAAAAAAGTGCATTACAGTAGTCCAGACGTGATGAGACAAAAGCATGAATCAGGGTTTCAGCATCAGCCAGAGTTCAAATGGGGCGAATTTTTGTGATATTACGAAGATGGAAAATGCAATTTTGGTGAAATTTTTTATATGTGCATTAAATGAGAGGGAGGAATCAAAAATTACTCAGAGGTTTTTTATGGTGGAGCTCTGGGATACATGACAGGTATCAAAGTTGAGGAAAATGTCCTGAAACAGGCCTCTGTGGTTTGGGGGGCCAACAATTAACATCTCAGTTTTATCTGCATTAAGGAGTAGAAAGTTTTGCGACATCCATTTTTTGACGGCAAGCAAGCAGGCCTCAAGGTTTTGTAGTTGGGAGGAATCATTTGGCTTAATAGGTATATATAATTGGGTGTCATCAGCGTAAAAATGAAAGTTTATGCCAAATTTGCGTATGATATCGCAGAGGGGTAGCATGTAAATCGAAAATAGCAAAGGGCCCAGGACAGAGCCTTGTGGGACACCACATTGCACTGGGAGGGTCTCAGATGTTAAATCATTATAGACCACGCAGTGTGTTCTATCAGTTAAATAGGATTTAAACCAAGCTAGTGCGAGACCCCGAATGCCAACATGATTCTCAAGCCGACCTAGAAGAATCGAGTGATCGATAGTGTCAAAGGCTGCACTGAGATCAAGCAATAAGAGCACAGAAGTGAGGTTTGAGTCAAGAGAGAGCAGTAAGTCATTTGTGACTTTGGTAACCGCCGTTTCGGTGGAGTGTAAGGCTCTAAAGCCAGATTGAAATGATTCATTAAGATTATTGTTTGATAAATGGTCAGTAAGTTGCGTTGCGACGATCCGTTCTAACACTTTGTATAGGAACGGAAGATTGGAGATAGGTCTGTAATTTTTCAAGATTAGAGGGTTGAGGTTCGGTTTTTTAAGTAGTGGTTTAATGACGGCTGATTTAAAGGCCAAGGGCACCATGCCAGTAGACAAGGAGGTGTTGAAATTATTGAGTTGGGCAGGGCCTAGAGTTGGGAAGAGTTTTTTGATGAGAGTTGCTGGAAGAGGGTCAAACAGACAGGTTGAGGGTTTAGCCGCGCCAACCAGTTTAGAGAGGGCACTAAGTGAGACGTTTTCAAGGCAGCATAGCGTATGGCTGGAATCAAAGTCAAGGGGGATGCCCGTCAGAGGTTGGGGGGGACTCTGATTGTTGAGTAAAGCAACAATTTCATCTCTAATGAGGTCAATTTTCTTGGTAAAAAATGTCATGAATTCGTTAGCCGAGAACGCATGGTTTAGGGCACTTGGTTGTTTCTGCGTAAGTTTTGCAACTGTGTCAAACAGAAACTTTGAGTTGTTTTTGTTTTCATTTATGAGCCTGGAAAAATATGAGGTTTTGGCAAGTGAGAGTGCCTTTTTGTAGTTACGTAAACTATCATTCCAAGCGAGGCGGAATACTTCGAGTTTGGTCGAACGCCATTTATGTTCAAGTTTGCGACAAGCCTTTTTAAAGGATCGCGTTTCCTCCGTAAACCAGGGAGTTAGTTTTTGCGGAGCATGTTTAATTTTAGGCTTAAGGGGAGCGACAATGTCGAGCGTGCTACGAAGGGCGGCATTAAGTTTGTCTGTAAAGAGATCAAGGGGGCCAGAGTAAGAGAGGAAGGGAGAGAGGGTGTCTGGTAGGCAGTTAACTAGAGTTGGGACAGTTGAGGCGTTAATACGACGGCTCATGTAGGATTCTACACTGTCTGGGCGAGAAACCGTCAGATCAATTTGAAATTTGATGAGGTAGTGGTCTGAGAGAGCAGGAACATAGGGGGAGACGGTCAAATTTGACATAGTGAGACCGCGGGCTAGGACTAGGTCAAGGGTGTTCCCACCACTGTGAGTGGGTTGGTCAACGATTTGAATGAGACCGACAGAGTCAATGATGTCGGTAAAAGCCTTATTTAGGGGATCTAGAGTTTTGTTGGAATGAATGTTAAAATCACCAACAATTAAAATGTTATCTGAGCGCATAACAAGCTCAGAGATGAAAGTTGAAAATTCATCTAGGAAGAGGGTGTAAGGGCCTGGGGGGCGGTATAGGACAGCCATTACAAAGGATGCAGTGGAGGTAGGAATCAGACCGCCACACTTTCTGTTGGGTGGAGAGGGACGCAACAGGAGCACCTCAAACGAGGAAAACGTACAGTTTGCGTCGGATGTAAAGTTGTGCTTAGAGTCGTAAATTAGAGCAACTCCGCCTCCTTTCTTGGAGGTGCGTGCGATGTGGGAGCTACTAAAATTAGGGGGCGAGGCCTCGTTTAAGGGCAGAAAGTCATTAGGTTTAAGCCATGTCTCAGTGAGGCCCAATAGGTTGAGACTATGGTCTGTTATCAGTTAATTTACCAAAAGAGCTTTGGTTGGCAGAGAGCGGATGTTGATAAGGCCAACCTTCACACACTCTGTATACTTAGCAGCGCGGTTTTCAGCCATGCGGGTAGGTTTAATCACAATTAAGTTGGCATGGTTTATCGCACAAGGACGAGCTGGGTAAAGCGGAGCGTACCGGGATATTCTAGTTTTGATTGGGTATACCGGTTTAAGGGTAGAGATAGAAAGAGAGGAGTGGGGAGCCTGGTGGAGGAGGGACCGAGCAAGAAAGGTATAAGGATTCGCAGGCTCCATCGGTTTAGCATGACTAGCAGGCTCGCTAAGAGCCTGCACCCTGGCATGCTTGTGGGGTGGCTGTCAGCCCGAAGCTATAATCTTGTCTATATTGCGAGATAAGAGAGAGGCGCCTTGCATGTTAGGATGCACGCCGTCCTTTCTCAGCAAGCCAGGGCGCCCCCAGAAAGAGGACCAGTTATCCACGAACCCTAAGCCCTGTTCTTTACAGTATTTTTCCAGCCATCGGTGTAGAGAAGCTATCCTACTCATGAACTCATCATCATGCCGGTTTATAGGCAGGGGGCCATTGAAGATTACTCAATGCGAGGTCAGAAAGCCTAACTATGTTGATCTTTGTGACCTCAGAGACTTTCATCCTACAGTCATTATTTCCGACGTGTATAACAATATGGTCGAATTTATCTTCAGTGGGTGTGATATGTGGGTTACCTTTTGCCTTGACTATGCTATTCGCCAGAAATCTCAGGTTGGCTTCAATGTCGGTAGCTCTGGCTCCCCCAAAACATTTGATCTCGGCTGGCTTGTCTAGCTTAATATGCCGGGTGATGGAGTCGCCAATCACAAGGACGGGAAGACGGGGTTTCAGTGGAGGCCGCTGCGTACTGGGACCGGAACCCGCAACACGTGTAAAATCATGTTGCGGAGCAGGTGCTGTTGAGGCCGAGGCCGAGCGGTTACACTGCCGCTCCGTATTGGGCGCAAAGATCTTGTCCTGAGCACTATGTCTGGGACTCTCCAGACAAGAAGACCTCGCTAGAGGCTCCTTAGAAAAGCCTATAGTGTCCGAGACGTCTAAAGCTGACTGTTTTCCTGACTCAAGTTCAAGGACACGACTCTCTAACCGAGTTAACCTTTCTAGGAGAGAGGGACAGACAGAACACAGAGCCATGCTTACACCAGGTAGAGCAGGAACAAATAAAAATACGAAGTACTATGGATCAACTGCTAAAGGCTATGTGTATGAAGCGGATTTAAGGTTTAGCTAAAGAGCAAAAACCAGTAGGTCGAGTTAGTTGACAAGCTAACAAGGCAAGACCGGAAAATGCAGGTACAAAAGAGTGGCCTGCTGGAGGAGGGCAGGTGAGGGGCAGTAGATACTCTAATGCACTCGGTTGCCTCTGCGGAGAACTCCAGCAGGAAAACTCCAAGTCTTTGTCTGTCTTAGTCGGTCGCTGGCGCTCTGCTGGCGCTTGGATAGACTACACTTAAATCCCTAATGAATATTGTCCCACACCTGTAGGGGGCTGGTCTCTGAGTGATTGGACTAATTAGCACAGGCTGCTCAAGTCAAACCCTATAGGGTGAACAGAGCCTGATTGATTCAGAGAACAAACAATTACCAAAATATACAATGGATTGGGTACTAACTTACATTACTCAGCAAGATCACAGTGTAGTCAGCTCAGGCTTGTACATACAAGTAGATGTACAAGTTACAAATGTACAAGTAGATTACCATTTAGATTATGGTTGAATAAACATTGATGCCTAACATTGATTCAATATAAAATCAACTAAAATGTGCATGTAGATTACCATTTAGATGATGGTTGAATCAACATTGATATAGTATCAGTTATGGTTGAAACCTAACGTTGATTCAACATGTAAGTCATAGACAACGATTTGTATAATTTCGATGTCAGGCTTCAACATAGATTCAATATTTCTGCCTAACCCTTTTTCAACGTTGATTCACTCATTTTTTGCTATCTGGGTTATTTGATCTACTGATGTTCTCTTGTAAAGAGTACCCAATAAGATACTTGAATCCCATTGATGACATTGATTATAGTTGAATCACTGATGGTTCTCCTGTAAAGAAAGAAGGTTTAAAGGGTAATTTCACCTAATAAGGTATTTGCATTCCCATAACCTAGAATATTCCATTTTGTACTTTTGTTGTGTTACACCTTCAAAGGAAGAGTTTAAAGGAACATTTCACCTAGTAAGGTATTTGCGTTCCCTGCACACTTAAAGGTTTAAATTAATATGTTTAAACATTCACCCATTAAAATGATAAACTGAAATAGAGTTTACTGATGATAAAAGGATACATCCAATATCCAATCTTGAATCTAGCTTTTAGCTAGAGATAACCTCAGAAACGTCTGAACCAAACCTAATGTGTTGATCTAATCAATCTAGGACTTGATATCGAACTAACCCTCCTTAAAGGAGAGGTTAGCGAAAGAACCTAAAAGGGATACTTCACCACTACTGTTTACGTCTGTATGCATTCTGTATGTCTAGCTAGTGCGCATTTAGTAATAAACACTGGTTATTGTTATAATTCTGTCTCTGGTCCACTATTCTTAAATCGTGCATATTATTGCTCTCCTCGTTTCGTACCTAGAACTTTGCCCGTGGCGAACAGCTGTTACAAGTAGGTGACACAAGTGCTACATGTGCACAATATGTGCAAGGAGATAAGAGGTTATCTCATTGGCAGAGCGAGACGCGATAGCCAAGTATGCTATATAACAAAGGACTTCCCTGGCTTCTTCTACCCCTTTCTCATTGTGATCAACCCCCGCATGGGATAGCCCTGGCTCCAGAATTGCATTGTCTACAAAGGTAGACACCATCTTCACCATCAGAGGTGACTGGTCCGTTCAGGACCGTTCACAACCGGACATGGTCACTTGTCCGAATGGCTTGTCAAATGACACTCATCGGATGTTTTGTCATGTAACTCAAGACACGCAATAGGTAGAGTGGTGTCGATCGAACAACGGGAAGTTTAACTTTCCAACAATGTAGGAATGATCGGGAGAAACGCAGCCGGCAGTTCTGCAACGTGTGCGAGCATGCGTGATGCCCGTATACGGGCCGTCCGATGTTTAAGAGGTTAACAGGTTAAGCTGGGTATAGTGCTGAGTATAGTGCTAATCACATGTATGTTCAGAGTTCTAATATTAATATGTACAGTGATACAGATATAAAGACAATATGGTAGTAGTAGTAGTATGGTAATAGTTGTCATACTGGCCAGCAGCGTAACTAGTAAGTGTAGGTAAGGGATGTACAGATATAGATATAGTTATACACATATGAACACGAAAGACATAATATTGCCTTAATGAAATTAAATGAAAACGTTACTGATACAAAAAAATTAAAGCTGAAAATGACCAGGGGCTTCAGTTATTTCCCTCCCTCCGCTCTGTAGTTGTTGTGGAAGTGAGTGCCACAGTGTGAGAGCCTTTACACCGTGGATCCATTCACCCTGTCCTTCAGTCTTTCACATCCTCAGATCACTCAATACCGGGCCATGACCAGCAGTCACTCACTCTGAGGCTGAACACACAGCCAGCATACAGATCAGCAGGGGTGGTTCTATTCACAACACTGCTTGAAAACACAACGCCTGTGGGTCCGCCTGCCCCTCCTCTACAGTCTTCCTTTCATAACTTGCTGGTGTGTTCAAGGTTGAAATGTTTGGTGAGAGAAGGGAGGAAATAACACTGAGAGGATCACGGTGGCCTGTCCATATTTCTGTTATTTTAAGTTCACCGCCTCCTCGTTGCACAGACCGACCATGAGGGCTACATTCACACTGCAAGCCTTAGGGCGTCCACCTGCTGCATATTTCTGGGCGCAGGCGTCTTTTTTCAATTGATCCCAATGGGCAGGGAGCGTATGCGGCCGCATGCTGCCACCTATAGGAAATGCGCTGCAGTCGGCTTCTTTTTTCAGCGCTTTTCAGGTTTTTTGTGCGGCAGCACCCAGCGTTTGAAGTTGAAACTTTCTGAACTTTTCAGAGCGATGAGCTGAGCGCATTTTCAGACAGCCAATCAGCCGTGGCGCTCGTGACACATTCGTAACCTGACACTGGAGTTGCCTGCCTGCCTCCCACAAGAGACAGGAGCAGTATGAGGGCAAGCGTCTGCTGGTTGGTGGTCATTGCGATTCGCGACAAAGCACAAATACGCTACTACACTAATACTGTTAGGGTTTGTAACCGACCCCAAGCGCAACGACACAGAGAGAGTTGTTTCAGAGTTAGCCAAAAACAAGGGCGTGTTTATTCACAGAGTCACAAGATTGAATTAGGTGGAGAACAGAACAAACGGGGAATCTGGCATGTGAAGAATGTTTGCGGCTCTGCAGATTCTCCCAGAAGGTGATGGTGAGGAATTTGCCTGTGACGTTGGAGCCGCTCTGCAGATCCCCCCAGCATACACTCCAGGCGGAAGCGGAGAGAGAGAGAGAAATCCCAGTTAGCTCAGCGCACAATAGAAACAGAGAGGTGACTGATCCAAACAATATATCCAAGTGGCTTGATCTTCGGTGTGATACACACAGTTAGCAGTGTCCAGAGAAAAAACTATACGGTAATCCAACGTGTAAATCCAACAACAAAAAATAGGTGAGAACAGTATAACAAAAACGGGATCTCTTCGGTGTTTCACAAACGATTGATCCAAAAAAGACTGTTTCAAAAACTCACCAGAGCGCAACGCGTAAAGCGGGCAGATAAACGAGGCGTAGCTTCGTACGGGGAATCAGGTTCTCCAACAGGGATACTTCACGAGAGTCCTGGGGAGCAACAGACAGCGACGGGAAAGAAAGGCAGATGCAGGGAATATTCAAAATGATCCAACATCGATATTAGGGAGATCAGGGTATTTAAAGCCACGGGGCGCTAAATGACAAGCTGTGACAGCTGCGGGATGAAATTGATCATTGCTCCAGAAGCGTGTGGTGGGGAGAGCACCAATCAACACGGCATCTTACAGGAAAGAAGCGTGAGGCGCGGAATGCAATTAATTAACAAAATACCTTAAAGGAACGGAGCAAGTGGGTGGGGAGCGGACAAAACCTCACAGTACCCCCCCCTCCACGGGAGCCACCCGGCGACCAGGCCGACCCGGCTCGCCCGGATGGGCACGATGGAAGTCGGTGACCAGGCCGGGATCCACGATGAGCTGGCGGGAGTCGATGCAGGGTCGAAGGTCCCCGTCCTTCTTCCCAACAAAGAAGAAACCGGCCGCCACAGGAGAGGAGGAAGGCCGAATGAGTCCTGCTTCCAAGGACTCAGAGATGTATTGATCCATCGCCGCCTTCTCCGGGACGGTCAGACTGTAGAGGCGGCTGCCGGGAAGGGGAGCCCCTGAGCGGAGGTCGATGGCACAGTCGTAAGGCCGGTGGGGCGGAAGGGCCTGAGCCCTGGACTTACTGAAAACCTCCATGAGGTCGTGGTACTCGGGGGGTATGGTCGAAAGGTCCGGAGGCGGCTCACCAACGGATCTCCGGGGCGGGGGACAGGATGCCGCCTGAAGACACTGGGCATGACAGGAGGAGCTCCAGCCCTTGATGGTACCGGAGGACCAGGCGATGTGGGGCTCGTGCAGCGCGAGCCAGGGCCGGCCCAGGACTACTGGGACAAGAGGGGATCTGGTGATAAGGAACTGGAGTCTCTCAACGTGGTTACCAGCAATGGTGAGCAGGACAGGGCAGGTGCGTGAGTGATGTCAGCCAGGCGGTGTTGGTCCAATGCGAATACCTCCAATGGCCTCACTAGGTCCTCAAGTGGAATGTTGGCCCGGGTAGCAAACTCGAAGTCTAGGAAACTCTCGTCTGCCCCCGAGTCAATGAGTGCCTCCACCGTGGCCCATTGGTCCGCCCAGGCCAGGGTGACGCTCATCAGATGGCCAGGTGGTGCACGGCTCTGGGAACGAGAAAAACGGCTCACCAGGATCTCCCGGGGTCCCGGCGAGCCTGGTCTTTTGGCCGGGTGGGGCAGTTGGCGATACGGTGTCCCTCCCGACCACAGTAGAGGCAAAGGCCGGACCTGAACCTCGCCTCCCGTTCAGCTTGGCTCAGATGAGAACGTCCCAGCTGCATGAAAAAAACCACCAGTCGTGTTGGGAGCAGGGCGACCAGCAGTACCGTCACGAGTACGGGGGGTCCGGAGTACCTCTGGAGGTCCCTGTCTGGTTCTCTCACGTCTTCTCTCCTGGAGGCGTCCGTCGATGCGAATGGCGAGGCTGAACAGGTCCTCGAGGGACTCAGGTTCCTCACGGGTCGCGAGCTGGTCCCTGACTGCGTCGTTGAGCCCCCTCATGAAGGTAAGACGAAGTGCTTGGCCGTTCCAACCGCTCTCCGTAGCCGCCAGTCTGAACTCCAGCACGTAGTCGGTAACCCCGCCGCTGCCCTGCCGGAAGGTACCCAACCGGGCTCCAGGGTCCAGACCACGGGCTGGATGGTGGAAAACCCTGCGGAGCTCAGCCACAAAGTCTGGGTAGGAGAAACAGAAGTCTGCCTCCATTGCCCAGGAGGCAGTGACCCACTGGGCTGCCCGGCCTGAGAGCAAGTTAGTCATGTAGGCCACTTGGGCTCCCCTTGAAGTGAAACGACTGGGTTGATGACGAAAAACCAACTCACATTGCATGAGGAATGTGGCACAATCCTCGAAGTTACCGTCGAACAGCCGTGGTTCGGAGAGACGGGGCTCCCGAGGTGCGGGATCGGGAGGCGCGGGGCCTGCCAGGGCTGCGGGTGATGCTCCGGCCAAGGCTCCTGAAGGAAGTGGGGTTACAAGCAAGGTGTTAACGGTGTCACTCAGCGTGTGTAAGTGGAGGAGAATACTTGACTGCTGGCTAGCCAGAGCGCCCAGGGAACCCTGAATAGGCAGGACCTGCTCTCGGAGTTCCTGTACAGCAGCCGCAGCCCTGTCTAGCTGTTGGCTGTGTTCCTTGGTTAACTCTATCTGGACTGCCAATGCTGTTCTGACTCTCTCTGTGTCGGCTGGGGTCGTCATGGTTGGATCGTAATGTTAGGGTTTGTAACCGACCCCAAGCGCAACGACACAGAGAGAGTTGTTTCAGAGTTGGAAACAAGGGCGTGTTTATTCACAGAGTCACAAGATTGAATTAGGTGGAGAACAGAACAAACGGGGAATCTGGCATGTGAAGAATGTTTGCGGCTCTGCAGATTCTCCCAGAAGGTGATGGTGAGGAATTTGCCTGTGACGTCGGAGCCGCTCTGCAGATCCCCCCAGCATACACTCCAGGCGGAAGCGGAGAGAGAGAAAGAAATCCCAGTTAGCTCAGCGCACAATAGAAACAGAGAGGTGACTGATCCAAACAATATATCCAAGTGACTTGATCTTCGGTGTGATACACACAGTTAGCAGTGTCCAGAGAAAAAACAATACGGTAATCCAACGTGTAAATCCAACAATAAAAAATAGGTGAGAACAGTATAACAAAAACGGGATCTCTTCAGTGTTTCACAAACACACAAAAACGATTGATCCAAAAAAGACTGTTTCAAAAACTCACCAGAGCGCAACGCGTAAAGCAGGCAGATAAACGAGGCGTAGCTTCGTACGGGGAATCAGGTTCTCCAACAGGGATACTTCACGAGAGTCCTGGGGAGCAACAGACAGCGACGGGAAAGAAAGGCAGATGCAGGGAATATTCAAAACGATCCAACATCGATATTAGGGAGATCAGGGTATTTAAAGCCACGGGGCGCTAAATGACAAGCTGTGACAGCTGCGGGATGAAATTGATCATTGCTCCAGAAGCGTGTGGTGGGGAGAGCACCAATCAACACGGCATCTTACAGGAAAGAAGCGTGAGGCGCGGAATGCAATTAATTAACAAAATACATTAAAGGAACGGAGCGAGTGGGTGGGGAGCGGACAAAACCTCACAAATACACTAATAAAAAGCTAATAAAAAGCTAATAAAAAGCAAAGTGCAAACTGTGGTGTCAGGCAATAACTATATATATAATTAATATACAATAAAGTGTATTAAAATATGCTATATGTGCAAAACTACGGCAGTAAAATACGATAAAAAGATGGCTGTCGCTAGATTTCTTTCTCTCTGGCATCTTGCTACAAGATGCGCTTCATCCCAGCACTACCGGCGCACTGCCAGCGTTTTTCAGCTGGAAATGTGCACTAGGTGGACGCATGCCCTTAGTGCTCAATTCTGATTTATTGCTCAGATCAGACTTATTTTGTTTGGCTGTTCACATTTCTTTTTAAATGTGGCCAATATCAGATTACACTGTGAACTAGGGGTGGGAATCACCAGTTTCATCACGATACGATACAATATTGATTCTTTGGACAACGATGCGATATTTGCCGATATCACAAAGTCTGCCACGATACGATACAATTCGATTCAGGTGCCTGCGATCGATACGAGACAATATCATATGCCCATTTAACACAATCAGTAATATAAAAAAGGCAACGAAAATATTATTTGAAATCTTTATTTTTTTTAGCTCTTCCAGACATTTAAATGAAAAACAATCTATTATATTATAAATAGACCTCATGTTCACTGTAAAGTCCCACATTTTGATATATTGAGCTTTAAACTTAAAATAACTTTAAAATCATTGAACATAGAGAGAGGGACAGAGAGAGGGAGAGGCGCTCAGACCCCCCCCCCCCCCTGTCCTCACTAATGAAACTCCGCTGTTTCAGTATTGTATTTGTGTTTTGTATTGGATTCTATTATATGTTGTACCACTGTATTGCACATTGTTGCGGGCAAGACCACCCGCATTTCATTGTATACTCGTATGCCGTGACAAATAAAACTCTTGACTTGACTTGACTTGACTTTGTTTTCACATCTCGCGTGATGATCTTGCGCGAATCCAGCTGCCGGAGCTGCGCTTGGGCGTAATGAGACTTGCCACAGGATTTTCTAAATAAGAGTATCGATATGAACCGATCTTTTTACGCTACATTGATAATTAGATCGATATATCGATCTGGATCGATGTATGAACCAGTCACGCTCCTGAAATGACACGCATGTGCAAATGAAAAATAAAGAAGATGTATATACAAATATGGTGTCAAATGTCAATCTAGAGTGATGGGAAAGTCACATGGAAGTCACATTGCTGTTCTGACTGAGGACGCATTGCAAAAAATCTGACCTGTATCTGATTCAGGACCACCTATGAACGTGGCCCAAATCGGAATGGAAAATATTCCATGTGATTTGTGCTGTTTACACTGAGCAAAGACCTGAGTCACATATGAGCAATATAAGAAATCAGATTTGGGCCACTTTTGCCTGCTTTCTGAAATTTCTCCAGCTTGTCACTCAAACTAGGCTGAATCATAGCTAGTACTGCTCCGAGGCAGTAGAGTATTTTGCAACCAGAGTGCAAATGTAACAGTAAAGTGCAATAGTAATATACAATGTACAGGTGATTAGGGGTATAAAATATATAAATTAGTACTGGGTGTAGTGCTAATCAGATGTTTGTACAGAGTTGTAGTATTAATATGTACAGTGATAAAGGTATAAAACACTATATATATATATATATATATATATATATATACGGTGTATATAGCATGTATATATATTGTACATGCTATCTTATAGAGTTATATGCACGTGTATTCAGACAGATATGGATATATATTAGAGGTGGGCATAGATTAATTTTTTTTAATCTAGATTAATCTATCTGCAATCCTGGATTTAATCTAGATTAATCTAGATTAAAATGGCTAAAAAAAAAAAAAAAAAAACTGCCGAAGGCATTCAAAATATGTGTGTTCTACCCAAATAATGACCAGAAGTAAGTCCTTACTTTTTCTTTCCTCCTTATGTTTCTCAGGCCAGGTGGCCCATTACACCATGAGCCCATCTCCCGTTTCCAAAATGCATTACAGACTGTTTGAAAAAGCTGTTTTGCTATGATAATTGGTAATGAAATATCAAAATAATGTTCAATAAGATGTACTTGTGTTTAATAAGTTGTTTTATTCAGAAGTTAACACAAATAAATAATATTACCAGTACAGTACAGTATCTAGCACACTCTCAGGAGCAAAACAGAAAGAATCATTTCAAACTTGAACTATGTGACATGGCTTGAATCAACTGCTCCAGTGGAGTTGCTCAGTGGCCAATGGTGTCAACTGTGGTTGTACTGGGCAGCTCCCAGGTGTGAATGGAACTGTATGAATGTGAAGCAGGGCGTTCCTGAAAAAGAGCATCTGTGCTCAGCGAACCTACCCTGTGTAAATAAAGGTAAAAAAAAAAAAAAAAGAAAAAAAAAATGTTTTTTGTTTTTTTTAGATTAATGCATTAATTATATTATCGCGCGATACTAGTTATAGCGTTAACGCAGCACGTTAACGCCGTTAACGGCCCAGCTCTAATATATATATATGCGGTAAATATAAATATAGAAATGCATATGCTGATTACAGTGGCGGCCGCTGGGTACTTCAAATGCAAATGTTTGGTAAAAAAAGCCCAACACAAATACGCACAGCTCTCTCTCTCTCTCTCTCTCTCTCTCTCTCTCTCTCTCTCTCTCTCTCTCTCTCTCTCTCTCTCTCTCTCTCTCTCTCTCTCTCTCTCTCTCTCTCTCTCTCTCTCTCTCTCTCTCTCTCTCTCTCAGATGATGTCAGATCCATTCAATAATAAACACATTTGTAAAGCTCGTTATTTTAAACAAGTTACCATTCATTGTCTGAGTGGTTATGTCCCACATGCGGCGAAATTAGAGAGAGAGAGAGAGAGAGAGCGAGAGCGAGAGCGAGAGAGAGAGAGAGAGAGCATTTTAGTAAAGTTACATTTTCAACAAGATTGCTGCTATTCATGGAAACGGGGTAACGTTAACCTTATGTCGACTGTAGTATTGTATGACCTCGACATAACGTTTAAACGTTAACGTTACTCCGTTTCCATGAAGTAATTATAAAAGTGGCCAGCTAAGATGACGGAGCTAACAGCTAGCAGTAGCTGTAACGTTACAACGTTATGCGGCATCAGTAGACAACGTATCATGTATTAAACTAGAGTTAAGATCGCTAATCTACCTTGTTGTTGGCTTGTTGATAAAGTATATCCACTCCATGGCATTGTCCATCCAGCCTGTGTTGATGTCCATCCATTGTCCGCATCCATATAGCTTGTTGTTAGCCAACAAGCTGTGTGAGTGAAGAGCTGTGTCTTTGTCCATTTCCGCCTCGAACAGCCTGCAAACTACCTGGCGTTCTATCGCCATGCTCTAAGACAAACTCTAACCATAACCAACTTTGAAAGAGTGCCTAAGCTCAGTGTAGTTGCTGTTGTTGTTGACGAGTCGACTGAACTGCTGTTGCTGTGATAAGAACTACCTCCTCCTGGCGCATTCTCTCTCTAAGCCAACCCGAGAAATGCGGCTATGGAAAAAAACTGGCATCGCGTCGGCCAATCAGAGAGCGTCTCCACGAAAATGCGGCTATGGAAATTCTTCACGGAAGTTCACGCTGCTGCCTAGACTGCTTCAAATCGCGCTCGGATTCCAACATAATAGTCATATTTCAACGCACAACACGTTATGCACTGATTGGCTGTGACGGAGACAGCGATCAAACTGTGACGCGCACTCAGAGCGCTATCGCTTCTAGCCCGGGCGAGAAATACAAAAAAAAAAAACAAAAAAAAAACGTCACTTCCTGCTCATGAAAACGATGTTTTTTTTATTTAGATAATAACGTTATATTGTGCATTGGAAATACAAACATACTTAAAATGAGTAAATATTATTCATTTTAAACATGTTTATATTATTTATAGGGCTATAAAACACAAAAACGAAAAAGTTTTATTTTCTTCTTCTCTGATTTAACAGCAGCTGGCCAGCAGGTGGGTTGGCGCCCTTGCGCCCCTAGTGGCGAGCCGCCACTGGCTGATTATATAGCACTGTTGTACATAATAATAATGGATTCAATTTGTACTACACTTTATATTCGTGAGAATCTCAGTGCTACAGGAGATAAAGACAAAAAGTTAAATGAATAAAACAATTTAAAATGAATAAAAACAATTAAAAAGACTAACAACCAGTGAAATGGAAGAACATAGGAGTAAAAGAAAATAAAAATAATAATAAAATGAATAGAAGTAAAAATAAAAGTAAAAGAAAATTCAGGCAAAAGCCTTGTTAAAAAGAAATGTTTTTAGGCCCCTTTTAAAAGCCTCTACGGATTGTGGTGCTCTCAGGTGGATGGGGAGAGCATTCCAAAGTCTGGGTGTGGCAGAGCAGAAGGCGCGATCGCCCATGGTGTGCAGCTTAGTCCTAGGGGCTTTGAGGAGGTAGGCTGTGCCGGAGCGGAGGGAACGTGAGGAGGACTGGGGGGTGAGGAGTTCCTTGAGATAGGCAGGGGCACCACCGTGTACGCACTGGTGAGTGAGGAGGGACACCTTGTACTCAATCCTGTGTTCCACGGGGAGCCAGTGAAGGGATCTGAGGGTGGGGGTGATGTGATCATATTTGCGCACCCTCATCAGGATCCTAGCAGCGACATTCTGGATGGTTTGCAGTTTTTTTATGCTTTTACTAGGGATCCCGATGAGGAGTGCATTGCAATAGTCCAGCCTGGAGGAAACAAAAGCGTGGACGAGTTTCTCGGAATCTGCCAGGGTGAGTGAGGGACGGAGTTTAGTGATGTTTCGGAGGTGAAAGAAAGAGGTATTGCAGAGGTGTTTGATGTGTGTTTCATATGTGAGGTGGGGGTCCGTTTTCACGCCCAAGTTGGTGACAAGGGTGGAGAGGGGAATGTCCTGACCGGAGAAGGAGATGGTGGTGATGGTGGTTGACCGGACCTGGTGTGGGGTACCGATCAGCATGGCTTGAGTTTTGGAACTGTTGACCTGGAGAAACCTGTGGTTCATCCACGCCTTAGTCTCCTCCAGGCAAGCGGTCAGTGTGGGGGGTGATGAAGGTGATGATGGTGTGATCCGGATATATAGCTGGGTGTCATCAGCGTAGCAGTGGAACGACACACCGTGCCGGCCGATGATGCGGCCGAGGGGGAGCATGTACAGGGTGAACAGCAGGGGGCCGAGGATGGATCCATGGGGGACACCGCAGGTGACAGGGTGGTTGGAGGATGTTGCGCCTCCAAGGGAGACACACTCCTGGGACTGGAATAAGCCAAGGGCTAGGTCGCGGAGTCCGACATTGGAGTGGAGACAGTCCAGTAGGATGGGATGATCCACCGTGTCGAAGGCTGCCGATAGGTCGAGAAGGACCAGAATGGATGGGGTTCCAGCATCCGCCGCCATCAGTAGGTCGTTGGTTACCCTGACCAGGGCTGTCTCTGTACTGTGCGCAGAGCGGAACTTATCGAAGATGTTATTGTCTCTGAGGTGTGCTTGGAGCTGCTTCGCAACTACCTTCTCCAGCACCTTGTAGAGGAACGGGAGGTTGGAGATGGGCCGGTAGTTGACGAGGGCCTCTGGGTCCAGTGTGGGTTTCTTCAGGAGGGGGGTGATGATGGCAGTTTGATGATGGCAATCATGTACAACTAAGTGTATAGTTTCAGAGTTGCCTGCAGGGTATTCCATGAGGTAGGGGGCAGATAAGCCAGAAGCCGATCTACCAAGTTCACTACAAACTTTAGGCACTCACTGTATTGTGTACGACAGGGTCCAGTGATCCATTCCAATAACAAAGTTATAAAGACACAGATTCCAATGCAACTCACGTCTCTCTGCCAGAGAGGACCACCCAACCTTGTAATATTGGATACAATGGTCAGTATATAACACAGGATGGATTTGTATAGCCCGAGATCACATGGAATAGCCCCCATGGGTTGTACAAGTCTTCTTGTACAAGTCAAGAAGAAACATCACAATAGATCAAAAACAAATGAAGATTATGGAACGACTCACTAAAAACATAGCAATAGGGGAAAAAGGTGGTGTGGTGCTAAAGCAATGTCCAAACATTTGACAATTCCAACTGAATTATAAGGAAATGATTTTCACGAGGTACAGGGATGACGAAGGGATTTGACATTCACGGTTGTTTACATTTTTATTTTATTTCTTTCATGTTTTACATATATAATTTTTGTTTTTTGTTTTGCATATATATTTGTTTTGAAAGGTTTTAAATTAGTACACTCATTTGAGTAGTGGAAAAGGGGTAGGATTAAATAAGTGTATACTTCTTCCTACTCCTTTTCGAACATGTACATTTAGTTATGTTTTGTTTTTGTTTATTTATAAATTTTTTCCATTTCATTTCTAGAGATCAATGATTTGTTTTGATTTTATTTAGTTTGTATTTACATGTTCAAAATAAAGATTTCAAATCAAATAAAATAAAATAAAAAAGCAACACAGGCGGCATGGAGGAGAGAAACTTCCGATGGGCTGTTCAAAGGGGATCCCCCAACTGGATGTCGGTGATAATATAGTGTTGCAATGGATGATAGATGGATGGAGAATAGAACAGGCGAATAATTGCTATGAATGTATATGTATACATGCAATGAAACACATATATATACAACAACAAAAAAGGCATAGGAAAACTGAGGGTGATGTAGAGTGGATCCATCGCGCCTGTGGTAGTCAGAACCAGTTTGAGGAAGAATAGCCGCTGCTGTCGACGCCGAATACATGTCTCGTATTCACTGTGTAATTGGCAGTAAGATCAGGGGGAGAAAGGCTGCCTGTCCAGGACCGAGGCTGTGGTGTATTCCAATGTAATCACAGATGTCTGATTTAGGTGATGTCAGTCATTCTGTAATGGAGCCTTGGACCCAAGTGGCCTTCATCGCCGATTTGCCATTTACTCTAGGTTTTGATGTTGTTCCAGCCTCACAGTGCAGTCTGCCAATCACAGATAACTCTTTTTCACAGAAGATTGTCCATAGTACTGTTGCCCCATGTATTAGGAATGTCTGACCACGAATGAAGTCTGACTCTTAACATCCTAGCCCTCCCTGGCCCAGTTCGAAAATTCATGATTGGTTTGTGATAGATTATTAGTTACTATATATATATACTATATATATTTGTTTGAGTTATATCACCTAAAATATATATCCAAACTCCGTCCCACTTTAACCCTGTCAGACACAGAGAAGCTTGTCCATGCCTTTGTCTCCTCAAGACTGGACTACTGTAATGGACTCTTCATCGGGATTCCTGGAAAGACCATCCAAAAGCTGCAATACATCCAAAACAGCGCTGCCAGGATCCTGATGAGAGTCCGTAAACATGAGCACATAACCCCCATCCTCCACTCACTACATTGGCTCCCCGTCTCATCCCGGATCAACTACAAAATCCTGATGCTCACCCATAACTGCATAAACGGACACGCACCCCTCTACCTTCAGGAACTCATCACTCCACAATCCTCTACCCGTACCCTCAGATCTGCAGGTAGCCTGCTCCTTCGGATCCCCAGTACCCGGCTCTGCACCATGCATGGGTGACCGAGACTTCTGCTCGGCTGCACCACGCCTGTGGAACAGCCTCCCCATCCAGCTGAGGGCACCACAGAGCCTGGACTCTTTTAAACTCTGTTTAAAAAGGCCTTTGACTGCTTTTTATTTTTGTTTTTTTGTGATATATTTTCTTGTGTTGTTGTCTTTAATTTTCTGTTTATACTATGTTTTTAACTATGTTCTATTTTTATTTTATTTTAATTCTGTATTTTATTTTAAATTAATAAAAAAGATTTTAACTATGATTTAACCCTGTAGCACTTTGGGATCCTAGTGAACGAAAAGTGCAATACAAATACAATTTATTAGTATTATTATTATTACTGGGTATGTCAAAGTACCTCATATTTGGTACCATTTTGAAGCTAACAACTAGGGCTTTCCAATGATATAAAAGATGTGTATCATTATCATCATTATTATTGTTATTATTCTTCATATGTAGTTGAACTTGAACTTGTTGAACTTGAACTTGAAGAAACAAAATCTTTTTCAAGCACTTTCCTTACTTTGGATAATTAGAGTGTAAGATAGTTAGCCAATCTTGTGGGCAATATAGAACAGTTGACAGATTAGAAATAGCATATATTGTTCAAAAGTTATGAATGAATGAAACTAAATATCAGGAAAAATAATTGATTATAATTTAGACCCAGACTTTTTTTCTTTTTACTATTACACATTATTTATGTAATAATTTAACACAATATCTGCCACGCAATATCAAATCAAATCAAATCAAATCAAATTTATTTGTAAGGCCCGACAACACATGTCCGCATGGGCCGGACACGTCTTATTTAAACAAGTCAAGAAGAAACATAACAATAAGTCAAGAACAAAACAAGAACACCATAAGGTCCAACAAATTTAAAATAAATACAAAAAAATGAATGAATGCAAACACTCCCAGACATACCCCACGCGAAGGTAAGGAAAAACTCACTAAAACCTAACAATAGGAAAAAATTCACCACAGGCAGTGTTTTTGATTGATTTAATTGATTGATTGATTGAAAACTTTATTAACAGATTGCAGAATGGGTACAGTACAGTACAGCTCAATACATACAATTGTTAAGGGGATGCAGACCAGAGAAAGACTTTCATCTTGTTTACATCAGGGTCCCCCATTTTCAATTCATCGTAACATATATGACATACAGATAGACAGTACTGCTACATCTATACATTTATGACATACCAGATTTGCAAATACAGTACTGTTTGTGATACGAAAAGAGTCCAGACAAGAAGTATATACATTTGACGTAGAAACTGTACATTGGAGGAGGTTTGGTAGGTGGTGGGGGGGGGGGGGGTACTGTACATTGGAGGTGGTTGGGTGGGGGGGGGGGGGTTGGGTAGGAGTGGGGGGAGGTTGGGTAGGAGGGGTGGGTGGGGGACACTGTACAACTGTACAAGCAACACTGTACATTGGAATATTGACAAGACAATACTTGGTAATTTTTACTGTACATTGGAGGGGGTTGTGTTAGGACATTTACAGGGGCCAGTTTCGAATTGCAGTCTCCCGTAGGTGTTTTTTGAGAGTGTTTTTGAAAGTGAGTAGTGATTCACATTCCTTTACAGCTTTGGGTAGTGCGTTCCACATTGATGTGGCATAATTGCGAAACGTGTTTAGTCCCTTGTTTGAGCCGAATCTGGGTTTAACATGATTTGTGGAGCTCCCTCTGGTGTTGTGATCGTGGTATTCACTGACCTTTGGGAAGTATTTTGACATGTACATGGGTACCTTGGTCGTGTAGTGTATCTTGTAGACCAGGCCCATTGCAAGTTGCTGTACTCTGTCGTCTACTCTAAGCCATCCTAGGTTGTCAAAGTGGGCAGGGGTGAGGTGGGTTCTAGGAGTAAGGTCAAGCAGTAGTCTGACCAGTTTGTTTTGAGATGTTTGTAATTTTGTTTTTAGCGCCTTTGAGGTGCTTTGGTACCATGAGGTGCAAGCATAGTCGTAGTACCCTTGAATGAGTGCTCCTGCCAGAGTCTTCAGGGTATTCTTGTTTACCAGTGAGGAGATCCGGTACAAGAATCGAGTTTGTTGGTTGACTTTTTTTATTACATTGGATGCCATTTTGTCACAGGAAAGATTTGCCTCTAGGATTGAACCCAGGTAGGTAATATCTTCTTTCCTTGTGACAATATTGTCACCCACTGTAACTGAGAAGCCGTTGGTCTTGCTGAGTTCGTTATTTGAACTGAATAGAATGGACTCTGTTTTGCACATGTGTAATGATAGTTTGTTATCAGCGAGCCATATGCAGATTTTGCCTAGTTCCGAGCTGAGGGTTTTTTCAACCTGTAACTTGTTCTTGTCATAGACCAGCAGGGCTGAGTCGTCCGCAAACAGGAACAAGTTGCAGTCACAAGCTGACGACATGTCATTTGCATAAATTAGGAACAGTAGCTGACCTAGTATGCTTCCTTGTGGAACACCACAGCTTACTGTGAGGGGGGGGGGATAGGGTACCGTTTACCTCCACCATCTGCTCTCTCCCCTCCAGGTAGGATTGCATCCAGCCCACTGATAGACTATCAAAACCAATTGCTTTTAGCTTGTCAATCAGAATGGTGTGATTGACAGTGTTGAAGGCCTTTTGTAGGTCCAGCATGACCATGCCGCAGTATTTGCCCGCGTCCACCTCTTGTTTGATGTGGTCATTTAAATAGAGAAGGCATGTGTCAGTGGAGTGGGATGTTCTGAAGCCAGATTGGAATTCGTAGATTAGATTTCTTTCCGCGAGATATTTTTCGACCTGTTCGTATAACATTTTTTCCATTACTTTCGAGATGGAGGTAAGGATAGAAACAGGGCGGTAGTTGCCTGGGTCTAATTTACTGCCTTTTTGTGCAGGGGAGAGAAACCTTAGAAGTGCCATTCAAGGGGGGATCTCCCTTCTTAGATGTCGGTGATAGTAGTGTTGCAGACTGACAGTTGGTAAGCATGCACTCATGTGTGTAGTGAAACACAGATGAGTGCATGCAATAGCAACTGAACATTTTGAAAAATTAAAGATAGAGCTGATAGCGATAGCAACTGAACATTTTGAAAGATTAAAAATAGAGCTGATAGCGGATCTATTTGAGGCACAGGGGCGGCGCAAAGAGGGTCGCGTCCTCCCCGTCTTAATCACGGGACGATCAACACTCCGGTCATCGCTCCGAGACAGCCGGAGACAGGGAGATAGGGGGCGGCGCAGAGAGGGTCGCAACCTCCCCGACATCATCGCGGGACGTCCAGCACTCCGGTCATCACTACGAGACAGCCGAAGACAGGGAGACAGGAGGGCACGCAGAGAGGGTTGCATCCTCCCGGTCTTCATCACGGGACGTCCGACACTCCGGTCAACACTCCGGGACAGCAACTCACAGGGAGACAGGGAGACGGGACAGGCGTTAGACAGCTTGTGTGATTGTAGTGGGCGGACATAGCAATAGATACAAGTGGTAAGCATATATGTGAATAGAATAGATATATGAGGCAGTGGCGTTGCACAATATGTCGGGGCCCCCCCGCAGGTCAGACCATGGGGCCCCGCCCACTCCCCTAAATCAATAATAAAGTGAGATGGGATAGACATTGCGGCCACTTAAACCATGTACTAAAAAATTAACGGATTAGATTCCAGTTCCAATGTAACCTGTAGGCTACTCGTACTGGTTATGGCAAATAAAACGCTATATTCTTCTAACCTGTCTCGGCGGCTGTAGCGTGGCTGGGGGCCTGGCTGGGCTGTCTGTCTGCTTGGACTCGACGCGGAGCTGACCGGGGGGTTGATAGCGGTGGACGCGGCCGGCCTGGGTGGGGAGCTTACTGCCGATGCATCTTCAGTAACGTTAGAGTCAGTCTACCTTTGCTGCCTGCTTGAACAATGATGTTCTTTTTCGTAGCTTTGCCGTCTCCTGTTCGGCTTTCGCTCTGATCTTGTTTTTCTGAGCACAGCTTGGATATTTGCGCTTTATTTTTACTGGCGCTTCCCGCTGTGTTTTGAACGCTGCCCAGTCTGCCAATGAACATTAGTTATCAGCCTAGCCCTATCGCAGGTGAGCAAATAATTACAACATAGCAGGGAGGGGGGGGGGGCCCGCCCTCTGCGTGAGATGCATCCAGCTGCAGCCCCGCAGACCCATACTGGTCTCCTCACACTGCACCCTGTTCCTGCGCTTTACGAAATCTAAGAGGATAGTCTACAGTGGGGGCGGGGCCCCCTAAGCTCCGGGGCCCCCCTGCATGCGGGGGGTTCGGGGGCCTCCGCTACACCACCGATATGAAGTAAGCATATTATGTGAATAGAATAGAAGTACTTAACCCAGCAATGAAACCACGTTGACAGACCACAAACCATGTTGACAGACCACGGACAGAAGACGGTAAGGAGCTGATCCATGGCCTCGGTGGTGCACGTAGAGCAGTCACTGCAATCTTGGCATCAGCATCTTATAGCTCTACCGCCAACGCTGTAAACGGTGTTTAAATATTATAGCTATATCTGCAATACTATGGCCCATTCGACATCAGGTATCTATCGTTCAAGATGTGGGAAAGTAATATTTTTTCCATTCATACATTGTCGTTTTATAACGTGGTGAATATAAGTATAGTTTTAGAGTGGTCTGGGGTAATTCCTAGAACGCTAGTTATAGGCTGCGATGCATATTATACTTAATCGATTGGCATTTCGTCCCTATACAATTAAAAATTTAAATGCATATGATTGGTATATATTATGTTCCATCATGCATGCAGGAAATGGGGGGGGGGTCGTTTATGATTAATTGATTGTCAATAACGGCATTCATTAGTACAACTGGATACGTTGATCAGATGGATTGCAATAATAGAAATGGACAATCAAGCTGGAATTAACGTAAACTCCAACAGCAGATTGATTCTTGCGTCTCGAAGGCGATTCAATGCACTCGACTGTCCATCTGGATCCACGTTACAAGATAACTGCGCCCGGACAACATTCACCGACGCACAGAGCCATGCTTCCTGCAGAAAGTAAGTGCAACATTGGCCGAATACCACCAGGCGGCGGTATCGGGCCATTCCGATCTCAGACAGAGTGCCAGAGTTTCCCAGAGCCTTGCTGGATGAATTATGAATGGAAATAGCGAATAAAAGAAATAATGATCACAACAACGAGTTGACTCGTTGTTGGCACTGAACGATTGGACGGCAATAACGAGTTAACTAGTTTTTGGCGCAGAAAGGGTTAATGTGTGTGTGAACATTTTTATTCAAACTTACCCCATTCTCTTCCTCAATCCTTGTCTTCCACCATGACTCTCTGCGAGCTCGCGGACACCGTGGTGAGCTACATTACAACAATAGCTGATAGTATTGTCCCCACGAAAAAGGTGCGAGTTGTCCCAAACCAGAAACCGTGGGTGGACAGTACTATCAGAGCAGCTCTGAACTCTCGCACCACTGCTTACAACCGGGGCAGAGAGTCAGGAAACATGGAGGAGTACAAGACTTCAGTCTATACTCTGCACAAGGCTGTAAAACTTGCAAAACGGACATATGCTGATAAACTGGAGACACAAATGGCACAAAACGACACAAGAGGCTTATGGCGGGGACTGAAGACAATAACTGACTACAAAGTCAGCGCCCCCTCAATGGGGAGCGACGACGCCTCTCACGGACAAACTCAACTCCTTCTACGCACGGTTTGGTGCAAACAGTGGCGACGCTAGCCCACCGGCTAGTGACGTGACTGGCGCGCCGGCTGTTGTGGAGGGGGGGGGGGCAACCGCGGGGGGGCGGGGACGCTCTCTCGTTGTCGGAACACAGTGTGAGAAGAGCATTTATGCAGGTGAATACCAGGAAGGCTGCTGGCCCAGATGGTATAACAGTCCTGTGCCAACCAGCTAGCCCCGGTGTTCACCGCCATATTTAATCAATAACTGGCGGAGTCAGTGGTCCCTGCCTGCTTCAAGATGTCTACCATCATCCCTGTACCGAAGAAACCCTCCCCAACATGTCTCAATGACTACAGACCGGTGGCACTCACCTCTGTGGTCATGAAATGTTTCGAGAGGCTGGTCAAAGACCACATTTGTGCCTCCCTCCCCAGCAGGCCCGGACTGGCCATCGGGAGCACCGGGAGTTTTCCCGGTGGCCTGGCCTGCACAGATAAAAAAAAAAAATTATAAAAAAAAAAAAAACATTATATATTTTTTTTATTATAATTTTTTATTTTTTTTTGTCAGGTCATTGTTTCTAGGTGTGGCGGCGGTGCGGAGCGATAGTTAGATAACCTAGGTGGGTGGGGAACAACCAGGATTTCACTGTCTGCGACAGAGTTGGAGAACTATCTGACTTCTCTCCCTCCACCGGATCACACACACACAATGAAGCCGTGCTGGCTTGTGATTGGTGGAGGCGGGACCAGGCGATACAACTGATTGACAGCAGAGGCGGCGAATGGAATGGCAGATGGCACACACACTTTTCTGAAAGGAGTTGTTAAATCTGACATTACAAAAAACAATATGTGGTGGTTATGATTGGGGCTGAAGTTGAATAAACAATTTATGAAAGAGAAAGTCAAAATAATTCCAAGATAATTCAAAGATTACACACCTTTGCCACATTGGCTACAAACATAATCACTGCAAACTGCAAAGTTATCAAAAAATAATAAGAATCTGATCAGACACAAGGGTTAAGTTGTTGTTCCCTTTCTAATTTCCTCAAAAACATCTAGTCTAGTTAATGTGATCAATATTATTTGACAATTGATGCTTTTTGTTGGACATTTCAGTCAGTGAGCTCATACTTTGAGCTCATTTTATAGTTAAAATGATTGAGACAACGCAATCTTCTGTCTTCGTTGTGCATGCATGCCTGTGCTCACCACACGCGATACATGTGTCACTATTCTGGCAGTGGCTACTGTTATTATAGTATTGTAATGAAAGGTCTATTATTTAATGTTTGTGTAAAGGGCTATTTTTACTGTTGATGGGTAGTGCATCAGTAAAGTGAATATGGTATTGTGCTCTTGCTCTGTTTTAATAGGTGGAGAGAGTGGTTAACTGTATTATAATAGTAAATAGAAAAATATGTTGTGCTCTTGCTTTTTTCTTTTTGAAGGTGGAGAGAGTAGCATTGCTAGTGCCACAACAGTTTTATTTGAGTTTCATAACAGTACATTGTACTAAGCAATTGTTGGCTCATTAGTTTGTGATTCACATGCACTAAAATTAACCAGAATGCAGGAAATTAAGTCTTTGTAACAAAATATTTCCGGGTGGGGGACCCCCAAACCCCCCGCTTAAAAAGTGGCCTGATTGGGGCTCTATTTCGCGCTATATCTCCCGGTATGAATTATTTTCCCACTCCGGCCCTGCTCCCCAGTGATATGGACCCTATGCAATTTGCATACAGGACAAACAGGTCCACTGACAACGCGGTCTCCCAGGTACTGCACAGCACCCTCTCTCACCTTGACCGTCAGAAGGGGGGCTATGTGAGACTGTTGTTCATTGACTACAGCTCAGCGTTCAACACCATAGTCCCCACCAGACTGGTGGACAAGCTGATCGAGCTGGGTCTGAGCTCCGCCCTGAGCGCCTGGGTACTGGACTTTCTGAGTGAAAGACCCCAGGCGGTCAGGGTGGGGGGTCAGACCTCCAACACCATCACCCTGAGCATCGGATCCCCCCAGGGCTGTGTTCTGAGCCCCCTGCTGTACTCACTCTACACACACGATTGTGTGGCCAAGTTCAGCTCCAACTCCATAGTGAAGTTTGCAGACGACACGGTGGTGGTGGGGCTGATCTCGGACAACGACGAGAAGGCCTACCGGGAGGAGGTTGAGGTACTGGAACGCTGGTGCCAGGACAACAGCCTGCTCCTGAACATTGGTAAAACCAAGGAGCTGATCGTGGATTATAGGAGAGGACAGCAGGAGACACACACACCACTGATGATAAATGGGGCTACCGTGGACAGGGTGAGCAGCTTCAAGTACCTGGGGGTCCACATCTCAGAGGATCTGACATGGTCAACACACATAGACACAGTCGTAAAAAAAGGTGAAGCAGCGCCTCTACCACCTGAGACAGTTAAGGAAGTTCAGAGTATCGGGGAAGATACTCCAGTCCTTCTACTCCGGAGCTGTAGAGAGCATCTTGACTGGAAACATCACTGCCTGGTATGGAAACAGCACGGAACAGGACAAGAAGGCCCTACAGAGAGTGGTGCGCTCAGCCGAGCGTACCACGGGTATTGCACTACCTCCCCTGCAGGTTCTATACAACAAGAGGTGCAAATCCAGAGCCTGCAGAATAATGAAAGACCCCCACCACCCCAATAACAGCCTGTTCCAGCTGCTGAGGTCAGGCAGACGCCTGCGAACCCCAGCTACTAGGACAGAGAGGCTTCGGCTCAGCTTCTTCCCCCAGGCCTTCAGAGCCTTGAACAATGAACACTGAGTGCCACAGAACACTGAACTTCTCACACACAAGCACACATGAGCACACACACGACACGCACGCTGTGCACGCTCACACACTAGCAGCCACTTTAACATGAGCAGGCACACACTCATGCCGCACACGCCCACACTTATGGCCAAAAAGGAAAGGTCACTTTAGAAATAGTATAACAACAGTAACAGTGTATTGCACAACCAAAGGACCCAGCATGTCCTATATGCTCTGTAAATAACTATGTACAGATACCGAGATGTCCCACCATGTTACCTGTTACCTGTTTATTGCACAATGTTGTTTTTTAATTGGATTCTATTATATGTTGTACCACTGTATTGCACATCGTTGCGGGCAAGACCACCCGCATTTCATTGTATACTTGTATGCCGTGACAAATAAAACTCTTGACTTGATTTGACTTGACTTGCCTCTCTACATGAGATACATGACCCCTTTTTCCTGGCTATTTTTCCACTTGTCTCGCTGCTTTAGAAACATGCTTTTGGAACGAAAAATATTACCAAAATCTCTGCAAAAACATCTCACAAACACTATAAACTGTCGGAAACTAAATGCTATAATATGTCCCAACAACTACCTATAATTTATTAAAAACACTACTTACATTGGTGTTTCAAAATGCACGCTGCAGCTGTATTCCTGGGTAGAATTATTTTTCAAGACCGGCCGCTCTGAACATTTCTTCAAATGACATGAGCGTTTTACCGAGAGCTCCCCTAGTGTCCCTGTTGGGACTTGCTGAATGAGACTATTATAGCGATTATAGGGGAAGTCCTCACCTTCAAGAATCTGTTGATATTTTATCCCTCAGACAAAAAATTACTGAATGTGCCCAATCTGCATGACAACAGCGCCCTCTCTAGTGTCGATGCAGCATTCAGGACTATTTAACCACCTAAATAAATAATAATAATGTAAACCTGCATGGATTACAACGTATGACATATATCATGCCAATTAGGGTACCTTGTGTATTACTGCACCTTGTGTATACTGTTTACTTTATAGTAGGAGTAAAAGTATATACATGTATATATTCAGATCATAATTCTTCATTGACTATATTTATTGTAACATATAATATAATCGATAGGGCATATGCACCTTTGTTTACACTGTTTATTGTTCTCGTATTTTTTTATTCAGAGATAATTTTATTGACCATATCTATGTCTTTCTAAATAACTTATGTTTCTAAGTTTCAGGAAATGACACCAAAGGGCTTTCTTTATTTGCCTCCCAGATGGGGGGCACAGTCCCCTCCGGACCACCCCATAGTTGTGCCTCTTGTTTGATTTTGGACGAATACTCTTCAGTAGTTTACTTGAATCTCTACTATTCTATTACTAAACGCGTTGATTGATACTCAAGGTCACGTGTCTTTATACCTGTATCACTGTACATTAATTAATACTGCAACTCTGTACATACATCTGATTAGTTATTAGTTATTTATTATTCGGTAGTACTCATTTATATACTTTAAAAACATTGTATATTACTACTGCACTTTACTGTTACATTTGCACTCTGGTTGGATGTCAAACTTATTTTCATTGTACTGTACTGTGCTGTATGATGACAATAACTTTTAATCAAATCTATTTGCATGGTAAGTCTTTCACAAACACTGGTTCCCCTTCGCCTTCTCAGGGATTCAAACATGAAAATCTGCCAGTGGCACAAACTGCCTTGAGGATCACAGGCTCCACAGCTGCCATTATACCTCTGAGGACATCATCGCAGATTGGAGCACAGCATGGTTCTTAGAGCCAAAACGTCATTATGTCGCCCTGAAATGATGGAGCTGATTGGTAAAGAAGGGCCATGGTGAGGTGCTGGGTGACAGAGTTGGGTGACAGAGTTGTAAAAGTTCCCTATGTTCCCTCAGCCCTATGTTCTCACATCCCTATGTTAATACGGCCCTATGTCCCCTCAGCCCTACTGTATGTTCCCACAGCCCTATGTTCCTACAGCCATATGTTCCCTTAGCCCTATGTTCACTCAGCCCTATGTCCCCTCAGCCCTATGTTCCCACAGCCATGCTGTATGTTCCCACAGCCCTATGTTCCTACAGCCATATGTTCCCTTAGCCATATGTTCACTCAGCCCTATGTTCACTCAGCCCTATGTTCTCACATCCCTATGTTAATACAGCCCTATGTTCCCTCAGCTCTATGTTACTATAGCCCTATGTTCCCACAGCCCTATGTTCATCAGCCCTATGTTCCTCAGCCCTACTGTATGTTAATACAGCCCTATGTTCCCACATCACTGTTCCCACATCCCTACGAGGACCTGAATTCCCCAATAGTTTTTAATACATTTCCACCATTTTATATTTGTTTCACAAATATGAATTGACAATGACAATGAATTGTCGGTTTGGTTCTTATCAATCAATATTTGTATTGGTTTTATTCTTCTTTTATTTTATGGTCATTTTATGTCTATTTTTACTGCTGTAAAGCACTTTCAACTGCAATTCTTGTATGAAAGATGCTATAAAAATAAAGTTTATTATTATTATTGAAATAAATATCGAGAGGAGTGTTCGTTGATGGAACATAGTAAGTAAGAATGATGTGAATGCCCCTTTTTGTGTTTTATTTATCCTAAGTGTTGTTTTTCTATCTGTATGTTTGTATGTGTAAAAATGGAAAATATAAAAAAGAGGAAAACAGTTTTGCAATATAAGCAACGATTTGCAGCAAAAAATCAAGACAGCATTGTATCATGATATTTTGTGTGCCGTACTGTATCGATACATGGATGCCAAGTATTAAAAGAAAATCCCATTTTGCTGCAATACAAATTTGATAAAACAGTTGTATTTAATATTTGTATTGCAGATGTTGACAATGTTTTCCATTGGGGACATCATTTGCAGTTGAAAAAAGGTAATACATTGCGATATATCGCAATACTAACGCACCATGACCTAAAGGTGCTGTAGCCAACATTCAGACACTAGATGTCACACTAGAGCACCAGCTTGTCATTTATCCAATCAGGTGCATTCCATGTGGGTAATGAGGAAGTAGGGAGGGGATACATGCATGTAACATGTAAACAACAGCATACATTTATTAATACATTTATTTTTCTGAAAGCAATTTATTTATTTTTTTGTTCATGATTACTCTACAGCAAGCCTCCATCAGTTCATTCCTCAATGCTTAGATGCCCCGGGAAAAGTTGGGAGTTCATCCTCGTTCAGTGCATTGCAATGAAAGACAATATGTTTGGTTGTTGGCTACAGAAAAATCGGAATGCATTTCAATCCATTTGGCTACACTGTTGAATTTAAAAGGGCCAATACACTTTTTTCAATGTGACAAAAACTGCTGCCAGCAGCGGGAGAACATAATGGTGGCAGAACTCAAGAAGGACTAGGAATGTCGGATGACTAAGTGTGTCTGACTCTAACCAACTAAACTGCACGGACTACAACGTATGACATATATCATGCCAGTTAGGGTAACTTATGTATACTGCACCTGTGTATACTGTTTGCTTTACTCATATTATATATTCAGATTCTAAGTGTTTATTGCCCATATTTATTGTAATGTATAATATAACTGATAGGGCATATATTTTACATTTACATGTTGTCATTTAGCTGACACTTTTATCCAAAGCGACTTACAAGTTCCGTACAACAAGTCAGCAGAAATGGTACAACTCTATCAGCTGAGTAACAATGTTCATCAAAGTGTTGAGTGCTACAGTGTAGTTTAGTATATTAGGACAAGTGCATGACAGTAGGGTTAGATTATCCGCCCCCCCCCCCCCCCCCCTTCATTTCAGATATCGGTTGAAGAAGTGCGTCTTTAGTCAATGGCGAAAGATTGCACAGGTTTCGGATGTCCTAACTGTGGTGGGAAGTTCGTTCCACCATTGTGGGGCAAGGACCGAGAACAGGCGGCTTCTCTTTGATGACCCTCCCGTAGCTCGGATAGGAGTAGGTCTGAGGCAGCCAGAAGATGGAGAGCGTAGGGGTCTTGAGGGTGTGTAGTTAGAGACCATTGACCGGAGGTAGGCGGGAGCCGTTCCCTTCACCAGTGCAGGTCCCTAAGAAGTGGGGTGATATGGGCAGGGGCGGACCTTCCTACAGGCGATATAGGCAGTCGCCTAGAGCGCCACCCAGAGGGGGGCGCCAATTTTATTTTTATTTTTTTTTTCTGTGCAGTTTTGGCGCCCCCTCTATATCGGCAACCATTATTTTTACATAAAAAAAATTCTAACATAAGGGAAAATGAGCCAAAAATCTAAAACGGTCGGTCGGTCTGAGTCTCAGCTTTAGGTGTTCACAGTCAGAACATGCTAGAGCGCTGTGCATTGATGGGTATCGGTCAAGTGTTTATAGAATTTAGCGTTGAGGAAAGAAAGACTAATGTTAGAGAACTATGAAGAGGCAAAAGCCAGTGGTGAATCTCGCCTAGGGCGCCAAATGTGCTAGGTCCGCCCCTGGATATGGGTTGACTTCGGTAGGTTGGAGATCAGGCGTTCTGAATGAGTTGAAGATGATTGGTTGCAGTGGTTGGAAGGCCAGCAAGCAGTGCATTGTAGTAGTTGAGGCGGGAGATGACTGTTGATTGGACGAGGAGTTGGGTGGCTTCTTTTGTCAGGAAGGGGTGGATCCTTCTGACTTTGCTCACAAGGAATCAGCAGGTTCTGGTTGTCACCGCGATGTGAGCGGAGAAGTTCAACTGATCGTCAAGGACAACACCAAGGTTCTTGGCGGTCGGGGATGCGGTCACAGCTACATTCTCAACTGTGATGGAAAGGTCGGTCAGCGGGGAGGATTTGGCCGGCAGGTGAAGAAATTCTGTTTTACTTAGGTTCAGTTTGAGGTGGTTGGTCATCATCCAGGCGGAGATGTCGGGCTGAGGTCCACTCAGAGACGTGGATATCTGAGGGAGGGAAGGAGAGGAAGAGTTGAGTATCATCGGCATAGCAATGATACAACATTTACATTTAGTCATTTAGCTGACGCTTTTAGCCAAAGCGTCTTACAAGTTCTGTACGACAAGTCATCAGGAAGGGCATAACAGCTGAGTAATCAGCTGAGTAACAATGTTCATCAAAGGGCAAGGACTGAGAAAAGGCAGCTTCTCCTTGATGACCCTCCCGGGAAGGCATGAGACGTGATAATGTTACCCAGATATTTAGTGAAGAGGGAGAAGAGAAGGGGTCCAAAGACCAAGCCCTGGGGGACACCCGTCCGCATGGGGTGGGGGGCCAACAGGGTCTCGCTTCATGACACTTGGTATGAGCGGTCATTGAGGTATGATGTCAGCCATGTCAGCGCAGAGCCAGCCACTCCCATTCATGTGAGGGACGCGAAGAGGATCTGGTTGACTGTGTCGAAGGCTGCAGGTCTAGGAGAATCAGGAGAGAGGAGAGGCCTTTCGCTTTTGCTAAGTGAAGTGCCTCTGTGACCGCAATGAGGGCCGGTTTCTGTGGAGTGACCAGTCCTGAAGCCTGACTGATTAGGGTCTATGAGGTCATTCTATAAGAGATCATTAGTAAGTTGGTTGATAGACGATAGTTGTCTATGACGGTGGGGTTCATGGTTGGTTTTTTTATGAGCGGTGTGACTCTGGCCTGTTTTAGGGAGGTGGGGACCACCCCTGAGTTGATGGTTGCAGTTAGGAATGGGATAATGTCTGGTGCTATGGTCTGGACGAGTGGGGAGGGTAACTGGTCCAGCTGGCATGTAGTGGGATGATTCGACATTACCAGTGTCAGGGTCTCTGTGTCTGTAATGGTAGAGAAAGATGACAGAGTTAAGAATGAGGTTCTCAATTCATTATTTGGAATGGGTGGGGGTTGGGAGGAGCTGCGGATGTTCTCCACTTTTTCCTCAAAGAAGATTCCAAAGTCTTCGGCAGAGAGCGATGAAGGGGGAGGGGGTGGGGGTGAAGAGGGAGGACATGGTAGCATGCAGTTTGCCAAGGTTCTTGGCAGAGGCCTCGATCCAGAGGCATACAGATCCTCATCTGCACCTTTGATTACAGTGTTTACTTTATCATATTCTTATATTCAGAGTTAATTATATTGTTTACACTGTTTATTTGTAGGCCTATATACATTTTATTGCCTATATTTGTGTCTTTCTATTACCCTGCCCATACTTGTACCTCCCCTCCAATACAAATCATAATCAGAAAGATTAAGACAAGGAAGTAAGGAGTACTGTAAATATGCATTATGAACACTGTTTACAGGTCTTTCAATGTCTAATGGTTGCAATTTCAGCAAAGACATGGCAGAGTGATTTAATTAAACAATTTAATCAATAAAAAATCAATAATACATTAAAACAATAAAAGGCCTATTTGCAGAAATGATCTACCCTTTTGGTGAAACTGAGCCACCCTCTCAGTATTTATATTATCTTTCCCAGCTCTGCGTTCTTTGGCCTTGCCATCTGTTTCTGGTCTATTTTATCTATTTTGAGTTGACCCGGATGCATACATGGTGGTCTCTTCCATGTCACCATATAATATTTTGAGTGCTGCTTCACATCGGCCACATCCCCTGGGAAAACTAGAAATTCAGAGACATTGGGTCTCATTCTCGAACGAAGTTACGACAAAATATTTTGTCTTAGCCAGATTTCGGCCTATTTAAGACATATTAGGGCTGGGAGTGGGAGTCCTCAAATTTTTCTGTGATCTTATTTGAGAGCAGATCTAAGAGTGCTGAGGAGCACACTTAAATATGCTCTCAGCCCACGATCAAATATCATGATTGATTGACTAATTTAAAATTGTATTATAACTTGACAGACTGTGTTCTCATAGTGATTCCTTCACGTCGACACTACAGGCCTCATTGGAATTAATTACTTAATCATAATTAAAATAAACATGACAATATTTGTATGATAAGAAATTACGTTATTTGATGTCGGAAAAATAAATAATAGCTACACACACTGCAAATGACTCGGAATGAATAAATACATCAGCCACATAATTCTGTTATAATTTTATTGTTGTTCTTATTTATAGTTTGGGACATTTGCTTATTGTATACATTATAAGAGCCAGTGGATAAACATTCCACTGCTCATCTTACCGGTACGATGTTGCGTGTGACAAATAAACCTGACCTTGCAGGTGCACTTGAACAGCAATCATGTACATTGAACCCTGTCATCCAATTAACAGTGATTAATCGCACCATGCTTAAAATGTATGGTCAACTCTGCACCCAAGGCTTACACATACAATTATGGGTAACGTCCAGCATAATTATGCTCGATACGAACGCGCAATGAATGGAGCGCCAGTACAGGGACCACGCTGATGTCGTCGCCCGTTTCCCAGGAGGTGCGCACGACTCGTACATCCTCCAGAACGTTAGGTTATGACTATAACCAAGTTCTGTTAACACTAGTGAACGCTCAGCGTCTCATGCATATATCTCGCTTCAGCATATATACACTGAATAAATTTCAAAATGTACCTTTAAATGCCAGCATTCATCTGGCCACACCCCCATCCGCTTACCTATATAAGCAGGGGTGGTGCCACACACTCATCTCCTTCCCAACAAATTTCACCACAATGAAAAATCAAGGGCTGCAGTGGCGTCTAGACGCTGAGCGTTCACTAGTGTTAACAGAACTTGGTTATAGTCATAACCTAACATTCTGTATCACACTAGCTCACGCTCAGCGTCTCATGCATAATAGGAGCTGAGCGGGAGCTAGAAGCTCGACAAATGTACCCTGCTGAGGCCCCCCACAACCATCAGATCAGGGAGGACCGAGCCCCCCCGACCCCCCCTATTGAGGGCTTCACGGGAGGGTGACGGACCCGACCGTGCGAAGAGGCACTCAAGCAACTCAACGCACAGGGTGAGCAGACCGTGGCTTGACCCCACGACTACACACACGCACAACCCGCATGCCACCCGGGAACGAACGGAGGGAAAAACCTCGTTACTGCCCCCAGAATCACGGGGTCAAGGGTAAACCCAACCCCGTGGCAAGGCCGTAGCAGCGGAGCGCGAAGGAAGACCCAGACCCACCAAAGGGACTGGACCCCCTGGAACGGGGGCCCGGAGAAGTCCATGATGCCAGCATCAAGACCCCACCAGGTGGGCACTTAGTGACCCCGCCCCCCACATCGCCAGCGTATTCGGACAAAGGCCCCTCAGCCGAGCGGGCCCTGTCCCCCCAATAGTACACCGCCTGGCACACTGACCCTGCAGAACAGGCAGTCAGCATGGCCGTAAGCACACAAAAAAGGTTAACCAACGGAAGCAGGCAGCGCACCGGGGAAAAACCAGGCAACAGGGTATTAACCCTAGCCTGGAGACTGCGGACGAGACAGGCGCCAGAGGCGACAGCTGAACACAGCCGCCCCGGCGGAAGGGGCATAAGCTGGCGGTGTTGCATGACCAAGCCTCCATTTAAAAAAAAAAAACACCCAGAGGGGTTGAGGCAGAGAAGGCTGACACGATTGGCAGACGTCATGAACGTGCAGGGGCACCCTCAAACGGTGAACCCGGGAGTTGACACTGCTCCAACACACCAGGGAATCAACCACCTTGGTGTTACTCAATGCGGTGGTTGTTCCTATAACCCCTCAAGAAAAAACTCCAAAACACACCTGCGGGTATACACCGGCTATACCGCAGTACAAGTGTTTTAGTTTTCCAAAAAAGGGTTAACCCAGGCCTACGGGTCGACGAAACATTACTTCGGACCGGGCCCGGCGATACGGGAAGCACAGGGTCACCAGAGGAGGTCAAAGACCACCCCAACAGGCCCCTCTTCGCCATGCGTGAGAGAGGAGCGAAAAAGAATGGAGAACCAGCCCCAAGCACACCGTACTTGGTATTCCCAGGCGGTCTCCCAACCAAGTACTAACCAGGACCAACCTGTGTAGCGGCCGAGATCTGACGAGATCGAGCGTGTACAGGTTGGCATGGCCGTAAGCCATTATGACAGTGCTGAGTAAAAAACTTACCCAACCAGGGTCTCCATAGTGCTTAACCCTGTGACACCCGGACCAACCTGGCATTTTTCCCCCTGAAAAAAGCCCAAGTCCCTCAGGGTACCAGAACAGCAGATCTGCATCCCCGGCGGACAACGGGTTCAACTGATCCGGACCAGCGTGACCAGAACCAGTCCCGTGCCTTAACCACGTCGACATGCCTACTCCAGGAGAAAGGGCAGATATGCGTGTTGATCTTAAACATGAAAAGAAGGCGCCACCCAGACGTTCGGGCGAACCGCGCCCGGTGGCCCACCCCCAGGGCGTGAGACCCCTCTACATATGTTCAGATCCATTCCGTCATCATCCCCCAGACATGAACGAGAATCCGTCGATAACAAAAACCAGGTCGTTGGATTTGGTCGTCGGAAGAGGAAAAACCTCCATCCCAGTTGCTTTATAAAAACGCCGTTTTAACCTCAAGCAACCAAGGCGTGCCAGTCAGTCGCCTGTTTACAGAACACCCCGAGCTAGCACTATACGTGCGTCGGGACACACCCACATCAATGAACAGGCTATTTAGACCTGTCATTGAATCCCCAAGGCACCATGGGGAACGACAAGAGGGGTGTGACACTTCCTAACTCCAACTCTTTTTAGTAGAAAAGAAGGAAGCACCAACAGTATGTATCCCAGTCTACACAGCCGGGGGTACATTTTTTTCACATTTTTACATCCCACCACCCTCCCATAGGAAGGAGACGGGAATCCCCAGAGAGACTTCCCACGCAAGCTGTACAGATTGAAAAGAATATATTGCACCTTGAGCCATGTAAAAAATTGGATTTAGGGCTCTCCGGGGAGGAGGCACTAAACCCATACACACTCAATAATCGAATTGAATCGAATACATACACAATATAGTAGGACTCCTTCTAGAGGGTCCACTCACCTTGACAATCTGAGGAGGAGGCTCTGTACTCTGAAGGAGGCTCCCTCACATGGAACGAGGAGTCCCAACTCACAGAAGGCCCGAAAAGGAGCTTGGTGAGGAGGAGCCCTGACCGCCTATAACTGTTCCGCAACTGTAAGTTACTTCCGGGGTAGGCCTGATTGGCCCCGACAGGCACGTGAAGCGCAACTTTCTCTGCCGCGCGGCACGCTCCGCGGAGCGGAGCGGCAGAGCTTGCGGAATTATGTAACCGTCCTAATCCGCCATGATTTTCATTCGGCGCTTCAGCTCACCTGGCAGAGCAGCGGTCCTGCGATCCGTTGTTGACGAGTTCGAATCCCATCAAATTTATTTTTTTTAACGTGATTTTTTTTTTAACATGTATTCTTTCGCCGGTTAAGGTTAGGCATGGTTAAGGTTAAGGTTAAGGTTAGGCATTGTTTCGGAGTTGGTTAAGGTTAGAACGGTTAAGTTTAGGCGCTGTTAAGGAGCTGGTTAAGGTTAGAGTTTGTCTTAGAGAATGGCAATATTCTTTCTATGGTTAAGGTTAGGCATGGTTAAGGTTAAGGTTAGGCATTGTTTCGGAGTTGGTTAAGGTTAGAACGGTTAAGTTTAGGCGCTGTTAAGGAGCTGGTTAAGGTTAGAGTTTGTGTTAGAGAATGGCAATAGACAGCCTATTTCCGCGCGACAGCTCTCAGCAGCCTCGTTGCGCGTCCTGAGTTTGCTGCGTCACGTGCCTGTCGGGGCCAATCAGGCCTACCCCGGAAGTAACTTACAGTTGCGGAACAGTAACACGCGCCCTGACCACCCCCCGAAACAGATCCATCACATGGACCTGAACAGCACACGGAAGTCCTACCAACAGAGACGCGCACGGTGACGTACTCTATGGCGGGGGAATTTCTGCGGTGCACACGCCCAATATTCCAGGCCGTGTGACCAGGAAACTCCCCCCCCCCCCCCCCCCCCATCACCCTGTAACGTGCCGAACCGCAACGTGACAGGAACCTTGAAGGACAGGTGGGTTTACCCCTGACCAACAGAAAAAAGGGGAAGGAAAGGTTACCAGTTCACCCCTTTACGACCCCACACCCATGATACGATGTAATGACAAAAAGAGAATATGACACAGTCATAGTCAGCTCTATGAAGCGTCTGACAGCTTCACACAGCGCATGAGCTAACCTGCTATCTGATTTTTACTAAGGAAAAAAACACAGAATAGAGAGGGCTCTTCAAGAGCCCCGGTACCAAACTTACACATGTGCTTCTGTGGCCAGTCCAACCCAGTTGTAGGTCACATTACACACACAACCCATCATCACCTACAAAAAATGGCAAAAACACTCTACAGAGGAACGCCGTTTTTCATAATGAGAGAATACATAATTCTCGATTAGTATCGGCCACAGGCCTTGCTAAGCACACACGAAAGCGACCAAACAATCTTTTCTTTTAGGAAAATAAAGTTTCTTAAGCAGTTCTAGCACAACCTCAGCAATCAAGCTAAGGGTTACATCGCATCCCTACCACACAGAGACACAATGTAGTGCAACAACATGTCTGATAGGAGGATGAAGAAGTCCCCAGGGAACCGGGGGGAAACACAATCCTCCTACTTTACCCTTAATACGGCCAGTTAAAACAGGAAAACCTGTTAATATGTGAACACACTGTTCATTGTCATTACAGGCTGAGAAAAGAACATTCTTTACTCATTTGTCACTAAGCATAGCTTTATAGGTTAGTTAAACCCCTTAGTTGTGAGTACACGGTACATATAAACACACATGATGTTTCTCAACACAACAAACCAGATCATTTTCACATCTGAAACAACAACCCGATTTGCACGGAGAAGCTAAATACCTAGTTACAAGACAATTCACACACAACTCGCGTCGTATCCTAAATGTAGTGCAGTAACACTCGTTTTGGAAAACATCGTTATTTACAAAACATTTAGAAGGGAAAGCCAGAAGAAGTGTACAAGGTCTGGTCAGACCTGGCTTACCCGGAGCGTAGATCAACGAAGTGCAGTCTCAAGACACCGTAGAAAACACAGCCGTCCTGTGTTGTTCGATCTGGGCAGCGTCGCCGCTCCAACCCGTCGCTACGGTCCCCTTTGTTGACGCAGGCTTTGCCGTCCTGGCCCAGGGCAGGTTCGACGAACATCCTCTGTCAAAGATGACGTCGTAGTCAAGAGTGTTTAAAACATGTTATAATCAAAGCACGTTCAACAGAGTAGCATTAAGCTAACGGCCGCTCCAACCGTCGGTCGCTACTGCCCCTGTCCGCGAGACGCCGAGCGAACAGCGCACGCGACCAGAGGGGAGCTTGCGGCGGCGCGCGAGGAGCCGGAACCACCCCGCGCTGGGCCTTGGCCGATAGCAGCAAGCTAACGTTTCCTAGTGATCACAGCAGGCTAGCGCAGCAGCTAACAGCTGACTGGCTAACAGTAGGCCCAACCTAGGTAGGCCACGCAGTGATCACAGCAGGCTAACGCCGCAGCTAACAGCTGACTGGCTAACCGTAAGCTAAGCAGCTATCACCTGAACTTGTACACAATGATATATGAACTTGTACACAATGATATAACACTCACCCAGTGAGCCGGTTTAGCTATAGAATGGAGTAGGTCGCATGTGACACAGCTGCTCACCCGTTATTATTTTTTTCGTTTTAAAATCATAATTATATATCATTAATGCGTTTAAAACTTGACGCATATATCAACTGAGACTATCAACTAACTATATTGACCAAAAGAATCGAGATGCCATCAAGGAAAGACCCAAGGAAAGACCAAAAACCAGTCGAAGAGGTCCCGCAGCGGGACCCAGGATACGTACAGCGGACAGCAGAAAGTATTGACTCGACAGAGGCCGCTTCAAGTTCAACCCCATCAAAGACCTCCGCAGATACCGATCATATCATCCGGAAAATGGAGGAAATGGGGAAGACAATGGAGAAGAGAATGGAGGTAATGATCACAGAGAAGAGAATGGAGGAAATGATCACAGAATCACAGAAGATAATAACTCAAAAAGTAGATGCTATTAAAGAATCTATTGAAGGCAAAATTGATGCGCTGAGAGCGGACGCCGACGCACAGAATAAACGCACCGAGGCTCTGGAGAAAGTAGTGGAAGCCCACGAAATCAAATTCACTCACATCTACAAGGAAGTAGAGGCTAACACAGTTAACCTAACTGCCGAGATGAAGGGGAACTACAATGAAATCAAGACGGAGCTCAGCGAAATAACGGAGGAGCTCACGCGAATCAATAAAGAACAGAAAGCCAAAATATTCGAGATGGAATATCAAAAACGCAGGCTGAATATTCGCATTGTCGGTCTGGACGAATCAGTGAGATGTGAAAACCCTGAAGAGTTTGCCACATAATTACAGAAAATCTTGGGAACAGGAATCCTTCCTAAAATACCGGAGGTGGATGAGTGCTTCAGATTGGGACCCCGCTCCAGTGACAGCAACGCTAAGCCCAGAGTGATATTAGTTGTACTGCGCCAAGTCAGAATAAAAGAAATGATTATGCGTGGAATTCGCAGGATGAAAGGCAATCTGAAACACATGGAGGTACCAATACACTGCTTTGAAGATTATTGTCGTGATGTAGTGGAACTGTGTGCCAAGTTCAAGACGGTGATGTCTCAACTATACCTGGGGAAATACAGACCCCTACTAATATACCCTGCAATACTTCGCGCCGTCGACAAACAAGGAGCAAAAGTTCTCCTCAAATCGCCTGAAGAGGCAGCCAAATTCCTGTCTGAACAGGAGCAGATTAGTGTATAAATGGCCTTTTAAATCTCAGTTATGCAAGGTCACCATATAGTACAACCTTTAATAATCGAGGATTTGGGACAGAGAGACCTACGTGCTCAGAGTTTTTGAATGCTTTCCCCGACGTGTATATTATTGCGGACATATTGGATTTAAGATTGGAACACTCCAGAACATACTGGAACATTCAGACAATGTAAAAATGACATATTGGAATAATCTAGAACATCGAAGCATTCTTTGATATATGGAGCATTCTGGAATATCAGCAATACGTGGTCATTCATTCTACCAGAAGCCCCTCGGGGGAATAATCAACAGCTATCTAGATGCAAAACCACAGAGCCATCATAGCCGGCCGGCTGAAAGATCACTCTACACAACGATCATCGCCCACCCCGGTCGGGGGAAATGCTGCATATACGTATTTAAAATTTGTTTTTTTATTAATGGGAAATAATTTCACTACTTCTCCAATTAATACTTTAGATGTTTAAGCATAGCAATGCTCTTTTAAGATCTAAGTTAATGTTCTCTTCCTTTTACTTGTTTTTTTTTTTCTTTCTTTTTCATCCGCTCTCTCTGATTTATTGAGGCTCTCTCTTCAGTTCAATACCTTCATATTATTCATGGGTTACTATAAATTACTATAAATTACAAGTTCATATAAAATGTAAGTGATTAAGGCATGACAATTGAAGCTTATTTTTGGTCTTTATTTTTAGTTTATCTCATTTAAATTTTTATTTATTTATTTTTTACGGGTAAGTGGCCAAGCCACAGTCGACATTCTACTTATGGTAGAATTTAGAGTGTTAGATCCTATGGTATACATAGGAATGTTAAGGATAATTGGATCATTCTGGGATATCCGGTGGTGCAAGGGAGAGAGTCATACGCAAAGGTTGTGTTCATGGAACACAATCCTGTACGACTCTCGGTGGGAGGGAAGGGTAGGGGATTTTTATTTGTATATATGTATGTTTTTAAGCTCGGCTCTCAACGGGACCTCACTAGTGGGATGTATATCTAGTATTGCCTCGCACTCTAGAAGCATTACCAAAAATTACAATGCAACATGTATAGACTATGGCTAGTTTGAATATAATGATATGGAACACCGGGGGAATAAATAACCAACTTAAACGCAAAAGCGTGCTCACACTGATGAAAAAAGAACATGTGGACATTGCTCTGCTAAGCGAAACACACATTCTAGGGAAAGACATAGGTAAATTAGCGGACAACATATACCATAATATCAGTCACTCCTCTATTGGTACGAGAACTCGGGGTGTAGCAATAGTCGTTAAACGTAAGTTGAATATTGTACTAAAGGGAGTATGGTCTGATGTAGAAGGTCGGATAACTATAGCTAAGATTGAACATAAGAACAGGAAAATAGCGTTGATAGCGGTATACGCCCCAAATTTGTACGAAGAAGATTTCTTCACTACACTAACCAATGCAATGTTAGACATTCCCGATTACTCATTTATAATAGGAGCGGATTTTAATGCCATCTGGAACCCAAGGATAGACAAATCTTACCTCGCCTTTTCCAGCGAACAAAAGAATTCATCGAAGGCATTAAAGGATTGGTCAAAGATTACAGGTGTAAAGGACTTATGGCGGTTACTTAACCCCACGACCCGAAAGTACTCTTGTCGATCTGCGAGACATAAGACACTATCCAGAATAGATTATGTCTTTGCATCACAGAGACTATTTGATAATTATGAAGTGGAAATGATACCCAACGCACTATCAGATCACTGTTATTTACTCCTTAAAGGTACATTTGGTATACTATCCTCCCGAGCCCCAAGATGGCGATTTAACTCGTTGCTGCTTAACAACAAGGAATTCATTACACAACTCAAAGAAGCTCTTATAGTATTCCAACGGGAGAATGCAAACTCGGTGCAAGACCCCAGAATAATATGGATGTCGGTAAAGGGAATGATCAAAGACTTCACGGATAGCTTTTCCTCCAAAATGCGCAAGAATCAAAACACAAAACTGGATGAGCTGGAAACGCTTTACTCAACGTTATTTAATTCTCTGAAATACAACAACTCAACTCGACTAGAAAATCAAGTTAACGTACTAAAAATAGAGATCAATGACATATACAGACAACAATCGGAAATACAAATACGCAGCACAAGACAACAGCAGTACTCCCATGGTTCCAAACCCAGCCACCTATTAGCCATGCGATTAAGAATTAATGCAACATTTGCAGATATAACTACCATTAGAGCACAACAAGTACTTGTAACAGATCCGGTAAAAATAAACGATACATTCAAAGTATTCTACTCCGATTTATATAAATCAGAAATGACCTTCGATCAAAACAAAATGGACACATTTCTTAATCAAATTATTCTCCCTAAACTTTCAGAGGATGACACTAAACAGTTAGAAATACCGATCACACTAGAGGAACTCAAGATGGCCATAACCGCAATGAAAAGTGGTAAGGCTCCAGGAAGAGACGGTTTCCCATCAGAAATGTACCTTTCTTGTTGGGACATAATTGGCCCCTTATTACTAAATATGATCTTATACTCAGTCAAGGAGGGGAACTTCCATAAAACCGACAATATTGCACTCATAACAGTCCTCCTTAAAAAAGACAAAGACCCCAACGAGTGCGGTAGTTATAGACCTGTAAGCCTCCTCGGAACAGATATCAAACTGTACTCTAAGGTATTAGCCATCAGATTACAAAAGCATATGACGTCTTTAGTTCACCCGGACCAAACTGGCTTCATAGGAGGCCGCCTGATCACTGAGAACATAAGACGTATACTGCACGTACTTGATGCCGACAAAGAGGATACCATACCTAAGGCGATACTGTCCCTGGATGCTATGAAGGCCTTTGACAGGCTGGAATGGTCGTATCTGTGGGCAGTGCTAGAAAGGATGGGGTTAGGAAAAGGATTCATCGATATGATTAAAGTATTATACAAAGACCCATCGGCCATGATTATAACAGGCACAATCATATCTGAAATATTTCCGGTATCACGCTCTGCCAGACAGGGTTGTCCTCTTAGTCCCGGTCTGTTCAATCTATCATTAGAGCCGTTAGCACAATATATAAGACAATCCCAATCCATAGAACCTATCGTAATCAAGGGCACACAACAAAAAATTTGTTTATATGCGGACGATGTAATATTGTTCATGAAAAACCCCAACACCACATTGCCTCATCTGCTCAAGTTGATTGAGGACTTTGGTGATTTATCGGGATTTAAGATAAATTGGCCGAAGTCGGCTTTCCTTCCACTTAACACCCCTGCAAAAAAAGATACAACCCTCCCAGGACAGATACCGATGGTAAAACATTTCAGATGCTTGGGAGTGGAAATATTCCCTACCATAAGACAAACGGTGAAGCACAACTACACAAAAATCCAAAACAAAATCAAAGACGACCTTGATAGATGGGCAAAACTTAAGAACACAGTACAAGCACGGATATCAATAGTTAAGATGGATGTACTACCTAAAATCAACTTCTTCTGTTCAATGCTACCGTTACCCCCTCCAGAGGGTTACTGGAAAAGATTACACTCCTCCACATACAAATTTATTTGGAATAACAAACCACCACGTATAAAAAGATCCACCGCACAGAGAAATAAAGCAGATGGTGGCATGGCATTTCCAGATTTTTTCCTATATTTTAAGGCGTACTCATTAAGTCCATTGACAACATGGTTTGACTCCCAAGCATTAGCATCTTGGAGGAAAATAGAAGAAAACATAGTAGCCCCACATAGACTGAAGGACATAGCATACACTAAACTACCAATCAAGCACTGTGAACGAAAATTTGGCCCCATAATTACTCATGCGATCCGGATATGGCGTGAATCACAAAAAAAAATCCTAACCCACAAGAATGGCACAACCATACTCCCTTATTCAATAACAATGCTCTCTTAATTGGAAAACGACCTATAAGATTCCCTATATGGGAAAAGCAAGGCATACACTCATTAGGGGATATTTTTAACAAACAGGGTTTTTGTAGTGATAAAGAAATACGCAAAAAATGTAATCTCACCAAGTCCACATGGCTTTTTCACAAACAGTTAGAGCTATGTTTGAAGTCTCACGGTGTTCCATTAGACAGACCAATTGAACACCACAGATACCACAAATTCTTCTACTCAAGAGAGACATCGAGAGGTTTTGTTTCAGAATTTTATCATCAATTACTAACGTCCTCGTATGAAACCCTCCAACTTGACTCTGTCTGGAGGAGGGATATACCAGACCTGGAAAATGACTTTGATTGGCAAGGAGCCTGGGCAAATGTCCGACTTACATCAAGGAACCCGGATCATCAACAAATCAATCTTAACTATATTCACAGGACATACTTGACTCCTATAAGACTGTGCCGAATGGGGCTCAAACAAGATTCCAAATGCACCCAATGTACAAATGGGGACGAAGGGACATTTATGCACATGTATTGGGACTGCTCACCAGTTAAGGCATTCTGGAAAGATGTGACCCAACAAATATCAAAACTCGTATCTTGGAATATACCTGTACACCCCTCGGTATTGCTGTTGAATGATGTTTTTGAGTTTGCAGTGAATCCACAGCTAAAGAGATTGGTTTTATCGGGTATCACAGTAGCCAAAAAGCTGATCGCATCACGCTGGTTTCAACCGGAAAAAATGTGCCGTAAAGTTTGGTTTCTTACATATCTCGATGTAATTTACCATGAAATATCTACAGCAAGAATTCTGGGTCTCAATGAATCCAAAATGTCAATGTGGTTAGAAGTGGTGGAGAGAATAAAAGCTAGCTTATAATGGTAGTGTCTGGTTAGGTGCGAGGGATAGTGGAGGTACTTCTCAAGGTGGGGTCCGGGAGGGGGGGGTTCGAGCTGAGCATATGTATGTAGGGTTTTTTTTTTAGATAACAGGTATTATGGGTATATCTTATATAAAACAACTAACCAAAATGTGATCTCATTGGATGTGCCCTGACAATTAATGCTTGTATATCTTATCGTGTGTTGTCATGTTTGTTTATATGTTTGTTTTAAAAAAGAATAAAAAAATAAAATACAATAACACTCACCCAGACAGGCCGCCGTTCTGAAACCCTCCTCACTTTTTAAGAGAAAAGAGAAACAAGATGTTAACACAGTTTTACAACGGTGATTTTACCAACACCCGACGGAGCCAGCACAATACCCAACTGGCCTGTGTAGCTGACTTTGAACACAGATCTTCCGCTAAAGAACATCTATGCCCATATCTCCTCGTGAGGGAATACTCTCATTTGGCTATGAAAGATGGGGCCTTAACACGGTGACAGAGAGATATCCACTCGTCCAGAAAACACAGGGATCACCAGTGTTAATGGTCGTGGCCCACTAGTCAAACTATAATGGGCTTCAGATCAAGGTCTTTCGCTGCTGCCCAAGAGGCTGAACCAAAAGACCTTAAACTGGGGCCGGTGTTCGTAAACATTGTCAGTTAGCCCCCATAGCACTAACAGACAAGTGGAGCCGCAAGCAAACAGTACTCACCCAACCTGAAACCCACCGCTTCTCACAACAGCAGCGCATCCTACAGTTCAGCTGTGTCCTGAAAGGTTTCACCCCAACCAACACAGCAAGGAACTGCAGTTGAGAGGCATGCAGCGGCGTGCTCCCAATACGAAAACCGGTGGAGGATTTTTAGAATGATCACCATCTTCCAGACACTCCAGTGACGAAGACAATATCGCCGTATTTTCTCGAAAATAGTGAGAGAGAAAATAAAGATATGATGTCAACGTATCTCCTTGTTCTTCCTTTCCTCGTAAACATTGCTTTTCCAGCTAATATTTTTCTCCACGTCAAGTGGGCATATAGCAACACGTTGCTTGTGATGAAATTTGAGAAGGAGATGAGTGTGTGGCACCACCCCTGCTTATATAGGTAAGCGGATGGGGGTGTGGCCAGATGAATGCTGGCATTTAAAGGTACATTTTGAAATTTATTCAGTGTATATATGCTGAAGCGAGATATATGCATGAGACGCTGAGCGTGAGCTAGTGTGATACAGAACAGCGAAGTGGGTATGCTCCTCGAACAAGGAGACGCAGGAGACGCATGGCTAATTGGTGAGTATCTGTGCGTATAGAATTGTTCTTGCACCAGTATAGGCTTCTATTCCTCTAATGACTTGTTTTATTAGGAGACCGTGGCATGGATATGCACTGGCCCCATGGCTGATGACCCCAGTCGCCAACCCTCACGCCGCGCAGGAGGCGGCGTATAAGGAGCGCCATGCGCGCACCCGGTCCACCGTGGAGCGCACAATTGGGTCAATACAGAGACGCTGGATGTGTTTGGACGCAGCAGGTGGCAAGCTGCTGTACAAGCCGGATAAGGTGTGGATGAAGGCAACAGCTGATAGATTGTTTTGGCCGTGCCGTGTTAAAACATATATGAGAGCCCACCTCAGCCCAATACAATCATATGTTGCATGTCATTTATTGTGGCTTATTTATTCTTTCCAGGTGTGTACGATCATCATGGCCTGCTGCGTCCTGCACAACATTGCGGATAAGCGTGGTGTCCCGCTACCCCTCAACAACCACCTGACCAGGACATGCATCCTGACCCATTAATGGGCCCGGATAATAGGCGTGCTGTCTTAGTCCGACAGCAATTAATTGCACGCATCGAAAGCTATCGAAACTGCGACTATTATGGGCAATGAAGGTGTGACCTGCAAAGCAGCATTTTCGAAAATGTTTAAGAAACTGTTTAACACAATCAGGTCCTTTCCAGGAATCTTTACTATTATTAATCTGACTACAAATGAGATATGGCACATGTCTGTTATTGCAGTCCACAAATGATTCAATGTCATAAGACACTATGTTGGCTTTAGGCTTTGTGTCGACGGGTAATGTTTTGAAATAACATTTATGATCACGTTTGGCTGTCTCAGGTAGCCATCCTGCACACGTGTTCTTTTGGTTTCGAGGCCGCGATGTAGAATATAACACCACATTTTTCACATTTTTTATTGGCTTCGCAAACAGATCGTTGTTTTAGAGCGGCTGAACGCCTTGCTTTATGCCGGTCATAACAGAAAGACGATTGACAAATCCAATTGCAGTCTTTACATTTCTGTAGCGCTTTTGGCATGGTGTGACAATCAGCGTTGTGACATATAGAACAGGTAGTCTTACATGTGTGTCCCCCTCTCCTCGTGTAACCCGCAAAACACCCCGGACACACGTATTGTGTGCCTAGAAAGGACTGCAGTCTGGTTATCCCGTAGTAATGCCCGGAATGTAGCAAAAGATGGAGAGCAGGCTCCGATCCTTCAAACCCTGATTTATAATGCGAGAAACCTTTAGCATCTCGAAAGAATACAACTATTGAACGATTTAAAACCCGCTCGAAGCGCTGTATATCGGTGAAACCCACACCTCCTTCAGGAAGATTTGCAAGTGTGTGTAGATCACTGCCTCTCTGGTAGGCATCATTCTGATTTATAGAAGGGTCTAGGAGTAATGCTACATTCGTGGCAAAACATTGTTGATCGTTAGGGTTAGTTATGTTTAAGAAACGTCGTTTCTTGGCGAGGACCTCGCTATCTAGTAGACCGTCGATTTTTCTTCTGTTCCCCCCAACCCCTTCCCCCACAGGGATGTTTACGATCTGGGCCATCAGTTGTAAGGAGGTATCTGCGAGCAATGCTTGATTTGATTGTACAATCTGATCAAGTATCAGGTAGAATTCATCAAGACTTTCACAACCTTTATGTAGGTATGTAGGTATAAACCTCGTTTTGCACACCTTCACCTATTAACGAAACCTATATAACATCTCCATCTGTTGTCTCGCTCTGGATTCTACTTAGCATACGCTCCATGGTGTCCATAATATTATTATGGAATGCAACGTAGTCTGGTACACCATTCGTAGGGTTTAAGTTAAAATATTCTCTCAACTCTATGTTATTAAAACGTCCACGGTGATGTATTGTAGCTCGACCCCTACCAGTTTGTATATTAGGATTATCGGCGCTTGAGTGAGGTATCGATAGGGTAGTGTAATTAGATGTTGTTGCTACAGCGCGTGCCTCCGATGCTTGTATTTCATCGAATTCTATTTTTTTTTTTTTTATTATTGATATTTTTCCCCCTCCATTTTTCCTCCGATTTTCTCCCATCCCAATGTTAGTCGTATGCCAATTCCCAGTCCCTTCCTGGTCGCTGCGCACTTACCCCCCACAGTCAGATCATCTGGGAGAGTGGAGGCTACCACGTGCTTCCTCCGACACACGTCCAGCCAATCACCGCTTCTTTTCACCTGGCAGCGCGGATTCTCATCGAGAGGGCGTAGCGTGTGGGAGGACCACACTATCCCCCTCAAGTCCTATCCGCGCTTAGCAGGCGACCCGACCGAACTGTAGGAGTCGCTGTTTACAACGACCCGGACCCACCCCGCCAGCTTCTCCCACCCTCTAATACAGCCAATTGTATTAGTGCAGACGGCCAGCCAAGCTGGTGACAACCCCGGAGCTGTGAGCTGGATTCGAACAGGCGAATCCAGCTCACAGCTCCGGGGTTGGTGACGAACGCAATCTCCGCTCGGCCACCTAACCGCCTTTCATCGAATTCTATTAATAACTCCTCCATATCCGTATAATCTACAGGAACGCTGTCATCATCGTAACTATTCGTGCATAGCTCTAGAATATTAGCCTGTGCCTCACGTATAGCAGCTAACAAGGAATCATTTTCTATCGACGCCGGGGTGGGTTGTATGAAATCCGAGATTTCAGTTACCGGGGTATTGTGTATCGAATTATTCAAAACTGTAAGCATATTAATCATCTCTATTGTATGAAGATAATCTGCAGGGTCTACATCGGCATTGGTGGTAGGGTTAATCATGACACGTGCGGGTTCTAGATCTATGTTGAATAGCCAGGAGTTAGACTCATCACTGTTCAGATAGGCTTCAAGTTCGGTCGTATCAAGCATTCAACAATCCTGTATATCCACATCGCTTAAATCCTCCTCCATAATTAGTTATAGGTGTTTACAAAAAAAATTTAAACGACTCCCCCCACAGGTTAATTACAATCTAAGATGTCTGTATCTGCGAAAATCATTGTCATATGGTACAGCCCCATGGAGTCTAGCGTGACATGATAATACTATACGTCTGTATTTCGCAGAGTATGTTGCTTCAGGATTCATGGGGTGGTGTGGAACGAGGGCCTCGGGCTTGCGGGAGGCGTCGAGGTCTTCGACGGCCTTCGGGGTGTGACGGGCAACGAGGTCATCGATGGCTTGTTGATCAAAGGCATTTAATTCATGTAGTGTCTCAGGATTCCAGTCGTCGTCGGTAACGCTAGCTGTGTAGAATAGAATAAGAAGGTCACAGTTATAATCATGATGACTTAGACCATATGTATCTATGATCTAATACTATACTCGTTTTACACACACCTGTCTTCTCGAAACAGTTGATTTGGGTTAATATATCAACCCCCCAGTCGTCATTAAAATCTTGCGGGATGACGGATGAATCATGGTGCAAGGCCTTTAATATTTTACCAATGGCTTCTTTATCGATGAGATCGAGCTCAGAAATCGTCTCGGGATCCCAGTCGTCTGCAATGTCCTTTGCTGTATAAAAAAATGTCACAATTAGTCTTTTTATTGATTCACGATACAATTAATAAACCTGAGGATGTTTGTAGACTTACAATATTTGTCAAAGTCAGCAATCTCTCCCTCGATATTTACAGAGGTGTCGTCATCCACATCCATCAATGCGTTTCCATCTGTAGGAGTTTTAAAAGACAAATACATGTTATCTCTCAAGGGACACCTACGGGAGACTGCAATTCAACACTGGCCCCTGTAAATATCCTAACCCAATCATTCCAACCCCCTCCAATGTACAGTCATTTACCTAGTATGGTTTTGTCAATAGTTCAATGTACAATTGTGTTTGTTTGTACAGTGTCTCCTCCCCCCCCCCCTCAATGTACAGTGTTTCTTGTTTATACAGTGTGCCCCCCGCCCCCCCCCCCCCCCCCCCAACCACCTCCAATGTAAATTACCCAGTATGGTTGTCAATATCCCAATGTACCCAACCCCCCCCACCCAACCTCCAATGTACAGTTTCTACGTCAAATGTATATACTCCCTTTTCTTGACTCCTTCTGTATCACAAACAGTACTGTATTTGCAAATCTGGTATGTCATAAATGTATAGATGTAGCAGTACTGACTATCTGTATGTCATGTATGTCATATATGTCTATATGAATTGAAAATGGGGGACCCTGATGGAAACAAGACAAACGTCTTTCTCAGGTCTGCATCCCCTTAACAATTGTATGTATTGAGCCGTACTGTATTGTACCCATTCTGCAATCTGTTAAATAAAGTTTTCATTCATTCATTCATTCATTCATTCATTCATTCATGGGGGGCTTTAAGTAAAAATACATTGTCGTAATCTCACCGTATAAATGTATAAAAACTTACCGTATGCAATAGAATCTAACCATCTGATCGTATCAGCGGCCGTCTGGATAGCCTCTCCTACTTTCAGGAAAGAAAAAAAGAACAAAAAGGCCATTATAATAGGCACCCACACACACTTATTCTGAAGATAGAACCGTATTCATTATTTCGTACTTACCATAGGGTAGTAGTGTGTCAGACCACTGTCGAGGGTATGAAGCTAAACATTTTTAGAGATTAAGGTTGTAAATATATTCTTGAGGTTAATTATTGTATTATGAACCATTAAAAACACATTCAATTAAGTATACCATTATCTATAGCCATTCTTGATGTCTGAACACTGAGGATTACAGATAGAAGTCCGTTATACCTTCGGCGAGGGAGAATAATCTAAAAACTAACTTTGTGTGTACCTACTTTATGGGGGACATAGTTCCTCTTATTTTCGCTAAGATATTAAGATGTGTTGTGAAGGCATCCCCCTATGACACCTCTGTTTATCACTAACTGCATGTCACATCACCTATACTAATGTGTCTTTTCTGAAAAAACATTTGAATGAGACGTTTTCGCAGCTCTAATCACTAAGGGGGGGAAACAGACAATCACACACACGCCAACACCTCTAGGGGAGCGCATGCTTTTCTCTTCCTATAAACACCCGGTCATAAATCTATTAGACAGGACCTGAATACTCTGATATTTCAGAAGAGAGGGTGTGACAGAATTTTCAGCTTGACCAACCTCCATCATGACACTTCAGAGAAGCTGCAGCGCGTCATTTCAGTCTGTTGAGAGGAAGAGACACACACTTTTTCTGAACACACTCACAAACAGCAAACTGACAGAACGGCTATTGAACAAACACTTTCTGAAGATACACACATTGTATTATTGTGAAGATAGATACATTGTATTTTTCTTTAAAAAAATATTCCCCCTAACATGCACACTTATTCTTAAATATTCAGGAACACATACATTCTGAACACACATTCTGTAACTTAATCCCCACACACACACACACTTATTCTTAAAACACACACACACACACACACACACACACACACATTGTATTATATTCTGAAACTTTATTCTGAAGACCGTGGAATACACAAATGCATATTGTGAAAATATTGTATTTTTCTTAAAAAAAATATTCCCCCTACAAATACAATCCGAAAAAAAAAAAAAAAAAAATGTTGAATCTTTTATTTCTCACAATAAAAAAAACGTTTATTTTTGAAAAAAAATCTGAAACCGGATGTCCCCGCCCTTATAACCCCTCCCCTTCCATAACAGGATGTCCCACCCCTCCTAAACCGGATGTCCCACCTCCTAAACCGGAAGTCCCGCCTCCTTGAATCCTCGACCAATCAGAGGAGCCAAAAGTGCAGTATTCACAATCAATCAAACTAAAAGGGGCGTGGCTATATGCCCTTAAAAGGTCTGACACATTGTCAATCCTTATACTTTCTCTCCCTTGGCCCTCTCTTGGTCTGTGTTTTTTCTTCCTTTAGGAAAAGGTGTAAAAATTCAGGTGGCAGGTTCGCACATGAGCCTATGTGAAGCTGTTACCTTGACAGGTATACATGCGCTTCATGTAGCACGCTATTACTGGTGTCATGGCTCTGCTTTGTCATTGCATCGTATCAGGGGTGAGGGGTCATGATGGGGTGAACTGATAAACCCTCCCTCCCCTTTTTTCTGATTGATCAGGGGGTTGGACCTCCTGTCCTTCGGGCTTCCTGTCACGTTGCTGGGTCAGCGCATCACAGGGTAGGGAGGGGGGAGTTTCCTGGTCCTTGGGTGGTGGGCCACAGAATTCCCCCCGCCATAGAGTACGTCACTGGGCGCGTTTCTATTGGTTGTGAGACTTCCGTGAATTATTTTCAGGCTCCATGTTGTGGACCTCTGTTATTGTCAAGATGAGTTATGCAGTGCGTGAGAACTTACAAAAAGAAGTTCTGCTCTGTTGTATGTGTCTTGAGCTTGGTAGGTGATGCAATGCAGTAGAGACAATTTGTTCTTCTGCTCTGCTCCCTACTAGTGTATATTGGGTCAGAGCCTCCTCCTCAGGGAGTTTCAGAGCCTCCTCTGTGAGTTTCAGAACCTCCCTCTCAGTGAGGGAGCCTCCTCAAGAGTTTCAGAGCCTCCTCCTCAGAGAGTCTTAGTCCAATTGTTACATGAATCTTTTTGGACACGTAGCTCAATGTTGCATATATCTTTTCAATTATTACTCGTGTGGGAAGTCTCTCTCTGCGGGTTCCCTGTCTCCTCTCTTTTATAGGGCAGGGTTGACAGGGGTGTTTTCCCTCGGACGCGTCATATGAGACCCATATCTGTGTCTTGGCCAGCTTCCTGCCGCTCTCCCAGGCGGCTTGGAGGGAACGTTATCTGGGTTCCTGTAAGAATTACCTGTTCGGATCTTTCAAAAAAATTCTATTTGAATCCCTCCGAAAGGGCTGACAGGCACCACACAATGGATGACTCAATGGTTAGTCATTAGAGTTTGTTTATTTTAAACAAACTAGTTGAGATGTTTTTCTCCACAATACAACTTTTACAATTCCCACAGTTGACCATAGGCTTACCATAGGTCAAAAACCTGTGAAACAGAACAAAATGCACAGTGCATACACATTAATTAAGCATTAATTAAAATTAAGCACACTATATATTAATATTAATACCAACACCAATCAATCAATTAATTAATTAATATTAATATTAATATCAACATACATATTAATATACTATCAATACTACTCTTGAATATACATACACTATACATTTCATTTACACTATACATTTCATCAAACCAGCATGTCATATCTCCTTTAACTGTGGGTGAAAGAGGGAGAACTACAATGACTACATTAACCAGAATGCCTGGCAATGTTTACTTCTGCATCTCACACAACACACACAAGCCACCGGTCGTCTCAGACACAAACCCACACAACGGCACAAGATAGCAGTTCTCATTCATCAGAGCACACACACACACCAAAGTTCCCCACATGAATCTCACCATGACAAACCGGGAAAGCCACAAAGACACTAGCTCAGCCGTGCACCTTCGGCGAAGTGCGCTAGCCTAGCCACAAGCTAGCGGCAACATTCAGGCACAACATTCATTAATTTAGCCAGCACCACTAACACAGTGCACATGCAAATATGTGACCCCGCCCAGCGTGCGCGCCTACAACTCGGCGACCCAGGTTCCTGACGAGAAGGGAAAGTATTTTTTATTTTATTTTATTTTTCATTTCCGTTTTTTTTTTTTTATTTATATATACTTACAGTTCGAGGGTTGAAGAACATATTTAGTATAACAGCGAACATATATAATAACTCTAATTGTGTTTAAATTGTGTTTAAAAATGGCTCCTTGAGACAGACTCTGCTCCTCTCTCACGAAGCTGTGGGGGCTGTTCCCTCGGGCTGTCCTATTTTTGCATGTGAAAGGCTGCTGTTAATGTGAGGTACGCCCCCACACTGTGTGGTGTTTATATTCACAGCACCTGTAGCCCACAGAACACTTTTTTGCTGCTTAGATAACACCGTTAACATGGCCGCACAAAGATTATCAGCTGCTCTTAATAGAGGAAGAGATGGAATGAGTAGACTCCTCGGCGTTAATGAGTGACCACATCACGGACTACTTCGGTGACAACGAAGGTGAGCGGCCACCAGCTCTATCATCCGACGACGAGGAGACCGAAGGTGCAGGTGAAATTGTCCCAGATCCAATCGAACCTACCGACGATGGTGAAACAGAAGAGGAAGACGGGGACATTTGCGTTGAAACTGTAGCATTGGGCTTTTCAGCTGAATCGACCATGCGATCAGTTGAAAAAATTTCTGGTTTAACGGTGGAGGTCGAAATTGAAGAGGAACTCCGAAAGATACATGCTTTCGACTGCAAGTGCCAGGCGCGCCGAAAGGAAAATTCAGAACGATCTGCCCTGTCTTGTTAAAAAAATATGTCGGTTGAGCTAATTTACCAAAACCGATTGGACACCGCGTCGTTGACACCAAGAGAAAGGGACATGTGTCTGTTGTCCATTATTGGAACATGCCAAAATGTTTCAGAGAAGACGCAAAGTACAAAGAGAGTAAACGCTGTCCGTGTGGCTTCGAGGACAACATACAGATTTCACGACGTTGTTGTCTGTCGTCCAACGTTCTGTTTCATTTATGGGTAAGTGTCTTTATGCTTGTATATTGTATTGGGCGTAGATGTATTGTATTGGACGTTAAATAGGTTTAAATAGGTTTAAAGTGTAGAGATAGTCGTCGAATCCTATTCTACCCTGCGAGGGCGTCCATTTTGGATATTCTGGGTAGTGTAGTTTTTGTGCGGCCATTTTGTAATGCACATCGCTAGGATAGGGATTCTTAAAAACTATACCTGAAAGTAAACAAGAGTGATTGATTGATTGAAAAGTTTATTAACAGATTGCAGAATGGGTACAGTACAGTACAGCTCAATACATACAATTGTTAAGGGGATGCAGACCAGAGAAAGACTTTCATCTTGTTTACATCAGGGTCCCCCATTTTCAATTCATCATAACATAATATATGACATACATGACATACAGATAGACAATGTGTGTATTTCATTCATTAATTCTCTTCCCTATTGTTAACATTTTTGTTTAGGATCAACGATGCGCTTCTCAAAAGCTTTTTCAAACACTACAAGACAGATGGCCTCACACCTCGGGAGAGGAAGAAACAGCCGAGAAATCACAAGCGTTTTTTGTCTCTTTTTGACGTAAAAAGGGTTGTGAAATTTCTGATCAACTATGCTGTCCTACATGCGATTGTGTTGCCTGGCCGTCATGCTGGTCACAAGGATTTCACTGCAAAGTTACTGCCAACCAATCTGACCAAAGCTTCCCTGTGGCGCTGTTACAGCAGTATAGAAGGTATGTCACAAAACCACCCCTTGCTCTCTCTCTTTCTCTCTCACACACACACATGGCTCCCACTTTTTCTTATTCTACCAATCTAACAAAAACACTTGTCTTTTCAGGATTTCGTGTTGTTGGTCAGAGATCCTTCCTTCGGTTGTGGAAAGCACTCCTTCCGCAGATAATGATCACAAAACCCAGGACAGATCTGTGTTCTCAATGCTACTCCAACAATCACCAATTACAGCAAGCCGCGGGAAGGCCAGAGAAGTTGCAGGTGGAGAAACTCCAGGTGTGTACAGTCTACTTTCACTACTACACTACAGACGGTTTTTTACCACCATCTATTCCCCTGTACCCCCGTCCATAGTGGCTTGTTTACAGCCTTACGTCTATGTTGCTTCAACACACATGACATTAGGATCACAAGGAAAGATGAAATTACCTACCTGGGTTCCATCCTAGAGGCTAATCTTTCCTGTGACAAAATGGCATCCAATGTAATAAAAAAAGTCCCATGTACATGTCAAAATACTTCCCAAAGGTCAGTGAATACCACGATCACAACAACAGAGGGAGCTCCACAAATCATGTAAAACCCAGATTCGGCTCAAACAAGGGACTAAACACGTTTCGCAATTATGCCACATCAATGTGGAACGCCCTACCTAAAGCTGTAAAGGAATGTGAATCACTACCCACTTTCAAAAACACTCTCAAAAAACACCTACGTGAGACTGCAATTCGAAACTGGCCCCTACAAATGTCCTAACCTAGTTGTACAGTAAATGACCAAGTAAGGCTTTGTCAGTATTCCAATGTACAGTGTAAAATGTGTGTGTGTCCCCTACCCAACCCCCCCCCCCCCCACCTCCAATGTACAGCCCTCACCCACCCACCCAACCCCACCCCACCCACCCATAGAGATGTAGCAGTACTGTCTATCTGTATGTCATGTATGTCATATATGTTATGATGAATTGAAAATGGGGGACCCTGATGTAAACAAGACGAAAGACTTTCTCTGGTCTGCATCCCCTTAACAATTGTATGTATTGAGCTGTAATGTACTGTACCCATTCTGCAATCTGTTAATAAACTTTTCAATCAATCAATCAGGATAACCTGAGGATAACTGAGCACTGCCACCTCATTAGCCGTGTGTGTGTGTGTATTGAGCCGTACTGTGTTGTACCCATTCTGCAATCTGTTAAATAACGTTTTCATTCATTCATGCTTTCATCCAGGTGCAGTTAAAACATCTGGCCCTTGTTGACAGAGAACGCGAGCTGTTGCAGGAGATGACTGCGGCCACAAAGACAACATGCGCGAACATGGATCTGTCGCTAGGCCCTTCCGCACCTGCAAGCAGAGATATCACGATGCACTACAGCTTTGATTACGCACAAATGAAAACTTACAGGAACATTTGAGTTGTATTTGGAGTGTATTTGGTGACTGTAGGACCCTGTAGGGAACGTCATGCTATTGATTAGAGGAGAAGAGAGGAGAAAAGAGAGGAGAGGAGAATAGAAAAGAGGTGGGGTGAGGAAATGAGAGGGGAGGAGAGAAGAGAGGAGAGAGAAACATGGATAGGAGAAGAGAGGGGAGGAGTGAGGATAGGAGAGAGGAAAGGAGAGGAGAGAGAAGAGAGGAGATAAGATGAGAGGAGAGAGAAAATAGGAGAGGTGGGGAGAAGAGAGGAGAGATGAGAGATGAGAGAAAATGGGAGATGAGAGGAGAAGAGAGTAGATGAGATGAGAGTGGGAGGAGAGAGGAGAGAGAAAATAGGAGAAGAGAGGAGAGGTGAGGAGAGGAGAAGAGAGGAGGAGAGAATAGGAAAATAGGAAAAGAGAGGAGAATAAATTAAAGGAGAGGGGAGATGAGGAGAGAGGAGGATGGAGGAGGGGAAGGTTTATGTGGGTGGATGGTGGTTGGATAAAACAGCTCCCCTCGCTTCTAGGAAAGGTTAATGTCTCTTTCTCCATTTTTCCATCTCTCTCTGTGTCTCTCTCTCCTCTGCATTATACTGTATATCGCTGCTTCAGTGCACAGTAGGCTTGGACAGCAGCTAAATGAGTGGGAGTCATAGAGATAATTACAGCGTTTATATTGGATCCAAGTAAATTAATGTTTTACTATACAGTCATCAACTATATAAAGACATCGTAAAAAGGTTTATTTAATTGTATTTATTTTTATTTTATTTTATTAAAAATAATAATAATAACGTGGTTATATACAATGGAACTAAATTAATGACAGGATAATCAAAAAAATTATTATGCTCATTCTATGTATATTTTACTGCTGTGAAGCACTTTGAGCTGCAATTCTTGGAATGAAGGTGCTATACAAATACGGTTTATTATTGTTATTATAGTTTATTCAGTTTTAATGTAAAAATAGTTCCTTATAGTTTTAGCAGTATTTTTTCATGAATCACTCGCCAAACATAAAAAATACTTGCATTTGGCTAGTAAAGTGGCCTAATTTCCTCCCCTGTTCCCTTATTTCAATGTCCTTTTTTCTTTTTCTTCTTTCTCTGTCAGGTGCATTTTCCATCTTTTTTCAAACACCGCGCAAATGTGGCCTGTTCGGTGTCCACTGTGAAGGGCTGACGAAGCAGGTGAATTACCTGATTGATGAAGGGATGTCAACTGGTAAAGGCAGCAATGCCGTTATCAGCTATGTGGATCATTTCTTCACCAACTATGGAGTTGGAGAAAAATCAGTGGACCTGCACTGCGACAATTGCTCCGGGCAAAATAAAAACAATTATGTCTTGTGGTATTTTGCGTGGCGTACTATTCACAAACTCCACCTGCAGCTTGGCCTCCACCTCATAATTGCAGGCCACACTAAGTTTGGCCCCGACTGGTGCTTCGGTTTGATCAAGCAGGTCTACAGGAAGACTGCGGTCGACACCCTGGCAGGCATCGCAGACATCGTCAGGAAAATCTCTGCAGTGAAAGGACTCAATATCCCCCAACTTGTGGGTCGCGAAGATGGCACAGTGTATGTGCCAAGCTACGACTGGCAACAACATCTGGGAGGCTTCTTCAAAAGATTCCCACAAATAAAGAAATACCAGCACTTCAGCTTCGATGCCAACAGTCCTGGCATGGTGACGGCGAAATTACCACCAGCTGTTTCAGCTGTTGAAAGACCCAAAACGCTACCCAACCATCTCTGGTTTTCCTGTCCTCCCCCCACCTGGTCTAGACAACGACCGACAGGAATATCTTTATAAGGAGATAAGACAATACTGTTCTGATGCCGCAAAGGACATTACATGCCCGCTCCCAACGTCTAGAGCACCTCAGAACAAGAAGACTGTACGATGTTAGATACCATGGAGAAGACCCATGGATGTAGAGCACACACACACACACACACTGTACTAGCAGTCACTTTAACATGAACACACACACACACTCATGCTGCACACGCTCACAATGTAAGGTCACTTTAAAAAAATTAAACAAGAACTGGAGTGGTTCTTGTATAGTAAAAGCTTTTGTAAAACTCATGTACATATACCTGATATGTATTACTCTTGTATTATTGCACAATGTCGCATTCTCATCCTATTGGATTCTTATTATTGCATTCTTGACTTTACTTGATAGTATAGTAGTACTAGTATAGCATAGGGACATAGAAGAATTGTATTGTTGTGTACCGGTACATGTACATTATATTTTTATTATTATTACTATTGTTTTATTGCACAATCGTAGCGGGCATGGCCAACCGCATTTCACTGTATGCCCTGGTATGTATGCAATGAATTAAAAAAAATGTCACTTTAAACTAAATGGAAAGGTCACTTTAAAGGAAAGAACCGATGTGGTTCTTGTATAGTTTAGATTATTGTAGTATAGAATAATGACAGAGTTGAAACTGTATATTGTATTAGCATGTCTATTTTTTATCATGCACATCTTATGCCTTCTTATTACCTGTTTATGTATTTTATTATTAGTATTATTGCACAATCGATGCGGGCATGACCACCCGCATTTCACTGTATGCCCTGGTATGTATGTGACGAATAAACCTCTTGAATTGATTTGATATTGTCTGCTGATTTTCGTCCAGTTGTCACATGAAAGGTGGTAACAAAGACTGATAATGATAACAATAATTATGATAATAGGCTACCTGTTTTGGTCCAATTAATATAATAAGCAATGTGAGAAGATGCAATCTTTATCTGTGTAGGCTACATGACATAACATTTAATGGGGGCAGAGGTAATGCCACACTAGAAGATATTCCATGTTTATCACCTCGTGCTTCCCTCCTTGGAGACCTGTTTCAGAACCACAACCCAAGATGCTTCTATCCACCCTTTGCTGGGTTCAGTGTAAATAAGCAAAGCCGGCAGAATGAGGGGTCTTCTTTAATGCATTATTATTTATTGCATTTCTGTGTAAAAAAGGCTTGTGTCTATCACTCCGCTGGCCAGTTCTACCAACTATGCATTAAAATTCCCTGCGGTCAACATAATTTCTTCCTATTTTGGTTGTTATTGTGTAATGATAGATGTATAACCTGAACACTGTACATATCTGTTTTCAGGAAACACTGGGCTATACAAAGAATATGCTGTGATGTCACATGAATGTATAAATATATGGCCATGCATTTAATCTCTCTCTTTTTTATAAAATCATTATAGCCAACATGCAATATATCCCATTGATTGGTACAATGGGACAGACATTTGTTTTATACAGCTATAACCTGCATTCTTTCAAAATATATCATTAATCAATAAAACAGATATTGGAATACACTATGTAGCCTATGTGTCTAATGAATAATGCTGTGAAAGATTGGACACAACACAAGCTGTGTAAACAAATAGGTCAATATAATTTTATTTAATAAATAAAGGTTTTCAATTCAATAACTGAAATATACATTATTCAGACTAGTAGTTATATTACTACTACAATACAAAATGTTTGATTTTGTATCTGATCTGTCAGCATGGCTGTCACAGCACTTAATTATGTTAATACTAGGGATGCTCGATATTGGCTTTTTTACCGATACCGATATTCCGATATTGTCCAACTCTTAATTTCGATACCGATACCGATACCGATATCAACCGATACCGATATATGCAGGGTTTCCCCCCAAAAAAACTGAATAATTTCAGGTAATTAATAATTTCACTGGATGCATTCAAAAGGCTTTCTAAATGTAAGCATTATCTGTGCAAAATATGATAATTAAAAAAGTAAAAATTAACATTACATATATCTTGTTGTTGAATTAAACCAACATGCATACTTTTGACAATAAATAAAATAAGAATTGGTTCTTACTTGCTTGCCTGGGTAAATAAAGGTTAAATAAATGTAAAAAAAAATATATATATATATATATTTTTTTTTCTTTTTTCGATACCGATATTTTCCGATATCACATTTTACTGCCGATATCGGCCGATAATATCGGTCGGCCGATAATATCGGACATCCCTAGTTAATACTATTCAGGGGAGAGGTGTGGCTGGGAGGTATTGTTTACGCCCAGCAGAATCCTGGCGAAAGGTGTCAAATCTTTAAGAGCTGTTTTCTCTGCTTAGGTCTCTGGGGAAAAAAGACTGCTACAAGATTTAAAATTAGCACATCACAATAATAACATTCTCAGATTTCAAAGTATGACACATCATTTGAAAGCTTACATTCTGTACTTTCACAATCTGGAAGAATCTGGAAAATGAAAAAATAGACATGTAGGCTATAGCACTGGTCGCGGTCACATATTATCTGCAGGCTGCATTAGCAGCCAGCAGCCAACGTGATCCATTACATTGTGTTTATATGTGACATAGCCAAGTTAACAACGTTTCAATCCCTTAATCAAGTCCACTTACCAACGGGTGGTGTGATCCTGTCAGTGCTATATTGAGAATGACAATCGCCAGCCACCATTTAAAAGGCAGTTGCGCCAACTGCGCATGCTCACAACCACAAACACCTGTTAACTTATTTAGACCCCTTTACATAGATCTGATCCTTATATTAAATAAACCAAAAGTCTTGACACCTCCCACTTGGCCGACTGATACAATCCAAGGAGGCCACTAAAATACAGGCCACTATAAATACAAGTCACTAGGGTGTTAATGGGCATCTCAGCCTTAAATCAAACCGTTGTAAGTATTTAAATTAAAGTGCTTTTCAAATTAAAGTGTCCTTCAAAGGTAATTGGGACATTGTGAACACAACTCGCATCATGAACACAAACTAACTAAGGAGGTGGGCCCCACCACCTTTCCTCCTACTGAGTGTAGGTTTGCCCTTGAACCACTCAGCTGCCTCCCAGGGTTACCCGCTAACTAAACAAAAAGAGAGTCACAAAGTCTTTTGGGTTCCCGATGGTGAGGACTTCTTCTGCTGGTCTTCAACCGGAATCAGGACCACCAGCCTCCGCACATCCCTGCGAAGGACGATGGTTGTGGGCAGGGTAGAGTCCTTTCCCCGGGGCCTGGTTACATGGGGGGCAGGAAACCCTATGCAGGTTGTGACGTCCGCGTCACGGACCACCCCCTTCTTGTCTGGATACGTGAAGACGTATGTCCTCTTAAGGCATTCTGGTCTGCGATCCAGACCACATCTCCAACCTTGACACTCCTCTCTGCTCTGTGCCACTTATGCCGGATGAACAAGTTTGGACCTGCCAGTTCACTCCATTTTGACCAGAACTTGTCCACCCCAGCCTGGGCAGCCCTCAGCCTGCGCCACGGATGAGTTTCCACATCAATCCCTTGCATGTCTCCTCCTTGTCCGGTGCGCCCCAGGATAAGGGAGTTAGGAGTTAGGTACTCGACTGTGTCCTCTTGTTCCTGTGCCTTGGCGTCGAAGGGTCGTTCGTTGGTTAAGTTGGCTGCCGAGTAGAGGAGGGTCTGGAACTCCCCCCAGGTGTAGCAACCGGTGGTTCCGTTGAGGCTGTTGAGAGCTCTTTTTATGAGCTTAACAGCTGCCTCTGCTGCTACATTCCTGTGGGGCGAATCCGCAGGATGGAAGTCCCACTGCCACTCAGTGCCATCCTTGGCGGCTGCATTCTCGACTGATGCCTTCTGCACACATGCTAGGTGCCTGTGCAACTCTCTCAAGGCAGGCTTGGCGCCCACAAAGTTTGAGCCTCTGTCCGACCATAACCTCCTGCGATGCCCCCTTAGAGCAGTGAATCGGGAGTAGGCCTGAAGAAAGCTCTCCGAAGACTGGTCGTCGACAAGGTCAGCGTGGACAGCCCTGGAAGCCATGCAGCAATACACGACTCCCCATACCTTCTTCCTGGTTCTTTTCTTGACAGCGTCCCTCACCTCAAAGGGGCCGAAAAGGTCCAGTGTGGTATGCTCAAATGGGTTTGCCCTGCTGGTACGCTCCGGAGGGAGGTTTCCCATCACTTGCCGGCATAGCTTGGCTCTCTGCTTCTTGCAAGGGACGCACTCGTTGACCACCCTTTTGACAGTTCTCCGACTTTGTACTACCCAAGCCTTTCTTCTTGTGCGCAGCAGTGTGGCTGCAATGCCTTCATGATTGGCCTCATGAGCTTCTCTAGCCAGCAAGGTCCCCAGCCATGATTTGTAAGGGATTAACGGTACAGCTGTTCCGTCTTCACTCCACGATTGGACTCTACCACCGCAAAGCAAGAGTCCTGTGTTGTCATCTCTGGTCACAACAAGGCGGTTCAGGGTTGTGTCCTGAAAGTTTACGCCGTCTTGGGATGCAAGGGCCAAGTCTTGGAAGGCCACCGTTCTCTCTCTTGCAGAGAGCTCTGGTCCCCTTGCCTCCCACTTTGCTGAATCTGAGGCTTGGTATTTAGTGCTCAGCCAGGATTCCGCAGCTCGTCGGACCCAGGCGACAGTTCCACCTAGCTTTGTCAAGCTACTGAACCGTTTGGGCCCCGGCGACAAGGCTTACGAGAGCAACACCCCAGGATTTTCTCTTTGGCTTTTCTGCTGCTGGAGGTGGACCTTGGTCTTTCAGCTGTGGTTGCAGCGCAGAGTCTCTCAAGTCTGTACCAACATCAGTATTGCTGGGGCCTGAGAGCTTTTGTGACTGTGCCCTGGTGACTACCAGCTGAGAACGCCTTTCTCTGTAGTTTTGACGTCATCAGGGACGCTGGTCACAATTTCACTGGGCATCTTGACGGGCCACTCAGCTTCAGGCCATCTCAGGAACTCTGGGCCTCGTTGCCACTCTGACTCATTATCAAGCTACTCAGGAGTTGCTCCCCTTGTGAGGATGTCCGATACGTTGAGGTTTCCATCAACCCACCTCCAGTCTTCTACTGGTCCAGCCATTTGGATCTCTCCAATGCGGTTGGCAAAGAAGGTCTGGTAGCCATAACTGTCCTTCTGGATCGCTCCCAGAATTGTTTGGCTATCCACAGCGTGCGACCTTGATGCGGCAGTGCTTCTCAAAGTATCTCTTTAGACGGACCGCAAAGACAGCGCCGTAAGTTTGGCCTTTGATTCAACCAACTCCACGACGACCCCATCTTGCGTCTCCCAACGGAGGTAGAGCATGGCACCATAGGATGCCTCGCTCCCATCAGAAAACGTTATGCTCTGTGGGCAGCCTATGGCTCCTTGAGGTGTGAGGCTTCTCTCAAACCTGACTTGGCCCAGTCTGACATACTCCTCGAAGAGTGTTATGGAAGCCTCCCAGAGTTTGGGCGAGAGTGTCTTTGTGTCCCAAGTGTCTTTGGTCTGATTCCCTATGCCTGCCTCTTGGTAGGAGCTTCTCACAAGCATTACTCCTTTTTGCTTTACGGGTGTGGCAAGACCAATGGGGTCGTAGAATCAAGCGACCTGGCTTAGCAGTACTCGACGGGTCAAGGGGTTTGGAGTGTTACTTCTCACTTCCTCTTGGCGCAGATCGAGTCCAGTCCTCATCTTGCCTCGTTTTCTCGAGAAATTGATGGACATCATTATGCGAAGCTTATCAGTCTCTGGTTTGTAGCCAACTCCCAGTGCTTTGCTTTCTTCATCCCGCATCTGGTTGGGTAACACCAGAGTCTTGGGTGCAGACATAGTTGTCTTTGGGTTACTGGAGCTGTCCGCAGTTCCAGACCTCCCACTTTGGGCTGACAAGACCCACGGTTTAAGGGAGAAGCCTACAGCTTTCAAGATCTTGTCGACTCCTTCTGTGTTCTTCTCCAGTTATTTTAAGTCATTGTGGGACGTCAGGATGTCATCTACGTAGCTGTCTTCTACCAGAACCCGGCGCTCTTCTACCATGGCTGCGAACTGGGGCAGATTTGCCGTTTCCCTCATGGCGACCTGAGCGATGCAGCCAGCAGGTTTATCTCCGATGTTGACTCTGACAACGACGAAGACTTCGATTTCGTCCTCTGGGTTGTCTCTCCAGAGGAATCGATGGAGTTGGACTTCTTCGTCTTTTAGCCACACAGTGTTCTACATTTTTCTCACGTCACCTAGGGCGGCGAACATCCCAGTCCTGAATCTCAGAAGGACTCCTCTTATCAGATTGAGGACGTCTAGTCCCTTGTACAAGAGGTCGTTTAAACTCACCCCCCGGAATTCTTGGCTACTGTTCCAAACAATTCTCACAGGGGTAGTTGATGAGTGAGGATTTGGCGCGACCAGATGACTGATGTACCACTTTGGTCCCTTCCAGCTGTCGTCTTCCTCTTTGGTGGGTTTAGCGGCAGCTCCCCCTGAGACCATCTCTCTGTATGCAGCCTTCCACTCTGGCTCCCTTTCAAGGCGTTTCTCAGTGTTCCGGAAAGTCGCCTTCACGGCACGTCGGTTGTCTGACAGCGTCGCGGGGTCTCCTCTCCATGGGTAAGCCGCGTCCCAGTGGGGGGATTTGCTGTAGTTGTCAGATTGTACGTAGGTGAGACATCCTTTGATCTTTTCAAGGTCTCTTTCCTCTCCTAGGGTCATTTCTTTCCCTCCAGGGGGACATCGGCCGCACTTGCAGCCGCCACATTGAGGATCGCAGGCCACGCCGACGCTGTCCCACTTGAACCATTCGATGACTTCTTTGTTGGTAGACGCAGTACTTCGGAGGAGTACTTCTTGATCTTCAACCTGGGCTTTACTTGATCCTGCTGGACGCACAAGGATCTCTCGGTATGCCTTTGAAGTTGTTCTCATTGACCGTGCAAAGTGGATTTCAGACCTATGCACCGCTAGGTCCACTGCCTCAAAGAGGTCGGGATGAGCTCCACCAACAGTCTTTCCCAGGGGACCGTCCCAGAGGACAAGGTATCCCTCCACTCTGATTGGCTGTGGGACTAGGCGACCCTCCATTAATTATTACCATTGATAATTACCATTACCATTGATATGTTTTGGGTCTCGACGTTTACATAGTGCTGGCCCTGGGTGCTTCTGTGTGGAACCATGCATGGGCTTTCGCGCCTTGGTTGCTCATCATTGAAACTGCGTTTTTATGGGGCAATTAGGATGGAGTTTTGTCTCTTCCGAGCGCCAGTGTACTAGGTTAGTCTCGATTAATTCTCGTTTGTCTCTGGGGGGAGATAGATAGATCAAAGCATTGGCAGAGGGGTCTCACGCCTTTGGGGCGGGCCACCGGGCACGGCTTGGTGGTGCCCTCTGTGATGTTTTAGATCGACATGCGTACCTACCCCCCTCATGGGACTGGGAATGGCGGCGTGATTAGGACACGGGACTGGTTCTGGTCGCGCCAGACCAGGTCAGTTAACCCGTTGTCCGCCGGGGCGCAGATCTGCTGTTCTGGTACCCTGAGGGACTTGTGCTTTTTCGGGGGGAAAATGCCGGGTCGGCCCGGGCGTTGCAGGGTTTGATGTTATGGAGGTGTTCGTGGTTATGTCACTGCGTGTTATTCTTCACTGTTGCTTGGTCCATATTGTGTTGTACCTTGTGCTGTGCTAAAGGAGCCTGGTCCTTCTCCATTCTTTTTTCGCTCCTCTCTTTTCCTGCTTGGCGGGGCTGGGAGGGGGCTGTCAAGGTGGTTCTTGTACCCCTCTGGCATCCCTGTATACGTCCCGGTCTGCCGGGCCCAGGTCCGGACTCGTTCTCATCGACCTGTTGGCCTGGGTTAACCCCTTCTTGAGAACTGAAACACTTGTACTGCTGTATAGCCGGTGTATACCCGCAGTTGTGTTTGAGTTTTTTCTTGGGGGGGTTATAGGAACAACCGCCTCCTGTTAGGTGGTGGTTGGTTTCCAGGTGTGTTGGTAGCGGAGTCGACTCTCGGGTTACGCCGGGCTTGACCCCGTCTGCCTGCGAGTGTGCCCCTGCACCTTTCATGACGTTTGCCAATCGTGTCTGCCTTCTCTGCATCTGCCCCTCTAGAGGGTCGGTTTTTTGTGGAGGCTGCAACATGGTCCACAGCATACCGTATGCCCCTTCCACCGGGGTGCTGTTTTCAGCAGACCCCTTTGGCGCCTGTCTAGTCCGCAGTGCTCCAGGCTCAGGTCGAGTCTTTTTGACCTGTTACCTGGAGAATTATCCAGCGCCTTTCCTACAGAGATATTATTATTATTATCATTATTATAGGGGCACTTATTATACAAGTATTATTTATCATCTGGTACCACCTAGTGGGCATTTACTGCAACTGTAGGACGACAGGTGAGGTTGATTCAGCGTCACTGTGACGCACTATTTAAGAGACACACGTAGCCATATGCCTGTAATGATAAAAGCCCTTTGGGCGATCTAACTGGCTAACGGTACGTTGCATTGTATTATCTCTTGTATGCACTGACTCTGTTCATAACTATCATTTATGTATGTAGCGCATGTGGCTAATGGATGCCGTTTTGTTTCCTGTTTTGTATAGGTAAATAATCTACTGACAGCTGCTAAAATGCTACTGACTGTATCGACTCTACTGGCTAAATGCTACTACTAACTGGCTAAATGCCACTACTACTACCAAGCTGCTAAATGCTACTGACTGTTAACTGACGGTAAAGTGACTAATGACTGATGAATACTGCCGTCTAAAGACTACCAGTAATCTAATGGCTACTAATGACTAATGCTACTAGCTACCTGCTGTCTAATTGACCACCTGCTGGCTGTTTGCCAATGACGTTGGAGTTTTCGAGTGTTTGGATGCTATATCCTAATAAATAACATTCAAGCAGATGTCGGAATTGTTTCCTTTGGTCCGTATTAAAACAGTTGATCGCCTGCACCCTTCCAATGGGGAGATCTAGTTGACGCACATTGACAGTGACTGCTAGATAATTGGACAATTATTTACAGAACGCGCCCCGCTATGAGACGGGACGGACGGAACACAGAAGCAAGTGCCCGCGTGAGATACCCCTCAACGTCAAGGTGGAACCAGGACGGAGTGGATACACACAACGGGGCACATTGGAGAGGACGCGGTCAGCTCAAGGGAAGTGAAACGTTGATGTTGACTGCTTATTGGGTTGGAATCGCCGTATTCCGCCCACATGCTGGTTGCTTGAAGTGGTGGGGTCGCCGAATTCCATCCAATGCTAATACTGCTAGCCACCAATGCTAACACTGTTAGCCAAAGACTGCTAACACTGCTAGCTGCCAATGCTAATACTGCTAGCCACCAATGCTAACGCTGTTAGCCAAAGACTGCTAACACTGCTAGCTGCCAATGCTAAACGCTTGCCATTAGCCAACCAATGCTAAATACTGCTAGCCACCAATGCTAACGCTGTTTGCCAAAGACTGCTAACACTGCTAGCCGCCAATGCTAAACGCTAGCCATTAGCCAACCAATGCTAACACTGCTAGCCACCAATGCTAACGCTGTTAGCCAAAGACTGCTAACACTGCTAGCCACCAATGCTAAACGCTAGCCATTAGCCAACCAATGCTACCATTGCTAGCCACCAATGCTAACGCTGTTAGCCAAAGAATGCTAACACTGCTAGCTGCCAATGCTAACGCTGTTAGCCAAAGAATGCTAACACTGCTGGCCGCCAATGCTAGCTAAAGAACATTATTATTGACACCTATGCCTTGGCTGTGTTGAACTAAGCAACTAGGTTGTTGCTCCAAACGCTGTGGACATTATCATTGACACCTATGCCTTGGCTGTGTTGAACCAAGCAACTACGTTGTTGCTCCAAACGCTGTGAACATTATCATTGACACCCCTATGCCTTGGCTGTGTTGAACCAAGCAACTACGTTGTTGCTCCAAACGCTGTGAACATTATCATGGACACACCTATGCCTTGGCTGTGTTGAACCTTGCAATTATATTGTTGCTCCAAACGCTGTGAACGGTACTATTGATGAACTGACCTAAAGTAACTATGTTTCATCCGACCGTTTTCAAATTGCTCTTCACATCGTGAACTGTACTATTAATGAATTAACCAAGAACTGTAACATGCTCACCAACTCTTTCCTACTTGCTCACTCACATTGTGGACTGTACCTCAAGTTTCAAGTGAGTTAAGCGAACTATGTTTGACCCACCATACGGTCCCGTCATTAACCCCTGCTGGGGAAAGTGTCATTGTAATTATACTGCTACACGCCAACTGTACAACTGTGCTTATGACTGTTGACTCCATTGTTTACTACTGCCTGCGACCAGTGACCCTGCCGTAAAAGGAGCTCCAGTTCGGGCAACGGCTGACTGGGACAAGATGGAGGGTGTAGATGTGGAAGAGCTAAAGAAGAGGCGTACTGCAGCGCAGACAACTTTCACAAGGAGAGCCAACCAAGTAGCTGACAATGTTGACACCGCATCGCCAGCGGCATAGCCGCCTGGCCCTAAGAGCACCGGGAGCGGCTGCTCTCCCACTATTGAACTTGGGGGAGCAAGGTTATGATCTTGCTCCACCACTTTTTGATCATATGAAAAATATGATATACCCCCCCCCCAATATATAAATCTAACCATACGTAATTTCAATCAAATTAATAATACGCAATGACACTTAATAACAAGTTTTTAAGTTTCCAAAGATTGCGAACCCCCCCCCCCCCCTGCCCCATTATGGTTTGATCCAGTACCTCCCATCTCCAGCGCGTAGACCTTCAGCACACAGCGCTGCAGTCTGGCTGCACGGCTGCAGCGGGTAGGCTGAGTGTAAATCAAAGCCCACAGATTGTGTCATAATATTGGTGGCAGGCAGGCAGGCAGGCAGGCTTTTCCAGTAAGTTGTTCAAATAAAAGGATTATGTTAGACATAAGTTACTATTGAGTGGTAGTAGAACTTCTACGGTTCTACCACGCAATACAATAAAAGTGTTTCACGGTCCCGAATTGCGATCTGGTCATACGGTTTCCTCGAATAAATAATAACGTTTCCCTCTCTGGTTGGCGTTAGCTTTAGTGCTAGCCGCTAGCTAACGTTATCTAGATATGTGGTGTGAGGCACTGTGAGCTGGATGACGTTGACTTCATTTGCAAACGTTAACGCTATCTATATGGCAGACGAGCAGGGCCGTATTAACGACGGCCGCGGCCCGTGGGCCTATAGTGACGAGGGGCCTCCATTTTTTTTTTTTGTACTTTTTTTTTTTTTTTTGAGATCGATGTCATGATTGTGCACTGCAGACTCAGGGAGGAGGCAGAGAAGGAGAGAAAGAGACACAAGATTTACAGGTAATGGAAATATATCTTTTTTCTCTTTCTTATTAAAAACTTGGCCTATTTGAAAGGAGATTGATTTAATAAAAATGAATGAGCGAAAAATCAATATACAGTGTATATACAGTATATATATATATTAATATATTATTATTATTATAGTAATTGGCTATCATACTGCAATATAAACTGAGTTTTATAGTGAAAAGAGCAGCTTTATTGGTCAAGATTGAAGGCTCTATATTGCAGGAAATTGCACGTACAGGTTCATTAAATAAAAAAAAAAAATCTGCCATGGAGGGGGTCGTGCCTGACCCCCTCCAAACCATCCCTTGCCTGTCAAAAAAATAATTAAATTAAAAAATTAAAAAAAAAAAAAAAAAAAAGTTAAGAAAATAATTTGCACCCCCACTTTCAACTATAACTAGGCGGCCATGGCCAGCGGAGCTGGTCAACGACAAGAAAGCTCTTCAAGTAGAGTTTGCTAAGCTCGTTGACACGATGGGAGACTATGTTGGAGCATTGGAGGAGGCCGACGGAGCTGCACATGCTACCGTGATAGCCGACGCCACAGCAAAGAAAGACGCAAGCAAGCAGAGGAAAGCGGCACTGGAGAAGAAGATCTTCTCGGAGGTATGGTCCCGCTTCGTTCAGCCAGAGTTAGGCCCCCTTGAAGTGGAGTTCAAGGAGGCCTTGGAAGAGACAAAGAGACTCAGCACCCAATGTATAGTAGAAGATGGCGCCGCTACGACCGGCTGCCTGTCTGTGCGCTCCGTCGAGACTGTGCATACTTTTGTTAATATTTATAGTTTTAAGAGTTTTGTCTGTACCAACAGTAGGTGCATTTAATGTGTATGACCGTCAGTCACTTATAGACATTGGATTACGGGAAACTTACCGACTGGATTACTCACTGGATCAGCTCTCTGAACCGCAACAATGGCCTGTTGAGATCTTGAGGACATCAGGACCGGATCTCGCCCCCAGGGACAAAGGACCCAGACGGCGAGGAAAGAGAGCTGGAGTCCGTAACAGGCTGAGAACCAGGCGGCACAGGACACCACTACCCAGTATATTGCTAGCCAATGTACAATCAATAGACAATAAACTAGACGACATCCGAGCAAGGATTCAATTCCAGAGAGACGTTAGGGACTGTAACGTCCTCTGCTTCATCGAGACGTGGCTGGCGCCAGAAGTCCCAGACCACGCTATCCAACCGGCCGATCACTTCTTCATTCACCGCAAGGATAGAACAGCAGAATCCGGCAAACAGCGTGGAGGTGGAATAGCCTTCATGTTGAACAACAATTGGAGCGATCCAGGCAACGTGAAGGAACTATCGAGCCACTGCTGCCCAGACCTGGAATATATAACCATCAAGTGTCGTCCTTTCTTCCTCCCGAGGGAGTTAACGGCGATCATCCTGATCGGAGTGTATATTCCACCGCAAGCCAGGAACAACGTTGCGCTCTCCAGACTCCACGACGAGGTAAATAGAATACAAGCGGCGAACGTTAACGCCGCCATTTTGGTTCTGGGTGATTTCAATAGCGCCAATCTGAGAAAGGTATTACCTGACTTCTATCAGCATGTGACTTGCAACACCAGAGGCGGTAACATCCTAGATCACCGTTACACGCAATTTAAAGGTGGCTACAAGGCTCATTCTGATAGTGGCTTTGGTAAATCAGATCACGCGTCAATCTTTCTTTCACCAATGTACAAACAGAGAATCAAAAGTACTCCTGTAGTCTCGCGAGAGGTGCAGAAATGGGATTTGACGTCAGAGGAGACGCTCCGGTCTGCGTTTCACTGCAAAGACTGGAATGTGTTCCGCGACACAGATAACATTAATGTCTACACGGAAACAGTGCTGAACTATGTTTGTACTATGGTGGAAGAAACAATCCCCACTACCAAAATGAGAGTTTACCCAAATCAAAAACCCTGGGTAGACAAATCCGTCCGTGAAGCTCTGAGAGAGCGCACCAAAGCATACAACGACGGCCTAGTGGCAGGCAACATGAATGACCACAAGGTGGCGCGATACAACGTAAGGAGGACAGTGTCAGAGGCCAAACGGCGCTACAGGGATAAAATTGAACTCCAGTTTGAACAAGCTGACTCTAGAGCTATGTGGCAGGGGCTCAAAACGATGACAGACTACAAAGGCGCCTCCCTCAAACTGAACAGTGACATCTCCTTAGCAAATGACCTCAATACCTTCTATGCGAGGTTTGATGCTGGTAATAACAACACCAGCTCACAAGCCACGGCAATGGGGGGGGGGGGGGGGGGTCGGCTGCTGATGGAGGCGCAGTGTTCAGGGTAACAGAGCATGAGGTGAGGCGGACCTTTAAAAAAGTGAATATCAGGAAGGCAGCAGGTCCGGATGGCATCCCCGGCCGCGTCCTAAAAGTCTGTGCCGACCAACTGGCCCCAGTATTCACTGACATCTTCAACCTGTCCTTAGAACAGGCTGTCATCCCCACCTGCCTGAAGAAGTCCACTATTATCCCTGTACCCAAAAAATCCAAGCCTGCTTGCCTCAACGACTACCGCCCTGTAGCTCTCACCTCCATAGCCATGAAGTGCTTTGAGAAGCTAGTAAAGGGCCACATCTGCTCCTCCCTCCCCATCAACATGGACCCCCTGCAATTTGCATACCGCCCCAACAGGTCCACGGAGGACGCCATAGCCCATGTGCTGCACACAGCAGCATCACACCTGGACAAGAGGCAGGGGAACTATGTGAGAATGCTATTCATCGACTACAGCTCGGCATTCAATACCATAGTCCCCTCCATACTCATAGCCAAGCTCAGGGACCTGGGCTTGAACTATGACCTCTGCCAGTGGGTCTTGGACTTCCTGACTGGCAGACCCCAGGTGGTGAGAGCAGACAACTGCACCTCCTCATCCATCACCCTCAACATAGGGGCCCCCCAGGGCTGTGTTCTGAGTCCCCTCCTCTACTCCCTGGAGTAGCAATACAATCATCAAATTTGCTGACGACACAGTGGTGGTGGGCCTGATCTCTGCCAACGACGAGAGGGCCTACCTGGAAGAGGTCAAGGTCCTGGCGGGATGGTGCCAGGAAAACAGCCTCTCCCTGAACGTCAGCAAAACAAAGGAGATGATTGTGGACTTCAGGAGGTCGGGGGTCAAGGACTACAGCCCCCTCAGCATCGACGGGGCACCGGTTGAGAGAGTCAACAGCTTTAAGTACCTCGGAGCCTACATATCCGAGGACTTGACATGGACCACACACATTGACAGTGTTGTGAAGAAGGCACGACAACGCCTCTACTTCCTCAGGCGCCTAAGGAAGTTCCAAGTCAGTCAGAAGATCCTTAAGAACTTCTACTCATGTACAATAGAGAGCATCTTGACCGGCAACATCACCTCCTGGTTTGGGAATAGCACTGCACAAGACCGAAGCAGACTACAAAGAGTGACACGTTCAGCCGAACGCACAATTGGAGGGGGGCTCCCCACCCTCCAGAACATTTACAACAAGCGTTGCAAGGGCAAGGCTAAGAGAATCATTAAAGACTCCAGTCACCCGAACAACTGCCTCTTTGAACTGCTGCGGTCAGGCAAGCGATACCGGAGTCTCAAGGCGAGCACAGAAAGACTCAGAAGAAGCTTCTATCCCCAGACCATCAGGCTGCTAAACGAACAATGAATGAACACTACACAACAACAACCACTATAGATCCTCCCCTACACAACAACAACCATCAAACGCACATAGCACACACATCCACACGCACACACTCACTTTAAACAAACACACTGTAGCACCCACTCCACACACTTTATAGCACACATCCACTTTAAACAAACACACTGTAGCACCCACTCCCCACACTTTATATTTATTGATGAAGGATTGCACTACAACTCGTACACCTTACTGTAAATTGTACCTAAATTGTACCTCATCCCATTTCTGCTTTGCACTATATAGTACTGTACATTAGTACACTGCATAGTATTGTATATTATATGGAAACTCAGAACATTGTACATATGTCTATACCGAACACTGTGACCTCATTTTCTTCTTCTAAACTACATGCTATACTATGTTATTTGATACTATCTGTCTAGCACAGTCTCTGGAGCGTAACAGTAAGAAGCATTTTGTATGAAAGTATTCTGTACTTCTGTATGACAACTATTAAAGAAACTTGAACTTAAATGGGCACCCAAAGACGAGAGAGCGTTGGAGGGGAACAAATTGGAGAGGAGACTCAACGCCTTCGAACAGATGGTGAGAGAGTGGATATACTTTCTTCCAACTCCCAACATAGCTGAATTGGGGAAGCGGTACAGGCACCTAGACGAGGAAAGAGCAGCACTAATGGACAGATGGTCGACCTTCCTAGAGCCTGGTGGAAAGGGTGACATTGGAAGTGCTTATGAGGATGAAGAGGAGGAAAGGACACACAACATTGAAAGGGGCGGTGACGTGACCAGCCCACCTGGCGTCGCCAGGGACGCTCCTCAACATGTCACTGAAGCTGGCCACTCCCCGTCCACTGACGATAAAGGTGAGGTCGCTCATGCCCATTCACCTCCCAGTGTAACAGCGGTCAAGCAGAGGGCGCTTATGGAAGCCCTCCCTTGCCTCCCGGCAGCCATGAGGAAGCCTCCAACGCCGTCTATCTCCAGTATGGAGTAGGGACCGCAGGAAGTGGGCCTCTCCATCATGTTAGAAGGCAATCACCCCCACGGGTAAGACAACCCGGCAGGGAACCTCGTTTCAGTTCATCCGTCACCATCTATATTCATGCCAACCCCACTGACGTGCCTCAGTCACGAGGTAACCGCGCCACGCCACCAGGTGATGAGGGCGCAACGCAGGAAGGTCTCGCTCACCACAGAGACCACCAGGGGGCCCGACCTAGGATCAAGCTCGCCGCCATCAATCTACCCAAATTCTGTCGGGACAGAAGGACCTATTGGCGCTGGCGGGATAACTGGGAGGACCTCCAGGCGCTGGCAGAACCCTCAGGTTTACCAGTGTGTAAACTGTATCACCTACTGGAGAGTGTGGAAGAGCCACTGAGGAAGAAGCTTGGGCTGGATCGCTGCAGAACCGCGGATGACATTTTCAGGCTCCTAGACAACCGCTTTGGGGACAGGAGCGTGACCGCAAGCCTGATCCTCAAGGACCTGGAAGAAGTACCTGCAGTGCGAAGCAACCAGCCTAGGCCGATGATAGACCTGGTCCAGGCAGTGGAAACCGCACTGTATAACCTGAAGGACCTTGGAATGGAGGATGTTATCAAGAACCACTTAACTGTCGCCGCCATAGAGAGGAAGCTGCCTATAGGCATGAGAGAGAAGTGGATCTCCTACGAGCGTGACCCCGCAAATGGCGTCACGCCCAGAAGCTACTTCGACAGGCTCTTGTCATTCTTGAAAGGACAGGAAAGGATCCTCGAGAGGCTAGCACAGCTGGAGATCGGAACCACCCACGCTGGCGATAGACCAACCCAGCGTGAGATGCTGAGCGACAGAGGTAGTGAAAGACAGTCATTCACCAGAACAACAGTGAGTGATGTCAGGAGGGAGTCCCAGAGGGACCCGTGCACCATGTGTGGAGACAAAGCACATGGAGGGAGACTTTATTTCTGCCCAGCCTTCAAGAAGGCTTCATTGACGGAGAAGAGAGCCCAGGTGAAAAAGGCAGGGATGTGTGCCAAATGTCTCGATTATCACGGGGTTGACGGCGGGTGCATGGAGAGATTCTTCTGCCAAGAGGAAGAGTGTGTGGAAGAGGACGGCCCTGTCGTGCATCATTTCCTCCTCTGCCCCAAGATGCAAGGGAGGAGTGAGGCAACTGATGAGCCACCAGCTAGGAGAGGACCCCAAGGCCTGACAGAGAAGCAGGAGGAAGTCATCGCTGGGTTGGCGCTCCAAATGGAAGCATTCAAAAGGGCCTTCACGAACAAAACAACCTCTAAAGTGTGCACCGGAAAGAGCCTGGTGGACAAAAGTGGCTTAAAAGAATACCCAGTCCTGATGATGCTCGTGGATGTCACCACAAGGGGAGGAGGCTGTGTGGGGGCCTTGATCGACCTCGCCTCCGACACGAACTATATCACACACAAAGCCGCCAAAAGACTCGGGCTGACCGGCGAGCCAATCACACTGGTCATGTACGGTGTGGGGAAGATGGAAGTCAAAGTTGATACAAAGCGATATGTGGTGGCGATCAAGGTATGGACCCCGAAGGGGACCGTAAGGTGCCATGAGATGATCTGCTATGGCCTTGAGGACATTGCCAAGGTGGACAGAGTGGTGGACTCTGAGCAGCTGGAACTGTTCTTCCCACGTGTCCAGCCTGGAGAACTGACCCGGCCTGCTCATCAGCGCCCGGGAGGGTCGCTTAGTCCCACAAAGAGTGGGGAGAGTCTGCGATCTGGTGCTGTGGGACGGCCCGCTGTGCAAGACTGTGAGTGCTCCGCATCCAGACCTCTTTGAGGGGGTAGAGTTGACGGCACACCAATCATTGACCCACTTCGCGCACTCCATGGGGACGAAGGCCGTCGGAGTGAAGAAGCACCTCGCGGTAGACCTGACCGAGAGTGGCCGCCCGCCTGGAGCGAAGGAGCAACCAGCATCACTCCCTAACGACCATAGAATCTCACAGTCACTCTACTGGCTAAATGCTACTACTAACTGGCTAAATGCCACTACTACTACCAAGCTGCTAAATGCTACTGACTGTTAACTGACGGTAAAGTGACTAATGACTGATGAATACTGCCGTCTAAAGACTACCAGTAATCTAATGGCTACTAATGACTAATGCTACTAGCTACCTGCTGTCTAATTGACCACCTGCTGGCTGTTTGCCAATGACGTTGGAGTTTTCGAGTGTCTGGATGCTATATCCTAATAAATAACATTCAAGCAGATGTCGGAATTGTTTCCTTTGGTCCGTATTAAAACAGTTGATCGCCTGCACCCTTCCAATGGGGAGATCTAGTTGACGCACATTGACAGTGACTGCTAGATAATTGGACAACCTCTTTGGGGGTTGTCTCCCCGGTGTGCTGCCTGGTCCCGCTGTGGGTGTAGCCTCTTGAGTGCTTCAGGGCGGCGTGCTGGAGGGGGGAAGGACCTGCTCTTGGATGGGCCCTGTCCGATACGCTGGCGATGTGGGGGGTGGTGTCACTAGTGACCGCCTGGTGGGGTCTCGATGCTGCAGCGTTGTTGGCCTCACCAGGCCCCCTTTTCCGGAGGGTCCAGTCCCTTCCTTGGGCTGGGTCCTCCTTCGCGCTCCGCTGCTACGGCCTTGCCACAGGGTTGGGTTTTTGCCCTTGACCCTGTGATATTAGGGGTTATAACAGGGGTTTTGTTTCTTCCCGTTCGTTCCCTAGTGGCATGTGGGTTGCGCGTTTGTGTAGTCGTGGGTTCTTCTGTGGGAAGGTAAGTCCCACGGTCTGCTCACCCTGTGCGTTTGAGTTGCTAAACCCCTCTTCGCATAGTCGGATCCGATTCCCTCCCGTCCTCCACTAGGGGGGTCCGGGGGCTCGGGTCCTCCCCGGTTCTGATGGTTGTGGGGTGCCTCAGCGGGTACATTTGTCGAGCTTCCGCTCTGCTCAGCTCCTGTGTTCCAGTAGAGCGCAGAGCGTAAGCTATGACGTAACATAACATACGGTTATCTGTATAACCATAGTTATGTGAGTAATAGAGAGCGCTCTGCGCTGGACTTACTGAGGACCCCGTGGTCTTCGCCTTGGTGGTGAAAGACTTGGGAAGGAGCTGTTAGTATGGCCACACCCATGCTTATGTAGAGGAGCGGATGGGGGTGTGGCCAGGCGGATGGGTGTGTATAGGTACATGTGGAGAAATGTATTCAGTATATAGACTGGATATGGGATATATTCCAGTAGAGCGCAGAGCGCTCGCTATTACTCACATAACTATGGTTATACAGATAACTGTATGTTATAGGTAGATAGTACCCAGATTTAACATGTAGTAATCTTTAGGCATACAAAAATATGACGTAATTATTTTAATTAACGCCAAAAAAGCAGATACTGCACTCTGCTGCACGATTTCCATAAATAATTATACAGTTAATGTACAGGCAAAGTGCAGTAACTTCAATTATACAACGGCATGCAAATTTCTCGATTCTGATTGGCCATTTACACGTCTTTATTGGCAACAATCCACGGTCCTGGGCTCAGGACCCGCCCACAACCGAATCACATATCACTCCCCGGCTCACTCCGGGAGAAAACAAGATCGCGGACAACAAATGGATATGTTGATAGCACCATAACGACTAAATATGAAGCGATTCTGTCAAGGGGAATGTGTTAGTCCTTTAAACAATGTTGGATGATGTAATTGATGGGTCTTGAGTCAATCTAGAACAAAAGAAAAATCGCGGATTGATTGATTGATTAATTGATTGATTTAAATTTCTACTTCCTTCCCACTGACTGCAGCGTTCACTCTCACACTGTCCGACGCTGGCGTACCCACAAACACACACACACACATACACACACACACACACACACACACACACACACACACACACACACACACACACACACACACACACACACACACACACACACACACACACACACACACACACACACACACACACACACACACACACACACACACACACACACACACACACACACACACACACACACACACACACACACACACTCCTGTCTGCAACAGCGGGGGAGTCAGACTGAGAGAGAAGCAGCGCTGTTTTAAGTGAGCATGGTCTATTGAATTGATTGATTGGTTGATTGCTAATTTTATTACTGTACCCCTGGTTTCCAACTGGTTAAGTTTAGGCTAAAAGAAATAAATAAAAAAATAGGGCAAAGTAAACGTTTTTTTCCTATAGGGCAAAGAAAACGTTTTAATTTGTTTTACCTACTTTATATAGAAGCATCTAAGAATGAAGTTCTATGGAAAGTAGGTCTGCATTCCCTTAACAATTGTGTGTATTGAGCCGTACTGTATTGTACCCATTCTGCATCTGGTAATACAATTTTCAATCAATCATTCCAATAATACACAGTTGGATGTGTTAGTTGGTTGGATGCACTTCAAGCTGCTTCCACATGAGGCAACTTCTCTCAATCATTCCAATAATACACAGTTGGATGTGTTAGTTTGGTTGGATGCACTTCAAGCTGCTTCCACATGGAGGCAACTTGTCTTTTTTGTAGTTGTGGGAACTACTTTTTCTGGCGGATGGTTTTTTCAATAAATCTTCGATTAATGTGTGTTTATTGTATAGAAATAAGGTTGGATGAATCTGGCAGTTGTATAAAAGCTTTACACCACTTGTAGTCGTGATTTGTGACCAATAAACCATGCCTAGGGGGGTCTAACGACCCTCGGCTGCGCCTCGGGCCTAACGACCACCCCTAGGCATGGTTTATTGGTCACAAACCACTCCTGCGCGTGATGTAATGCTTAAATACAATGTTGTTTTCCCTCCAGCTTTCATAACTTAACCTAGCCATTTAATTTGGATCATCATGATTCCAATATATCCAGGTGTTAAATTTAATTTTCAAAATGGCTAGGTTAAGTTATGAAAGCTGGAGGGAAAACAACATTGTATTTGAAGTTACTGCACTTTACCTGTACATTACCTGTATAATTATTTAAGGAAATCGTGCAGCAGAGTGCAGTATCTGCTTTTTTTGGGTTAATTAAAATAATTACGTCATATTTTTGTATGCCTAAAGATTACTTCATTAATACATGTTAAATCTGGGTACTATCATCTATCTACCTATAACACATTTTGGATGGCAAGTCAAAAAACTTTAAAGCCATTTTTCTCAGTTTCACTGGAAGTTACTGCAGTCTGCCTGGGTTTTGAGTGTGATTTTGTAGTTACTGCAGTTTTTAAAACCCCATATCTCCAAAACTGAGCGACATTAACATCTGAAACTTGGTCACAAGATAAAACATTTATTGACAAGTTCAATTTCACTCATAACTCAATTTTGACTTTTTTCGAATTACTGCGGTTAGCCTTGAGAGGGCAGTATTGTCATTATACAAGTACAGTACAACAAAAGTATTACTGAGTAATAGTACTACTGAGTAGGGATGTTCGATATTGGCTTTTTTACCGATACCGATATACCGATATTGTCCAACTCTTAATTTCGATATCAACCGATACCGATATATGCAGGGTTTCCCCCCCCCCCAAAAAACTGAATAATTTCAGGTAATTAACATTACATATCTCTTGTCATGTAATTAACACAACAATATGCATACTTTGACAATAAATAAAATAATAATTTGTTCTTACTTGCTTGCCTGGGTAAATAAAGGTTAAATAAATATAAAAAAATAATAATAAGTAGGAGAAGATTTTTTTTTAATCGATACCGATATTTTCCGATATCACATTTGTATGCCAAAATCGGCCGATAATATCGGACATCCCTACTACTGAGTAATAGTGCTAATAAGATGTATGTACAGAGTTTTAGTTTTCATATACAGTGATAAGTGACAAGACACTATGGTAGTAAGTCATACTGGTCAGCAGCGTAACTAGTAAGAGTAGGTAAGGGATATTATCTACAGATACAATGGGGGAAATAAGTATTGAACACATCAACATTTTGTTCAGTAAATGTATTTCCAATGAGCGTATTCAAGCTAAATTTGCACCAGACGTTTGTATTAACTCAAGAAATCCAGACAAGAAATCTAAACATTAAATGATGTGTAAATAAAGTTATGTGTAATAAAGTGGAATGAAACAGGAAAAAAGTATTGGACACACTAAGAAAAAGCAGTACACCACAGCAAGGAAAGGCAAGGAACTAGCTGAAAACCAAAACTAATTAGGAGGCAACTCTACCTCCTATCTGTGCTAATAATGTCAACTGGGTTCGAATATATTGATGGGCTATAAAATGTCTGTTTTTGTTACCAAGGTGTCACACAAAAAACATCAAATGATGGGTAAAAGCAAAGAGCTCTCAAGACCTTCACAAACAGATTGTTGCAAATCATGAAAATAGAATTGGCTAAAGACGTATTTCACAACTTCAGAATCTTCCAGTAAGCACCATTGGGGGCATAATCCATAAGTGGAAGCAACATCACTCCATCATCAACCGGCCATGCACAGGTGCTCCTCGCAACATTTCTGATCAGGGAGTCAGAAGGATACTTAGAAGAGTAGCCAGAGAGCCATTTGAAATCTTTATTTCGAACATGCAATGAATACAAACAAACAATAACAAAAGCAAAACACAACTCAATCTACATGTTCGAAAAGGAGTAGAAAGAAGTATACACTTATTTAATCCTACCCCTTTTCCACTACTCAAATGAGTGTACTATTTTAAAACATAAAAAAAAATATATATATATATATACTGTTTAAATATATATATATATATGCAAAACAAAAAAATATATATATGTAAAACATGAAAGAAATAAAATACTAATTTAAACACCCGTGAATATCAAGTCCCTTCCTCATCCCTGTACCATGTGAACATCATTTCCTTATACATCAGTTTGAATTGTCTCATGTTTGGACATTGCTTTAGCACCACATTTAGACTGTTCCACAGTTTCACTCCACATATCGAGATGCAGTGTCTTCTCATGGTAGTGCATACATTAAGCACTTTTAAATTGAGTTCTCCCCTCAGATTATAACCCCCCTCCCTATCAAAGAACAGTTCTTGAATGTTTCTTGGAAGTACATGACTTTTTGCTTTATACATTAATTGTGCCGTTTTAAATTCCACAAGATCATTTAACTTTAATGTTTTTTACTTTAAAAATAATATGTTTGTGTGATCACGATAACCTGCAATGTGAACTATCCTTATGGCCCTTTTTTGGAGTATAAAAAGTGGTTGTAGTGTAGACTTATAATTGTTTCCCCAGACTTCAGCACAGTAATTTAAATATGGTAAAACTAGTGAACAGTAGAGAATGTAGAGTGATTTTCTATCGAGAATGTGCTTTACTTTACTCATGACTGAAATGCTCCTTGACAGTTTAGATTGGACATGTTTTATGTGAGGTTTCCAACAGATTTTATGCAGTGGCGGCTGGTCCATAGTGGGCGCTAGACCACCACGCCCCTGGTTAAAAGAAGAAGAAGAAAGGAAAGTATTCATGCCCCCCGGCCCCTAGCGGCCTAGCCCCCTCCAACCCCTTTTCATGATTGCTCGATCTCAGCTCCATGGTCCGTGCGCAACTTACCAGTGGCGAATCCTTATGGAAGCCAACGGAAGCCATGCCTCCCTAATATTAAAATATGAATTAATATCAAATATGAAATATAAAAAAAAAAAAAAAAAAATTAATATAGTTTACATTCTTTTTCATCTGTGCATCTGTGTTATAATTTTTTTATTTTTTTTAAATGTCTCCCTCTTCTCATTCTCACTCCCTCTAACACACTGTCAGACTCACTGTGCTCACTGCAGCTAGTATAGGAGAGAGGCAGGGGGTAGGTCTCTTTCTCCAGGCTTCCAGCATTATAGAGTCCAAATCCGATCCTAGCCAATCAGATTCGAGCTGACTGCCACACCCTAAAAGTTTAAAACGGGGCTGTGAGGAAAACACTCAGCATATTTTCCCCTCTGCACTCTGAACATTGTATTAACCCGTAACTGTTCCCACGGGCCGAATATTGCCCCGATCCTCGCGAGATTAAATCCACGGGGACCTCTCGGCGTGCCGAAGCTTTTCCTAAATCACTTCCATCATCGAAAACGAGGGGAAAAGGTCGGCTCGCGACCCTGAAAATGTTGCGTGATTTTAAAAACGCTGTATTAAGTGAGCCTATTATGGGATCCATGCGAGCTTTCTATCGTGGAAACATCTGGGCGTCTTGCAACTTTTACTCATTCACATGTAGCCCCGAAAATGCTTAGAAAAGGAAAACAGAAAGCGTGGAATAAACTCACCGAAACGGAAAAGTGTCCCACGGGCGCGCCGTGATTCCGATCCGCGTGAAAATATTCACGGCCATAGAGGAGACCGTGGGACACCTTTTTGCAACCGAATATGTGTCTCGAATTTGCTCCCACACGGCGCGCAAAATCGTGCAAGGAAAAATCTGACCAAAAATGAACCAATGCTCCAGCAGTATTAATGACCCTGATGTAAACAAGACAAACGTCTTTCTCTGGTCTGCATCCCCTTATACAATTGTGTGTATTGAGCCGTACTGTATTGTACCCATTCTGCAATCTGTTAAATAAATAAAAAGAAAGTTTGACTGGCCGCCGAGCCATACTGTAGTGTACATGGTGACTGCTTGACTTAAAAAAAAAAAAAAAAATATATATATATATATATATTAATAAAAATATTTAATAATTTTTTTTTTAATAAATTTTTTTTGGCTTCCCCTGTTATTTTACCCACGCGACGCCACTGCAACTTACAGGGCAAATACATACGTACGTGTAAATAAATACGTACGTACAACATAACACAATCAAATACGATATCCGAGGGCGCTTGGTCTAGTGCCCGAAGTAGTCACTCTATTGGCTGAGAGTGGCATGTGACATCGCCTCGAGGAAATACGCTCTGCTAGTAGTTGTCTGGTTGTCTGCTAGTAGTTAGCTGGTTTGGTAAGAACAACAAAATGTTTGGTATAACGCCCCTCCTGGAGAAGAATTCACCAGCCACCACTGATTTAATGGTCTATTATTACGCCTAGGAATTTATTTTCATAAACTCTTTCAATAATCACATCATTTATTTTAACTTGTACTTGAGTATTTAATCTACAGTTTCCAAATAACATAATTTTAGTTTTGCTCAATTTGTTCAATGATAATTTGTTTCTATCAAACAATTTTTTTTATTTCTTCATTTCAGATGTGATGACCTGTGAAAAAAAGACATGTTGAAGCTTGTTTAAAGTTTGCCTAACAACATTTGGACAAGCCAGTGAATTACTGGGAGCATGCACTCTGGTCAGATGAGACCAAAATGTTACTTTCTGGCTGTCACACACAACACACCATGTTTGGAGGATAAATGGCACATTACCCGAATAACACTACCAACAGTGAAGTTTGGAGGTGGAAGTATCATGGTGTGGGGCTGCTTCTCCTCTCCTGGCAGACTTCATATCATTGAAGGAACAATGAATGGAGCCATGTACAGAGAGATTCTTGAGATGAACCTGCTGCCATCCACCAGGATGCTGAGGATGACACGTGGGTGGACCTTCCACCATGACAACAATCCAAAGCATACAGCAAAGGAAACTTGCAGTTGATTTCAGAGAAAGAAAATCAACTTGTTGGAATGGCCCAGTCAATCACCTGACTTAAACCCAATTGAACATTTGTGGAAGCATCTGAAGATCCAGATTCACAAGAGGCCCCTCCGCAATCTTCATGATTTAAAGGCAATCTGTGTAGAGGAATGGGCCAAAATCACACCTGAATACGGCGGGTGTTTAGTTACATCATAGAGAAAGCATCCTTGGAGCTGTCATTACAAACAATGGCTCCTCCACTAAGTATTGAATTAATTTCAGTTAGTGTGTTAAATATTCTTTTCCTATGTCATTCCACTTTATTACACATAACTTTATTTATGTATGGACTTTAATGTTTATATTTTTTGTCTGGATTCCCTGAGTTAATACCAACGTCTGATGAAAATTTCACTTGAATGGCCACATTGGAAATATATTTACGGGACAAAATGCTGATGTGTTCAATACTTATTTCCCCCATTGTATGTAAAAAGGATTATATGCAGGTATGTACAAGCAGTGTGTTTAGCCCCTCACTCAGATCGCCAATGTAAACCTATGTGTATTTTGTTTGAAACTCAACTGTTGGTAGGATTATATCAGCGCCGTCCAATTTTGACCCCAGCTCCCTTTGTTTTGGTCCACCATGGCATTTGACAAGCTCAAGCTCAGTCTCCTCTTATTTAACCCTTTCACTACCACACTATAGAAGGTTAACCACGTAAGCATCGGACGGCAGGCCGCCACAAGCGCACATCACAGCACTTTGCCCTCGTTTGCCGGCTCTGGGCTACATTTTTCCCGATCAACCAAATACATTGTTGGAAAATTGAATTTGCCGCCGTTTGATCATCACCTCACTCAACCTACTGCATGCTTCCAGTCTCGAGTTGCAAGATGAAACATCCGACGAGCGTCATTTGACAAGCCATTCGGACAAGTGAACCTCTGATCGCGAAAATTATTGACCACCTTTGTAGCCAATGAAATTCTGGAGTGAATGCTATCCCACGCGGGGGCTGATTGCAACGGAAAGACACAGAAGACAGGGAATTTGTTTTGACTGCAGGCTCGGAATCAATGGAAGTGGACGGCCATTTTGGATAATCATGCCGAATTAACACAGGTACAATACACACTTTACAAAAACCTTTGTAAAACACAAATCTTCTGTGGGATTGTTATAAACTGTAGACCTGTACTAGATGAGACTTCAGGCTATGGAACCGTTATGTTTTCCAGCTCCTACCTCTCAGCTGGAACAAAAAAACAGGCATGTGGCAACAAGTAAACAGAAATGTGAGTACACACATTCTTTACTTCATTGTGTTCAAACCTCTGTTACTCTATTTCGTCAGCACTGTGATTTCTCTTTGTTGTGGAAGAAAGTTCAGACTGTTTCATTTCAAAAGAGACCAGACTCATGCATGTGCTATAAGTATAAAGTATAATTAATAGAAAATTACTTTGGGTATGCAATCGTCAGGCAATCGTCAGGCGTGTCATGCAAAACTAGCCCCATTTTTGCCTGATGCATATGTGGTTAACCCTTTCACTACCACACTACAGACGGTTAACCTTCTGCAGTGTGGTAGTGAAAGCATTAACCCTTTGTAGTGTGGTAGTGAAAGGTTAACCTTCTGTAGTGTGGTAGTGAAAGTGTTAAGCCTTTGTAGCATGGTAGTGAAAGGGTTAAAGTACTGTAAAAGCCTAACTGTAATGACTACAAAACATACATTTTATGATGTAGGTGTAGCAGTCACCTGTAATGAATGTGAGACACTTGATTGTGTACCCTGCATCATTAAAAAAGGAGGAATAACACTGGGGTTCAATGAGTCAATAATAGACTGATTGTGAGCAAGTGCTGTACTGGAAAAGCCCTTTAAGATTATTTCTCAAAAAGAGTGGCTGCTGTGAGTGCCTTTCTAGTTACATTTCATTGCACTTGAGGTCTGAAACACATGGAATATTTCAGCACCAAGAAACCCATCAGTGACTCAAAAATAGAGCCTTCTTGCACTCCAATCAAAATCTTGTAGGCCTACACATCAAAACTCTTATCGCACTTGACCGTTGGGTTTATCTCTTTTTCTGGCAGGCACAGGGAGAACATGCACACTCCACACAGAAAGGCCTAGGTCCGGAGATACCCCACGTGGGTACCTGGCAACCTGGTACCCAAGGTTGTAGGCGTTTATATAGCGCTTTACAACTTATGACTCACATTCACCCATTAATTCAAACATTCACGCACCGATGGCGGAGGCAACCATGCACGCTGCCCGGGAGGAGTCGGAATGACCGCTCTACCTCCTGAGCCACTGTCACCCCGGTTATATGAGTTCAAGGTCAGACCTAACACCCCCCCCCCTTCTTGAGAGTCCTGAATCTTTACTTGTCAAGATGACCACACTTCCTTGTATTTTCACTGGACAATATCTTGCTACTTTGCACAACTCTATAAATATGTTAGACAAATTTCCTCTATAAAAGATATATACTATACTCTATGTAGAGTTTTAGTGTGTGGTGATTTTACAGTGTGTCATCTTGTTCCTGGAATAAACCCACTATATTCTCCCAGAACTATGGGCCGTCTCTTTATGTCATCTTAACGTGAGAAATGCTTTTGTCTGCTGGGGTCCATTTCTCACGACCATACGCGGTTCTGTAGCAGTCTCTGCAGGTTACTCTTAATGTTCTTAATGCTATGTGACATTCCCAGAGATTGGATCAGTCACAACAGTTAATTAACCCAACCCAACAGCTGTAATGACACACTCGTATCTGAGCTCCTGGGGGGTGGGGGGATAATCAAAGCTGTCCTCGCTCCACACAACTTCCCATCAGTCAGGAAAGATTAAACCTGCCCAATTTTCTGCCGTTGACTAAAAACACATCTCTTCTTGGTTAGGGGTGGACTTAAGAGCTATTGTTCACACATAGTACCTGACCCTGCCAAGGTGTTGAAAATGCAGACAATCTTTAAATGGTCTTTTCTCTGCTCACAGACTTGCGGTTTAACAAGATGTATGACACACACAATGTAAGACACACTTTCCAATGTATGACACACAAGATGTAAGACACACATTTCAATGTATGACACATCATTTGAACGTTTACATTCTGTATTTCATAATGTGTACAAATCTGAAAAATTACAGAGGGCGATGTGAGGCACAACGTGCAGGACCCAGTCACATATTGTTTGCAATGAGTGTTTGCAATAAACACTGTTCAATTTCAACGTTACTTCTTGAAACTTTATTTATTTTTTCAAAATGTTGCTTTTGTTTAGCTTCATATTAGGGGTGGAACATTGCTAAATTAAAAAGTAATTAAAAAAAGATAATAATAATAATAATAATAATAATAATAATAATAATAATAATAATAATAATAATAATAATAATAATAATAATAATAATAATAATAATAATAATAATAATAATAATAATAATAATAATAATAATAATGATAATGATAATAATAATAATAATAATAATAATAATAATAATAATAATAATAATAATAATAATAATAATAATAATAATAATAATAATAATAATAATAATAATAATAATAATACAGCTTTGCCTTCAATGCATTAGCTGAAAGCACAAGATAGAAACTCAGGCTAGGTATTGATGTATATGTTCAGACATAGACTGAATTGAACCTATCTCTTTGTATTCGTTAAAATTAACCGCAACCTGAGAAGCCGTCATTGAGGCCGAGTTCAGAACCATGTCCATAAACACCATCTCTTTTTCCAATGTTGTGTCTGAATTTGTACGTTTGGTTCAGGATCCGTTCGGTGAAGAAGAAAAGGCTGGAAACAAGTGGTTGCAGATCAATAGTCCAAAAGTGATAGTTTGTTTTATTAGCAAACAGCAGCAAGGCAGTTTCCACAGCAGTACGCAGGATATCAAAATCTCCCTGACACACACAGGCTCCGTGCTGTTGTGTGTGTCTTACTGTTCAAATACAAGTGGTTTAAATACAATCTTCTCTAAACAAGTGAGTTTGACCCGCGTTATTTTTTTTCCTAGCCGCATTTCTCGGAGACGCTCTCTGATTGGCCACTGACTGACGCTCTCTGATTGGCCACTGACATGTTTGCCCAATCGCGTGACGAGCTGCAAACTACCTGGCGTTCTATCGCCATGCTCTAAGTCTAAGACAAACTCTAACCCAGTGGAGGCTGCTGACCAAATTTTTAGATGAAGCACAAATTAATATATTATATTATATATTAAATTATATTTTTTAAACATCCCCAACGCTGCAACACCCCCATTCCTCCCAAGTGTCAGGCTCCTCATTCACTTCCATTCATTTTGGGGACCATGTTTAAATATCATACTTCTGAAGTATAATCAAACTATACTGCTCTGAGAATTTCAATAAAACAGACCATTCTGAGTCATTGGTATGCAAAACTGTACATTGGAATATCTAACATGTATTTACCACCTTCCTCTGCACGAGGCCACAGATGGGTTTTATGTAACACAAGGACAATGAATGAATGAATGAATGAATGAATGAATGAATGAATGAATGAATGAATGAATGAATGAATGAATGAATGAATGAATGAATGAATGAATGAATGAATGAATGAAAACTTTATTTAACAGATTGCAGAATGGGTACAATACAGTACGGCTCAATACACACAATTGGTGAGGGGATGCAGACCAGAGAAAGACTTTCGTCTTGTTTACATCAGGGTCCCCCATTTTCAATTCATCATAACATGACATACAGATAAACAGTACTGCTACATCCAGGGCCGCCTGGGAGAAATGCGAGGCCCTGTGCGAGATTTAACGCGAGGCCCCCCCCCCCCCCCCCCCCCCAAAGGTAAAAAAAAAAAATATATATATATATATATATATATATATATTTTTTTTTTTTTTTTTTTTTTTTATATATACAGTCAACATATTCTTAAATAATAGCGCTGCCCGAGGCGGGGCATGATACAGTCAACATATAGCAAAAGAGAGAGCGAGAGAGAGCTCCCGTTCTACAGTCAATATACAGTGTACAGAGAGAGAGAGAACATGTGTTTGTCATGTGTGTGTGTGTTAGAGAGAGACTAGAGCATGTATGACAGATTCAAAAGGACAAAGATCAAAAGAGAGAGAGAGAGAGAGAGAGAGAGAGAGAGACACATTGGAAAGAAATTGAAATGCTATTTGGCCCTAAACAGAGAGTACACAGTGGCAGAATACCTGAGCACTGTGACTGAAGATCCTTGAGCACAGCCTAGCCATCGAGAAAGGCCGCCATAGGCAGACTGTGTGTGTTAGAAAGAGAGAGAGAGAGAGAGAGAACATGTGTGTTTGTCATGTGTGTGTGTGTTAGAGACTAGAGCATGTATGACAGATTCAAAAGGACAAAGATCAACACTTAAATCCAACAAGAAGAGCAGGGTATACCAGAGAAACCAAAGCAAGGAGCCAATGGCCGACATCAGCTAAATAGGCTAGCCAGGTACTCTGTGACACCAGGCCACACACAGCTTTGGCCAATGGCCCAACGCTACACAAGCTACACAAGCTACACAAGCTACACCATTCACACACAGCACATGTCGTATCTCCAAATGTTGTGAAGTAGCATATGTTTTGCCTGGAAAAAAACATTGTTATTAACAAAACATTCGGGAGGGGAAGGAAGTAAGAGTGGGGTAATGTCATGACATTTTCATTAATCTTAGTTACCTGCACGAGGGCGCAGGGCGAAAGGCCGTGCAACACAGGTCTCCACGTTGACGAAAGGCCTCAGCGCGCCTCCCTCCACCTTCGCTCCCCACCCCTCCCTCCTGGTATAGTACGGGGGGCCACGGCTCCGGCCGAGGAGACTGGGTGTGGGGAGGACGTGGTGGGCCGACAGCCAGCCAGCCAGCCCACACATGGCGTCTGGCTAACAGTTAGCTCAATCAGGCACGTGGCTCTATGTAGCTGCATACAGCCAGGTGCTCTCACCACCAGCAGGCACACACCGTTAGCGTTAGCTACTAGTAGTATTAGCTACAGTAGTCGACCAGTTTGGCTCCAGAGAGAGAAAGACAGATCCACGGCGGGTATATAATAATATGTTGACTCACGGTCACTCACCATAACGCAGTATCAACGTCACGTGGAAGGAGACTTTCTTGGCCCCACGGTGTAATTTCTTCTTCTTCTTCTTCGAGTACTTTCCGGCAGACTGGACACCTTTCGGCGTATTGCTTCTTTTGAAAAGACATCCACTCGCCTCGCCTCGCTCCTCTGGATAGGTTAGCCGTTAGCTAAGCTAGCTACTAGCCGGCGACAGCATCATGGCGACTTGGCCCACGGTGTAATTCTTCTTCTTCTTCTTCTTCGAGTACTTTCCGGCAGACTGGACACCTTTCGGCATATTGCTGCCTAACAGATTTATCTGCTCACAAGTTCTCTTCTCCTTCTTTTGAAAAGACATCCACTCGCCTCACTCCTCTGAATAGCGCTGAATTATCTACCTCGTGTGTCTTCTTCTTCTATTTGGTATTACGGCGGTCGGCGGACGGGCCGGAAACACTATCCTAAAATCTGTAGAGCAGCAAATCCGCAGAAACCGGAAAACTGCAGTCTGCAGAGCCAGGAAGTCAGACACATTCTACAAACGTGTCTAATGTGAAATATATAAGCATATAAGCAAAACTAGATTTTAGGTCTGTGATGAAAAAGGGCCTCGCGGGAAGGGGGGCCTCGCAAAAAAATAAAAAAAAAATAAAAAAAAATAATAAAAAATAATAAAAAAAATAAAT